>NC_044355.1:9164323-10364323 GCF_007364275.1 Archocentrus centrarchus | reverse complement strand
CCACACACACACACACACACACACCACACACACACACACACACACACACACACACACAAAAGATCTTTACATATATTAAATTAAACTAGTATCCTGAACCTGGATGTGTCCAATGTTATTGTTTTTTAAGTGGAAATGCGCTTATGCAAAACACACAAAAATATTGTCTTAAGTCACATAATTAACTAGGGAAGTTTTACACTTGTTTAAAATGTTACTGTTTTCTATTGAATTGTCTCGCCTTAGCTACTACTTTGTCACATCATAAAACAGATTCATTTTTCAGCTGTGATTTGTAATGGTTTCAGAAGACACAGACAAACGATGTTGTGTTCCTCATCTGATCACAAAAATGTTTGTATGTGTTGTTCTAGATGGCATTGACAAATGAAGTAATTTTTGTTGTTTAATTTGGACTGCTTGGTACTAACATGGCCCACACATTTATATCATTATAACCTGCATTTGTTTCTATTCAGAGCTTCCACAGCTTTGTCTGACGTTCTCTAGTGGTACACATCCCTGTCGTTTTACACTGATATGAAAACTCTTTGGAGTCACGTTTGAGGTTTAAGCTGTCAAAGTAGGTTAGCCCATAGGACCGCTGGTAAATTGATACATTATTTTTTGATACTGAGACTTATGGGTACATAGAATCTGGCATAAATATCTAATTATAATGAGCTTCAGTACATCTCTAAAAGCTGAGCTGCCTAGGTTACTTTACTTACTTATTTCCTGTGTCAACACTTGAAGTGTCATGGGATGAAAGGTCTTCATTTAAAAGTGTTGTGCTGATTATATGCATTTATTTTAGCAACGAAAGAAATAAAAATTTAAAAAAGCAGGGCTGATGGATCTAGACGTGCCTATAATTAAAATTAGCAACTTTAAGGCTTCTACAAGGACTTACTTTCTCACACTTTAAGAAAGACTAATCAACTTATTTAACATAAAGATGCACCAGACAGGGACCTAAAGGGATCATTTAGATGCTGCTTCTCTCCTCACATATTGAGCATGGTAACTAATGGGGAAAACTTATAAAAGTCAATGCAACTTTTTAATTGCTGACAGAAATACAGCAGAGCATGCTGACATTTTTGAGATTAACTCATTTCTAAAATTATGATTCATCAGTGTGTAATGACATAATGGCAACATCTCTATCTGCAGTCTCAAATATATTGAGAAAGGAAAGATGAACAGTGCGTTTCCAGTTTGCTGTTCCCTTTTCTGCTTTAGCATTGTGGCTGTGAATGCACATCGAGGCTGTAAGAGATGCAGTCTTACTGGGAGAGTGAAAGTGGATGTGAAAGCTCAATCACATTCTAAATTGTACAACAGAGCAGAGAGTCTACTTGGCAGTCACACTAGTGAGACAGGGAGGAAGGGCAAACAGTGTGGAAAAAGAAGGCGTGCATTTGTGTCTGTTAACTCACCATGGCGTGCATGCAAAATGCTGCACATGAGCTGCTGATGGATTGGCAAAATGAAGTGCTGACAATTAAGACGCTGATCTTTCCAGCACAAATATTATTCGAGCTTCTAAAAATGAAATCACAGACACACTAAAATGCTCTCTGGCACAATGAATAACTCTCGGTGGGCTTTGCAGTGCTGTCACGCTCTCTGTTGCAGTCACCATCCCAGAAGAAAGGAATGTGTAACAACTGCCATGAAGCCTTCCTACCTCAGGCACTCCACTGGAAACAATTTAAAACAACTCTCTTTTGTTTTTCCTGGTCTGCCACCCTTTCCGCCCTCCGCCTCTTCCCCAAGTAGAAGGCATAATGCATCATCTTAGGAGGGAGCCCACTGCGGCCTAATTTAACAACCAGAGAGAAACACCAGTGGACACTGGCCTGCTAATGAATGAATGAGCCTGACGTGCAAAATCAGAAAAGATTACTGACTGAGAAGCAGGCCTCCCAAAAGGTCCTGCCAAACCAGCTGTTTAGATAAACCCTGTTACTTCCGCAGAATAATAATTCCTTCACATCAGACCGAGTAAACAAACTCCTTACACTCCTGAGGAGACTTTTGCATTGTTTTCTTTTATTCCTAGAGAAAAAGTAAGAAAAAAAAAACCATCAGCAAGACAGGAAGACAAAAACATATCATGATCAAATCTTGTGTGTCCTCCCCTGCTGCATGTTGACAGCTGGACACCGTGGGGTCTGTTGGGTATACACAGCCTACGAACAATAAATAAACAAAGGGGGGCCCAGCCTTGAAAAGCCATACACCTGTGACCAGTGGAAAAGCACCAGGCGCAGCAGTGTTCATTAAAGAAGCCGGTCCTGACAGTGAGGCCTTTAAGAGGCCATCAGGAGCGACAACTCAGCAGCTACCTTGGGACCAGAGAGGGAAAGGCATCAAGGTGAGCAATGCAATTTCAGCTTGAATAATGGACCACTTTCCTCTGGTTTGACATTCATGTATTTCTCAGGCAGTTTTGCCATACAGACCAATAGCACCTGTGAGCCATTCAAGGTTCCCCAAGAAAAACTAGTTTACAATGTCTACAGGCTCACAATTACTCTGGGCCTGCTGCTGGTCTGCAAATAATCTTCCTCAAAGTGGTTCATGAATTAAAAATAGCACCAAATATATCACTTTTAATGACATGAAAATTGAGATTTTGTATGCTATGTGCCATAGATGTTATGCACAGCATAAATCAGTGTCTAGATTTTATTTTTTTCTGAAGAATTGTTTATAAAAATAATTTAATTAAAGCAAATTATTCTCACTTTTCTGTTGGATTCACCAGCCAGATTTCATTTTCACAGAGTTGCTGATGTAAACTGGTAATAACAGAGGATTAATTTACAAGGAGGCAAAATCCCCCAGTGAGACTTGTGGCCCAGAACAATAATGAGCACATAGTAAACAGAAATTTGCTGTAAGCCAAAAGAGAATGCAGAGGCACCCAATCTACACACTGAAACACACAATGCACACTGACACGCAAACAATTGCATGTAAACAAGCACAACCACGCCCTCTCTCTCTCTGTCTCTCTGCCTCTCTCTCTCCTTCTCTATCAGGAGCACAAACTCACACAGGCAGAGACAATGATAGCAGAGTATCTTCCCCGGGCCTCTGTAACAACATATGTTTGCAGGTAATTAAAAGAAGTTCCCCAGTGGTTATCATGTCATACTGAAAAACAATGCACAGAGCAAATTACCTTTATGTGCTTATTTATACAAAGTCACGGGGGCACAAGGTCACAGTGCTGTGGTGAACTGCGAAAACAGATAAGTGTTCATGGCTGAAGTCGTGCTGTGGTTTCGACTTCTAATTGCGATGTTAAGGTCAGTGCTCTATGTAATATGCAGTGAGTAATAAGGATGTGTGTCAGTACCTTTTTGAATTTGTTTTTAATAAAAGTACATCATTTACACTATTAATTAAGCACAAAAAAAGCACATGTATTTGGGAAGTTTGCCTTAAGAGGTTACAACCAATTACATTACCTATGAGAATCAATATTTTGGTAATAAGATCTGAGCCAGCGTTCAGCTTTCGTTGCTTATTATATTCAAAGCTGTTGCTGTGTCCAACCGAGAGCCGGGAATGTATTGTAGGCTATTAAAAAGTAAAAAAGCAACATATTGTTTTAAATCACCTTCTAAACATGTTTAAAATGCTTCCTATTGTGCTCCAACATATTTTCCTTTTGACTGCAATTTTAACTGCCTAAAAGATGCTTTTTGAACATTTAGTTTGCACCTCTCATAGTCAGAATCTGTTAAAACAGCTGGAGGAAACCGTATGAACAGATTTCAAACTGTGACGAGACCACATCAGGAATTTTCTCCACCAATTCATTTTGTGCTTGTGAATCTTTTTTTTTACACTTTTAAAGTGTTACTTTTTAATGAGTGCCTCATAAATGTGTTTTGTACTCACCCTGTAGTGTGGTTATTATTAAACTTCTGTTTTTTTGGTGACAATGTGTAATCAGATGCCCTCCATACTGGAAGATTAAATTAACTGAATATCTGACAAAACCGTAAACACAACAATGATAACTTAACACATTATGCTATTATTCAGCTATTAGGACAAATGTGTGGTCAAACAGATGCATGTGTTTGCTAGTTTTTCTTAAAAATAAACTCAATCAAAATGTTTTCATTTGGCAATTAGCCTTTGGTATTTGGCCCAAGTTGTGAATAATAAGGTGTGTCAGATGTTACTAATATTTACAGAAAAATAAGTACCCAATATTTGTATCTCTGTTGATAGATTAAGAACTCAGACTGACACTTTAAGACATTCCTAATGAGAACACTGATTAGTGGAACATGACCCTGAAAGAACTGATCTCATATCTCAGTGGAGCATTCTGGCTAAATATTCAATTGGGGGATTTTGGCATTTAATTCATTGTGTTATTTATCCAGCTAAATAGTATCACTGTGTGTTGCTGAGTTCAGGTGGTATGGGCTGTAGGGATAGAGAGCAGTGAGTTATTGCTACATCTGATGTCTCCAAAAGTGGGAAACTCACAACAAAACAATCAAGATGGATAAAAATAGAATTAGGCCAGAGGAAAAACACACATATTTGATTTGAGGGTGACTTTTCCATTTAGGATAAAAGTGCATGTGCAGACTCCACAGTTGATCTTGATTTGAACATATGTCCATGCACCCAGGAAATCAGCTACATATACTAGCATGCACAGCATTTGTCTAAGAACTTTTTTTTTTTTTTTTTTGAAATTTCAAATGGGCACTCTCACAGAAACCTTATGCTTAAGCTAAATTTGAGCTATCCCCAGAATACTGATCTTATTGTGCCCCATATAAAACAACCTCCCCACCCTCCTACACACAACTCATTCCAAAAATAGATTAGGATCCCTCCCGTCAGCTTCTAATGTTGTGCTCTGCTGCCCAGGGTCTATGCACATAGCTGCCAGACGCTGCTCAGGATTATCTAGTGAGTCAAAAAGCATCCTGCTGCATATGATCTCACACCCTTTCACCAAACAAGGTGCTGGCTGCCACACGGATGCACTGTTTCAATCCATTTCTTTACCTTCATTATAGTATTAGGAGCTTTATTTTTGAGGACATAACTGAGTTGTACTGTGTCTGAGGAAGCTTCCTTGCTAGCTGACAGACAGGTGACTCTCTTTTGAAGTGGCTCCATCTCACTCCCTGATGTAGAGGCCAGACAATGAGCCTCCCCCCAGACCCTATTAAAGCAAAACCCAGGGTCCGCAGGTTTGATATTCATTACCTGGACAACCTCTACCATCAACACATTTTGTGCCACGTGAGAATGATCACAGCTTATTAAAGTGGAAATAATGACTGCTCTACCTCCGGCATGAAATATTTAACAAGGACAAAGGAGATGGCTCAAAGGTGATTCATATCTATGTTGAAAGGAGAGAACGTGGACAACACTGTCTTTACAGGAAGTGCAGATGAACCTTCCTTAACCTGAGCTTAGAAGGGACTGTCAGCAATTGAAATTTGTACCTCAATGGAAGCAGAAATAGAGCAATAGTGGCAGTGGGTGTTCTGAATTAATGTTTATTAGCTATCAACAAAGATGTTGGTATAATAGCGGAAGACTATACTTCCCTCTCTTCATTTCATGGCATTTAGAGTTCACACAAAGCAGCGTTATGATTTTGGGTTTGAAATATGTGTTCAATTTTAACAATCATTTCATTTGAGTCATTCTCCCTCATTACCAGCTGAGTTCAGAACATATAGAGCATCCAATTTCTAGATGTGAAATTATTGATGTACTGTACTTTTCCTTCTAGCCTGAGTAAATTAGCTTTTTTGGCCCCTTGGGAAAATCAGGGGAAAGGAGGAGAGTAAAAATATTCTCCATCAACTGTGATTGAATTGGATTTTACAAGATGAATTGCCAGGACCAGAGTTTATCCCAATTACATTGCCAAGAGGCTTCAGTCCTGCTGCAGCCACTCTGGTCAACAGCAATTAGGGTCAGCTTTGAGTTATCACGGTCCGTCATTGTGAGAACATATTTACAGTGTGAGCAGAAAGCAGATAAATGCAACAGGCCAACATTTACAATAGTAAAAAGTGGTTTGTGGTTTGGGCCAAGAATTCATGAAATTACAGATCTGACAGCCAAAACGCGAGCAGAGCAAAACACAGCTGTCTTTTCCATAGCCCACACATCTTTTAATCTACTGGAATACAATACAGACTGCAGAGACTGCCTCTAGCTCTTTGTGTGGCCATCCATTTTCCTTTCTCACATAGTTTTTTTTTTCTTTGATGTAACCTGATGTGGAAACTCAGGGTGGCTTTCATCTGTCTCTCATGAAGAATCCACTTACCACAGATGGTGGCAATAAGGCTAATGACTGGCATATATCACTGAGATGATATTTTGTCTTACCTTCCCAAGACTGGGGCCCCACAGATATCTCAGGCTGAAAACACAAAGAGCCAAAACCAGGAAGACCAGAGTGAGAACCAGAGCGACTCGCTGGTAGGTTTGGTACTTTGCCCTTTTCTCTTTTCCAGCCTCAACCTGCCAAAGACAAAACTTAAAATTATTAATGTGGTGCATATGTAAATGGTCCAAATACTGTAACAATATTTCTCACACACTAATAGTCACTGAACAGTAACAAACCAATACGCTGTCATTTTGGTAAATATGTACATTTGTTTTCTTGCTAAAGGATAAGACTGATGCCAACTTTCATCTCCTAGTTTAGCATAAAGAGAGGAAAAACAAACATAACAGCATTTACCTCCTACTTATAAAACTTGGTAATTAACATTTTGTCAACCTTGTTTAACAGATTGTGGTTCATGAACCCATTTTCCATAATTCTTGTAAAAATTAGATGTTTGGGTCTTGGTCACAGAGGCCTAGGGATTGGTTGGCAACTACCTGAAAACCACTGGTTATGAGAGAAAATGTGCATTCCCCAACCAGTTGAGAGTGATTGGTGGGAGTTGCTGTGAAATCAATTGCTAAAGCCCCCGTCATCTAAACTTAGAGACTCATCAATGATCCCCTGGTAACCACCGGTTGTGAGAGAAAAGTGTGTATTCTCGAGCTGGTTGGTGAGTGGTTGCTGAAGGTTACTGGCCGTCTTTACCATTAACTGCACCAAAAACCTCTTTGCAACTGCTTTTGTCACTAGCAGGCTGCTGTTGTCACCAGCAGTTTGCATAGAACACACAGACTTGTATGCAAACGTACACCAGCAGCTCAGCAAAGTTAAGTGAAACTGTGACTATACCTTCAGCCTAAAAGTTGTGTCTGTTGAAACATGTTGGCTGCAGTGGTTAGGCGCAAAGTTTAGGATGAAAGCGAATGGTCTCTATTTCTGGTTTGTGTTGTACTTTTTCAAGTTTCACTACTTCTCAGAGAGTAAATTGCAAATGTTTGCAGACAAGTTGGCATCTTTCTTGCAAACTATAGGCAACTGTGGCAATCTGCTAGCAACCAAAGAAAGTAAAAGGAGGTTTTTTGGTGAAACACCGTGTTTGTGATGGAGTTCACTTTGTGAAGCAACTGCAGCAATACATATTAGAACCAGAGCTTGCCAGGGGTCACCGACCAATCTCTTTGCCTGTGCGACTAAGGCCTTAATGATCTTAAAGGTGCTGGTACATAGATTATTATTAGTATTGTTTTTATTTTACCTTCTGACACAGAAAAGTAAGCTGTTTGTCTCTGTTTCCACTCTTCAGTAGATGCTAAGCTAATATTATAATAGTTGCAACATGGCAGGAGCATCTAATTGTGTAATTGTTTTTTCCCCAATTTCAATATTTTAACAGTTTTATCATTTTGGCTTGGCTCAAAACACCACAACAGAGGACGGGATTGTGAGGCACAGTGAAATTCTAGGTCACAGAAGCTGTGGCAGAGACTGCGAGGCATGAGTATATATTGCCTGTTTTTGTGCTGCCTGTATTATGCAACTTAAAAAGAAACAAACAAACATGCATGTTAAATGGTTATTTTATTATCAATTGCCATAAATGTTCTTGCAAACAATATGGACAACATATTGTAAGAGAGTAACAAGGAGGCTTTACATGATGTGGGCAGCAGCTTTAATAAGATCAAACATCAACTTCAGCAACATTTCCTGACAGATTTTTTTTTTCTGGATCTCTGTTTAGCTACATCAATCCTTTTTTTTTTTTTTGGAAATCCAGCCTATGAAATTATTACACTTTGGCGTAACAGAAATCAAAGCAACACAGACTGAGTGGTTTAACCGGAGGACAGCAAGTTCTCCCAGGGAACAACATTGCACCCGCAACGCCACCAGACGTAGCTGGCCAGAGATCAAAGATGGATGAAGCCATGCCACCCGATGTAGCTGCACAGAGGTCACAGGCGGATGAATCTTGCAGAAGTCACAGTTGGGTGTTATATCAAAGGGCAACACTGGTGAACAGTGGGAATGCAGTTTATGTAGCCACAGGTGTGCTGAAATTAATCACTTGTTAGAGGGAAGGAAACTGAAGGAAAAGCTCACCCAGAAATAGAAGAGATCTTCTTGAAAGGTGACAAGATCAAGTATTACAAAGAGTTCTCTTGTGTTACTGTAGTGATGCACCTCTATATGTCTGATGTTGGATTAGACCAAATGAGTGTGTTCACCACTTTAAGAGATGCTATAGCTATGATACTAACACACCTCAGTCCTTTGGCACGCTTTCTTGGAAGGCAGCATGCCACATCATTTTGTGGATGCTTTTGACAATCATGTAGCAGTTACTGTGGACTGTCTTGAAATTTACATTTAGAAAGCATGAAATCTGAAAGCTAGAGCCCAGAGATTTTTTTTCCCTGCTACAGACATACACACACACCCTAATGTTTCTTACTGGCATTACACCACAAGAAATATGTTTCATCCAAATGCTGTGGAAGTCGCATCATTGACAAGCATGTGACCAAGATCAGTGGGCTTCTTCATATTCTA
Organism: Archocentrus centrarchus; assembly: GCF_007364275.1. NCBI lineage: Eukaryota > Metazoa > Chordata > Actinopteri > Cichliformes > Cichlidae > Archocentrus > Archocentrus centrarchus. The sequence goes on along the minus strand of NC_044355.1, from coordinate 10,355,352 downwards.
TTGCCTGGATATTTTGTTGGCAGATGACGTATTTGACATCCTGGACAGTGTTGAAATAGTGCGTGCAGAAGTGACAAAAGAGGGTGATTTGATGTGTATACAGCAAATACAAGTGCGACAATACAAGTGAAAACAGTGTTTCTTGATTTGCCTTGAATGGATTATGTTCGTGCTGTGCATTAGCTAATGTATGCTCCATACATTAGCTAAAAAAAAACAAACATACAACATGGCATAAAATATGAACAAATATAAAGTGCTTATGCTGCATTGACAGTAGTAGCAAGTAGTAGACCTGTAGTGCTTGTTTGCTTCACTTATGTGTTACAACACAAACATGTATGTTCATTTATCATGTGTTTTTTTTTTTTAAATATTTATTATAACACTGTATATAGTGAGATGGCAAAAATGGCTGTTCAGAAACACCAAGCAAATGAATAATAAATACATATATACTATATTACCAAAAGTATTTACTCAGCCATCAAAATAATTGAATTCAGGTGTTCCAATCACTTCCATGGCCACAGGTGTATAAAACCAAGCACCTAGGCATGCAAACTGCCTCTACAAACATTTGTGACATTTGTGGGTTGCTCTCAGGAGCTCTGTGAATTCCAGCATGATACTGTGATTGGATGCCATCTGTGCAACAAGTCCAGTCTTGAAATTTCCTCAATACTAAATATTTTACAGTCAACCGTTAGTGGTATTATAGCAAAGTGGAAGTGATTGGGAACAACAACAACTCAGCCATGAAGTGGTAGACCACGTAAAATCACAGAGCGGGGTCAGTGGATGCAGAGGGGCAAAGTGCGCAGAGGTCACCAACTTTCTGCAGAGTCAATCGCTACAGACCTCCAAACTTCATGTGTGCTTCAGATTAGCTCAAGAACAGTAAGTAGAGAGCTTCATGGAATGGTTTTCCATGGCCATGTGCTTCTATAATAAATGATTGGTAAACACACATTAAACTAACACTGCTTTGTGAAATATAGCTAATGAAAATATGTGAGCGGTTCATGGTAACAATATAGTGCCAATCTGGGATCCCATCAGCTAGTTTGCTGGCTTAGCCACTGGAGGCTAAGGTCAGTTTTTCTGGGCTGTCGTGGCCACGATTTAGGTTTCTATCCACCTATCATTGTTTATGAATGCAGATGACTAAAATATAGCTAATAAATGACTAAATCATCATCCAATGATAGCTGATAGTCATCTGATACATTTCAGCAAATGCTATCCCTTATAAACTGTAAGATGTGAGAAAAAAAAAATTAGTCCAATATCAGGCAACCTGCTTTTCTACTCAAGGAAGACTTGTTATTTTTGAGGAAGTGTGGTTATTTTTCAGTTGAGAGCCATTTGTTGCTTATTGTTTCTGTTGTTTTTCATCTGCTTTTGTGTGTTTGGCTCTTGAAGATATTGTTGAAAACTAAAATACACTTCCTCTTTTGCTCTCCACACTGACATGAATGCGACTAAAACCTTTGCATACGTCATTTGCCAGTAGAACTAAGGCTACGAGTTGAACTACAAATCCAGAAATCTTGCCAGAAGATTCTATATACTGATATGTAGAATCTTTTTATAGAGATTTTATAGTGCAAATACAACTGGTTTAATTAAAGCTACAAGCTACAACGTAACCTTCGAGTTCTGACAATTGAGATGACTGAGACAAGTAAACAGGTAACAAAAGACAAACATCAAAAACAAATACATCTTTTATGCAGTATATAAAAATAAATAGCTAACTGACTGTTGGGTCTTCACCTTACAATATAAAGCGCCTTAAGGCACTTTATATTGTAAGGTCAAAACGACACCCCATGAGCAAGTACTTGGTGGCAGTAGGAAGGAAAAACTCCCTTTTAACGGGAAGCATCCTACGGCAGAAGCAGGCTCAGGGAGGGGATCCACCCCAAACTATATGCTTAATCAAAAAGGTAAATTTTAAGCTTCATCTTAGAAATAGAGAGGATGTTGGTCTCCCAAATCCAAACTGGGAGCTGGTTCCACAGAAGAGGGGGCTCAAAGCTGGAGGCTCTGCCACCCATTCTACTCTTAAGTATCCTAGGGACCACAAGTGAGCCAGCAGTCTGAGAGCAAAGTGCTCTTTTGGGGTGATACGGTACTATGAGAGCTTTAAGGTAAGATGGGGCCTAATTTTAAATTAAATTCTGGATTTACCAGGGAGCCAGTGAAGAGAAACCAATATGGGAAAAATTTGCTCTCTCTTTCAAGTCCCTGTCAGTACCCTCACTACAGGATTTTGCATCAGCTGAAGGCTTTTTGGGGAGCTTTTAGGACAGCCTGATAGTAATGAATTACAGTAATTCAGTCGAGAAGTAATAAATGTATGAATTAGCTTTTCAGCATCACTCTGAGACAGGATGTTTCTAATTTTAGAGATATTGTGCAAATGCAAAAAGCAGTCCTGCAAATTTATTTAATATGTTCAGTGAAGGACATATTTTGGTCAAAAATGGCTCCAAGATTCCTCACAGTGTTACTGGGGGCCATGGCAGTGGCATCCAGAGTAGTAAGTGTCTTGTTAGATGCTGTGTTTCTGACATTTGTGGGGCCGAGTACAATAACTTCAGTTTTATCTGAAATAAGAAGCAGAAAATTAGAAATCATCCAGGTCTTTATGTCTTTATCCCCCTGAGAACCTGCGTCCACATATGGGGACATTACATTTTGGCTTTGCTGCACCTTATACTTCATTCTACTCAAAAGTATTTTATACTTTGTTAAGTCATGTTGTTTTTGTTGTGTTATGCCATAAAATAATCCCAGTGTCCACAACTGAGGACAGCTTTTTGTCTCACAAAGGTATGTAACAACCATGTAACAAAATACAACTTCCTCAGGTCTCAGGAGGTTAAGACATTTCTGCAGTTTAACTAATTGATGTGTGTCATGTGGCTTCATGGAGAGATAAAGCTGGGCATCATCTGCATAACTATGAAAATGTATACAATGCCTTCTAATAATGCTGCCTAAGGTGTGTATTGTGTAAATAAAATTTGTCCTAGCACAGAACCCTGTCGAACTCCATATTTAACCCGAAAATGTGAAGAAGACTCCCCGTTTACATGAATGGAGAGTTTGAATCATATTTATCTATTAGATAAATATGATACAAACCACTGCAGCACAGTACCTTTAATAACTACTGGATGCTCTAATCTCTGGACTGAAATAATATGTTCAACAATATCACAAGCTGCACTGAGGTCTAGCAGGACAAGCACAGATATGAGTCCACTGTCAGAGGCTCTAAGAAGATCATTTGTAACCTTCACTAATGCTGTTTCTGTACTGTGATGAATTCTGAAACCTGACTGAAACTCTTCAAATAAACCGTTCCTCTGCAGATGATCAGTTAGCTGTTTTACAACTACTCTTTCAAGAATGTTTTAGATGAAAGAAGATTTGAGACTGGCCTATAATTACTGTAGCTAAGACAGATGGGTCAAGTGATGGCTTTTTAAAAAGCCACACACATATGTACATAGCCAACTAATAAAGGATTGATTATATTTAAGATTGAAGCATTAATTAATGGTAGGATTTCTTTGAGCAGTCTTGTAGGAATGGGGTCTAATTGGCATCTTAATGGTTTGGAGGAAGTAAGTGTTTAAATTAACTCTGAAAGATCAATCGAAGAGAGTCTAAATAAATTTCAGCAGTACTGAAAGTAGCTGAACATAAAGATATGTCTTTGAGATAGTTATGAATATTTTTTTCTCTAATGATTAACATTTTATTTTAACCATTAGTATAATGCCCCCACCTCTCGTCTCCATCTGCATTCCCTCCTGACCTGACCTCACCTACCGCCGCTGTCCTAGCTTTACATGTGCAAATGCTTTGCTACGGTGGTTTTTTTGGACCCTGGTACAGTGCTCTTTTTGAGCACTGTACCAGATGACTTTTTTTTAACCTAACTTCCCCATGATGTGTTGTTTTCTCCTCCTGCCAAAGGTAGCGCTGCAAGTCGGCTGCATGACCCCAGGACACATATCCCCCCATGTGTGTTGTGTTTTGTGTATTCTTGGATGGTGTTCTGTAACTGCAATTTCCAATGTGTGAACTTGTTCACCCACATGGCAATAAACTTCATTCATTCATTCAAAACACTACTGAGCAGAATGAAGTATAACATGCAGCAAAGTCAAAATGTAATGCCCCCATATGTGGACTCAGGGTTTTAAGGGGGTTAAGTTGCTGTCATCTTGGCCTGTAGAATGGAGTTGTTGTACTGCTCAAATTTTAATTTGATTAGCAGACAGCCTTTCCTACACAGTGCGGGGAATAAGCACACCCTGGGATCCCCTGAAATTCTTTGAATGATGCTTTTAGTTTAACACAGGTCTGCCTTGCTTCTTCTTTGTGCTCTGTTTCCTGTGTGAAGGTAATGTGATGGCAAATGTTGTTTTTTCAGAGGCCCACACCATCCTCACAGTTAACAATAGCTGGTCTGGAAACTCAGGTGGACAAATGCCACGGTTATTTGAAGATGCTATTATTCCTGCTCTTGATTTCCACCAAACAGGGAATGAATATCTGTCTCTGAGCTTTTACCACACCTGCCTCTGTCTCTGTTGCTGTGTAAGAGGCTCTCACAGACACAAAGGTGCAGTTGGGACATTGGCACTACACATGGCTTAAATGAAAAACAGCCTGGTTGTGAGTGAGCAAAATCTGAAGTATGGTGACAGGTCAGAAAGTGTGGGCTTGTGCCCACATGGACTTGTGCAACCAGCACATATCCCTGACATTCATTTCTCTCCACTGATGCACTTGCTATGTGCCTTTTTTTTTCTTTTTTAGCTGTACCTGAGAACAAGTCAGTCTTGTAGTTCACCTCAGTGTGGACCTTGTCCACATCAGTGGGCATCATCCAGTAGGCTGGAAGGTCAGTGACTGTTTTGGTCTCCTGGATCCAGCTTTTAAACAAAAGAGCCCTGACATGTGGCTGGCCATGCATGCACAGCACTTCACTAGGCCACTGAAACTGGTTTGAGCAGTGGTTCACTGAAGCATTGATAATGCAAAACATAAGCCACAAATAACAATAATAATAATAAAAAAACTTCCTCTTTACTTCAAAAATGAATACAGAAACTAGTTCAAAACAGTGTAGAAATAACATGTTTTTGCTGGAATGCATATTGACTGAAACAGTTTAGCCAAAATGTGATCTAACTGAAAGACAGGCTGTAATGATCAGGGGTTGAAGTTGGAAAGCGCTTCTGGATTGTCCGGCACCTCCAGTTAATGAGTAATTAAATCTGACAGACAGATTGGATACATAACACCGCTGAGTGCGTTAATTTTTTTTGTGTGCTGCAGCCGATGGCATGGAGATACTTGCTTAGTAATAAGAAAGTAATGGCATTTCATGATCTCTTTTACACCTTCAACAAATCCTTTTTTCTTCTTATCCCTGTCAGGCCTTCATGGTACAGGTGTCAGTAAAGTTGTGGCTGCAGTACTTCAGCATCGAACTAATGTTAGAGAAGAGAGCATAAATGGAGGAACTTCTTTTAAAACACAAATTATTATGTGACTTCTACAGTAACTGATTATTCTCCCCCCCCAACGCACCACTACACATGATCTTGGGGTTCAGCCACATACCAAATCCCACTTTAACCCCTGGTAATGACTAAATGTGATGCAGTGTTCACTTTAGTGATGAAAGAGATGTCTGTGTGGTTGGTGGGGATTACCTACCGTGTTTTTTTTTTTAGTCACTGACTGAAAATCTGCAGCTACTTATTCCACCAGTTGAAGGGATAACTGAAGGTGGGCCTCAAGAGATTTGTAATTTATGCAGTGCTCAGGAAGCAAGCAAGGGTGGAAAACACATCTGAAAATCTTAGTTGCAGCAGCTTGTTGAGCTCACCAGATCACTCTTGTGTTTTATAAAGGCTGGCCTTGTTCATTTTCAATTAGCTTTCACCTGCTATTATGGGTACATATAAGTTGAAGCTCTGTAATTGGATATTTCTTGCAAAAGGCAGTTTGGGACTTTTTATGTACCTGGCTTGGACTTGAAACCTTTTGTCAAATAACTAGGTATTTTCTAAAGCAGTTTATCTGCTATAATGGCTGAAATAGCTGCTTCTACTTTGCAATTTAACCTAAACAGCTGCACATTTGATTTGGCTATTCTGCAAAATGCATCCAGCACTGAGAATCCTGACGACAAAAAAATATAACCCTCCACATGCCAGGCACAGGGAAGAACAGACTGCTACACATGTCACAGAAAGGTTACAATTATTAAACTTTTCTTCAAATTAAAACTCTGCCTGCAGTAGTCAATTCCCCAAGCGTAAGGCCACAAATTAATAAAGACAGGCTTTTGTTCCATCAGAGCTCAGGCAGGGTGAAAATGAAAGCTACTCATTCACACTGGACCCCTTTTGAAGGTCTCAGAGGACAACAGAAAAGCAGATATGAAAAAAAAGGAACCAACTTCAGTTAACAAAATTAATGCTGCTTATCTTCGTGTCTTTTAAATGATGATAAAGCAGCTTTCTTTTTCTATTGTGGCTCTGGTTGTTAACCCTGGCAGATTGGGCAGCATTTTAACATACTGACATTTTGTGTAATATGCAGGAATTATTTTAGAATAATAGTTGCATGCCTTTTGTAACCTTTGCTGATAAAAGATTAGCCACAATTTTTTCCAAATAATGCATTTGCCATGGTCTTACTTCCAAAAGCAACATATATGTGGCATGACTAACAGGAAGATGAGTTTCTGGTCAGTAAATGCATCAGCAGCATCACTTTAGGGAAGAACAGAGAATATATTATTCAAAATAGTCCTTTAAAAACTTGAATTATACTTTTGCTATTATTGAATGGCTGCTGTTCTTCATCTGACATATTAAGAACGGTAGCCACAAAAATGTGAGGTACAAGTATTGCACATTCCAAGGGCATGATGAAAAACAGAGGGCTACTATCAGGGAGCCAGAAATTCCTTACACTATAAATTTCTCAGAACAGAAAAAAAAAAAAAAAAAAAAAAGGTGGCTGAAATCGTCTGCTCTCCTGTGGCAGGTTGCATAAGCAGTGGAAACTTAACAAGAGGACAAACCTCTCTCTGCCTGTGCTTTGAATATCGAATACTCAGAGGAAGAATGTGGGATTGAAAGACAGACGGACAGACAGAAATAAAGGCAAGGATGGAGACAGAGTAAGCAGTCTGAGTGCACAGCACCCGCCAACTAGTGTTTAAAGGTTTAGGAGTTCAGAATCAGCCAGGCAATTTCTCCTGAGCTTTGTGAGGAAGAGTGCCTGGAGCCCCCTGCTGTTATCATGCACAGAATGAGCACTTTTTTGAGAAAACAACAACAGAAAAAAGGTTGCCTACATAACCAGCACGCAGAGGCAGTGGTTTATCACGCTGGGCCACACTCATATGAGCATTTTAATTCCTGCCAAAGCAATTCTATAATACAAGTGAGAAGGCACGGGTGATTTTTTTAATCATAACAATTCACTTACAGTGTATTCATGATGAATATCTGCCGAACAAAATTTCACCCTTTCTTTGATGCACAGTAAAAGAGTTTGCTTTTTCATACATTTAGAAAAAAAACATTACTCTGCTGTGAATGTATTTACCCCTGTGCTCAGGTTTTTTGGCAAGTACTCTCCAACAAATCAAGCGTGTGAGAAAAAAGTAGCAGAAGAAAGATCTCAGAGCAGAAAATCCTGCCCGCCTTGGTCCTTTATAATAAAGTCTGAAATAAAGATATTTCTTGGTGTATATTTGTATGCTCCTTTCATTTGAGAGGCAAGGATATTATAGATATAAAGCAAATAAAATGGTCCAGATGAGACTACATATGAGAGTGGAAATAAAAGAAGAAAGCCAAGGTGAAAAGCCAAAGCGATTTAGATGAAAAATTTAATATTCAGGGCAAAACTCTCATCACTCAGCAAGAGATCAAGCCACACTTCTCGGATCAAAAAAAGCAGACTTCTGACACAATTAACTTAAAGCTCAAATATTGCTTGACTACATTTCTTTTTTAAATCACTAACGACACCTTTCTTGAGCTTTAGTGAGCTCAAATTCTGCACAAGTTTAAAAAAAAAAACATAAATTATTAAAATTATTTAATTAATTAAGTGCTATAAATCAAAAGCAGAAGAAGGAATCTGACTCACATCTTTCCAGAGAATCTGTTGACTGCTGGACTGACTGTTAACCTCCATGATGCAAAACCACAGGATGAATCTTTCTGAGCCTCTTAGCTGGGGGAAAACACTAAGGCTCTGCAAGGCAAAGAGTCCCAGCTTCATTCCATTGCTGTAATTTGGGAGTGTGCTGAAGGGGAGGGAAGTTTCAGATGGAGTGGAATTACTGAAACATTTGTGATACCCATTAAAAGCAAGGCAGATGTCTCTCCTGCCTTCCTGTTTCCATTTCAAAGGTGGAGAACCACAAAAGACTTCAGGCTGAAACACAAACCCTCTGTTAAATAAATTACATACTCGGTTGGATGAAAAATACTGTGATGTTTCACTCAAATGATTCCTACTTGGAGGACATGAAGTTTGAAGGTGATAAATATATAATTGTATGTGTGTAGGTACACTTTGTCGGTACAATTTATATATATATTTTTTTCTGTATGATTTTCTGAAGTATCATACAGAGTTCAAGTACGTTCTCTCTGCTTTTTTCCCGTCATAAGTCTGAAACAAAACACAGATTTAGCAAACAAGAGCTGAGCGGACCGAATAGCAAATGAATCAGCCTTATAAAATGAAAATAATTTGCACTTGTGCACATACAGAAAGAAAGGGAGAATGAAGCAAAGCCAGTTATACGAGGACAGATGTTTATAGGTCAGTTCCAGTGCTGTATGTTTTAAGACACACAGCATTATATTACTTCTATTCCTCCATCCCAGAAAACTTCCTGGTCTATAAAAATGCTAATATCGCTCATTTCAAAATCTCTTCCTTCACTGAAAACTTTGGACATGCATAATTTTTCACAAACTTTCAGACTATAACATAAACTAAACACCTTTAAAAACGCCACATTATGAATTTCAGCTGATCATTACAACATATAAAACTCTGACTACGCCACACATGCCTTTCTTTGGATATATTTTGTGTCAGGTGAGCTGAATCTTTATTTTGGGAAGTCTTGTTGCTTTTTGTTTTGCTTTTTTTTTTTTGCATGCAATTAGTAGTAAACCAGTTTTAAGGGTTCACAAGGGAGCGGTTAAATAACACATGCAGTAACTGAAGCTACTCAAATATTGACAACCTAGAACTTTATGCAGCTCTTGGCAAACTTAACAATGTTGAACGTACCCAGTTATTTCTCTCAACCATTTATTAACAATATTAATTGTTTTTGAAACTATCACTGTGACTGTGTGCGAATGCACCTCCAGATCCCCCTTTTTCAACCTTTGGTTAATACTGTGGTGGAGCAGTTAAAGTTGTATTTTTTGTTTAAAGTTCACAATATTTGATTTGAATCAATTTCGACATTTACATCTAAGTGGAAATAGTTCACTTTACTTTTTAGTTGCTTGTCTGTAAGTCAAGGTTTGTTCCCAGCCTAAGTGCATATACAATAACCCCCTTTTATCTTTAAAATGACCATTTTCTGGTGTTCTTACCTGAAATAAACACAAAGAAAGAACTAAAATAACATGCCAGTCAGTGCTGTGTTCTTGTTTACTGCTGGACAAGACTGGAACTATTGGATTATTCTGCAAACCTATTCTGCAAACTCATTCAGTGGCAACAGTTTTGAATTTTTCATTACAAAACTGTTAGGGAAAGATTGTGGTTAATGAAGTAAATAAAACTTGTTAATTTCAGGTCTGTGACAGGACACAAACAACCTTAATTTGTGCTTCATTACATTCAGTATTAGATACACAACTTCCTGCATTTCTACAGAACAGAAACACTGGATGTAAATCACAAGCTGCTTGGTTATCCAGTTTGGATGTAATTTGGAAAACTAGGCTAATTTTTTCCCCTTGTTTTCTATAGTCTAAAAATGACTACAAGAAAAAAAATCTATTTTGCTTTGTGTTATTTGTCCATTCTGGTCTCAGTCTTGGGACTCCAACATGCAATTTCAGTTGTCATAGGTGTAAGTACCATTATTTGACGACACTGAAGGCCATACAAACATGCAAACAGCTACTAACGCATAGCTCATGGAAACAGAACAGATTCAACTCCTGGATAAAGATAGTAGCGAGCAAACACAGGAACGTTTGCTCGCTACTATCTTACAGTAAAAACTAAGTATTTACACAGGAAGTACTGAGTAGGTGCACACTTTTATATGGAATCACTAAATGCTTTATTAGATACATCTATTCTGGTATTGGAAATATCTAACTAATTACATGGTAGCAATTCAGTGCATTTACGGTTGTAGACTGTTCAATTCAAGAGTTACCTAAGCTTTAAGTGTACATTGGTTTTGAATATTTGATTAAAATGACTTTAGTGCTATTGCAAGAGAGCAATAATGGTTGGATTTGTTTGTAATTGCAGTACTGTTGTAAGAGTAGACCTAAATGATGAACCAGTGTGATGAACCTTGGCTAAAAAACAAACAAACAAAAAAAACAAAAAACAAACAAAAAAAGATCTGAAAGGCTGTTTGAATACTGATATCAAGACATCTTAGTCATAGAAACAGAATCATTTGCTGCATGCCTACTGTTACACATCACACATAATTTGTATCATTTTATTAAATTTGTAACATCAATGACTCCTATCCCATTTGGAAACACTAACTTTAGACATTCCCTCCCATTCCATCTGTGGGCTCCTGACAAATTTGAGTTTGTTTTGTCTACTTGCATGTAATTTCTTATGGCGTAGGACTGCCAAGATACAGTGTATCAGTATTGTAACTGATCAGCTGACATTTCTTAGTCATTCATGTCTTAGTACCAATTCAACAAATGTCTCAACTTTATCATCACATTCCTGTCATTATTAGCTGAAGATTTCTTAACAGCTTACTGTTGTTTCCCAGTTTTAAATCAGGAAATGTAAAACGAGCAACTAATTTTAGTCGAACCTCCCCCTTGGGGTGGGTGGGGGACTGAAGGATCAAAGCACACCCATGATTTGCTAATTTCTATAAACCAGCTGTCATTCTGTTTTCATGTCATCTGAGATGGCACACAAAGCAAAAGCTAAAAGGTGTGATAAAATATTTCGAAGTAATCCCAGCTTATTAAAAACACAATTTCACAACCTTAAAGCTCCACTTCACACTAGATTTACAGAAGTGAAAACCTTCAGCTCGGTCAATACCAGCTGAGGTGGAACATTCCGGGTAAAATTGGTCAACCTGCAAGCCTTTAGTGTGGCAGACAACATTTGAGCACATATTAAGTCTGTCAGATCTGATGGCTGTGGGACCTCGTCAGCTCTTTCCCATTGATAGAAATCTTCACAATTACTGTGACATTTTGCTTGGGTAAATCAAGTGGCAGGTCTTTCAGGAATAGTGCTGTGTCAGCAGCTGTGTTGAGCATCCTGGGACCCTCATTCCCCTGATAGCATTCAACACCAGACGAGGGCTTTGACACCCACAGAATAGAATAAACAGCAATTTAGTTTGGAGTATACACCAGATACTCAGAGATTAGAGCAGAGGTTGATAGGAGCAGCCTTAGCAAACCAGGAAGAATAGCAAAATAAACATTTACTCTGTCCTCGTGCTTCAGTCCTGATAGCTTTGATAGGAATTTTATTTTGTATTTGTCACTTTTCCAAACACAGATTGAGCACTGTGACCACCAGTGAGGGCCATTACAAAACCAACAGGCCAAGCAAGATTCTGTGAGTTTTGTTTTGTTTTGTGTGTGTGTGTGTGTGTGTGTGTGTTTTTTTCATATAAATAGCCTGTTTTCTGTCAGACAACAATAGTTCTGCTCAAAAGAACTTGTAGTACTTCAGGCAGACGTTTCCACTAGTACATTTTCCTCTATTTTGCAGTGGCCATCTGGAAAAAAGATGTTCCTTGTTTGCTTTTTTAAAAAAAAAAAAACTCTTAAGCCAGCTTCTAAACCCTTGTGGAGCTTCTGTCACTCAGAGAGAAAGCTGTGTTGGAGACCCACACATTTCCACTATGCACATGCACATTCATTAGCAGCCCCTTCCCACATGAAGGGAGACTGTCATAGCTAAAGAAAGAGAAAACGATGCAAGAGAATGTGCTGAGAGATTGAAATATAGAAGAAAAAAAAAACAATAAAAATGAGCAAGACTGAGAGTTCTGCTTTCTTGTTCTCTTCTTCACTTTGTCTCACATAGTCAAAAAGCACCTCTGTCAATTCAAATCTACTTTCAAGTGTAGAAACTGGGTCCATACAGGTCAATAGTGACACATAATCCTGTGCGATTTCATTATCTGCATCCTGTCTTGATGCAGCTACAGTATACCAACTCAGAGGCAGGAGAGGTGGGGCAGACTGGGTTCATCACGGAGAGGCAGTCATGGTTTCTGACTTGGTCTAGATGAAAAGTCTGAGAGCTTCCAGGCGTCCGTCATCTTTCAGGATTCTCCTCACGCTTCAGTGACTGTGGGAAGGAAGTGCACCTCTGCACAGGAAGTTTCACACCACTCTGTTTCCCAGGAGTCACTTGGCTCTTCAGTAGACTGTAGCAAACGCCTGACACATTGTGCTGATATAATGCTGCAAAATCTTCAGAGAAAAATGCTCAGTGAGGTCCAGCAAAGAAGCAACATTCACATGTGAAGTTCTGATGCTCTTCTTAATGCATAAGAGTTGAAATACATGTCAGTATTTATTGCTATTTACCTTATTTTGCAAAAAAAGCATCTTTTACTAAAATCAGAAAATACATTGTCCAATATCTTCATATGCAGTCAATGCAATAAAAATCTATTATAGAGTATAAGAACATAATAAACATATATTCCATTGGAATCACAATCTTTCACCTTAAATGCATCAAAAATGTTGAAACTCCACTTGATAATATGAAGTAGCAAGGTCTGTATTTTTTCAATGCTGCTTTTCAAGTGAGACCAACCAGCCCATTCTCATTCAAGAGAGAACTGCACAAGGTGTCCTCCGGAGTTGTTGTTGCGATGCACTCGGTCAAGGCAATGTTCTCACTCCCAGCCAGTTTGTATGCTTGTTCAGGACTACATCACATGGGCATAGCTTGACCCAAACCACAGTCTTTTCCTAAACCTAAGCAATAGTTTTTAGTCCTTGAACCTAGCCAAGCAGGAACTGACAGAGAAAGCACAAAGTGACTAAAAACTAAACTAATCAGGGAAAGTGTGACAGTAAAGCAAAGCTACCATGAGGAAATTAAACTCTGTGACTTAATGCTCCACCACTGGGGTCAGCAACAGATAAAAAGGAATTGACAGGTAATTAGCTTTGGTGGGGCTGGGGGTAGGGGGCATTTGAACCAAAAATAGTGTTAAGTATCACAAGGAGTCAATTAGCAAAAACTATGTAAGGCACAAAACTTTAATTACTTACACAGACCTGCATAGGCCCATCTGCCCCTAATTTATCTGGGCATATTTCAGTCTCCATCAGCTGCTTAGCACCTGTATTGTAAGTTTCCTCAGTAATAACATTACATCACTGCAGGTGGTTGTTACTGCCATGACCTATTGCCAGTATGGGTGCCGTTCCAAACCACTTTTTCATGTACATATTAATTGAATTTACCTGCCTTGTATCATAATTGATTAGCTGGCTACACAATGGAGGGAGTAGCTGTTTTAGTTGGCCAGTTCCCTTATTTTGCATAGCAGGGTTAACTCTGTCATAAATGTCTTTATATAAAGAAATTGCATAAATTAATTGTACATTTTTGAAAGTGTTTCAGTTTTGTTTTTTGTCAGTCTGTTGAGGCACTAAAGCCAAAAATAAAAATAAATAAAAATAAAAAAAGAGACCCTGGCACTGGGATGAAACTTACTGGGCAGTCCAAGTTGGATACCTGATGGTTTTCAATGGGACAACAGCAATTAAGCTCTGTCTTGTAATACTCTAGTCACACACCCCTTACTTTAAAGTTGCAGAGTACTTCCAAGCGTCTATCTGCAAATACACACTTATATTTACAGATAATTCTAACCAGTGGTTAAACTGGGATTTATGTTGTGTAGGTCTGTAATTTCACAGCAAGAACATTTGAATCCAGAATGATTCATTTAAAGAGCATGCCACTGATAGATTTGACTGCGTATACATAAACTAATCTGCTTTGACAACCTTCTGCTCTAAATGTGGCAGTACATTAAACAACAAGCTGATGACACTCTCCTGTGTGCCAAAATCAAATACAACAGAATAAGATGGTAGTTTTTTGCGTGTTTGTAACACCTCAAGTAACATTTTTCAAATACAACACATAAAAAATAATGGTTACCCAATTTAAGGTACAGCTTACTGTACACACCGAAAAAGGTGGCCTTTCACTTTTATATTTACTTTAAAGAGCAGATAGAACATTTGTACAGGTTCAAGCCTGAATCTAACCTGGAGTATGAGAGTGGACAGCACAAACATCAACATAAGATGACTGTGATCTAAAATATTATGCACTTTAGCAGCTTATTGTTGGACATAAAAGTGGATTTATTTTTTATGTCTACATATGTCTCTGTTAATAGGTGTTTGTGAGGGAAATTTGCTGAGCAAGAATTAGTAGAATTATAAAGAACATCACAGCTACATTACAAACATGCCCCGTGTCTTCACTGAAACTGCAGTTATAAGCCATTTGGTTAGACTGTCAAGACAAACAACTAAGTGATAGTAATTTAGATCTTGTTGTATTTTACTCCTTGGCAAGGCCTCTGCTGGATCAGTTCCGCCTTTTAGCTTCAGCCAGGCTGGAACTCCAGCGTTAGTGATTTCTGTTGATGAGAGTCCTTTGTGGAGTAAATAAACTCCCATGTTGGTCTTAAGCTGTTGTTGGTCCAAAACAAACCATCAAAAAAGCAATATTCACTCTTGTCTTGCACTTTAATTATATACCATTTGCATCGCGAACTTTTAAGTCACAAATCCAGAGCTCTAACCATTTTAAGGAAATCCCCTCTTTTTGAAATAATTAAACCAAACACAAATTTCCTTATTTTTTGCTTCTAAGTTTATTATTTAAAGGTGGAGGCCACTGACATTTTTTTCTCTCCTCATCCCTCCTCAAAACGGGGCATTGTTTTTGGTATGTTTGTCTGTCGGTCTGTTTGTTTGTTAGCAATATTACAGCAAAACTACAGTTCGTACCAAATTTGCACAGAAGATGGTGACGCATAGATTGGGTCAAGATCAGAAGTCAGAGGTCAAGTTTTTCTGAAAATCTTGTGAATGCGACAGCTTGAGAATGATGTCATCCTCGGATGTTCAAATTCCCATCATCTTGGATGAGTTTGAATCTCAGTGACCTTGACCTCAAGGTAAAGGCCAAAGGAAAACTATGGACATGTTTTGTCCAACCAATACCACCACATTGTACCTCAGACGGAGCTCAGTGCTGCCCTGGTCCAGATCCCCCAGAACACCATCTGTTGTCTCATTAGGAGCATGCCCCGATGTTGTCAGGCAAGCAAACATGCATGTGGGAGCACACAAACTACCGCATACCAATTTGAGTTGCTGCAATTAAATTTCAGCAAAATTGACTAGTTTAGTCCATTTTGTCAGTTTCTTCTCTTTGAATTCAGTCCTCTGTAGGTGTCATTTCCATCAAATGACGTGGGAGCCTTTCAGTCCTGACACGTTACCCAATCCATATCTGTATAGATATCCAGCATTTTTTTTCCCATTGAGATCTGATGTGCTTTCAAAGAGCTCTTTTCGATTGTATTTCTAATCACTCACAAATGAACTATTTTCCGTAACTCCATAACTGATACTGAAGAAGATGACTATAAACAGGAGATATAGGGATCACCATGCATCTTTAAGGAGTTTATTTGACATACCTAGGAACTAGATGAATTGGAATGTGGATTATGGTGCTGCAAATCTTCTCCAGGTTTATACATTCATTTCCCAAATCTCACCTTGAGAATAAAGCCACTTGCTGGGGGATTTTCTCAATTTCTTGCTTGATGGGACAGGTGTATTTACTTACATAATTGTATTTCTCATCCAATTTATAATGCGATTAAATATTAATACAAATCAGAGTTTGAAGAGAGACAGATCTGGGAAAATTATTTAGACAGCAATATTGTGAAATTGTTCTTCTTGCTATGCAACTTTTTTCAATCACCCATGAATGGAACAGAAGCAGTGAAAGAAAAATATTCTGCTTCTTAGGATGTATTGAAAATGGTATTTTGACTGATAAAGCATAAAGTGAAAGGTAAAAATAGGTTCAGGTATTTTTCACTGCGATGATCTTGACGCATCTCGGCTGAGCTTTGTTTAGCTAGTGGCAGAGCTCTCTGGGGGAACATTGAGTTGTGTAGTCAAAGTGGAACTCTCCTGAATGAGCTTTTGAGCATCAAGTCCCCAATATCCCAGCATGTGTGCTGCAGAGACAGACAATAGAGCCAAACACAAGTCATAGCCAAATTGTAATTACCTCTGCACCCTGCAGAAGCAGACCAATTGACTCCTCTAGATGAATGACAACAGGTAAAGGGCAGTGATTAGCAGCAGGCCTCAGAAGCTTTGTTTGGTGCAGAGGGATAGGAAATTCTCTACATAGGGCAGATGATACGCTTCAATTATTACGCTCTTATTATTCTGTGGACTTCTTGTGGGCACAATTCTGCTCAGTACTAGAAATATTGCTCCTTGAAGTTGGCCAGTAGTTCACAGACTGTGTAATACAACAAGATACAACATCAATTTGTGTTATTTGTACACAGTTTAGCTAATCATGACTGATTACTTAATGATAATATACTAAGAATAACTGATTAATACTGAATCAATTTCCATAATATTTCTTTTTCTGAACTCACAATGTTTCAATAGTATTTTAAGCAGAAACCATTAAAGATTAATTAGACTGCAATGAATAATTATTGATGTAAAAATGCAAAAAGGGATTTTAATTAACAGAAAACTGACATAACAATTAAATGGGGTACACTGTACAAACAACAAAGACAAAATACAGACAGATGGTTTTTGATTTAAAAAAGGGTCAAAAGTGATGAAAACTAGTGCTGTGTCCCTACAAAACATGCTTGGTTGGAAGGGGCAGGCTTGCAGTATGAGTAAGTAATTGAAGGAGATATGGATATGACTACATGTCAGTGGAATTCATTTGTTATTTAAATATAACCAAAAAAAAAATGCTTTGCTTTCTCTATTTCAATAACCTTGAATTGGAAAAGCAGAAGAAGATGGATGGATGGATGGATGGATGGATGGATGGATGGAGTATTACCAAGACTGGACACAGCTGGAACCTTTAAAAAAAAAAAAGACAGCTAAAACAGTACACTCACTCAATAGAGCAACAGTGTGTCACCAATAATAAACAACAAATGCTTACTCTGTGCGTGCGGAGCAGAGTTAATGCTAACTGAATTAGCCAACACTCAGAATCAAATGGTAACTCATTATTCACTTGCTTTGATGTAACCACTACAGTGATTAAATTGATACTAGCAAAGCTGATAGTGTTCAAACAACAACATCTGGTAGCACTCTCACACACGTTGACTTTAGAAGTCAGTGAATGAGCTGCAGAATATACACGTGTATACAGACTGCCTCAACTCACTGTTTTAAAGGAGGCCTCTTTAAGGAGTGTTCCTACTTAAATTGCATTGCAAACCGTTGCCACTGTTAACAGTTGTTTATGACTGTGGAGGAAACCTTAGTGGCATGGGGCTGTATTCAGCTGCTTGTTTCTTTTGTTCCATAAGATTCGTGACTTGATGTTATGAAAGATAATACAAATGAGCGCAGCCTATCCAACACCAACACCATACAACTTCAAACGCAACTCTTTGGATTCAAATTAGTTAAGAATGTAAACTGGCTGAACGGTTGCTGCAAAAGTGAAGAAGGCCTAATCACAACAGTCAAACACCCACACACGCACAGACACACACACACAGCCCTTCATTTATTACAGAGATACATTTAATTTTTACACTTTAATTTCACCAAGCAAACAATGTTCAAAATCTGTATTATGAAAATAAACAGACTAATTTACTAAAGGTTAATAAACTTTGTGAGACCGAAGGCTAATTACAAATACCTGGACAATAAAAAATGTTCAGAAGTTATTAAATCATGTCTGAGCCCAATTTAAGGAACTAAACTAAATGGAATTTGGAAACATTTTATTTATATTTCATTTAATAAATGATGTAATAAATCAGTAGCTAATTATTTTCATTTTATGCATTATTGGAAACAAAGAAGTAATTGATCTAAATAGTTATTAATAAGAGCCTGTCTGATCAGTAGGGTTCTACTTTTCATGGCAAAAGAGTTTCAGACCCCATTTAACTAAAACTTGTATTCCACTTCCCATCCTTTCCCTACTTAAAGCAGCATGAGACCATTTTCTTGTCGGTCATTAAATATTAATAAAATTAATTACCATCAGTAGGGGTGTAATGATTCATTCCGTGCACGGCTCCATTACTTATGAATTATGCTGATTCAACTGCATCCATCTGGTAAAATAAAGAAACAGAATGAATCCCTTCAGCAACAATCAATATCAAATTATTTGAACTCAACCATTCATGACTCTTTATAAAAGTTGTTAAATATTTGTTTTATACATTGTACCAGAGCCAGTGTGTCATTTGATCCATTTCTAATTTGCATTTATGGCAGAATGATGGCATTTAGCATGGCTGTTGCTTTCTAAAGAAATCCAGAAAGCAATATGATTTATTTTTGGTCAAACACTTGGACAGTGGCAAATTTTGATGATAAATCTATATGCATATACAGATACTTAAAGCACATCATTAACATTTTACATTAATAATGAATTAAATTATTTAGTGTTTTATATAATTTGTCATTAGCCAATGCTCTCCCCTCATCAACAGCTATTACAGGGTCTGTTCTGAAACTGTACTGCTTTGGATCGCATGGATTAACTTTCATCAGCATTTCTGGCCACAATTACAGTCACTATACAGTGCCAAGTCACTCAAACTTTGTGGTCAAAGTAGATAATTTAGCCTGTAAAGAGTCAGATCTTTTTGGAGTGAGTATAGTCAAAAAAACAACAACAACAACAAAAAAAACAACCCAAGAAGAAACAGATAAAAGGACGGTTGCTCAGTTAACTTAAATAACTGAAAATAGAGTTATCCATCTAATATCCACTGAAGTATTTGAAGAGTTCCTTTGTGCTTCTGTATTTCTATGTTTACTTTTTATATGCAGCAATTTTGCTAAAATGCAGTTGAATGTTATAACTGACTGTAAGAGAAGCAAACAGAAAAAATAACATTTCCCTCAAATCATTTGCTCAGTATGGTCGGAAAGGTAGCAATTCAGCATCCTAAGTTATTAGTTTTAAAAGCCACGTGCAGAAGAGCAACAATTTTTAGCCATTTAAATTCTCACACATCGCAAAGTGTGAAATTTGGTGAGCCGGATCTTTTTCAAGCATAAACCAATGTGACACTGCTGGCACAATGTGCGAAAGTGAACACTAAGCTACTGAAGTGAACAAGGATTAAATGATCTTTGAAAACATCTTCTGCTGTGATATCACTGTTACACCTGTTGGGCTGCGACAGTGAGGCATGCACAGCATCTTGCAAACTGTGATAATTTACTAGTATTCAGGCAATGCAGTAATAACAATGATTTGTCTTAGATCTATCATGACAGTACAGCATAATGAATGTGCGCAATCTGTTGCCAGTTTGTTATCACATATTTGGAACAAAAAGCTCCTCTATGAGATAATTCAGGCAGCGAATATACAAATGTGATGCTTTAATTCGATTATAACATGACGCTATCAATACCTGCAATCTTAATCCCCTGCAGAGGACACATCTGGATCTTCAGTGATCAAAGTAAACAACTGCTCAGTAATGGTAATAATCTCCTGGAAACAAACGTTAAAATAGGACTAGGTGAACAACACACAGAACAGTGAACCCTGCAGGGTTTAAGAAAAAAAAGGATAAGTAGTGACCATGCAGAGAGCTCCAGTAAAGGGGCTCCATGGGAAGAAGGAAGTGGTTCCTAAGCAACTATTCACTGTAGGGAACTGCAAGTCCAACTGAAAACTGGACAATTATGAAAATTAACCCACATAAACTCTGAAAGGCTTTCTGTCTTGGGCAGTTAAATACATATTAACAAGCACAATGGCAGAATTACAATATATTAGAATGAAGCAGGCAGTTGACTCAAGGCTGTTATTCATGTCAATCTTTAATATTCCAAACGTCCTTTGAAAGCTCCTTTAAAATGGCCACAGCAAGGTGCAGTATGCACTTCTTGATACAGCCTCCGCAGCTAGACTGAAAATTGCAGTAGCGGGAGAACCACCAGTTTTTAAAAAAGAATCAGAGGAAACAAATTGGATCAGTGTTACTGTTGAAGTGACAAGCTCTTTAAATGTTTCTGTCTTTAACATTCGGGTCTCTTGAGGTAGGGTGACGTAGGTGAGACAAGGCAGAACAGTAAACAAAAGTGGCAGAGATGGATTCACATTGTTGGCTCTGTTGATGAAGATGTGTCTTTTGATAGAGGGAAATTCAAGGGTAGAGACATGAGAGGAACAAACAACTACACTTGGAGCATACCTGATATGACCTTTCCACTGATCTGCCCACTATTTCTGCTCCTGGTAAAGAGGAAAAGGCAGCGATAAACCAAGAGGAAATGTTGTGTCACAGTTCAAAGACACACTTTCAGCACAGAGTTATTCAGATCATTTACTTTGAGACCACCCTAAAATGAAATCCAATTTTTTTAAATGATTCTATTAATCAATTGATCCAAGTCCTGTAAAAAAAAGTCCAGCATTTCTACCCACTTGGCCCTGATAAAATGTTTAAATGTGGTGAAGTAAAAAGTACAATATTTACCCCTGACGTTTAACAGAGTTAACGTATAATGAAGCTAAATGGAGTAAATACCCCATATTTGTATTCGATGCATGTACATAGCTACATTCTACCACTGATTATGCATATATTTCTTAGCATTAATTAGGGAAGTTTGTCCCAGTTTTGATCATAGTGGATAACTAACAACTTGCAGAATTCTTACATAAATATTGCATGGAGTGAAGTACAAAATATTTGTGTTGTCCGACCATTACTGCTTTTTTAAAGGTTCTGCCTCAGTAATTGGAACTCTGTGTTTTTGTACAGTGGATTTCTTTTTTGCTGTATTACCAGGGCACTGCTTTTGGCACAAACTGCAGTCTTCCTGTGGTGGGTTATGAGAGCATCTGTTGAAAGAGTCCGTGTAACTTTGATTGAAAGCATTTGCAGAAACTCTTGTTTGTCCAGCAAAGAGTCTACAACCCAGCTGTACAGATGCCAGCTGCACTCTGCCTCTACCTCTATAACAAAGTCAATTTACTTTGTGTGGTCGAAGAATGTGAATCTCTGTTTTCATTATTAGTTTGATTTAAACAGGGTCCACATTTTGTTTAAAATATCAGGTAATGCAAACAGTCTGATAATTGATGAACCTGGTTTAGCTGATAAAAATGCCAATATAATACTGTCATTGTGGAGTCCCATTCATGACAAACATTTATAAAGTTGCTTTGTGAGTTAGTTTATGTTGACCATGCTTCTGGTAACAGAAAAAAAATAGGAGGTAACACAAGAAAAATAGATGACAAGCCTTAATTATCTTGGTGCTTATTAGCAGTAGGGCAAAATAGACCTATTCATCACATATTAATTATCATGATTTGCCTCTATAGACAATGTATTCTGGAGGCCACGGACTATTCAAATAGACCTTTAGTTTCTAAGAACCTTAATTCACGGAAGGGCTTTAAATTATTTTAATGCAGTCATTTTTCTCTTCCTTTCATGAGCTGAAGCAATGGGCAGCACACAACTATATTTCAATTTGTAGGAGAGGGATAATTCACCTCATCGCTTTAAATTAGGCATATAGTTTTAAATTAAATAATGGCTCTTTTTGTGTATTTATGTTCAGCCAACCAAGGTTAGGAAAGGCACTTATGGGTGACACGAGCAAAGAGGGAAAGGAGGAAACGTCATCTAATACTTGCTATGGCCATTTATTATGTTGTCTTTAATTCAACTTGTAGTGCTCACTTATAAACTTGAGAAGCACTTATAATTTAGCACGTAGAAGTTTTGAGATCAACATAGAGGGGGATTTAAGACTTAGTTTGGAGAGGTTAACCATGGCTTTTGGTCGCATAATTGTTGCATATCAGTATTTAAGTGTTACCTAAGCTCTTAATGTACATTGTTTCTGAATATTTGATTAAAATTACCCTAGTGCTATTGCAAAAGGGTAATAAAAGTACAATTTGCCCGTAATTGCAGCAATGCAGTAAGAGTAGAGCTCTGTGATAAACCAGTGTGTGAAAAATTCTCCAGAACCTTGGCTGCAGGAAAAAAAAAAAAAGAAAGACTGTGAGCGCTAACATCAAGATATCTTTGTTTTAGAAACAGAATAATTTATTGTATGCCTACTGTTACATATCACACACACAAATGCATATGCTACCACCTGGAAGACATTTTATTGTTTTTTAATATAAGCACAGATCCATCCTGCCATCTCCAGGATTTATAGAGAATGGAACAAAAAAGAGAAAATATCCATTGAATGGCTGTTCTCTGGGCAGAAAAGGTCTTGTTGATGTCAGAGAAGAATGGCCAGACTGCTTCCAGCTGATAGGAAAGCCACAGTAACTCTAATCACTTGTTACAACCAAGATATGGAGAAAAGCATCTCTGAATGCACAACACATCAAACCTTGAAGCAGGTGGGCTACAGCAGCAGAAGACCACACCATGGACCACTCCTGTTAGCTAAGAGCAGGAAACTGAGGTTACGCAGGCTCACCAAGATCGGGCAACAGAGGATTTTAAAAAAAATGTCTAGTCTGATGAGCCTCGGTTTCTGCTGTGACATTCAGATGCAGATGGTGTTCAGAATTTGGAGTAAAACAGTTCATTTGGGGGTTGCATCAGGAAGGGTATCTGACACCTAAAAACTGAAAATAGCTTCTAATACCAACTGAGCATCATTTTAACACCACAGCCTACCCGAATGTTGTTGCTGACCATGTCCATCCCTTTATGACCACAGCGTGCCCATCTTCTGATGGCTGTTTCCAGCTGGGTAACACACCATATCACAAAGGTCAGATAATCTCAAACTGATTTCCTGACAATGAGGTCACTGAAATCAAATGACCGCCACAGCCACCAGATCTCAATCCAGTAGAGCACCTTTGGGATGTGGTGGAAAGAGAGAGTCACATCATGAATATGCAGCCTACAAATCTGCAGAAACAATATGCTGGTATCATGTTAATACGGACCAAAAATCTCTGCGAAATGTTTCTAGCACCTGGTTGAATCCGAGCCACAATGAATTAAGGCAGTTCTATAAGCAGAAAGGGATCCAACATGGTACTAGCAAGGTGTAACTATTAAAGTGGCTGCTGAGTGTACGATTCCAGCTCATGAAGACTAATTAACAGAATAAATTTGTGACAGCTATACACGACAAAAAACTGTTACCAAGGGACAACTTAGTAACACAGTCTTGTGTTACTAAGTTGTCCCTGAGTGAAACATCTTCAAATAAAACATTCTTGAAGAAATACACAAAATAAAACAAACACTCCAGTCAGCCTCAACATTAAAACCACTGACAGGTGTAGTTTTATTATTAGTAGTAGTTTTTTAAAATGCATTGTTTTGGTATCAAACTAGGATTCGTGAAGATGTTACTTTCATATGTGCCACATGCCAAAATACTGTTTCAGACCAAGCATGTTTTTATGCCCCAAAGGATCAGCTGTTTTGGTGGCACAAGGTGGACCTGTACAGGATCAATAGCAATTGAACAGATAATACATAATATATTGAACAAATAATTCAATTTATTATTCAGCATAAAGATTTCATAAGATTGTGATCCAGACTTTTTTTTTTTTGCAATTATAGAACATGCCCGTGGTGCCTGGGAAATGTGGGATTTCTCTCTATTTGATTGTAAAGCAATTAACCAATTAATGAAGAAAATACTCCAAAGATAAAAATAAACAGAAATGCTTCTTAAAAATGCTCAATAAATTGGTTGAAACAAAATAACAGTTCTCATTACAGTGTAATCATGTAAAAGCCTGTTGAATGCCTTGCAACAGCAGTATGGAGCGCTTTGCCTTGAGGCTGAAAATGTATTATTAGTCTTGCCCTCCTCCTCCTCAGCCGGTCAACTTTCCCGCTGACACTTGTCACTCTGATAAAAGATCATCTGGCCCGAGGCTGTGGCACTCCGCATCCATAAAGAACACCAAAAAACAAAACAAATAAATAAAAAACAAAACCTAAAAAACAAGAAAACACTAATGTTGCTGTTCTGTTCTGTCCTTTTTTTTTTTTTTTTTGAAAAAGGTCTCTTATGTCAAGCTCTGGTGTTAATTTGCTTCATCGAGCTCTCCCTCATTGCAGTTGTTGCTCTGACTTCTCTGATGGCTAGCTGACTGCTCACTGCCTGCAGCAGATTGTATAGAGCCATAAAAAAAAAAAAGCCCTCACTGAAAAGCCAATTTCAGACCAAGGTGTTTATGCTTGTATGCACAGAATAATAATGCATAGTACATAGACTTCTGAAAAATGTTGTCGTATTGCAATAGCAGGTAGTACACTGCTGTTAAAGCAGTTAATTTTGGTGCAGCAGTTGTACAGAGTGGGAACATGGGAGAAGGAACACACTACCAATTTATCAGAGAATTTAATCAAATGGAACTAAACTGATTAAACTATATTTCATGCAAAGGGACAAAACGATTTACTTTATAACATTTCCTCATTGAATCACCTAACGTATAATTTTAATCAACTCATATGTATTCTCTCTTTTAAATGTCCTCATTCAGACATAATAGGAGCTATAATTGCTGTGTAATTACTTTGTGATATAATTAAACCATGTTTAGCATTATATTGGTGATATTTATTGGTGCTCATATTTTTTTTCACTATTTTCTCAGTTTTATTTTGACTGTATTAAACATAGTGGTATGTCCAAAGAATCTAAACATCACGAGTGAAGTGGAGTGAAACCCAACCCTTTTTGTGTATTTTGCTGTTATCTTGTCAATACTCAGAAGCAGCTGTTGAAGGACCAGTAAAGGAACCAAATCACTTAGAGAGAGAAGTTGGAGCACATGTAATCGTATCAGGAGAGCTACGGAAATAAAGCTCAAGGAAAGTGACTTATATTTCCAGCCATTACTGTCAAAAACTTTCTATGGAAACTGATTCATCTTGTGACTTCCTGTCCTTTCACATAACATCAAAAATACTCTCCCCTGACCTAGTTTTCTACTTTCATCCCTGCACCTCTTCATTTGAGTTTCTTCCTCTGTGAACACAAGTATGCTATAATGCTGGACCATAATTACAGCAAAAGTTCTTAAAATTATGGAATACCCGCACAGACACAACCAAAGAACTATAATGCAAGTACATTTCTTTTTTTAATGTATTGGCATTTGCTATCCAAAGGGCAAAGTTATCACTTGGCTGTATTTGATTTGGCCAAGCATTTTAGTAAGTTTAAGGACATACAAGGAACTGAGTGGAAAATAATAATAAACAGAACATGCAGATAAGTTTCAGTGAGCATTTGGCATTTCAACTGGATTTCAAGCAAGTATCTCACAACTTTAATGCAAGTCTGCAGGTTTTTATCTGAAGAAACTTGCAAATTTCACTCAAGTTAGGTGTTAAAGCTTAGGTCAACAACATAGTTCTGACATTTTTAACAAATATTGAGCAGTGGAAAAAAATCCTATTCCTTGAGGTACAATCATTAGCTGCTATAATCTTTGTCCAGTGTTTACTCTCTGGGGTATAGCTGGGATGTATTACAGTGATTGATTGAATGCACAGAGGTGGACTGAGCATAGAGCTGTCTGCTTTCCCAACTGATCCCCTTGTTAGTACTTCTCCCTCCTCCTTCTTTCTCTGCACATTTCTGTCTCTCATCTTCACTGATGCTGTCTTAATGTATGACCATTGTCTAGAGGTCACCGTTGATGTCCGAGTCATACTGAGGTAGCTCGTCATGCAGAGCTCTGCGTGCTTCAGGGAGTAATCACAAGCCTCCAGCTTCCCCCATCAACATTCTTTGCTGCCCTTAGGCCAACAAACCATATTTTTTATGTCAGCTGGCATGCACCTTCAACTCATAAGTAGCTGTTTGACTTTCACAAGTCTCACATCATCCAAGCATACACACTCCAAGGCAAGGTTGCCATATCCTTGGTCCATAATTATATGCCAGTTATAAGTGTCCACTTGCGCATGCAGATGGGCTGGGCTCTTTAAAAATCCAGGAAGCAGGTTGAACCTATCCGCACAGATTATTTATTATTCCTTGAGGAGCTAGCCCTCACATCATAATTACAAATACAAATATTTCTCATTATGTTTGTTCTGACTTCCACACGTGCTGTCAAAACAAAGCATGTAAAAATGACAACTTGTTAAGCAATCCCCCATCGCTTACTTGTTTTTAATTCTTTATTATGTGTTTTACGACATCATACAGGTATACGTTTACTTGTGAAGAGGAAAGAAACTATTCTAATGTTGTTATATATGAAGTGATATAGTACAAAACAGTACATAAATATTCCTACATCACTCGCCATCTCACACAGCAGAAAAAAGCCAATAATTTCAAATGAAAAAAAAAAAAATGAAATGTTAAAGAAAATGAACCTTCAAAATGGTGTCTGATTGCAACACATCTTGATTGTAGCTCATTACCTCCAAGTACTTCATCTGAAGTGACAGTGATTCTCATTTGAAATGCATGACACATGGTTAACTTAGTACTGACAGGTATTTAAGAACGCTACTTACTGCTGTAATGTTAGACTCTTGAAGCGAGGTTAATATACATTTGAGTGTGGTTTGAAGCATGATGATTAAAGTGTGTTTGTCACACCTCTGCACTGGCTCCTTTTTAATGTGCTTAAGCTACAAACCATAGAGGCTAAAGGTGCATCAGTCTTGAATGGCGACAAATCCACCTCTAATACAATTAATTTATTAAAAATAACTTCACGTTAATTCCATTATTTAGGATGCCCATAAATATTCACGAGATAATGGCTTGTGATTGACTTTCTGCGTGATAAGAACGATGGAGGGTGTGGAGAGTTTTGTCTTTCTGCATTACAAACAACAAGGCACAGCTGCAGCCACAGCTGTGACATATGTCAACACCTGCCAGAGGAAGAACAGGAAATATCACTCCCTTCTCGGATGGATCTTTGCTTTCAACCAAACTTTATTTTGATAACTCATGAGTGTCACGGTAAATAAACATGTAAACAGCTGAAAATGTCAACAGTTTAAAGCAATTTGGAATCTGTTAATTAAAAAAAAAAAAAAAAAAAGCTGATTGTTGATTTCCTCACTACTTCACTACTAAACAAATGCACGGTTTAGTGCCACGAAAACTGTGTGCTGACAATTTTTATTGAAAATGTGCTTTGGTGGTGAGATTGGCAGCTTTGTGTATGTGCCATGGCACCAGTATTACAGCAGAGTAGACTGTGGGTCCACGAGGCAATTTCTGTGTACAGTTGAGATCTAGTCAGACTTCTTCCAGTGGGACAGACCAGCATGCAACTCTCAAACTCAGAAGCCCTACAAAATAGTCATTACAAAGTTCAGTGCAGTCAGCAGATTTCAGTAGAACTTTGCTGCAATGCATTAGCAGCCAACTGGATACTCAGAGGAGGCAAACCGTTGGCTTTTCTGGCAAACGTGAAAATGTGGGGAGTTGTGACCTCTGCTGTTACAGATATAACACACATCTTGTATGGGAAGATTAGTAGCAATGCAGGTTGTTCCTACCTCAGCTGAAGTTGTAGTTGATTATTTTTTATTTCTGCAGCTCTTCAAGCTCTAAAAGGTTAAAGTGCCAAGCTCTTATCGACTAACTATCGGTTGAATTTAAATTTCATAATGTCAATATATTGGTTGTTATTGCTTTTAAAGTTATTTCCATGCAACATACTGTCAGTAAAGCTTGCTCTAAGCAAATATTATATATCATCACAGCTGCTATAGTGTTGTATGTAGCGCTGTTTCCCACTGTTTTAATTTTGCTGTGTCTTTGTGTATCTAATGGCACTCAATAGACAGGAGATATGGGAAGAAAGAGACAATATGTCTGGCTACATTTCATATCTTGCTTTTTGTCACAAACCCCAGTGAGTCTTGTCCTTGCAACAGCAGGTCACATATATAGTTTACACTCTTTTAAAAGATGCTAAAGACTTTCTAAAATAGTTTTGGTTCTAGAGTGATTTTTACTCAAATGGTGTAATAGTTTATTGGGGGGCTATTTTCAACTTGTGAGCAAAATGGCATTCACTACCAGGCACGTGCACAGGTAGTCCCCTGGTGGTGCTCAAGCATATGCCCTTTTGCCATGGATGAGAAAAGTGCCCTCTCTGCTGGAACCCAATATTTTCTTCATTCATCAATATCTCAAAATAAAAATGACCCCCCCCCCCCTCAAAAAAAAAAAAGGTTTTGATATCTGACGGGCATTTATTTGAGTTCTTGTGAGAATTCTGCCCCAATCTGAGCTGCATCTCGCATGAGCTCCCCCCTTGCCCTTCTCTCCTCCTGTGGTTAGCACTCATGCAGTGCTGAGTGCCAGGCCAAACCGCTGCTACATACTTCTCCTCCGACCCGCAGCCTCAGGTAATGACAGTGTTTGTGCAATCCCTGACGCTGTTTGGTGCAAAATTAACCACAACACTTTACATTATAGCGCTGCTGAAAACATTAATTGGCTACTGGCCCAATGTTTCCTTTAAAAAAAAATAAAATAAAAAAAGAGCATCCATGCATAAAGCATAGCCTACATGTTTTGTACTCATGAGTCATGAAATACATGATTTCAAATCCTTGTCCAGCTGTTTACTGACAGCTTGAGCATCTGCCCCCAACAATGTCTGTGCAGGTGCCTGTTGCCAACAAATAAAAAGAGAAGAATAGCTACATATATCAGCTGTCAAATGAAATGCTTATCTGCAAGATCATTTACTTGTTACATGTGATCTACTTTGTGAAATTTGTTGACAACAAAAACAATGTATTGTTGAAGATGAACAATGCTGTCTTTAAGCCATAAGGACTCAAAATATATATTGAGTATATGTTATCATTGCTATAACAAATATTAACCATATATACAAAATCTCAATTATTTGTTCAGGTAAATATAGTACTTTGTGTCCACCTGTGTCTGAGTGCAAAAAGCTCTTTGAATATGGAACAAGGGCAGGTGATATCAATCATGACCATTTGTCTGGTTTTCTGGGTCATGCTTGTTGCGACTAGGATAAGGAGGTATTTTTTTTCCCCCCAAGTGTGGCTGAGTTTTATAGGAAAAGAGAAGCTCCATAAACTGAAGTAGAGCAGTCTGTTTTTTTTTTTTTCTCCTTCAAAAGGTTGTCACACAGGACACGCATCATATGTGCTGCATCTCTGCTATGTCCCTTCATGTTTTATTGACTATATGAAAGACATTTTAAAGCTTAACACTTATGATCCTGAGAAATTCCTTGTTGTGTCACTCCTCACTTTTGAGAATCACCACAGGGCATAGTGTTTTTTGTGATACCTACAGCCCACCTTTGACAGTGCTCACCTTTTTTCATCCCTCATGATGATTAGAAATAAAGCTGGATATATTTGAAATGAGGATTTGTTCTCTGAAAGTAATTAGGAGGTGATGTCCACAGAACTCATAAAAGGTATTGGTACAATGGTGGTAACCATAGAAACCTTGTGGCTGGAGTGGTCTTCTGGGAGACATGCTTTAATAATATATTGGCCAAGCAGAGAAGGCAAATATAATATCACTCTATAGAAATGCCACTCAATGAATAGAACCACATTCCTTTTGAGGGCCCGTGTATAAGAGCACATATGCTGCTAAAAAAAATCTAAATCACAACTGGAGTTTTGATGGAAAATGCCTACAGTCCAAAGGCAAAGACATTTCACCTGCGGTACATTAACTTGTAAGATGATGCAAATATCTTGTATAACCAATTTGCTCCTCGAATTAGAATTACAAATTGAAATAGTATGGAAGTCCAATTCTTATTTCCGTGACTTGAAGCACAAAACTGCTTCCCTGTGTGCAATCCTAAGTACAGCACATGAGACTGGCATTGCTTAGCAACCAGAAGCATAAATTGCAGTTTTTTCTGTCTGTTTGAATGCATACCTAACCATGTACAAACACCTCTTTCAAACTGATATATTAACCCTTTCACAAAGGGGTTGAAAAACACATTCTGCAGCTATTACACTGCAGGGCTGCTGACACATAAAAGGGGAGGTGAATATCAGATTTTAGCGAACCATCTATGCGCTTTTATTCTCATAGATATTTTGGTGTAAATAAGTATGTGCCTTTTAAGCAGCTGCCACTGGTCAACTGTTAGACCCGTTTACGGGCTGCATCACAAGCTCTCTAGATTTAATTCAGGTGAAGACAGGTCATAAGTGCTCAAAATAGTTCCTTGAATGGCCACTTGAGACTGGTTCCAAATTCAAGTCATTTGCTATGGACTCACTCCATTTAAAAAAAATACCTGTCTTTAGAGAAGAAATAAACATTTTTACAACCAGGAACAAAAAAAAAAAAAATGGTTTTGGTCTCTACCTTTCAGAACAACTTTATGGGCATGAATTTCTGACCCTAATTGAGGTTTAAAGTTATGCAGGGCTGCTTTGAGGGACAGGTGGGGACACTCTAAGCAGCTAACTCTGTATCACTCAAGCTAATTAAACTCAACCCCTCGACTGTGGTTGTGATTGGCTTCTTTTGGGACATTTTTAGTGCATTTACCTGGCAATTACATGGGCAGATCAGCGGTTAATTGTACTGAGCTTTGGTTAGTAAAACTGCATTTCTTTCATATGTAATTAAGCACTAATCAACAGGGAATTGTGTCTTTACCAACCACCTGAATGCAGCTTGCTAAGCCATGTATAGCATAAGCTGATAATTTCAGCTTGGACCCTTTTAATGTAATTATGATCACTTTTGGCTCCAAGATGGAGATGACAACAATGCTAAATCTGAAAATGAGAGACCATAAACCAATAAATGATATCATGGCGGCTGTGGACATTTTTAAGGCACAGTCTATGATGGTGCATCTGTGATAAAGAGACAAGGACAGTGGCAGTGGCTTGCTCACTCCTTGTTGCAAATTTTGCTTTGCTCCACACTTTTTCTGCAAATGAGTTATTTTTCAGAAAATATGGATAGAAGGGAGACAGATACAGAGTAATAAAGTAAACAGCCTGAAGGATTGTATGTAGTAATATGAAATGATACCTGAGTTAAAGCGTATGATATACAATTTGACTCAGAGACATACTACACTTTCAAACATTCCATATATCTTCCTTGTTATTTATATGGCTCATGGCTGATTGCCTTTATGGAGAACACTGTCATTTCTTACTGTACATTATGTTTACTATATTTCAACTGAATGATAAATTGTCAGTGATACACCTCTAGGGTGGCATTTTCTTTCCCACTTCTTTTCTATTTACATTTGTCCTCTGGTCAGCAATTACAATACTACTTTTAAAGATATTCTTTTACCTTTTTTATACCTAAAAGTTGAGTTTTTATTTTATCACTGTCCACCAACCACCTATCCATAATCTTACAGGCACTTGACAGGATGAAATGTAATTTGCAATAAAAACTCCTGCACTACTTTGTGCTTTGCTCTTCTCCAGTTCCTTGGGAGTAAAGCAACAATATGGAGTTAAATTGAAAATGTAAGTTTGTATTTAACAAACAATGGATCTTGATTAAGGATTTACATTTGGTAATGATGTTTTTTTTTTTGTTGCAGAAGATAGTAATAGGAGCTTATGTGGATCTTAGCCATGCCCCCCACAATCCAATTTTTGTCCATAGTAACATTCAGTTTTCTGAGTAACTGTTACGTGCAGGCACTCTAAGTTGTTACACAATTAGCCTATGAGTAGTCCAATTTTAGCCTGAAGCAATAAGAAGTACAGAGCCGAATGAAAAGATGCTGCAATTTGTCCAATTCCACAAATCTGTGGATTTGAGTCATCATCCTGCTATATTTGCTGATTAGATGCGAAAAGCTGCTGGTATAGAATAGCAACACTATGCTTTTTTTTTTTTTTAATAAAAATGTATTTTTCATCGTTATTTAAGTTAGACCTTCAATATTCCATTAGCAGTTAGAAACAACCATCAGAAGAAGAAGAAAAAGGAGCCCAGGATGATACAGGAGCAACATATTGTTGTTACATCTCACTGTTCAACTGACCATTTGTCACTAAAATTGAAGTGGACCTCAGCTGCTAATCTGGGACTCACATCTTTAATGTTTTACAGAGTTACAGTGATAAGATCTTTGAATCTGCTGAATGCATTTTAGTGTGATGCTTTAATAAATGCATAAGCTTTTTTCCATTATGTGTTCTTGATGTTTTTTAATGTAGCTGAAGTTTGACATCTGTCCATCTCTACTTTACATGGCAATATACTCTGAGGTATCAAAAATTATACATTTAAAAACCTAAATTAAATGTTTGTCACAAATTTCCACTGACTATTCAAGCTTACAAGTAGCCCAACTGCTCTCAGACACACATGCAATTTCATTTAATCAGTGGCACTTGTTTGGTTGAGAGACAGTATAAGGTGAAATATACTTCACACCAAATAAAAACATTACTTCAGGTTTATGACTTAGCAAGCACATACCAGAAGATACACGACATTTCTGACCCTTTGCTGAGCCTCTGTGTCACAGCAGTAGCAGTATGGGTCAAAATGATTGTCAGTACTCCATCTATAGAAGGAATACTGACACCGCACAATATCTTACGATGTATTGCCACCTATAATCTGTTGCTAAATGCCTCCTGGTAACAAGAATATTTAAAACCTGTTTCCATACAAGAAAGGTGAGGCAGGTCATCAGCTGCTACACAAGTAAGTAGCCTATACATAAAGAACTGTGCCTCTGCAGGCAGAAATGACTACAGATCGCTGATCACATTCTGATATAGAGGCACGTGTAGCAAAACTTTGGGCCATCACATTCACATTAATTATTGTCGGCTGGAGAAAATTACCAGCTTTAGTTCATAATTGTTAATTATAAGGCTTCAATGTTCAAAAGAATTTATATTTACTTTTAGAAAAATCATGTGTTTAGTAAAGATAATTTACTGATCATTTTAGTGTATTGGCTGCAATATTTTAAAATTACCTTAAGGAAAATGATGACTACATTTGTTGTATACATACACTACATGGGCAAAAGTATTGGGCCTCCTACAAATTACACCTACAGGAGCTGCTCAGCCATGGATACCCAAGCCATGAAGCTCCTGGCAAACAGTTTCTGTGCTGATAGAGGAGGCTTGAAATTATGGAATATCTAAGAGAAAAAAAAAAAATCATGAACTGACTTGTTGCAATGGTGGCATCCTATTATCGTACCACTCTCATTTTCATTGAGCTGTGGAATAAACCATTCTTTCACAAATGTTTGTGAATGCAGACTGCAAAGCTAGATTTTATAGATTTTATACAATCAATGTATAACATCAGGGGGACTACAAACACCTGAATTCAAGGATTAAGAGGTATGGCCCAATACCTTTGTATATATGGTGCATTTCAGGTGTAGGATTTGGACGCAGGGATTGGATACGGGGATGTATATTTACAAAGTGGTTTAAATCTTATAATAAATAATTTTTCCTATGAAAGCATGCATACTCACATATTTCCTTAGAACTGTTTTTTTCAGACTGTGAATACAGGTTTTGGAATGAATGGCCTACTAAGTTTCAGTGGCTTCAGTTTTTAAATTAAACCATTGCTTCTCCCATTAAAATAGGAAAAAAAAAAGAAAAAGAAAAAATACCAATCAACAATTAATCAGCCAACAAATCAATCAGCCAACCAACCAACCAACCAACCAAAGAAACCAATCAATCAACCAATCAAAAAAAAAAAAAAAATCTAGGCAATCACCAAAACGAGAGAGAGAGAGAGAGAGAGAGAGATCAAGACAGGAAAGTTAAAAAAAACATACTCACAGTATCATGTTACAACATTGGCCATATGTATCCAGGTTTACTGTCAGAAACCCAACACCAAACTTTCGCTGCATACCTTCTGTCAGGAAGCAGGTGCTAATTAGCGAAGTCAGGTGGGGTTGCATTTAATTGGAATGAAAACAGGCAGACTCATGGATTTCAAGGACACACTGGAAAAAATACCACTGAGCAGCAAAATCTTTGAAAGTGTTAAAAAAAAATAATTGCATCATGTGTCAAATACTAACAGAAACATATGGTTTGGTGGAAGACAGATTGAAACAGGGGACAAGTGTGAGATCAAGCTCGGCGATAGCACCATCAAGAAGACAAAAGTGACTGAAATGTCTCCACTGTGCTCTGTGCTTTAATATGATCAAATTTACTGGACAAAGCTCTGTCATGTGATCATACTGACCCTTCTGAGCTTTTTAAAATCTCTTCAGTCCCAGCAATGACCACTTTGCACTGGACTTGACAAGTTAAATTCCTTCTTTCTCATAATGTCTGAAATAAAACTGAAATTGTAGACTTGCTGACTATATTGTCAGGTTGTATATTTACTCATGTACTGTACTTGGAAATTAATTTTTCATTTAACATTATACATGTAAAATCCACTTCAACAATAAGAGGATTGGCTTATGAATTTTATTCATTATGTGCACAAGACTGATTTTAAAGCCTCAGAGGATAAAGTTTGAGGCATTTCTTTGCTGTTGTTAACAAATCCCAAAAGATCAAAGCTAATGATACATTAATTTATCTCTCAGTATGCAACATGTCTGCGTTTCTCAGTTTCAAGCACACATAGTTTGCTGAGACATAAATTCAATTTTTGAAAACTGATAACACGTATAAATAATTTAATTTTCAACAAGATCCCTAAAACAACTCTCCGCTGTAGCTTTAGCAAACATGATTCACTAGTGATTTGGGGGACTGTTTTCAGTGACAAAATAACTCACATTTTTACCCCGGTGAATATTTCTAGCAGCACAATAGCCATGACTGACTCAAAATATGCTGCAGTGGTACTGAAGGTACATATCTCTCATTGCAACTGTTTACTGACGTGTTTTTAATAGTTTCTGGACAACAGCAGAACTCAGTGACTCAGTGGGATAAACTATATCAGCATTTAGATCCTCAAAATATTTGTTAAAAGCATCAATTCATTATTATTTTTGTCCTAGTATTCAATTAATTATTATTATTCTTTTTTTTTATAAATGCACAAGATGGACAAATTCTTTAACAATACTTTAACTTTTTTTCAGACTTTAATTGAATCCCTCAGTGGTGGTGCCTCTGTCATAAACACAGTTCACAAAATAACACTACAACAAGCAAATGAAATACACCTGAGCCAAAGCTAGTGAAATAATACAATCCTATTGCAGCTGATTTGAGGACTTTACATTGCAACACTACCAATAAATTATAGTTCAGTATAAAACTGATCAGTAGGAATACTGAAAAACTCCCTGCACTGCCCGTGTGTTTCATGTCCTTCATGTCTCATTTTGATAGACTTTTTAGCAGAGGAAAGCTTTAACAATTGTTTGTATTTTTGTTTGATTAATTAGGAAAAAACAAAACAAACAGCAACAAAACTTCTAGCAAATAAAGAATACAAAACAAAAAACATAAAATTCACAATAATCCATGTGTCTCAAGACATGTGCATTCCATTTCATAGCAATAAATCATATTACTTTGTTAGAGATGTTCTGACTGATTATTGAATGTGGAAACAACTTCCCCTTTAGTCATCCGATGAACGTGGCATGGTTGTTGGTGCCAGGGCTGCTCTGAGTATTTCAGAAACTGCTGATCTACTATGATTTTCTCACACAACCCTCTCCAGGGTTTACAGAGAATGGTCTGTAAAAGGGAAAATATCCCATGAGCAGCAGTTCTTTGATGCCAGCAGTCAGAGGAGAGAGGCCAGACTACTTTGAGCTAAAAGGAAGGCAATTGTAACTCAAATAGCCACTCATTATAACCAAGGTACACACAAGAGCCATACTAACCAAGGTATGCACAAGAGCATATCTGAATGCACGACACATTGAACCTAGAAGCACCAACAGCAGCATAAGACCACACCAAGTGTCACTCCTGTTAGCTAAGGACAGGGAACTAAAGCTACAGTTTGCACAGGCTCACAAAAATTGGACAATAGATGACTGGAAAAGCATTGCCTGGTCTGATGGTCCCCCTGGTCCTGATTTCTACCTCTACAATTGGATGACGTAAACAACATAAAAGCATGGATCTATCCTGCCTTGTATCCAAGCTGCTGGTAGTGTAATGG
Source organism: Archocentrus centrarchus (assembly GCF_007364275.1). Lineage (NCBI taxonomy): Eukaryota > Metazoa > Chordata > Actinopteri > Cichliformes > Cichlidae > Archocentrus > Archocentrus centrarchus. The sequence continues at coordinate 10,318,609 of NC_044355.1, read as the reverse complement.
TGTGGGCATAAATGTTATTTCACCCTTTGGGGCCCTTAGTACCAGCTAATCTTAATCTTATCTTATCTAAATATTGTTACTGACCATGTCTATCCCATTTTGACCACAGGGTATCCATCTTCTGATGGCAGAAGACCACACCACCTACTACTCCTGTCAGCTAAGAAGAGGAACTGAGGCTACACGGGCTCACCAAAATCAGGCTACAGAGGATTGGAAAAATGTTGTGTGGTCTGATGAGTCTCGATTTCTGCTGTGACATCTGGATAGTAGGGTCAGAATTAGAAGTAAACAGCATAAAAGCATGGATCCATCCTGCCTTGTATCAATGGTTCACATTGTTGTTGGTAGTGTAATGGTACCAACTGAGCATCCATTAAAAAAAATGTGTGGCTCCATAGTGTATTGGTTTACACATTTGCCTTACAAGCAAAAGTTCCATGTTTCAAAACTGGGAGGAAATCCTTTTGGGGTTGCATCAGGAAGGGCATCTGATAATAAAATCTGCCAAATCAAAACACACAAAGCTACCCTCTGTGGTGACCCCTTGTGAATAAGGGAGCAGATGTGGCGGACGAGGAGAATGTCATCATGCGTGTGAAGCCGGCAAGATCATCAGCATGATGCTGTCATGTCAATATGGACCAAAATTTCTAAGGTATGTTTCCAGGACCTTGGTGACTCTGAGCCATGGAGAATTAAGGCAATTCTGAAGGCAAAAAGGGATTTAACACTGTGTTAGCATGGTGTACCTAATGAAGTATGTCTCTGACTCTGGTTAGTCTTTCTAACACATAGATGAGATATTACTTAGCATGAAGCAGTATTAGTAAGGTTTTGAAAATTTATCTGAAGCATCATTAAAAGTTCCCAGTAACATTAACAGTACTATGTAGAAGCAGCATGCCTCTGCTTTATAAAAGGGGGTCTATTTGTGGAATCATTAAATGGTTTTTCCAAGAAAAATAACAAAACACAATGGCTTTTTTATTGTGACTGAGGAACCTCTTACAGGGAAAAATGTGAAACACAGTTTTTAGCAATCTCTGATATGCAGTACCAGTTGTGTGAAGATTTTTAGCCTTTCACTGAAGTGCAGCCTGATGGGAGTTGGTATGATAGCTCACCCCCATCAGGAATGTAGCCCGCACACACATCCACATCTCACACACAGAAAACAAGCTTTTGGCTTCAGATACCTAGCAGTATATTTTTTTTTCACATTCCTGAATCATTAGCTTGAAATCAACAGTATGAACTAGACTGGTCTCAAAAAAAATTAGCAGTATGAACCAGAGTGGTCTTAAAATATTAAAAGAGATCTTAAAAGCATCCTCAACACATGCCAAGCCATGTCAAGGTGATGAAACAGTGGTTGAAGAGGCCTTGCACAGGAACCGACATATTCAGCTTACCTGCTTTGGGGCAATAAATATGGAGCCTGTTCCAAAACTGATAAACTCTGTCCACTGGTAGTGTTTACACCAGACTTAAGCCTTGACATATGTTTTGGAAATGAACATCTGCTGAGGCTAGCGATAATCCTATAGGCAGCCCATTAAACTCCCGAGGTTCACAGATAAGATATTCAGTATCCCTATATTCCCCCCGCAGCCCCCATCGTCTTGAAACTGATTTCCAATAACATGCATGGATCTGAACTCTTAAGCTGTCTCAGGCTAATGCTGCTTATCTGGCCTAAAACATTAAGCAAGGTCTTTTCAGAGGTTAAATTCACACTGACTACCCCAATAAATGCTTTAATCATCTCACTTAGTGTCAATGACGGTTTCCCCCATTTATCTGAAAAATCCAGCAGATGGATTTTTAGGGGGATACCAGTATGGTGGGTTCAGTTTCAACTAAATCACTAATCTCATCTCTGGCTTTCACAGACAGTTAATAGTGGCTGTGTTTTTCATTCAGTCATATTTTATGTGGTCTTATACTGTAAAGCTGCCACGAACTAAGTGATTATCATTTACTGCGCATATCATCACACTGACTCACATAATTTATATGTTGCTGCTGTGAGGTGCAGATGCATGTTTTTTTTCATCATTTCAAGTGAATTTTCTAAACTATCGTTTAACTTGATACACACATGTTTTCTTTAATGTTAACAGAAAATCACAGTCCAAGCACTGAATAGTCTCAAAACTTGTACATTGAAGTATTAGTTTTATCATACACATTTTGATGCTTATAGGAACCCTTATTTCAAAGGTTAAGTTCAGTCACAGAGGTATTTTAAGTAATAACGCTGTTAACGCAGTATCCTCCTCCAGGGACAAACGTACTGTAGATGTGCTTCATGGCTCTGACATTTCACTGCGGACTTGAGAAATGTTAAAACATGAAAGTGTACATGAGCATGATTATTACCCGTGGGCGGTGGGAAAAAAAAGGACAATGACACAGAAGAGGCTACGCTTGGTGATGGGAGAGCTCTTCATTTGCAGAAGACAAAATGTTGTTGGGTGTCCAGTATTTATTGGCGTCACGATAATGCCATGTTGATGCCACTTAAATAACAGAAACACAAGTGCTTCCATTTAAAATAATAGGCATTGCACTGTGCAAATAAGAAAACATTTGCAGCCAATCATTATTAGTATTTTTAGCAACCTTAAACAAGGAAAAGCGTGTGTAGCTTTAAAAAAAAAAACAATAACAATGATAATGACTAAAAAATATTTATAGCCTCTGGCTGTTCTGGAGGAGGCTGTACAATAACTGGGTGCATTTACTTCCTCCTTTACGAGAAATGTAAAGGCCCGTGTTTTTGTGTATTTTACTTGAATATCTAAATTTTCTGCTTCTTTTTTCATGCATTTAGTAACACATCTGCTATAAATGTATTCACCTATTGCTTTGCAGATTAACAAAAAAAATGAAGTATTTGCCTTGGGTTTTAATCCATGCAACTGCTAAAACTAACTGCACCTCTCAAAGAACATGTGCCCCTGTGTATTAAAGGGGTGAGAAATACTCCTGATAAAACATTACCAATTTTAATAGCCTAGACAATTGGTGGAAATGATATAACTTATCAGCTACAATGCTGCAACAATTCTTCTATATCCTGATATGAGGCTTATTTTGACAACTACTTGACATAGACAAAAGTATTGGCCCACGTATCTTAATCTTTGAATTCAGGTGTTTGTAGTCCCCCTGATTATGTGCACTGATTGTGTAAAATCAAGCACCTAGCTGTGCATTTTGACTTTACAAATATTTGTGAAAGAATGGGTCATTTTAAAAACTCACTGAATTTGAGCATGGTACTATAATACAGTGCCACCACTGCAACAAGTCAGTTTGTGAAAAAGTTTCTCTCTTAGATATTACTGTATACAGTCAACTGTGAGTGGCATCATTGCAAAGTGGAAGTGTTTAGGGACCACAGCACCTCAGCCACAAAGTGTCATGGATGAGATGTGTAAGTGTGTAAAAGACACCAGTGCTCTGCTGACTCAATAACTGCATTAGGCCTCCTCTGGCATTAACAACAGGACAAGATCCATGTGCTGGGAGCTTCATGGTATGGGTTTCCATGGCTGAGTAGCTCCTGTAGATGTAATGTGTAGGTGGCTCAGTATTTTTCTCCATACTGTGTAAGTGAACTATTATTTTAAGGCCTTTAACACAGACTACAGACACAGACTATCAAAAATGTGCTGTAAGATTGTGGATTCAAACCCACGAGTTTCTTGCTGTGAGGCAACAGTGCCGCTGCACCACTGCGCTGCCTGGAAAATTTTGGATATCTACAGTGCCTTCAACCTTTTGCCACATTTCAGGCTTCAAACATAAAGATATAAAATTTTAATTTTTTGTGAAGAATCAACAACAAGTGGGACACAATCGTGAAGTGGAATGAAATTTATTGGATGTCAAACTTTTTTAACAAATAAAAAACTGAAAAATGGGATGTGCAATATTATTCGGCCCCCTTGCTTTAATAATTTGTAGCGCCACCTTTTGCTGCAATTACAGCTGCAAGTATGTATGTCTCTATCAGTTTTGCACATCGAGAGACTGAAATTCTTGCCCATTCTTCCTTGCAAAACAGCTCGTGCTCAGTGAGGTTGGATGGAGAGCGTTTGTGAACAGCAGTCTTCAGCTCTTTCCACAGATTCTCGATTGGATTCAGGTCTGGACTTTGACTTGGCCATTCCAACACCTGGATACGTTTATTTGTGAACCATTCCATTGTAGAATTGGCTTTATGTTTTGGATCATTGTCTTGTTGGAAGATAAATCTCCGTCCCAGTCTCAGGTCTCTTGCAGACTCCAACAGGTTTTCTTCCAGAATGGTCCTGTATTTGGCCCCATCCATCTTCCCATCAATTTTGACCATCTTCCCTGTCCCTGTTGACGAAAAGCAGGCCCAAACCATAATGCTGCCACCACCATGTTTGACAGTGGGGATGGTGTGTTCAGGGTGATGAGCTGTGTTGCTTTTACGCCAAACATATTGTTTTGCATTGTGGCCAAACTGTTCGATTTTGGTTTCATCTGACCAGAGCACCTTCTTCCACATGTTTGGTGTGTCTCCCAGGCAGCTTGTGGCAAACTTTAAATGAGTCTTTTTATGGATATCTTTGAGAAATGGCTTTCTTCTTGCCACTCTTTCATAAAGGCCAGATTTGTGCAGTGTACGACTGATTGTTGTCCTATGGACAGACTCTCCCACAGAGCAGGTGCATTTATACGGAGACTTGATTACACACAGGTGGATTCTATTTATCATCATCAGTCATTTGGGACAACAGTGGATCATTCAGAGATCCTCACTGAACTTCTGGAGTGAGTTTGCTGCACTTAAAGTAAAGGGGCCGAATAATATTGCACGCCCCACTTTTCAGTTTTTTATTTGTTAAAAAAGTTTGACACATCCAATAAATTTCATTCCACTTCACGACTGTGTCCCACTTGTTGTTGATTCTTCACAAAAAATTTAAATTTTATATCTTTATGTTTGAAGCCTGAAATGTGGCAAAAGGTTGAAAGGTTTAAGGGGGCCGAATACTTTCGCAAGGCACTGTATATTTGGATGTCTGATATATTTCCAGTACATTATGAAATTGAACTGATAATAGAAAAAAAAAAAGAATTTCCTGACATGAAGTCTGGTGGCATTTATAGAACAGTATAAATATGAATGTATGAATCCTGAAAGACTTAACTGAAAAGGCATAAATGACAAAAAAGCCACACATACTGGTAGGTTATAAGGTTGCAAGAGAAAATATGCAGAACAATTCTTTTCAAAAGAAATTTTCAATGTCGCTGTCTAATAAATCTCTTTTTTAAATACCAGCATATTCAGTTTTCTACGCTCATCACTGACCGGGCTACGGACTAAAAGAAAAAAAAAAAGATATAACCACCACAAACAACAACAAAAACAAGCGAGTATGACTTTAATGCCATCTAATATTTATTATACTTTAGTATTATGACACATATTGTGTCCAAACTTTTGTCTGGTACTGTAGATATTTCAGTACTGAATAGTACAACATGTAATATCCTAAAGGCTCTTATAAAAGGTATAAATATGTAAAATACATGAAAGGGAAGACATTATCACTGATATTGATCTATTTTTTCATTATACCAAAGACCTGCAACAAGTGCTTGTATAATAGCCTATATTTTCTGGGACTCTATTATTCACAGCCCACTTCTCTGTGATTTACCATCAGGGAAATATATTCATACCTCACTTCTTTCTGTACTTTTTATGATTTGAACAGAGTTGAGAGTCAAGTTGAAATTTTCTATATTCATGAAGCCAAAATAACAGTCTATTGCACAGTGAGCCTGTGGGGGAAAATGGGAAAGAATAACATAACAAATCCACACAGAGAGAGCCACATAGCTGTGCCACCACCACTTCCAATCTGTAGCCGGAGATGAGTATCAGTCTGGTCAAAGAGCCTTCCTGTGTGCCGGAGCCGTCCTTGGAACTATTTAATCACAACATGGAACACTGTGGCAAATTGTTGCTTTCTGATTGGCCCGCGCTTGACAGCCATGACCATATGGTGGGAAGTGATATACCTACCTGCTATCTTCCCGTGAGTGATGTCTCCAGTAAAAATGATTACTTCATTTAACCACACATTATTCGGTTGGATAGGGGTTGGAGCAAAATAAAAATTTATTAGGCCATTGGGCGGCAAAGCACAGCACATCAGCTGAGCCTTTGGAGTGTTTGCGTGTTACCTCGAATGTGAATATTTCCTTAACAAGATATTTATAGCATTTTTCAAACTTGAGACACTGAATCATGTAACATTTTATAATGTCTTTTTTTTTCAGTTTCAGTGAGTTTTCTTAATAATTTTTAATGTTGGTGAGGTAATGAAAGGTGACTAAGCCCTGTCTCAGCATTTTGGTACAGTCGGGATACATATGAGATGAATCCAAGATAATGGAAAGCAAATTTCCATTATCTTGAGATATATTTAGTGGGCTTATTAAGTTTTGCCTCTGTAGGTCACGAAGCATTCTTTGAACCTCCATATTTCACTTTTATAGGCAGTAAATGGTTCTGAATACACTTTAATGTCATAATATATGTGTCCACCACTCCTATGTGCTTCGATATAATAGGTGGAAGCTTATTCATTAAGAAATACTCAAGAAGTGCTCATGAGTTACTAAACAAATATTAATGAAACAGCATGCATAAAGAAGGGCCTCCATAAACAGAATTCCTGCTTATGGTCATTTTAACAATGCCAAGTGAAAAAATAAATAAATAAATGAGAAAGTGCCCTGTTTAGTGATATTTGCCAGACATTTGTACAAGTGATATGGAAATTACATTTACATACCACATGTCTCATAGAAGAAGTAGCGCAGATATGTGGCATTTGGGTAAATGTCACCCGAAGGAATAAACAATCTCAGGGTTTCATTTCACATCTACAGACCATTATTCATTAGTGCTGACTGACATACACTGCAATTAGAAAAAAAAAAAGTATTATATTGTTAACACCACAAAGTCACCAATAAATGCCAATAAATGATCTTTGGTGGTAGAAATCTTGTGTTAAATGATGGCAATTTAACACAATTTAACGGGATAGAATTCAGCAGTGTGTAAACTTGAAAATACTGTATGCCACAGCCTATGTCAGCCATTAAACCAACAAATTTAATAACGTGGTCATTATGCTTTCCTTCTTGAAAACGGTGTGCTTTTAATGTTGGAAAAGTAGGACTTTTTTATGTGAGCATATTGCGTGTGAGCGCGGATACAATATTAAGTTTTAGCTAAGTGAAACTCAAGGACTCTTTTTACATTAACCCATGACACAGAGATATATACAGCTGTAAACTGAATATTGAGAAGATCATATGATTATCTCAATCTGATATGGTAATAAAAGAGAAGTAATTCAGGGCTTTGAAAGGCTCAGTGGAAAATCATGTGTTTTGTAGGCAAAGACTAAAATTAAACATTAAATGCGTAGTTCAAGGGCCATAGTAGCTGCAACAGTCACTCAGTCACTTCTGTCATGACAGCCCACAGACTCTTCTTTGTCTTGTTGTAGTTGCTGACCTTGCCAGTTGAAGTAACAGTTTGGTGTAGAAATTAAAAGTTTTCTCCTCCTTCTCTGAGTACAAAGATAAATTCTACAAACAAGCTTCTATTTCACTGCCAGTATGCCCTGTTAAGCACAGAGACGAGCTGACACATTTGCTGATAGAGTTGAAAAACCCATAGGATGCTGTATTCTGCGCTGCTACTCTGATTCGCCTTATCACTCAGCTATAAATCAGTCATAACCCACTGGCGAGCAATGACAGACAATGTTGTTCTGGACCCAATCATATATTTATTTTTCTGTGTTTACACTTCACCTTTAAGATAACTGTTTTATTTTCACTTAGCCACCTACATCACCGGGACACACTTTCATCACTGAATAGATGGAATTTCGTTGAGAACAGACTGCATGCTTCTATTTTCAAGTGAGTGAAAACATTTGCATTATGTTTACACGATTGAGCAATTTACCTCGGACTATAGGCTCGGTTTCATTCTTTATCAGACTGAGTTTCTAAGGAAATATATTCATCAAAACCAGATAAGAGAAACATCAATATGATGGCAAGTTTACTTAAAGTTTGTGCAAGCCTATTCCCAAGTTTAGATTGCTGTTTTATCGTAGAAAGTGCATTTTTCTCTCAATCTACATGCAAATCTTGTATTCCACGCTGTTTATACTTGACATTAAAATCTACCAAAACAAATTAGTAGAACATCTTTAACCTGTTTCCAAATAAAAGCATTTTTACAACCTCCTGTTTGTTACAATCCTTTAAGATTGATGATGACCCTTTCCGTCAGCTACAAATATTCCAATTGTCAAAAGCTATCAGTGAAATGATTCTCTGTGATGAGCAGATTAAATTCACTGCTGGATCTCCGTAAATGATTTGACAAAGTTGAAAAATTAAGCACATTTTGCTCTCATTCAAAATTCTGTGGGGCACATCTTCATGACCCAATAATTGCACTGAGATTTCTGATGCCTGCAGTAGCCTAAAGTATATAGAAATAGGTCCATGATTGGAAGGTTATTGGTTTAAACCCCTGATACCACCAGCACCTTGAAGGGGAGAATGAACAAGAAGCACCCTCTCTTTCTCACCACCTAATGTTGAGGTGCCCTTGAGCAAGGCAATTAACTACTCTGTACTGAAGACTCAGTGGTTGATATAAGGAGGATATCTCTGTGCATGGCAGCTCCCAGATGTGAATACACATCATTATGTGTCTGTGAAGCAGGCCAAGTCTGAAAAAGGTTGTGTGAGATCAGCAAGTTCGCCTCCAAAAAAAATAAAAACCTAACCTATTTTCATCAGGCTGAGTATCACAAGTAGCAGTCATGCAGGCTATTCCTAAGGATTGGTATCAGGAATGATTCAGTTGTATTTTAATAGACCACTATCTGCTGAAGTAAATCTGATGAAAATATGACCCCTGTGAGTGTTGCAGCTCTATTCTCTCTTAAAACAGCATAGAGTGCAAGTATCTCACTTCACATCTGGCTAAAATTAAACCTGCACAAGTGCGAATGACTGAAAGTCTGTAACTTGACTGTATAAAATGAAATGGATAGCTGTTTTTGGGCAAGCTGATTTTTTTGTACTGTGCCATTGTTTGTGAGGGAAGAAGCTGTAGTCTGTGACATCGCTCTGCTGTCAGCAGTGCTTTTGTAGTTCCAACAGCTCCAACGGAGTGATACGTCTTCTCTCTCACAGCCTGCTATTCATCAATTTCAGACTGAATTTATAGATATTATGAAACAGTCAATGTATTACCTTTATAGCTGATAATTAGTCTTTACATAAAAATATGGGACAAGGCTTTTTCACACACTATTAAATGAGTGAGGTAAAAAACAAAACAAGACAACAACAACAAACACGTGAGGGGAGGGAGCCACATCCGTGTTTTGGTGCTATTTATTGTTAAAGCCAGTTTATGGTGTTTTCTCACTAGGGTTTTGTTGACACCCCAGTTTATAATGTTGAGTTTCTATTGAGTAGTAGTGGAAAATAAGCAAGTACTTAAGTCTTGTAACCATATACCGTTTTGAATTACCCTATTTAATCAGTAATTCTAAGTATGCTATATTATACCTTTTTTCCACTGCATTCAATGGAAAATACTTTACTGTTAAAATACACATTTTCAAAGGCATTGCAACATTTTGTTACATTTTTAAACCATTTCAGTCTTAATAAGCTCCACCTTTACCAGCTACATCCCCATGTTGTTATGCACCCATAATAATATTCTGACAATAGTCATTCTTCTTTATGAGTACTTTGACAGTGCACCTGCAGTGCATTAGGCTTTTAGTAAACTAGTTTTGTACTTTTACTGAATGCAGAACTTTCCCTTACTTCCAATGCTTCAAATGCTGTTGGGGATGTTTTAATTAATTGGCTTTAGTGTGCATTTTTTTCTTTTCCTGCCTGGCAGGTGTTGTTGTTTTTATACGTGATTGATTGCTTGTTGTACTTTGTGAGTCTGTATGCAGGTTTGTTGTCACTTACCGGTTTGACCAATGAGTACCTTTTTGGAGAAAGAAATACTGTTAAGTGTTGAATGGGGATTTTTGTTAGTTAAAATCCATTGCATAAGAGGAATTTCCCAGTAATCTAATGTTTTAAAAAAACAAAACAAAAGACAGCAGTATACACAGTTGCTTTGCTTACATGGTTTAGTATTAAAAGTATTTAAATTATAGTAAAACAGGAAACTAGCAGAGGCTGTAAAGCGAGGTAATGATAGAAATAAATTGCCAACAGCTGCTATCTCACCACAAATAATTTAACCTCCATCAAAGTTGGTTAAAACACACTTCTGTCTGAAATATATTTGCATTCTGGGCTATGCACAGCTATTTGTTTGTTTTAAGTCCTTTGGCTTAATAACGCTGTGAATATCAATTACACTAGAGATTGCGTTGTGTATGTGCTGGGGTTCTGCACTCAGGAGAGTTCAGAGGCAGGAAGAGATTTAAACCCAAAGCATGAGATTTTTAATTGCTATGGCATAGCTTACACCATTGGGCCTCATTTGTATGTTCAGGTGAAGGAGCAATTTGGTCTAATGCATTGACACAGATCATTTCCCTTCACCTCTTCTTGAGCTTCTCACCTCACTTCATCAGCAGAAGGTGGACAGGCAGAGAGAGTAATATACTGAACCCATCTGTTCATCTGTCAGACCTTTTCTCCTCACAATTTATAGCACATCTATTTGTTGAGGTGCCTTCCCTCCTACAGAGGCCCCGAGAGAAGCTGCAGAAGTGAACAATTCTCACACCAGTTTCACAACCTGCAAAGGCGATTTGATGAGTCGAGCTGGATCATTTGTGATGGAGGCTTCAAATGCATTCTAGACTAATGGCAGTCAAGGCTACAAATTGCACCCACTTACACCCATATCTTGGTAAGCCTACTGTCTGATCCTGTCTGAGAGGAGTGTGCCTGACTCCATCGAGACAGGTGTGCTTCTGGCAGCTCCCTCTGAAGTATTGTCAGGCATCTTTTAGCAGTTCCAGGCTTTTCAAAGGCAGTCAGAAAGACAGGGTGGCTGATCCTGCATCCCCTAAACCAGTTGCTTCCTTTGATTTCCCTGCTAGGTTCACTTGGTTTGGATTATGAAGTCATCTTTATATGCACACTCCCATATTTTTTCCAGCATGAAGCCAGAATATGTGCCATCTGACACAACCTCTAAAACAACTGCTGATTAACAACAGAAGGGCAATCAATTCCCTCTGTGAGCAAGCTCAGGCTTCACCATTACTCTTATGGCAGGCATATGGTCATTTTTTCACTTTGCATAAATTATAATCTTGTACACTTCTGTGCCTGTGTTGGAGGTCTTCCACTAGTGTTGTCACACTGCATAAATGTGCAACATCAGGTTTCTTATTTGTATTTACTGGGCAATTCAGAGACATGGGAAATGGTTCATTTCAGTGTTTAGTTTTTTACCAAAACTGATAAAGAAAACTGACTTATATTCAGATAAAACTAGTCATGTAGAATACAGTTTTCTGCATACCCCATGACAGCCAAAGCTGTAGGAGGTTTGACATCATAGAAGTAGCCAGAGAATCAGCCCACTGGCTACTTCTATGATGATACTTTCAGGTGTGAATGGTAATCAGATGCACAAACACATCTCCTTATGGCTAGAATTTAAAAACTGATTGTCTGAATATTTAAGTGATCACTGTGAAACTGCCAACTGTTTCTGTTTCGGACTCTGGCTCTTCTACAGAGTGTCACTCCACGTGAAGTCGCACTCACAGGGCGAGGGTATAAATATACAGGGAGGGCTTGGGTTGTACACTGACTCACTGTTGTTTCACAGCAAGAAGATCATGTTTTTTTGCATTGAGTGGTGAGTTTGTTTGCCCTATTCAAACTGTTTTCTATCACCACGAATAGCATGCACGTTGGTCATCAGGAATACTCAGGAGTTGGTCCTCTGGTGATTAGATGTAGCTACCCCACTGCTCATAACTAATTACAATGGGAATATCCATCCATCCATCCATCCATCTTCTGCTGTTTATGCTGCTGGGTCATGGGGATCAGCAGTCTAAGCAGAGAACCCCACTGAGGTTCGACTAATAGCTGGACTCTCCTCTCCAGTACCCTAGCATTGACCTTCCCAAGGAGGCTGAGTCATGCAATACCCCTATAACTGGCACACTCCTTCCAGTCCCCTTTCTTAAAGATGGGAACTACCAGCCCAGTCTGCCAATTCAGTGGCACTGCCTCAGATCTCCATGTGATGTAGCAGAGGTCTGTCAAAAAAGGCAGCCCCACAACATCCAGGGCATTAAGGAACTTAGGGTGAATCTCATTAACCTCAGGGACCCAGCCACCAAGAAGTTGATTTACTACCTCGCTGACCTCACCTCCATGAGCACCATACTCTGCTTTTTCTATGGAAGGCATGTCAGTGGTATTAAAGAGATCCCTGAAGTACTCCTTCCACTGCTTGACTATATCCTCAGTTGAAGTCAGCAGCACCCCAGCCACAATGTACATAGTGTGAGTAGAGCACAGCTTTCCTCTCTTGAGTTGTCTGATGGCTTGCTGACCGAAAATCTTGTTCCACAGCGTTACCAATAGTGTCTTCCCACATGTTAATTTTAGCTTCAGCTACTGCCATAGTTGCACTCCACTTGGCTTCCGGAGTTCCACAGGCTTACTAATACTCACAGGATTCCTTTTTCAGCTTCTTCACATCCAATTTCCCACATCTGATTTGGGGGATTGCTACCACAACAGCCACCATATGGACCTTAGGGATACAAGTATGCCCAGCCAGTTTCTCTCAACCTTATGCACTAACTCAGGCTCCTTACCCACCAGAGAGGTGATGTTCCATGTTCCAAGCAGTAATTTTGACAGCTGGTGATTGGACTGCCAGGACCTCTGTTATTGACTTCCAAAGGGTATTGAACACACATTACCAACACACATTGCACTTGACCTCTAAGTAGTCCATAGGCTAAGACCCAGCCACCAGATGCTCTCCCTCAAGCTCCAGGGTGAGGCCCTGTCCCAGGTAGGGTAAACTGGTCCCTTGATTTTTGTTTGTCTAGTCCCTCAGCCAGGGCCAGTTTGCCCTGTGGGACCCTGCCAGGGGAAAGGCCCCTGACAACATAGCCCCCAGGGTCAATGGGACACATAATCCCCTCACCACGGTAAGGTGGTGATTCACAGAAGGGAGAATGGGAATAATCTTGACAATTTCTACTTTTACTGTACACAAGCTGAGCCTAAAACTGTGTCTACATTGAAAGACAGAAATGTGTACACACATTCAGATTTTTACAACTGTGTGTGCTGATTTTCCTGTTCCTAAAAATATTTCACAACTGTACAAGTGGGTGCAGACACTCCCTTATTTCATTAATTTCATCAGTTGCACATAAAATCACTATTTGCACCACAAGATATTTGACACAGCAATGAAAAGAACAAGAGAGAGGAAATGCAATCTCACTAAGTGTGAAACTGATACAGAGAGAAGTGGAGAAACTAAAAATGTATTTTATTTTGTGACCTGTCTGCTTTGGAATCACAAACAGAAGAAAAAAAACTATTAAAAGAAAAAAGCAACACAGGCCATCAGTGCCATAGGTTCAGAGCAAAGAGCACACGCAGAGAGGGAAAACAAAAAAAAGGCACCTCAGTTCATACAATGAAAAGCAGACTGCATGGCTGCAGCCATTAATAGCATACACAAAAAACATGTATGGTAAATATGACAAGCCTGAAAAAGTTTAGTGTAGATCCTTTTAACACTATCAAATAGTTTTCACAAAACAAATACTCATTCATTTGAACCCTAATTACATAAGCAAATAATAAAATGAAACAGTATTTTTCTTTCATGGCCTCTTTATAAGGACTTAAGATTATTAACGTGTTTAACATCAATACCAGCCCATGCATCAAACCTTTCACATAACCGTTGTGGGTTATCGTTGGCACACAAGCCACTACACATACAGCTCAATCAAATTTTACCTGCAAATACAGGGTCCTAGGTTATTATAAATGATAGAGAGGTTTATCAAACCAAATCAAGTTTAACCTTGGGAAAGCAGTCTATTTCTGTCTTAACTGAGACTAGTCAAATTTAAGGTCAAGTTAATGGTCATCAGTTTTATTAGTAATTGATACACAAGCAATTTTAAGGAGTTCCTCTCAGATTAAATCATTAAAACTTGTGTGGTCCCTCTCTTACAGTGAAGTTTTTGATCATTCCGACTAACAAACCCTCATGCAAAACTTCAATACCCTTTGGAAGTTAATGGTAAAATGCTTTTACAGATGTTGAGCCAAGCATCAGCCTTCCATGGCACATTCGTTTGGAGTGACAGGCTGCCGTTCCGATTTAAGCTAATAAAAAATAACCTCTGCTTTGCCTCCAGAACTGACGTATTGCATATGCGTATGCAGGAGGAGCAGCAATTTATTTCTTCACAAGGGGTCACTTGTATTTTTAATAATTCATCCAGCATATGTTGAGATGTCAGATGCTATCCTTTGATCAAAAGCCAGGCTGTCTCTCGCTGAGCCATCAATTTCCAATGAAAGTATTTGGACTTCAACACATACCTGCCACGAGTGTGGCACAGAGATCTTCCTTATAATCCATGAGGTTTATCACTATTATAAAACTTCTACAGTCTGTGAAAATAAAGTTTATTATCATATTCAGTTGTTGCTGTAAATATGGCAAAACAGTTGTTGAGGAAGGCAGAAAGAAACACCTGACAGAGAACAAGGCTGAAGAAGTGGATTTTTCACATCTACTGCCTTCTGCTGCCCTCTTGGGATGTCTAAGCTCTGGCTCTTCTCTCTTGGCCTTGGTTTCTTCTCACTGCCTGCCAATGAGCTTTAAGAGGAAAACTTTTAGTTGGTTCTAGGTCAGATTAGGTCTATCACTTCCCTCCTCCATGTTACTGGATTTGCTGCACTGTTTTGCTGTTTGCATTTTGGTTATTTGCCATATTTTTGCAATTGGAGTGCAGAGCTGTTACTGTTTCTGTGCTTTGTTTTTTTAGGGGACAGTCTGTGATAAAATTCCTGTTCATCTGGAAATTATTAGGAAGAATTCATTTCACTCATGCATTTCCTGGTGATTACGTAATTTTTTTTTTTACACTTGGCTATATGTTGCTACAGGTTATAAGAGATTGTGTGTGTGTGTGTGTGTGTGTGTGTGTGTGTGTGTGTGTGTGTGTGTGTGTGTGTGTGTGTGTGTGTTTTTAAGACAAATGACAAACCTCCAGCTGTAATCACAGCCTCTGTATGGCAAAATAGCTACTTCAGATAACAAATAAAAAAATAAGTTCAGCAGATTAAAATCAAAACTATATGCTCCTTAGGGAACAGGACACAAAGATGCAAGTCTGCTAAAAATACACATTAGAATTTTTTTTTTTTTATTTGTAGTTTTACAAAAAGATGTGATATTGCAGTCTGACACCAGTTATTCAAGAGCCAGTTTAGTATTCATACAAACATAATTAGATTGTAAGCAGACAAAGATATTTCCCACAAGGTAGTAAAGGGTAGTTGGATAATAAAGTTATGTTTCTATGGCAACTGCTGGCACCGATAGAATATCAAGGAAGAGTGAAGAGCAGAGGAGGGAATACACAAATTCATGAGTATCTGTATTTGCCTATCTTCTCTCCTAAAAATGGCAGTCTGCTTTAAGAAAAAATTATTTCTTTCTTTCCTTCTTTTTAAACATGTATATTCTGAATCTGGGTAAAAAATGCTTTTATTTGATTTTTTTAACACTATTTAAAAAAAAAAAACTGTCATACTGGTCTGGTAATAGGTTACGTCTGATTAATAACCTAACTCAGACTTAACCTATGTATGATAACAGTTAATTGGTTTTTTATCAAAGCCAGATTTAGCTGTAAAAACTCTGTAATAAGGTGACATTATGATCTTTTTTTTTTTTGCAACAACAGTTTTATTCATAGTAGAGAGAGAGAGAGAGAGAGAGAGAGAGAGAGAGAGAGAGAGAGAGAGAGAGAGAGAGAAGAAATGGGGGAGAGATACGGGGGAAGACGCGGGCAAACTGGCGACATGCCGGGACTCGAACCTGCGCCACCTGGACCGCAACGTGGAATTTGTATGTGTTCGTGGCTTCATCAATAAGCCGCCCGGGCGCCCGTAATAAAGTGACATTAATGGTATTAACAATATAATAACTTGATACTAACAAGGTAATTTTGATTGACATTATTAGGCAATACTGTCAGCCTAAAGATTTCAAAATCACCTGAAACATCATAATAATATTCCATAAATAAATATGTTGAAATTAAAATTATGTTTAAATTCTGTAAATTGTTACTCGGAAACAGCATTTGTGTAATAACTAAGTGGAAGCAAAATGCAAAAACGATCCATTGCTGTGCTTAAGTTCCTATTTAATTTCACAACAAAATTTGATTAAAAAAACTGTAGTAATTATGAATCAAGCATGGATTTTGTACAATGAAACCACTGGGAACTGAAACTTTATTAAACCTGGTTTATCTAATATGTTCCATACCCCAATGAATTGAAGTGATGATTCACAAAAGCTTTATTGATCGAGCAAATGACAGTGCTGGGGTTATGTAAGCACACTGTGATCACAGCATGGACACACCATAAGATTTGAACAGAACTCAAAAATAAAATATCACCATGCTTTAAAACCCTGACCATTGGGGTTACAGATCTTGTACAGCACTTTGGTCAACGTCGTTGTTTTAAATGTGCTTTATAAATAAACTTGACTTGACTTGACTTGACATATGGCACAATAGTTTAGGTGCCTTTTAGAAATTTACAAAAAAAGATATTTCTTTTACAAATGTCTGAAAATTAATAACTGTTGTTCATTAAATACATAAATGTGACAATAATAATTCTATATTTAATTTGATTCTATATTTAATTAATGAAATTCAATTTTTAACAATCCGTTACTAACCTACCAATGATAATTTTTCGTGGAGTGCTATAGGAAGGTCTATTCAATGAAATGTGAAACATGAATGACAATTAATATTCAATAGAATATTTTTATACTTACACTATTCTTGTACCAAAAATAATCACTTGTGTGACACCACTGTAATTTAAGCATGCTTTCACAAGTTTTTTCAGTACTGTCAAACAAATGTAAGGAAAGTTAAGAAAGTGTATTTGGCTTTTGCTGGCTTATGCATTCTCACTTACAGACAGAGAAACTCAAGAAGCGTTGTCATGTCCTGGGCCGTTGGCCCAGCGTTTTGTGTTAATTTATTTCCTGAGTTTGTCCTCCCTGTATGTTTGTCATGTTCCCAGTGTTGTGACTTGTCTGCGTGTTCCTTGGTTTATCACTTCCTGTTTTATTTTGCCAATGTGATTTCCTTGTGCTTTGTGTTTAGCTTTGCTTCCCCTGTGTAATTAGTTTCATTTGCCTCACCTGTTGTTCCCTGCTGTTTCCTCTTGCCCTGATTACCCATTGTGTATTTAAGCCCTCAGTTTTCATTTGTTCTCTGTCGCGTCGTTGATGTTTTGTGCCCGCATGTTCCTGTGTTCCCTGTGCCTGCCCTTCGTCTCCCTGTGCCTCCCTTCCAAGGTTTTTGTATTTGTGTTTCCCCGTTGAAATAAATCCCCTTTTTAGTTATGTTTGCTTCTGGAGTCCTTCATGTGAGTCCTTCCTCGTCCGTTTCCTCCCCGGCCATGACAGAACGACGCGACCATTACAAAACCCCCTCCGGCTCCAATTTTTTCGACGGCACTCGTCTAGCGCTGGGGGGCCCGGCGTCTTTGAACAGTCCCCGTCATCGTCACTCACCTGCCTCCCCTTTCGCTGATCCCTCCCTTCCTCGGCAGCCGCGGAGGAGAGGGAGTTCCCGGCAGCAACGGCGGAAGGCACCCCGAGACCCGAGCGGTATAACGCCGCGGACCGCTTCACCACTTCACACCCAATCCTCCGTTTCCGTGAGTAACACTGGCTTCAACGCTACTATGCCTGCGGACAATTATTCCTGTCACCCCCCTGCCTTTCCCCTCCCTGAGGTGGCAAAGCAGACCATTATCTGTTGGGTGGATTCACTGGTTATGGACCTTCTGGCTGACCCATGTGAGCAGGAACAGCAACAGCTCACGGCCCAGCTGCAAGGGCTAGTCGATGATTACCCTTGGTTATTTGGCTCTCTGCATGGGTTAGTGCAGGATTTCTTAACCTCCACCCTTCACCTACAGCAGTCCCCAGTGTCAGCTCATTCTCAGTCCCCAGTGTCAGCTCATTCTCAGTCCCCAGTGTCAGCGCATTCTCAGTGCCCGGTGTCAGCTGTGTCTCAGTCTCCCCAGTCAGCTGTGCCTCAGGCTGCTTCCACGCAGTCAGCTCCTCTCCCTAGCTCACAGTCAGTCTCCTCGCAGTCAGTCTCCTCGCAGTCAGTCTCCTCGCAGTCAGTCTCCTCGCAGTCAGTCTCCTCGCAGTCAGCTCTAACGCCCTTAGCTCCTGCTCTCTCTAGCTCGCAGTCTGCTCTTTCTGTCTCCCGGCCTGCTTCCACGCGGCCAGTTTTGACGTACTCAGGCCCCTCTAGCCTTCAGTCGGTTTCCCTAATGTCTGTTCACCCTAGCACTCTGTCAGTTCCTCCAGTGTCAGTTCCTCCAGTGTCAGCTCCTCCTCAGTCGCAGTGTTCCCAGTCAGCTGTAGCTCCAGCTCCCTCTGCTCACCCTGCTCCCGCTCCCTTGGCTCCAGCTCCCCCTGCACCCGTACCTGTTCCGCGGGTGGGGGCAGCCACGGACGGGCTGACCTCTGCACCCGTACCTGTTCCGCGGGTGGGGGCAGCCACGGACGGGCTGACCTCTGCACCCGTTCCTGTTCCGCGGGTGGGGGCAACCAGGTCCAAGCCTTCGCATCGGTTTTCTGTGTTAGCTGCAGCAGCAGGGTCTCAGTCAGCTCTAGCTCCAGTCGCTCTCCCTCGCCTTCAGTCAGCTCCAGTAACTCTTCCTCGGTCCCCAGTGTCAGCTGTTTCAGTGCCCTCTCAGTCAGTTCCCTCAGCCCCTGTCTTAGTTCCTTCGGTTTTGGTCCCAGTTCCCTCAGCTCCTGCTCCTTCTGTAGCTCCAGTAGTGTCAGCTCCCTCTCAGGCCCCAGTGTCAGCGAGCTCTCGGTCTGTCTCCACGCAGCCGGATCTCCCTAGCTCTCGGTCTGTCTCCACGCAGCCGGATCTCCCTAGCTCTCGGTCTGTCTCCACGCAGCCGGATCTCCCTAGCTCTCGGTCTGTCTCCACGCAGCCGGATCTCCCTAGCTCTCGGTCTGTCTCCACGCAGCCGGATCTCCCTAGCTCTCGGTCTGTCTCCACGCAGCCGGATCTCCCTAGCTCTCGGTCTGTTTCCACGCAGCCAGATCTCCCTAGCTCTCGGTCTGTTTCCACGCAGCCAGATCTCCCTAGCTCTCGGTCTGTTTCCACGCAGCCAGATCTCCCTAGCTCACAGCCCGCTCTCTCTGGCTCCCGGCCTGCTTCCACGCAGCCAGTCGTCTCCCGGCCTGCTTCCACGCAGCCAGTCGTCTCCCGGCCTGCTTCCACGCAGCCAGTCGTCTCCCGGCCTGCTTCCACGCAGCCAGTCGTCTCCCGGCCTGCTTCCACGCAGCCAGTCGTCTCCCGGCCTGCTTCCACGCAGCCAGTCGTCTCCCGGCCTGCTTCCACGCAGCCAGTCGTCTCCCGGCCTGCTTCCACGCAGCCAGTCGTCTCCCGGCCTGCTTCCACGCAGCCAGTCGTCTCCCGGCCTGCTTCCACGCAGCCAGTCGTCTCCCGGCCTGCTTCCACGCAGCCAGTCGTCTCCCGGCCTGCTTCCACGCAGCCAGTCGTCTCCCGGCCTGCTTCCACGCAGTCCCCTGCACCTCTGCTATTCCTCGAGCAGCCCCTGCTGCTCAATAAAGCAGCAGTGTGCCCTGTTCCGCGGTCCCAGCCTACGCATCCGGTGCCTCACTATGTAGGCCCCGTTCAGCCCATGGGCTCAGCTCACTCCAAGCCGATGGGGGTCTCCGCTCATTCCGAGCCGATGGGGGTCTCCGCTCAGTCCGAGCACTCCGCGCCAGAGGGCCCCGCTCAGTCCGAGCCGATGGGGGTCTCCGCTCAGTCCGAGCCAGGGGGTCCCGCTCAGTCCGAGCCGATGGGGGTCTCCGCTCAGTCCGAGCGCTCCGCGCCAGAGGGTCCCGCTCAGTCCGAGCGCTCCGCGCCAGAGGGTCCCGCTCAGTCCGAGCCGATGGGGGTCTCCGCTCAGTCCGAGCGCTCCGCGCCAGAGGGTCCCGCTCAGTCCGAGCCGATGGGGGTCTCCGCTCAGTCCGAGCCAGGGGGTCCCGCTCAGTCCGAGCACTCCGCGCCAGAGGGTCCCGCTCAGTCCGAGCCGATGGGGGTCTCCGCTCAGTCCGAGCGCTCCGCGCACGAGGGTCCCGCTCAGTCCGAGCCGATGGGGGTCTCCGCTCAGTCCGAGCGCTCCGAGCCAGGGGGTCCCGCTCAGTCCGAGCCGGTGGGGGTCTCTGCTCAGTCCGAGCGCTCCACGTCACCCGAGGGTTCCCCACCAGAGCCCGGGGTCGCCCTTCTCCGCCGCCGCATGCCCCGCGGTCGGCCTCCAGTGTCTGCTCCCCGTCGCCGCCGCCGCACGCCCCGCGGTCGGCCTCCGGTGACCCCTCCTCGTCGCCGCCACCGCTGGGAGCGCGGTCGGCCTCCAGTGACTCCCCCTCGTCGTCGCCGCCGCCGCTGGGAGCGCGGTCGGCCTCCAGTGACTCCCCCTCGTCGTCGCCGCCGCCGCTGGGAGCGCGGTCGGCCTCCAGTGTCTCCTTCTCGTCCTCGTCGCCGCCGCCGCTGGGAGCGCGGTCGGCCTCCAGTGATTCCTTCTCGTCCTCGTCGCCGCCGCCGCTGGGAGCGCGGTCGGCCTCCAGTGATTCCTTCTCGTCCTCGTCGCCGCCGCCGCTGGGAGCGCGGTCGGCCTCCCTCGTTGGGATTTTGCTTTGTGGCCCCTTGGCCTCTGCGGCCTCCTGAACTGTGTGTTTTTTGTTTTTGGATTTCCCACTGACTCCCCTGAACTGTGGACTGTTTTTTCCCCTGCTGTTTTTTGTTTTGTCATAGCTCCTGGACTGTTCCTTGTTTCGGCCCCCTGTTTTGGACATTGGAGCTCTCCGGCCTTGTGCCGTCGCTTTTTGTTTCATCCGGTTGTTTTTTTTTTGCTTCTCGTCCCCGTGTTTTGTTCTTGTTTGGACTGTGTTGCCTCTGCTCTGCCTCATTTTGATGCCCCCTGTTGGACTGTCTCCGGCCTTGTGCCGTCGCCTTTTGTTCTGGTCCTGTGTTTTTGTTTTCTTCCTGTCCGGGTTTGATTTGTTTTGTTCACGCCCTGTGATTTCTGTTTTGCTCCCTGTCTTTGTTTTTGTTTCGGGCCCTCCCTCCTGGTCCCCCGCCTCCCGCCCTTGTCTGGTTTTGTTTCTGGTTTTGGCCGTCGGGAGCCGGCCTTTGAGGGGGGGGTACTGTCATGTCCTGGGCCGTTGGCCCAGCGTTTTGTGTTAATTTATTTCCTGAGTTTGTCCTCCCTGTATGTTTGTCATGTTCCCAGTGTTGTGACTTGTCTGCGTGTTCCTTGGTTTATCACTTCCTGTTTTATTTTGCCAATGTGATTTCCTTGTGCTTTGTGTTTAGCTTTGCTTCCCCTGTGTAATTAGTTTCATTTGCCTCACCTGTTGTTCCCTGCTGTTTCCTCTTGCCCTGATTACCCATTGTGTATTTAAGCCCTCAGTTTTCATTTGTTCTCTGTCGCGTCGTTGATGTTTTGTGCCCGCATGTTCCTGTGTTCCCTGTGCCTGCCCTTCGTCTCCCTGTGCCTCCCTTCCAAGGTTTTTGTATTTGTGTTTCCCCGTTGAAATAAATCCCCTTTTTAGTTATGTTTGCTTCTGGAGTCCTTCATGTGAGTCCTTCCTCGTCCGTTTCCTCCCCGGCCATGACAAGCGTTTTAGACTGCTGGCTTACTTGTGGTTTCTAGGATACTTAAGAGTAGAATGGGAGGCAGGGCCTTCAGCTTTCAGGCCCCTCTTCTGTGGAACCAGCTCCCAGTTTGGATTTGGGAGACAAACACCCTCTCTGTTTTTTAAGATTAGGCTTAAAGCTTTCCTTTATGATAAAGCTTATAGTTAGGGCTGGATCAGGTGATCCTGAGCCATCCCTTAGTTATGCTGCAATAGGCCTAGGCTGCTGGGGGGGTTCCTATGATGCACTGAATGTTTCTTTTCATTCACCTCTTTTTACTCTGTTTATACACCACTCTGCATTTAATCATTAGTTATTATCAATCTCTGGCTCTCTTCCACAGTGTGTCTTTTATCCTGTCTCTCTTCCCTCAGTCCCAACCGGTCGTGGCAGATGACTGCCCCTCCCTGAGCCTGGTTCTGCTGGAGGTTTCTTCCTGTTAAAAGGGAGTTTTTCCTTCCCACTGTCACCACCGGGGGTTGTTTTGACTGTTGGGTTTTCTCTGTAATTATTGTAGGGTCTTTACCCACAATACAAAGCGCCTTGAGGCAACTGTTTGTTGTGATTTGGAGCTACATAAATGAAATGAAATTTAATTGAATGACGTTACTAATGTTGTTATTGTTCATAACGTGCTAAAGGTACAGAGGTTACATAATATTGCCAAACATCCATGATTGCAACCTTGATTATTTAGAAACCAGCACGTGTTCCCTTGTAACTGCTTTCAGTATATACCATTAAATGAGGAATCAGAGCACTATAATATAGTAAAAAGAAAAAAATAATCTTAAGGAATGGTCATTTCATTTTTCATTTTTTAATCCTATTACTAAAGTTTTGTCCTGTCACTATGTTTGAACACATTTCCTGATTGTTATGCTTTGTGTTTGGCTTTTTATTACTCACTTACATAATTTTCAATCTAATCTTATGAATTAATATTTATTTAAAAAGCTATTACCTAGTTATCATTTTCCAAACTACAGTTTGTCATGTTTATAATTTTTTTTTTATCACTATTATTCATTTTATTATTATTTATCATCTGCTTTTCTAATGTTTGTGTATTTTTATTTACTTGACTGAGTGTGTAAAAATATGAAAAATACTAAAATGAAGGTTTAACAAGGTTTCAGTAATTTAGGTAAGATGACTATTTTTATGATTCATCCATCTATTTACTTATTCAGGGTTGTGTGGGGGAGGGTGGAGCCTATAATAGCTGTCATACACCTCCTCGGACAGGTCACCAGGCTATCCTAACCTAACTTGGATGTCAAGGGGGTATTTATTTCTGCCTAGTTTCAAAAATTGCATATTGAATAGTTCAACTCATTTTGCAAGTGTCTATAAGCATTTTTGCTTTTAATGTGCTATGAAGAGGCTAAGCATGACCTTAACCCCAACAGAAACCTTTTCCAATGCAATTTAATGCTGTAAAACAAGACTGAAATGACACATGAAACATGCCTGAAGTGGTGTGCTATTTATACATAGTCCCTTGATATCATGTTGGTGAAACATACTGAGCCTTTAGACAGATGAACAATCAAGTTGAGCATGCTGTAGGAATGTTTCCACCTTAAATCTGGTTTGCTGTTGAAATCCATTGTATCTACGGTTAATTTTTGCTGAGCATGTCTGTCCTTCAAATGTGAAAAAGTGAACAGTTAATGAGTTTTGGTATTCAAATCATCCTTCACAGCATTTTATTATTGTGCAAAAAGGCTGTTTTTTTAAGGAGCATGTCACACACTCATCATCCTTCTCCTTAATCTTTGCAGACGAACTTCTTAATGTGGTTTATTGATCTATCATTGCAGCATTCTTTGTGTCCAGATGCCATACTTGCTACATTATGAAGTAATCATCTGCCATATTCAATTTATCAAACAATGCATGCACAAATGTTCTTTATCAAGAGCTAATGATACATTTAAGAAGCTCCACAAAAGAAACTGCATTGGGTGTCTTCATCTTTAATGCCGTTTGGTCCTTGAGGCAGCTACTTTTCTTTAGTTTTTGGTAGTACACCTACAGCAGGCCACACACCAGTGTTAATACATTTATTTATGTTAACAGTGAAAACAGAACATAAACAACTTCATCAGTGTCTGCCTGTGTCCCTGATTCTATAAGTAACTGCAAATGATCAAATGACAAAATCCTTATCATATCTCACTCTCTACTAGCACTGCCCAGACTGAGAAATATCAGCTAACAAAAAGTACAGACATATTGGAGCTGTGAGACATCGACTAAACGTTGTCACCATTAGAAATTAATATGGAGAGGTTATTAAAAGTGCACTTCACTTCCAAAAATGAACACCTGTATTCTGCTGTCATTATTAATCACAACATCTGGCTTATTAAATATATATTTTGAATTCATGTCAAATTTCTTATTGCACAGATTAAAAGTAGATGATGCAAAGATTGTTGATATAGTGCTGATGAGATGTCTATGACATTCTTTCATTCTTGACCATATGAGTTGATTTGTAAATGCATGTAACATCTGCTTTTCATGGAAAGGAGCTGCTGGTGTAAATTAGTTCAATTACTGTATTAAAGTATAACACTGAGGTACTTTTTACTTTTTTTTGGTGATTTATTTTAATTTTAAGAGGGAAATAATACACCTTTCCTCAGTACCCTCATCTGACAGCGATATTTGGGGTTTAGTTTGGGGGATTAAAAATACAGCACACTTTTTAACACACTTTTATTGTAGATCAAGACAACTTCACTTTGGGCAGCCAAAACAAGCAAACTTACACATTTTTGCACTGATAATAATACTTTAACATTACAATTTCCACTGCTACGGTACATAAAGATCTGAGTAGTGCTGCTATTACTGCACTACCAGATGTACCTGTATTGAAGTTTATGTCAATGTGGAAATAATCACATCCTAATCAGCTACAGGGTTCTAACCAGCGGTTAATCGCCCAGCGCGCTGCGCCATGCTGAGGCTGCCGGGCTGAGAATTTCACTGGTTCGCTATCAGTACGCGCACTCCGGTGCACTCAGGTGCACTCCGCCTGTTACCGATACAAGACTGATTTTTTTTTTTGCTCTTGCTAGATCGCTGCACTATGTTCTGTTCACGCCTGATTTTGAGGGGCTACAGAAAACAAAATGGCGACCAGCGTGAAACCCGGGGGGGAAGAAGAAGAAAAAGGGAACTCAAAGGACAATTTCGAGCTTCCTATTAAACATAAAATCCGCTGTGAGTGACCTTGGAGAAAAAAACTACACTTCCCAAGAAAATGATGTTACTTATTGTTGTTGTAGTTAGTGGCTTGCATTAAAAACATGATAGTTCATGCTGACAATGTGATGATGCATATTTGAATGCAGGAAGTGCAGTTAGCAGCTGATCAGATCGATAAAACACCTGGATCATAATGTTTTTGTTGTGTATGGTTTTTATGTGATATCTGTGAACTCAGTGGAAGGAAATGGTGCTTTTGGACATGCTGAATACATAATCTTTAAATGTAACTGTCCTGATTTATATACAAAAGAAACCTACATTTGAATCTTTTCAACTAAAAATTACAGATTTTTTTAATTATGTTGCTGCCATTGCAGTATATTAAATTATCACTTCAGGCTGTGTTTTTTGCTATTATAAAAATACAATTAAAGCACAACATGGGACATGCAAAAACATCTGACTATACATAACAAGTGTTGAAGACTAATCAAAAGCTTAGTAAAATGATTAATAACACTGAATAATCATTTTCCCTGATTAGAGAAATGCAATGATAACAAACCAGCTATAAAAAAAACAAAACAAAAAGAAAATAAATCAGATGTTGTTTGACTGAGAAACACTTTATAGTGTTTTTACTTTAAAGGACAAATTGATGGTGACACACATTTGAAAATTATATCCATAACTGTGAAATGTATGTAGAAATAAGCTGTGATCCAGTTGCACTTGTAAAGCAAGAGAAATGTTTTGGAGATGTTATAAATGTAATAAACATGTCTACAGACTGTATGGTTGATTTTGTTGGTCAGAAATTACTTCAGTAATCTTGTGCTCATTTTGAATTAGTCCTTAGCTAATTTGTGATAATTACTAACAATATAAGAGATTTCATGCGACTATTATCTTTGCAATTATATGATACATAAAATGTCTGTTCAGGTTTTCATGGAATTTTAATTGCTGCACATAGTCTGCAATATATGTTCCAGGTAAATCTAATCACCATTAACCAGGAAATATACTGCAGCAAGCAACAATCTGAAATACATATTAAGTTGTGACATTATTTTTGTGGGCACAATAAGATTCTGTCAGTTTTGATTAATTAGCAGGATGTCCCACTTATCATAGTAGAGCTTAATTAACCCCCCCCCCCCTCCCCCATTTACATTAGTGCTCAGTGGACCTTTGATTAACATGAGCTTTTGTGCATAATTTGGTTATGTACCACAAAAAAGGAGAAATTACATTTGTACAGTGAAACATGAATATGAAATTCAGAATGATCTGAGCTGAGTCTGCAGGATTTTCAGCACAGTTTGATCATCGGGACTCTAATGAGTAAATTTAGTTGCTCTGATCAGTGAAAGCTTTATCTAAATCATCCGGTGCAAGTGACAAAAAAAATCTCAGTGCTGCAGAGCGGTGGTTAAAAAAACATGAATTGCAAGGGGGGAAACCCTCACAACACTGACATCTGAGCTATTCCAACATTAAAGTTTGACACTGTATACAGAGTGCTAAATTACCTGCCAAACACCCTGATATCCTGCTTACTATTTTCTTCAGTACATGAGGTACCATTCACCCCTGTAAAGTGTATTTATTTTCCCAGTGTGTCTTTCTGAGTTCTGAACCCCATCCAGCCCATGAACAGGAAAGAAATGCAGCATCACTTTGAGAGCCCTGAATTATTGTGGGAAGGTTTGTTCTTAATGAATCTAACTTAGTCTTAAAATGAACTTTTTTACTCTTTTAATGCATTTTCTACATGGTACAGCCATTTAGTTATGTTTATTTATAGATTATTTATAGATTTTTAAAAGCTGTGATGTCTGAGAGCGAAGATGGTAAAATATGTCAAAAACTAAAAGATATTTTTTTAGAGCTATGAGTAATAAAATACATTAATATTAGAGCTTAAACTAGTCCAGTCAATGCTCAAAAGAAATTTTTTTTTTTTTAATGATCATTTACATCTTTTAAACAAATGTGGAGTGTGGGCAGATATTTCCTAATTCTAGCTGCTCCAGTGTGATAAATAATTATAAAATAAATATATTTGTAGTTTGGTCTGTTGGTCAGACAAGACATTTGAAGACATAATTTTAGATTTTAGATAATCAAATCTGGATAATTAGATAATTTCAGAGACCAGTGAATTAACTCTAAAATAACTGATTGATTAAATATAATAAAAAAATGATTAGGTTCACTATCATTAGTTTCAGTCCGATAACACCCAGTATTTGCCATAGCTAATCTTACCAAAAGAAAGGTTCAGAATTCATACATTGGTGCAATAAAACAACCGGAGCTTTCAGCTGAGAGTAATGGTAACAGATAAATTAACTATTTTTATGTGAGCTGATAATGCAACCAGTAAATATGCTTATCTTATAAAGGTTGCTCAATTATATCTAATTACTGGATGGACAGGATATAATTAGTCAAGGCGATGATGCTTAATCTTAAGAAAAGGATAAGTCCTCTCTCTAAAGTGTCCATGTATTATCATCACCCCTCTGTTAAGGATTAAAGGAATGTTAATATATGCGTTTACCAAGGGAGGTGATGCTAAGCCAGCGCCTGGCTAAAAGCAGGGAATTATGAGAACAGGGAAAGGACTCTGGGTTCTTTGATCGGATTACAGTATTTACCCTTCAAGAGTTTGTAACTCAGGTGTCTCACCCACTCACAGCATCTGAAGCCTAGGCTATTATTTCCTCTGATTAGAACATTGTTAAGTCTCTCTTTCAGCCAATGAAGAAACACTCTGGCAACAAAGTGAAGCAAAACTTTTTAACTCTCAACTTCATAATATAGCCAGATTAACGTTGCAAATTCTGTGAGACTGCAGATGACACACGCATTGTTCCAGGGAGCGCTCTCTGCAATCCACCCCTTACTTCAGAAACTCCCCCCATTTCAGAAATTTATTAGGGGATTTGTATTTCTAATGACACCTGCGCCCTGCCACCAGAGCAATGTAAATAATCCCATCACAGAGTCCCGACTCATCAGCGACAGGCTAATCCCTTGTTTAAGGCAGTTACACAGACCCCACCCATTAATACCGCCTTCATAAAGACACAGCTTAGCATACATTATAGAGTTATAATGTGGCGAATGCTTACAGCCAACTTGAGAAATCTCCCTCACTGCTCCAGGAGGAACATGTCACCTCTGCTGGTTTCATAAAGGTTCTGCCACAGTGCCTCACACTTTGCTCTTTTAAATGCAGGAAAAATAAAAAAATAAAACTCTCATCTTTGTGATGTACTGGGACAGAGTTAGAGCAGTAATAAATTAGACCAAGGATTTAGTCCTTGGAGGGAGAACTGGAGGAGTCAGGCACAAAAATGAAGCTCTTGGAACAACAACTCTCCTCATATACTTGGATGGGATTTACTAAAGCAGCAGTGGACAAGCCAACTAGCATGCTGAATATAAGAAAAGGTGAATTTTAGTTTGTAATGTCTATTTCATTTACAATTCTATTGTAACGAGAAATGTATGGTTTGTGTTTAAACAGGTGTAGCTCACTAAAATCTTCACAGAGAGATGTACCCAGATCATTTTGGCTCAACTATGTTATGAATAATCCAGAGACAAATTCATTAGATGCAGCTTATGACTCACTGTTAAATGTGATAGCCTACAAGATACAAAAACATATGTGAGGGGTTGGACAGGCCCAACCCTCCACATATAGTATGTAGAAAACCAACATTTTCAGTTGCTTTGGTTAGATTTAGGCATCAAAAACGATTGGTTAGCCAACAAGTTGCTGTCGAAAAAAACTCTTACATTAGCACAGTAACTCATAAATTGTACAACAAGTGGGCAAGATAATGGGCTGGATGACAGGATCCAAAGATTTTACATGCTCTTACTGTATTTACACAATTGCTCTCATTCACATGATCACAAGAATGAGCCTATGTGTTTATAAATGATCTGACTGGATAATACACACCTTCCAGCCTATTTTAGGTGCACTTGACCCAGTCTGAAGCATAATTGCAGACTGATGACTGATGGCAGTGATGACAGCTGAAAATGACTGATAACATTTGAACAGATGCATAAACTCTTAATCACATAGTACATCATATGCTCACAAATTGCATTACGTTTTTATGCCATAAATTAGATTATGTGCAGTATATGTTGCTCTTCATCAATGCAAAACTAGCTGATCTATCTATCTATCTATCTATCTATCTATCTATCTACACACAGACACAATGGCATATATATAGGAATATATTTTCCAATTTCATTGCCAATGTGTTGGAGGTACACTACCATCTTCACTGAGTGCTCTGCCACTGCTGTACTCACACTGCAGTTAAACCAGCCATGAATCTTATGGGGTTGAAAGGGCTTGTTTTAATATCTTTTTGGCTTCATCTGTTGGGAGTTTGTATTGACCCTGTGGGTTTGTATTGGATAGCAGCACTCCCTGTACAGTTAAAGAAAAAAAGTCAGGACTGTGAAAACTATGAAACTAAGTCATGGATTTAAAAGAACAAGTATTGTGCTTTAAAAAGAGGAGAGAAAGCACATGCATCCAACTGCTTCTGGGTATTCTACTTCATTTATTATTTTTAGGGCTGTTACACATTCCTACCCTACTACAGTGTTTGCCCAAACATTTACGCTTTGACACTTTAGTTATCATGAATTTAAATTACAGTACACAACATTTCTGTTTAAGGGTGCATTACTCCATTGCACTTGAACCTTCCCATCACTGACATCTATGCATTGTGCATATGCCTACACGCACATTTTGTCATGGTCCTCCAGTCCTCCTGTGCTGGCTCATCCATTCTCGCTATCTCTCCACTCCTTAGTTTCTCGCTCTCCTCTCCCTCTGTCCACGTGTGTGTAAGTGTGGGTGTTTGAGTTAACCACACCTTGTGTTTCAGGGGTGGATCCCACCTCTGCTCCTGCCCTGCAGTCCTGCACACCTGGAATTAATGAACTCACCTGTTGGTAATCATTTGATTTGCTGTGTACTATTTAGTCAGTGCCTGTTCGTTAATCTGGAAGTTTGCCCCCTCCTATCAGGATGTTTGCTTGCTAGTACTCTGTGCCTTCATCGCACCTGTTTTTTTCTCTTCTGTGCAGGAATCAGCACTGTCTCTGAGTGAGTTACCAAGAGAGTATTCCCTGTGGAGATTTATCTGTGAACCTGTCTGCACTGGAGCCTTGGATTCGCTAACTTGAAATCCTTCAGCTGTCAAAATCTTACCTTTGCTTCATTGTAAATAAACCAGTTAACTTTTATGCCAAGGTCTGGGTCTGAATTCCAAGAAGCCTGGCTAGACAGACATTAAAATATGCTTCGTCACATCTCAGGACAACAGGATGTTATCTTCTGATGTTTCAGAAGATCGCTGAACTTGGTAGCATATTTATTTCCCCTGCCTCTCAGCGTACTCAGTCTTCTAACCCTTCACCTGTTATTTCCTGCCTCCATCTACAGAGCTTCTGGAGACAGCTCTTCCTACACCTGAGGTGTTCTCTGCTGAGTTGGATAAGACTGGAGGATTCTTAATTCAGTGTGTTTTGGTTTTCAGACAACAGAACGAACATATGCTTCTGACTGTTCTAAGATTGCTTTTCTGGTTGAGTTGCTATGGGGATGCAGAAGCAGTTCTGAGATCTAACTCTAATCTTTCCTACGCTGACTTTATGGCCAAATTCAGGAGTGTTTTTGATAAAGACTAAAACACTGACACTGCGACTCACAAGCTCTTCATGCTGCGACAAGGTTAGCGGAGTGTTATTCAGCAGATTTTTGGATTTTGGCTGAGGAGGCGGTTTGGGAGAAGACCCTGCGGACTGCTTTTCTGCATGGATTATGTGAAAACTTGAGAAGCCAATTAGAAACTAAAGACTTACCTGACACTTACCTAACTTAATTCATTCATTTCCATGTGTATCAGAATGGACCATCACATTTGGGAACATTGGCCTAACAGACACTATAACCCCCAGGGGTCTTTGCACCGAGCATTTCCACCTTCTGCAGGTGTTCCCACAGAAGATCTGGGTCACAGATCAAGTATGTCAGAAGAGGATGAAGTGCAGCCAATGCAACTCAGCCAAGTTTGCAGAAAAAGTGCCACGGGTGTATTTACTGTGGAAGGAAGGGATGCTTGATTGAATCCTGCCTGCGGCCAAAAAGACAACGCCTGGCACTAAATGTGGGGAAGGTGGTGGGCAAAATGAATAGTAATTCCCTATCAAAAGTTTTACTTTCAGTGAAGATCACCTCCAAGATTTCTTTCCAAGCTCTCATTGACTGTGGTGGTGAACAAAGTTTCCTAGATCACGGCCTGGCAACTGAATTTTACATTCCTCTGGAGGAGCTGCCTGAACCTTTACAGGTTTGGGTGGAACTCGCCTTCCGGTCATCAACTGCTGAACTGAGCCCATAACCACTCTGAACTGATTCAGTTATGTGTTTGTAGCTCCAAACAACCCTCTGGTCCTAGGTCACCCCTGGTTAAGTCAGCACAATCCACGCATAAACTGGTCTTGTAATACAATCTCAGGTTGGAACAGCCATTGCCATCAAAACTGTTTAAAATCAGCTGCAGGTACAGCTGATTTTAAACTTCTATTTCACCTTCTGTGTTATCTGAACCACCTGACTTGTCATCTGTTCCCCAGGTTTATCATGATACTGAAATATTTAGAAAGGACTTGGCTCCTTCATTCCCTCCTCACCATCCCTATGACTGCACCATTGATCTGCTTCCTGGTGCTCCTCTTCCCAATAATAGATTATATAGCCTAACCAAACAATGATACTTGATGGAAAAATACATCACTGACTTCCTTGCAGCAGGAATAATTCGGCCATCATCTTCCCCTCTCAGAGGAGGATTTTTCTTTGTAGAAAAAAAAAGACAAGACCCTTCATCCATGCATTGACTTCTATGGCTTGAATGATATCACTATTAAAAACAAGTATCCTTGAAATTGAAAACAGCCTTCAACACCCACCTAGGCCATTCTGAATACTTAGTAATGCCATTCGGTCTCACCAGTGCCCCAGAAGTTTTCCAGGCCTTAGTTAATGATGTATTCCATGATTACCTGAAGCAGTTTGTTTTCCTTTATCTTGATGATATACTCAACTTTTCCAGGGACCTCTCTGAGCACCAATCCCATGTCTAAAGTTCTGCAATGCCTGTTGGAAAACAAACTCTACATCAAATGTGAGAAGTGCAAATTTCATGTTGACTGTTTCATTCCTCGGTTACATCATTGAGAGAAGAGAAATCAACACAGACCTGGAAAAGGTCCAAGCTGTCAGTGAATTAGCCCATTTCTGCAACCCAGAAACTCCTCCAGTGATTCCCTAGATTTGCAAACTTCATCTGGAATTACAGTAAGATCACTTTACCACTAACAACTCTCCATCTTCAAAGGTCCCCTTTCACTGGAATGACTGCCCAGAAAGCCTTAAATACTGTAAAAGAAATGATTGACTCTGCTCCTTTCCTGATCCAGCCTGATACTCCGAAGCAGTTTATTGTTGACGTGGCTGCCTCAGATTCAGGAGTTGGAGCTTTTTGTTCCTTCCATTGTCTGTTCTCAAGTCATCCACTGGGCACATACTTCCAAGTTCACCTGCCATATACCCCTACGAACTGAATCTAAAAAACACTCCATGCTTTATTGGTCCATATACTATGACCTTTGTTTGCTTCTACTATATTTGTGTTTATATGTTTACATTATATTTGAGTATTTTATGCACGTTATGAAAGTGTTTTCTATTGACCATCTCAGTCAGTAGTCAGTCTTAAACTGAAAACATAAGATACATAATTTCAAAACGTTTT
Source organism: Archocentrus centrarchus (assembly GCF_007364275.1). Taxonomy (NCBI): domain Eukaryota; kingdom Metazoa; phylum Chordata; class Actinopteri; order Cichliformes; family Cichlidae; genus Archocentrus; species Archocentrus centrarchus. The sequence goes on along the minus strand of NC_044355.1, from coordinate 10,285,392 downwards.
ATAGTATTATCAGTAATGACAAATTTTATTTGTAATCCCAGAGTTCCAAGAGTCACATTCTGAGCAGTTATATTTACTTGTCTAACCAGTAAATAATTAAATACTCATACCAGTAACAGGCTGGAAGAGGCTGTAATACTTTCTGATTACACTGTCTTAGAACTACTGTACCTCCCAATGAGGCAGAAAGTCCTCACACAAAGATGGCAACCTTTCATCCAGACCCAAACTCTCTATAGTTGTTTTTGTCTAAATAGCTGGATCTGCTCCTGAGAGTTTGATAATCATATTGCATTTTCTGCACTCTCTGCAGGATGGCAAAAGATCAGCCTCTACCTTGAAGGTGCATGTGCCCACCATCGTGGCCCACATGGTGGAGAGTGAAACCAAACTGTAGAGTCTCACTGACTTCTTATCTATTTTCTAAAAGGGACTCAGTGGTAGAAGCCTTATGAGTTCCTCTGTGGGATTTGTACTGAAGCCAAGTTCTGAGTGCTTGAAGCGCTTTGTCTGCTCCCTTTTGAACCCAAGGGGAAGCCTTAGTCAAAGGGGCCGTCTGCCAAAATGGCCTTTCTTCTCGCTAAAACCTCAGCAAAGAATGCGGGTAAGCTCCACACCTTGTTCATGAGCCAAGCGTGCATGTGCAGGAACTCCTCATTCCTTCCCCAAAAGACTATTTGCCTTCCATGCCAATCAGGCCAGTGAGCTGGCAGCATATGACCTTGTTCATCAACAATACGAGGTGGATGAGATATAAAAACAGCTTCACCCAGTGTGGCCTGGCTCTATAAATGGGGCGGGGGGGGGGGGGGGGGGGGGGGGGGCTGGGTTGTTTCAGTCAGTGTAAAAAAACCTGCCTTTTTTGGACCATAGCTCATGTCCTGGGCTGTGTTGGTTTTCTACTCCAATAGAGAACCTGCAGTTTACCTTGAGGAATCTTTGCCAGAAATAAGCAAAAGACATTGGCAGTGGAGTGTAAAAACAAAAATCTGACATACTCTAAATATAAGCTCTACAAGGCCAAGTGTTAGATACATTTATTCCACTTGCACTTCATGAATATCAGTGACAAGATCAAAAACCAAAGTTAAAATAAGAGTCAGATGCAAAGAACTATATCTGTATTTGGTGTGGCTTCCCTGTCTTTGCTATATAGAATCAAGATGCATCAACAGTGTCAGCCTATTTCAGTGCTGAGGTTGTCTCTTCTTTTTATCCTTGCTGATAACAGTCACTGCTTCTGGTATCAGGCAGGATGGAGGAGATTTGATAAACAGTTGCCTATGGGTTTATAAACTGTTCTGTGTCACATTTGATTATTTTCATGAATCAATAAGGTACATTGCCAAGCATAGTAAATTATGGGAAGAGTTAATGGTTTAAAGTCTTGGATTGAGGCCAATCACATAACTGGAGAGAGGTTTGTATTACTGGGAATTAAACCTCAGTAGGAAAAGAAGGCAAAGCTCATGATGATGAGTTTGTTACCTCTGTGGAGCCATCTTGTGTATTATGTGCAGTGGTCACTGCAATTTAATCTATGAGCAATGATTTTTTTTTTGTCTTTAAAATCAAATTTTACTTCATCTCTACAAATAAAACCATGTTTTTAAACATTTAATTTCCTGGACTTGGATTATATAATCTTTGAATAACTGTGACAATAAATTCTTTGAACATAACTGGATGGAAAACTTGTTATTTTGTTTTATTTCAAACTTTTTTGCTTGGACTTCCCAGAGATAAAGTCCTGCTAAAACACTGTAAAGAGTGATCATTATTTGCTGAATTGATTGAGTTTGAGGCTTTGTAAAAAAAAAAAAAAAAAAAAGTTTCTCTTCTTCCACACTACTGTTATCAGCTTAGATCGTACAGTTAGTTCCATAATTTACTGGACAAAGACACAATTTTTGTAGTTTTGCCTCTTTACACCACCACAGTGGATTTTAAATCAAGCAGTAAAATTGTGATTGAAGTGCAGACTTTAATTCAAGGAGTTTTACAAAAATACAAAAATAAAAATAAACTGTTTAGGAATTAGTCCCCAGTTTTCAGAAGCTCAAAATTAATTGGACAGTTGAGTGACAAGTAGTTTCATAGCCCAGTGAGGCTTGTTCGCTTGCTATTTCAGGATAAATGAGGCAGATATAATAGCTGAAGTGTTGAATTTCTATTTTACAGAATTTCACTGTAATTTTATATATGAGGGTCAAAGACATGTTAGCCTACTGATGGCCTCCCTCACTTGCACTAACAAAACAAAGAAGCAAACAAATAAACAAACTTTAGGAGTAGCTAAATCAACAATCTGGTACATCCTTAAAACCAATGATTGCACTTGGCCAGCTCAGCAACAGCAACAGGACTGAAAGATCACGGATGACAACTAAAGGGGATGGTGACAGAATTATTTCCATGGTTAAGAAAAACAACTTCACAACAACCAAGTCAAGAACACTCCTGAGGAGGCAGGTGTGTCATTGTGAAGGTCTGCAATCAAAAATGCCTTTTTGAATTTTTGTTAAACCCCTTAAATTAAAGCTGAAACTCTGCACTCCAAACATGGATTGTTCCATTTAAAATTCACTGTGGTGGTGTACAGAGCAAAACTACAAAAATTATGTCTTTGTCCAACAAATTATGGCCCCCTAACTGTAAATAAAGGCATTGAATCTTATATACTAAAGGACATAAGAAGAGTGTGTCAGATAAATAAGACTCACTCTAAAAATACAATTATCTGAGATAACATTTCTGTCATTCATTCAAAAACAGGTAACCTTTGACAAAGCAGGTGATTAATTTTGATTTAGTTGAATTGGATTTGTTCAGTGTGCAAATGAGACTGTTCCACAATTGTGGTGTTTCAAGCATTTGCTCATGACCAGTAATAGATAATGTCACTGAGCAGTCACATCATTTAAAAAAGATGTAAAAAAAAAAAAAAGATATATAATTATGATGTAGACATGGTGCATTTTTGCCATTGGCCTAAGTTCTGCTGGTCCATTATAATTTTTTTTCTTTCACTGGTCTCAGGCAAGATGCTGGTGCTGGTTTGTTGGGGACATTGGCAAGTCACATCAAAGTAGTAGCAATACTGTTTTGAGGGAGCTGCTTTGAAGTGCAATACAAAACACTGAGGCAATGACTGCTTACCAGTGATTATTGCAATCATGGAAATTGATAGTGATTGATGAAATTAACTGATGAAGTGACAAATAGATTTTGTATTTGTATAATATATATTTTGATCATGAATGATTTAGCTGGATGCCACAGCATGTGGGCATATCAAAGAAAAACTGTGGGCATTTTTGGAACTCTAAGCCCCTTTTTGGTTAAAGCAATTTTTTCATGTCATTAACTATGACAAAAATTCTACTGCTAGAGGCAAGTATTGACCTAGAATCATCTGATGACTCTAAACTAAAAGAAAAAAGCACTACTTGAATTAAATATTTACTGACTGTGTCTCTCATTGAAACTACTTTTTTCCTGTCATTGTGGTGTCATTTGCAACATGATATGATTCCAGCAATCATCCTTTTATACTTGTCTTTTTTTGTATGAGGGTGCATTCTTATTCAAAACATTTTAATTCAATTGTTTATCTTTTGGTTAGAGGTGCAGCTTTGATTATCTTTCATGGTGGTGGTTCAAAAAACTTGGAGTCAGTTTCTGAGAAGCTTTTTCATGAAAGCATCTGTTTGGATTTCCATAATAACTTTATAGGACTATATTTTTCAGATAATATAGACAATGTATATATTATCTAAAGGGTAATGTATGCAAAAGAAAGAAGAGACTAGGTTACACAATGTATTGGTTTATTGGCCTGCATGTTCATTGAATATCTTACAAACCTATTCATTTTGATTGCCACGAAACTTTGAGAACAAAGCCTACTGACCTTTGTGAAGCTCTGAATTTTCCTTGTGCAAAATCTAGTGATCTCAATCTGTTCTTTTCAGTAAAAACAACAGATTGAAACCCTGACCCATCCACCAATTATGTTGCTACAGGCTCAGGACTTCCCATGAAGCATTTAACACTCCTTCCCTTATAACTGTCTTTTCCCTCCCCATGTGTTTGTACAGCAATAGTGTGTGTCATTACATTGTGCGTTGTTCTGTCATCCTGTGCTCTCCTTTTCCAACATAAAAACTAAAGTGAATCAAGCAAACCCACACTGCAAATTAAGTGAACCCAAACTGAATTGAAAACAAAAATTCAAAGTGAAATAAATATTAAAACTAATGAAAAAATACAAAACTATTACTCTGTAAAGGTGCAACTTTGGATGTTGTCTCCCAGAGAGAGACTTACATATAGGCCCACAGAGGGGTGGGAATCAAATCATCAACCTTACAATAAGTAGAGATTCTGTTTTATCATCACCTTTTGTCCCATTATTCATATTAGCATTGTCATTATGAACATATTGCCATGCTAGCATTAGCATTTCACTCAGTGGAGCACTTTACCTAAGTGCAGCTTTACAGAGTTGCTGATGACTCATACTGCATCTTGTTGATAAACACTATCCCACAGCAAATATTAATAGCAAACAAGTAAGTAGATAATACCAAGTCCTCCTTTCTTCTGAAAGTGTGGCATTCCATAATTAGTCCCTGTTTTAAAAATAAAATAAAAAAATCAAACAGTAGATATTCTATAACTATACAATTATCAACTCTAATTACTACCTTTAAAAAAGAGCTATAGTATGATGCAGTCCAACTAACATGGAAAGGTCAGAGACGCATATCAAACTAAGGCAATAATTCATCCTTCAGTGGCATTTGCAACCAGAGGAGTTTTAGTGTGCTTGGAAGATTGTTGAATCACAGTTCAGCAGCTGTCAGCACTGGAGCAAAGGTCCCAAGTAGAGGGAGAGCCCCAGTTGAATTAGTGTGCCAGATGTAGTAAGGTATATTATTTTGCCCAAATTATTTGTATATAAAGAACCTTGTAAAAAACTGAGTTACTGTTTATTATACAATACATATTTTTCAGTAAATAATTTTTCATTAATACATCCTAAATATCTAATAACAAATCTGTAAGGACTACTCAGGAGTACCCGTGTAAATTAGTTAGAATTAATTAGCAGTACTTTTCAATGACTGGGAGACAACTGACAAATCTTCTGTGCTAGTTTGTCCTTTCAGTGGGACGCTCTAAGTAATTAAATACCCTTGTGATAAAGTTCTACAGTGAAGCCATGAATCATATGATGTTAGCTACCATTGATTTGGCTCAGACTGAAGGGTGGTGGAGCATCAAGAACCCCATTTACAAAAATCAAACTAAATAGACAGATAAAGGCCATGTTGATTGTGTGAGTTTTGAATGACTGTTGCATGCATAATGAAATCACAGGCGACAGTAAATCTCTATTGACTCAGAACTATCTCGTCAAATAGTGACTAATTATGTGGGTTTGTAAAACCCTTACAATTTTCTAAATGAATTTGTGCCACACAGTGGAGGTTACAGCAGGAGAGTATGTAAGCACTTTTATTGTATAACCAAGGCCAGTCCTGGATTATTTTGTTAGCAATTATTATTTTGGCGGTCCTATTTATTAGGGAGTATTTACATTTGTCAGTGCTCATCTAAATGTCTTCTTTGAATTATGAATCAGGAGAATGTAGATATTTGGAGTGAGCTAGATGAAGCAGTTGGCTAATCAATATTCACATCTTCCTGGCACCTAAAGCTAATAAAGCTCAGTCAGGCGGAGCCAGACATTGTGGCGCAGAGCATATTTACATGGGAGATTCGCCACTAATTGTTAGTGTGGTAGCACAATTAGACATACTTTGTATGGTTAGACTAAAAGCCATGTCAGTGGCATTCACTGATGCTTTTCCAATAAGACTGGATTTATTGCTTATGCTTTCTGAACAATGTACAAAAAGTAACAAATCAAGAAAACATAATTCATGATACAAAGAACCAAAACATTGCATTATGCTAGACATATATTTGAAAACAGCTGCTTCAGGCTCTGACATTTTTTTATATTCACGCTTCATCTGTGCTTCCTGATTTTTGTACAGCTACAGTAATTCAGAACAAAATCAGAAAAGCACACAGTGAGAAAAAATATACTGAATCATGATGGAAACACAATGTAGCTGGTTGATGAACCATGTATAGTGTGGTTAGAAAAATCTCCCCCACAAAATGCACTTGACTAAGTTTAAATATGCTTAACAGTTTCTTGCAGCATTATATGCTGGCTCAACCACCCCAATTACAACTTGGCCTCCTAGTCTGCCCTGACTGTCAGTAGGATCACACTAAAACTGCAAAGGCAGACATTTCACTTTGAAAGGATTATTAATGAAATCTTGCTCTTTACACAGTGTTTCACTCTGACACTGGAAGAAGTTTTCTCTATTCTGAAAGACTGTTAAAATGGCTGAGTGGACTTGGGAAGGGAATCAACTGCAATTGTCACAAGTACTTTGTGACTTCAATAGTTACTCTGGAAAGCTTTGGTCACACTTTAAATCCTCTAACTAGACTACATGTCTGGTCATGGCTTGCACTGTTTCTTGGCATACATATAAAAACATTGGTGGCATTTATTATAGCTCAAATTGTGGCTGAAGGTATGATAAGTCATTGTGTTATTCTTAGTATTACTCCTTGAATAAAATAGGTCAAATATGAAGCTTAGGCCATTTCTCTATTTGACATCATGTCCACTTTCCCATGCTGTCACACTAAAAGCTGACCTCATCTCTTCTAGTCCAATCATCTTTCTGCCCACCTTTCTTGAACCAATCAGCCTCCGCTCAGCATGCTTTAAATATCACTGCTTATCTGTCATTCTGCCTTCCAGATTCATTCGTGCAACCCACCACCTCCCCTTCACCACCCAAGAGCTCCTTTCAAGCCTCCATCTTGGTCTCCACCACCACCAGTACCTAGACTCCAGGGATCCTGCCTCATTCCTATCTCTACTTCAGTGCTTCAATGGGTCATCGGAGTCTAATTGCCAAACAGCTTGTTCAGTTTCTCCAAATTAACTCTCCTTATTGAAATATTCTTTTAATTCATTTCAGTTTCATTTATATTGCGCCAAATCACAGCAAACAGTCACCTCAAGGTGCCCTATGTTGTAAGGTAAAGACCCTAAAATAATTACAGAGAAAACCCAACAGTCAAAATGACCCCCTATGAGCAAGTACTTGGTGACAGTGGGAAGGAAAAACTCCCTTTTAACAGGAAGAATCCTTTAGCAGAACCAAGTTCAGGGCAGTCATCTGCCGCAACTGGCTGGGGCTGAGAGGAGAGAGACAGGACAAAAAACATGCTGTGGAAGAGAGCCAGAGATGATAATAATAAAGATTAAATGTAGAGTGGTGTATAAACAGAGTAAAAAGAGATGAATGAAAAGAAATACTCAGTGCATCATGGGAACCCCCCAGCAGCCTAGGCCTATAGCAGCATCATAGAGGAATGGTTCAGGGTCACCTGATCCAACCCTAACTATAAGCTTGATCAAAAAGGAAAATTTTAAGTAGAGAGGGTGTCTGCCTCCACAATCCAAGCTGGGAGCTGGTTCCACAGAAGAGGGGCCTGAAAGCTGAAGGCTCTGCCTCCCATTCTACTTATAATTATCCCAGAAACCACAAGTAAGCCAGCAGTCTGAGAGCAAGTGCTCTATTGGGGTGATACGATACTATGAGGTCTTTAAGATAAGATGGGGCCTGATTATTCCAGAACTTGTATGTGAGAAGAAGAATTTTAAATTCAAATCTGGATTTAACAAGGAGCCAATGAAGAGAAGCCAACATGGGAGAAATTTGCTCTCTCTTTCTAGTCCCTGTCAGTACTCTAGCTGCAGCATTTTGGATCAGCTGAAGGCTTTTCAGGGAGCTTTTGGGACAGCCTGATAATAATGAATTACAATAGTCCAGCCTAAAAACAGTAAATGTATGAATTAGCTTTTCAGCATCACTCTGATACGGGATGTTTCTAATTAATCAAGTACCCTTACTGCTAAAGGAGGCTGAGGAGTACCTATGTGCCACACAGAAAAGTGCAGGAGGGACCAGAGAAGAAGCCATGCTGCTAGTGAGTCGGCTAATAGCAAAGCTAATAGTTCTGCTAAGCTAGCGAATTCCTAAGAACACACTAAGTGAATAATGTGAATATACAGTAATCCCTCACTGATAGCGGGTGTTACGTTCCAGGACCACCTGCGATAAGTGAAAATCCACGAAGTAGGGACGCTATATTTATTTTAATACTTATACACTATTTTAAGTTTTTATAAAACCTTCCCACACACTTATACACCAAATATATACATTACTGTACAACTCGTACTACGCATGTGAAGAACGAGTACCGCAAAAACCCGCGAAAGAGCGAAAATACCGCAATAAATATTTTACACTAATATTGATTGAAAACCCGCGAAAAGTGAACCGCGAAGTAGTGAGGGATTACTGTAATTTACAGGTGATTTAGCAGAGTATACTTTCGGTACAGCATGTGAAGATTACACTGTGAAATATGTTGTTAATCAAGCTACACAGATTATACAGCTAAGAGTTACAGCAAAACACCACTGTGCTCCAGAACAGAAACAGGAAGTGATACGATACCGCAGTGAGAGCAAACACCAAGTGAGAGCACCACCACAAACACTTTAAAGACCCTAAACATAATCATAAGCTGTAAAACTGAGAAAAAAAAAATCAGAGACAGATCATCAAAGATGATCACATATTCACAGCTGATCATTTCTTTGTAGAGGTACAGATTGCATTTTGGTTCCGTCATATAATCACCAACACAGCTGTGTTTTCCCCAGCTGTCCTGCAGTACAAATGCTTCCAGACCATAAGCTGCAGTTGCATAGGGAAATAATCTAAGCCCTAAGCAGAGAGAAAGAATTGAAGTTAAATGATTTCAACTCCTTAGTAGCATGTGCATACAAATGGTTCCCCATCCTTGAGCAAAGACGGATACACATACACATAACTACATGTGCCAGACCACATGCTCCTGCCTCCTATGTGGTGACACTGCAGAAGTGGGGCGAGAGGGATGACCCATAATTCCTCACCCTGCACCTTGGACATCTGGTGCTGAGCAAAAGGACGGGTTGGTATAACCATCATAGCACACCGGTGTCTGTCTCTCCATGCTCTCTAAGCAATTGACTCATTAGCTCACTACTGACTGTCTGATTATGCATTATTCATGTGGTGGAAAGGCAGTGTATATATGTGTATGTGTGCATGTGTGTATGTATGAGTATTTGCGTTTGTCACAGGTGGCAAGGGGTCCCCTGAGAGGTTGATACAGGATGGACAAGAGAGAAGATGGTCTCTTTGCAAAGACATCAAACAGATGTTGGGTGAATTTATTGTGCGTAAAAGCTTGTGGGTGGTTGAGCATACTAAAACTATAGCTAATGCTTCAAAATCCAGCTAAAATTGTATCAGGTAAATAAGAACGTACATATCAGCGAGTTAAGCCTTTACATGGTAATTATACTATTGCAGACAAAGACAGGTACAGCAGGGGACACCACGGCTGAGTAGTCATTCCTGTTATAGTTTGTTGAGGTCCACCTTAGGGGTACATGTTAAATTGGGGCATTGTAATGTCAGGTCTTTGCATATGAGTCTGTGCATTCACAAAAACTTGACAGGCATGCAGAGCCTCGTGTTCATTGTCAAATGATAAAATTTATCACTGAGATCACATATAGTCTACAAGAGTTCAAAATAATTCTTATCTGATACGGAGCCTTTGTGCACCCACTTAATTCATCTGTTGTCTGAAACATTTTAGCTACTTTCTCCTGACTTAACAGTTGTGGTCAAAAGTTTACATACACTTAGTTGACGGTTTCTTTTTCCAGGGTGGAATGATTGTACATTGCCAAAGGTATTCACTCACACATCCAAATCATTGAATTCAGATGTTCCAAACACATGGCCACAGGTGGATAAAACCAAGCACCTAGGCATGCAGACAGCAAAATATTTGTGGGTATTATAACAAAGTTGAAGTGATTGAAAACAACTGCCACTCAACTATGATGTAGACCACAAAAAAATCACAGAGCAGGGCCAGCAGACACTGAGGCACATAGTGTGCAGAGGTCACCAACTTTCTACAGAGGCAATCACTACAGACCTCCAAACTTAATGTGGCCTTCGGATTAGCTCAAGACCAGTGCATAGAAAGTAGCCATGGGTTTCCATGGCCAAGCAGTCGCATACAAGCCTTACATCAACAAGCACAATGCAAAGCATCAAATGAAGTGGTGTAAAACATGCTGCCGCTGTACTCTGGAAGAGTGGAGACAAGTTCTTTGGAGTGACGAATCACACTTCTTCTGGCGATCCGATGGACTAGTCTTGGGTTGGTGGTTGCCAGGAGAGCAGTACTTGTCTGACTGCATTGTGCCAAGTGTAAAGTTTGGTGGAAGGGGGATTACGGTGTCAGGTAGGTTTTTAGGAGTTGGGCTATACCACTTAATACCAGTGAAAGGAGTTCTTAATGCTTCAGCATGCCAATATATTTTTCTCCCAACTTTGTGGGAACACTTTGGGGCTAGCTCTTCCTGTTCCAACATGACTGCGGATCAGTGCACAAAGCAAAGTCCATAAAGACATGGATGAGCGAGTTTGGTGTGGAAGAACTTGACTGGCGTGCACAGAGTCCTGATCTCAACCCGATAGAAAACCTTTGGGATGAATTAAAGCAGAGACTGCAAGCCAGGCCTTCTGGTCCAGCATCAGTGTCTGACCACAAATGTGGAAAGGCTTCCCAGAAGAGTTTAAGCTGTTATAGCTGCAAAGGTTGGGCCAACATCATATTAAACCCTATGGATTAAGAATAGGATATCACTCCAAGTTCATATGTGTGTGAAGGCAGATGAATGAGTTCTTTAAGCAGTATAGTGAACATCTTTAATGACTTTAAAAAACATGAATTGGGTACACAAGTTTTGATTTTCTCTAATCCACATAGGGTCAAAAGTACATATACAGGCTCAAATACCTCCACTCAAATCTTTTAATAAGTGATGCTGAAGGTTCTACAGTGTTTTTTACTTGACAAGACTAAGGCCAATTAACTTCTCATTAGTCACTATGGTTGGCTACAACTGGTAGTTTCTCCTTGCCAGTTTGACAGCACTCATCGGATTGACCAATACTCAGAACAATGGGAAAGTCCAAGGAACCCAGTGAAGATCTAAGAAGGAGAACTTTACATTTATACAATTTGGGAAGGTTGCTATTTTTAAACAACTCCATATTCCAAGATTATCAGTTCAAACAATAATACAAGCCAAATACCTTCTGGAGAAAAATCTTATGGTCAGATCAGACAAAGAATGAGCTATTTGGCCACAATGACAATCATTCCACCCCGGAAAAAGAATAATTCAAATAAATCATTAAAAGCCCCAAATGACCAACTTTTGATTAGAAAACAAACTTTCTTCTGATTGACTGCCCCTTTTAAACTTAATATTTTAAACAGGTGGGTTTAGCTGTGTGCTTGAGAATGTCATGTTAGAGATATCTAATCTGGCTAACACCATATGGAGCAAAGAGTAGGAAAAAAAAACTGAAACTTGAACTTTTTGGCTCATGGGAATTACTCATACATTTGCTGACTTATTTATTTCAAAACTTTGATCATGTTGATATAACCATTTATGATAGAAAATAAGGAAAAGCATGTGATGCAACAGTTGAAACAACAAGCCTCAATCTACCCTTAGGTAGATAAATCCTACCTCAAAAAATCTTTACCAATTAACATGTTATTTTATCTGTATAAACCAGATATACAAACATGTCTTGTTCCAAGAGGTTATTTGCATGACTATTTAATATTCTAATATTCATTAAATAGGCCAAAAGAATCACTGCATTGAAGAGTATTTGATACAGAGTGCCTCATGAATGAAAATTGTTTATTTTTAAATTATTTTAAGGTGTTTTTTGGGAGGGATTCAATCAAGTTAAAAACTTAAATTTAAAAACTTGCTCTTGAATAACATTTAAAATGCCTTTATTTTCACAGCATGGTCATATTTAAAATAAAAAATAAAAACTCTAAAGCATTTCAGGAGACAGGATTTGAAAGGTTTCATGGAAACAAGAACTCTTTTCTGGTGTTCCACTGACAAAAGAATCTTCAACCTTGGACAAGGTGTAGGAGTCTAAAAAGGAGTCAACATATAGAAATGTCCTTTTTGTCCACAATATTCAGTAGTCAAATAGGACTAATTGCAAATACTATAAATGCACCTCAATGGACAAGCAATGTTTATAAAACGGCAGTTAAATGTACATACGTCAGGATATTTATTCAGTGTTAATTACAGTAGTTGACAGTGAACTTAATATATGCGTCCTTATTCCAAACCACAAAAGAGCTACTTTAATGTGCTTTCTTGATACAATTTTCCTCATCTTTTGATATTGCTTCTATGACACATTTTTTCTTTATCTGGTTATCTTTTGTTCTGAAATAAAAATTCTATATTAAAATTAAGTTTTCATTAACTTTTTTTTTTTTTTTTGCAAATGTATTTAATGCACACATTTGAGCAAAGGGGCAAAAGGAACCTTTAGTTTTAAAGTGTGGTCTAAGGTTAAAAGATCTGATCTAACCTATGTCCATGGAAATTGTAGATGCTGTGGGAGTTTGCTTGTACCATGCCTCAAAGTGTAAATTCATTTAGAAGCAAAACAAATCAATCTTGGTATCCAATTCCTTCACACATAGAAGTTAGAGGGAAAAGACAAGCCTTTGGAGAATATTTGAATGCTCTCTTCAAACTGGGCTTAGCCAGAGTTGTTGATCTCAGCTCATGTCTGGCTCTGCTTGATGTGTTTCTGGGTTCCTCATTTCTTTCTTCCCATCCACATTTCCCACTCTCCCTGTTCTGGTCCAGTAGGGTGGATTTTCTTGGTGCTCCAAAAAAGTCATGTTGGGTCTGGACTTCAGACCTCTAATTGTCTTCACTGCTTGTGAAGTTAAAGGAAACAGAAATGGTTCCTGTTCTAGCTGAGAAACCTCAGTTTGTATCCCACTGTGTCCCCCCCCCCCCCCCCTCCCCCCCACCCCCAGGTATAGAAACCTTGCCCTCTCTAAATCTCTAAATCTATTTTTGCTTGAGACCCTGTGTATATTTTCTGAGATTTGCTTTAAGTTTTTTTTTCTCAAGTTGCACTTTATTTGCATGGTATAAGTATTTATAAGTTGTTTTTCTCACCACTCACATGTCATTTTGGATTGCTTCGTGGTCTTTATTTGACTCTTCTGTCAGTGGGAGCAGCAAATCAGATGAGCATTTATTGAGAATAGCTTCCCACCTTTCTCTGAAATCCCCTTTACCATAAAATGATGAGTATGGTCATTTCCTAAGTCTGAGGAGAATTTGTCACCAGGAAAATGAGTTCAGGGCCAGATCTTAGAAAATGGCATCACACCACCCTACAGAAAAAGCATGACACTTGAGACAAACACCTGAACAGACAAACCTTAATAGAAAGATATGTTCTCAAACCAACAAAATACAAATGAGCTTTGTCACAGCATACAATACATACAACTGAAAAGATTAAATAAATGAATTAATAATTAATAGAGATTGGGGTATTATCTATAGTAGGTTGTAAAATAAATAAATAAAAAAGACCTACAAGATAAATTAGCATGCAGCCCTCTTGAGCCAGACATCCAGGAACCATGCTGGGTCTAAAATCAAGGTGGTCTGATAAGTGCTGTCATTGCAATCACTGCACAAATTCAATACAGACCATGTCTAATAATACCATATTTAATCTCAAAAGGAGTTTGATCCATAGATATCTATAGGTAAGAACAGAGCTTGGCAACCTTTAGTATGAAAAGAGCTATTTTTAGCAATTTTTATGATGCAAAAAATCTGTAAAATGAAACTACCATAAAAATTGGAAAATGTTAAATTATTTGGAAATGTGCAAGCTTACAAATTTAGCAGGGATCAAATTAATATTTCATCCACAGTCCACCAATCCATCCACTTTATAAAACAGGAATTTCCTGGTTTTGTTTTTAAAACAAATGCTGAAGCAATAGATGGCAAAATAACCCTAATTGTACAGAAATGTTAGCCAATCAGAGACCAAGGGGACCAATAACAAATGATAACATGGTGCACAGGCTGATGTCAAAAAAGGAGATAAAGGTGTGAGATGGTGCAAGACAAAATCTTCATTTAAATGCAGTTTCTGAAAAATTCACCCTGAAAGGAGTTTTTCAAAAGCTGTTTTTAGTGACCGAAAATGCCACTTCTGGAAAAGGAAACAAATTAAATCCTACTTTGATAATAAATATATATATAATTCAATTCAATTCAATTCAATTCAATTTTATTTATATAGCGCCAAATCACAACAAACTGTCGCCTCAAGGCACTTTATATAGCAGCTAATAGCTTTAAAATTGTAAAGGTTAAAAAAAAAAAGAAAAAAAAAAAAGTTTAAATTTACCTTTGACTAAAGTCCAGCTGAAGCTCAAGCACATTGGTAAGTCAGCAGTGTTGGTGTTGATAAGGCAATAAGGAGCCAGATGATAGATTTAGACTATGCAGGCGTTTAATTTGGTGTATAGACTACATATTTTTACAGTTGAAGAATTTTAATTAATTAATTTAAAACATTTTTGTCAAAGCTACAGCCACTGGAAATGGACAAAAAAGCAGCACATGGTCCCAGAGCCACAGGTTTAAGATCCCTGGGATAGAATGTCCCAGCTGTAAAGTATAGCCTAACCACATGGATATACACTACCTGGACCACACAATAGTGCTAATTACAAACTATTGCTTACTGAATTCTGATTTAAATTTGACAAATATTGTGGTCTAAAACAATGTCTTCACACGTTGATTCTCTTTTAGACTCCTAAACCTTTTCCAAGTTTGAAGATTCCTATTTTTATCTATTAGTGGAACACTACAAGAAAAGATTGCCGTTGTTCTAATGAAATTAATTAAATCCCTGACAAAAGCTTGTATGCTGAAACATGTCTGATTTTTTTTTTTTTGGTTAACCATGACCATGCCATGGCAGTAAATCTATTTTAAATGCAATTTGAAAGAGAATTCCTTGGAGTTCTTTGAGTTTTAGAATTCCTGTAATATTTAGGCATGAAGTTAGGATTTGGAGTTTCACTTTTTGAGAGACAAGTATAGCAGGAGTTGGCATAATCACCTGCAGTGTAGAGGAAGCAATGACAGATAATAATATGACACTCTAGTGATTGAAGCAGGTAGCAGATGCTGAACACAACACTAAAATCTGAACAATATACACTTTAAAAGCATTTGTTCTCAGAGAACATGTGCTTGGTGTCTTGCCAGTGGGCTTTGGTAAGAGTTGAATTTATCACCTAGAGTCCCTCAAGTACAGGAAAAGATGGATAGCAACAGGCCAGTTGTTTCTCTCCTTGGCACTAAAAGTCTGGGATAGAACAGATAGAGATAGAAAAGAATGGATGTTGTCTCCTTGTATTTGGTAATCCCGAGGCACTGTTGTTGAAAAATATCTTAAACTAGAGTATACATTAAAAGACCTAAAGAAACACATAAAATCCACGATGATGAGCTTTCATAATAACTCTCTAAATCATGTAAATGTTTTTTTTACTTTATCAGGTCTAAACATTTAACTAGGCAAATGAGTATAACCAACAATGTTTTTTAAGCACAAGGCTTACTCTACAGAACAAAATACCCAATATGTTGTTTTCAGTTATTCTTTCTTGAAATCAATTGTAAATAAGCACAAAGGCATGTTCTGTAGGTAAGTGTTTTTAAGCGTGATCCCTGTTATTTCCCCAACCTGCCCTAATAGAACCATTGATTGATTATGATTATGATTATGATTATTTGAGTTACCAATATTGGTAACTCAAATAATCAGTTCCCAAGGACTCTAACTTGGAAGTCTTGTTGCTGCACTACTCTCTTTCTGGTGAGTCATGACACCTCCCAGTAAAAGTCACTGCTGGTGAGTGTATGTCTGTAGCTATACAAAGCTGACAGCCAGATTAGCAGCCACCAGAATGCTATAAAATTCTAAAAAAAAAAAAACTTTAAATTTGTACAAGTGAGATATATTACATATATGTATATTTAATTTATATTTAAATAAAGTATCATACAAGATCGATTTTTTTTTTCTTTCATAAAAGCTAGTTCATTGTTGTATGTCTATTTTCATGGTCAGTTTAGTCCTCATTCTTTGGTGCATTAAACATTTTATGCTTAGGTCTGCCGCCATTGCATAATTGCTAATCAATGTATTGATTGATTAAATTTATATGGTCCCATTGTAATTTCAATGCTAGTGAAATTTTATTTGCTTTGGAAAAGACATTTGTACTGTGACCAATCTACTTTTATTGCCGTGATAAAATCTACAATGATACATTGAAAACTTACGTCACAACAGTGAAGGTTTGGGAGTTCAATTTTGGTCTTCAGTTCAATGCATTTTAAAATACTACTCTCTTGAGTAAAGCCAATTAATGTATCCTCACTGTGTGTGTGTGTGTGTGTGTGTGTGTGTGTGTGTGTGTGTGTGTGTGTGTGTGTGTGTGTGTATTTTACTGTGCATCTGTACAATAATGGTACCCTTGGGAGGGGGCTGTCTTAAAGACATGACATTGCAATCTAAACTGTAGATACTCCCTGAATTACAATGGATTTGAGTGTGTACGTTTGTGTGTATGTGCATGCGTGTGTGCACGTGTGCATACATTCCAGCTTGTGTAAACAAATCAATGTGATGAAGATTTCAAAGAACAAACATAATTACCACCAAAATTAAAGCAACTGAGTCTGAGCAGTAATTACAAAGCTCTTAAACTGTAAATTCAGTGCTTGTCAAATGACATGCTAACATACCTGCAACTTATTGACAAAAGCTTTGCTGTTACTGATACATGCACCTCACACAGAGAAACAGGCAGAAGAGAGAGATTTTCCTGATTAAGTGCACCTTTTAGATTAAGGGTATCATTGGCACTGAGTGGATAAGAAGACTTTACTGTATAAGACAAAGTCTAGCCTGTAGATGTTGGCTCATACCCCAGCACTGGGCATCAGCTGTCAAAGTCTTTGTCCAGCGGATAACAACACCACACTGAGAATCATGTTTTGGCCTCATGCAACCGTAGCCAGTCTTTGACATTTGCAGCATCGATTAGAATCTCAGGGAACTGCATTGTCTAACTTGACAGTGACCGAACAGGCAAACAAAAGCTTACACAAAAGCGAAGAAATATTCTCCTCTCTTTCACCTCAACATCTCACCCTTCTGCTGAATTGTAGCCTTGATTTGTGCCGGCTGGCTCAACTTAGCTCAGGGGTTTTATTAGCTTCTAATAGGTATGTCATTTGAAAGTGACAAATCTGACAGCTATTTTACCCAGGGTGTGTGCCGCTGCTGCTTTAATAGAGCCATTGGTCTGTTTCCTGCAGAAAAGACAGAAGGCGCTGGAGGAGCCATGCCTTTTTGTTGGTTTTTCCTGCTGACTTAATGTGAGCTGCACTGCAAAATCTTTGTTCCACCATGAGGGGGATTGAGAGGGATTCTGCAACAGTGTGTTGTAAGAAAGCAAGGGCTGATACTTCGGTTGCAAATCCCAAAGACAGAACCCACTCGTCCTGCATTCTCCCCAAGTCACCCAAAATGGCTTGTATTATACTGAAGCTGTGCAGACTACAGCAATTTACATAACAAGATACTAGAAAAAATATCCTCTTTGACACTGTATCTGAAACATGATATTGCATATGCATATTTATATTCGTGGAAAAACTGTGTGTGCATTTATTCCCCTGCAGTCAGAATAAACAGCAATACAAGGTACATCCACTTCAACCAGTCATTGCGCACAATCGATGATTTTTACTCATTTCCACTGTTATGTTTTGCAAATTCAGCTTGTGGCGACTTATTGAATTATTCCCAGTACTCTCTATTGCATTATTATTATTAGCTATATCTTATTCTCCTTAGCTGAAACAACCTAGTTTCCCTGCAGGGATCATTAAAGTTTAATCTAAACTGAACTAAAAGTCTACAACTTGAAATTATTCTGCCCTAATAGAAAGCTGGGAATAACTGAAGTACAGTAATAACTCCCTGTTGTAGTGAACTATATCATTACAGCACTAAAACAATAATTGTCAAGTTGCCAAAACCTCCTCAGAGTAGAAAATATATATTCTGCATGCTTTATAGGCACAGAATGTCAGATTTATAATTTTACATTTCCATTTGTCTTTTTGTTGTTGTAAGTCTTCCATACACGCTTCCTTAATATCATGCCACAACTTTCCTCTTGTGGCAAGCCTGAAGCCTAAAATTCTTAAGATTTTATATAGGGTCTTTACCAACACCCTAAAACAGTGTGTCTTCACACTGCCTTGTTCAGTGTTGTCTGTCCACTATTGCGCAGTGGAGTACATCTGCAATGCAGGGGGCTCGACAGTCTGCCCTCTATTTCACATGTCATTGCCTAATACCTTTCCTTTTACTCTTACTCTAAGCATCTGTCAGTAAGGTTTACCACACAGAATCAACCATGTGTCTAGATGGTGGAACAGATTATTCTACGACTGCTCTCCCATTTCTCTTTTTCAGGAATCTATGATCCTTACACATAAATACTGTTTTGGTGAGATGGGTGAAAAAACAGAAAAGTGCTGAACAAGAAAGAAAAGTGACCTTCATACCACAGTTTGTTGTCTATGGTGTGCAATTTAAATATGTTATATTTAGAATTAAGATAAAATAAGGAAGTCTACAACATACATTTAATCCAGCCAGACTCAGTTTCATTTGTGTTTAGATGTAAACATGGACATTTGTAGTTATTGCTTATATTTCCAGGACTGTGTGTGCACCTGCATGCATGTGTTCCTATGTTATGTATACATTTAGATTGTATGCGTGGCCATGACTTACATGATATTGCCAAAAAGTATTTGCTTGTCTGCCTTCACAAGCATATGAACTTGAATGACATCCCATTCTTAATCCATAGGCTTTAATATGATGTCAGCCCACCCTTTGCTACTATAACAACTTCAATTCTTCTGGGAAGGCTTTCCACAAGGTTTGGGAATGTGTTTAAGGGAATTTTTGACCATTCTTCCAAAAGTGAATTTGTGAGGTCAGACATTGATGTTCCCTCCACGAATCGCCACCTTATCATCGTGGAGTAGTTTGTGAGCCAAGTGATCCCAGGGTCTATGTTGTCTGGGGGCTTTTGCCCCCAGTGGTAGGGTCTCCCAAGGCAAATTGATTTTGGATGAGGGGCCAGATGAAGAGTGATTCAGATGACCCCTACGGAAGAATGATCAATGCCTGGGTTACTGGGGCCTAGGGCTGGGTGATATATCGAGTTTTTAAAAAATATCAAAAATATCAATATTTCATACGCAATATAAGATGAGACAATATCATTTATATCGATATAGTCTATGTTGCGTTACAATCATACTTGTAGTAGATCCACCAGTTCACCTTTCCCTTTTCCCAGTTTGTCTCTGCAAAACTTCACACTGCCCCACCTCTCGCCCTCACCGCTTCACCCGTAAATCATGCAGGAATCGACAGCATGGCAGTGTTCCCAACTTAGTGACATACAGCCGTCGTACTGCGTCTGTTCGCTTTGGAATCACCCGGATCCCCAAGAGTCCCAGGCTGCAGGTAAGAGGGCCCTGCCATACTGCAACTCCATAGCAGAAGTTGGTTTGTACTAAGTCACATGACCTCAATTGCGGAAGTGGGTCTTTTTCGTGTGCTTGCATAGGCCGCATTGAGCGGGTGGGCCTGTTGCTGTGATACATTAGCGCATACGTCTATGGATTTACTGAGCTGGCTGGAATCCTACTGACTGAAGGACGGAATTTTGTTCATTAAGTCTGTCACAGTACTGGATGTACAGGAGTACACACAGGAGGAAGCACTTTCCAGTGAAGTAGACTTCACCAAACTGAGTTTTTAGAGAATAAGTCAGCCTTTTGCTATTTTTGCACTGTATCATTTCTATTTACATTTAAATTCAATTCAATTTTATTTATATAGCGCCAAATCACAGCAAACAGTCGCCTCAAGGTGCTTTGTATTGTGGGTAAAGACCCTACAATAATACAGAGAAAATCCAACAGTCAAAATGACCCTCTATGATCAGCACTTGGTGACAGTGGTAAGGAAAAACTCCCTTTTAACAGGAAGAAACCTCCAGCAGAATCCTAGGAACCACAAGTAAGCCAGCAGTCTAAAACTCTTCTTGAGTTTCTCTGTCTGTAAGTGAGAATGCATAAGCCAGCAAAAGCCAAATACACTTTCTTAACTTTCCTTACATTTGTTTGACAGTACTGAAAAAACTTGTGAAAGCATGCTTAAATTACAGTGGTATAGATCAATCATCTGTGCGCCTCCTGCAGGTAGTCCAGAATGCGGCAGCTGATCTTTTAACTGGTATAAAAAAGCATGAACACATTACCCTGGTCCTGTCATCCCTTCACTGGCTCCCTGTCTGTTTAAGAATTGATTTTAAGATTTTATTGCTTACTTTTAAAGCATTAAACGGACCTTTGTGCCAGTCCTGCTTCACAGTCTTACCCCTGTAAGAGCTTTGGGGTCATCTAACCAGCTGCTCTTACAGAGTCCTAAAACTAGACTAAAACAGAGAGGTGATCAAGCTTTTGCAGCAGCAGCACCAAAGCTATGGAATGATCTACCTCTCCATATACGCACAGCTCAGACGATACACACATTTAAATCTTTACTGAAAACACATTTCTTTTCCTTGGCATTTGGCTGCAGTGCTACCTCCTTTTAGACAGTTGCTTTTTATGGTATTTTTATGATATTTGTTTCAAATGTTTTTATTTATTTTATGTTATTTATAGTCTTTTAATGTTTTTTATTTATTTATTTTTATTTTTATTTGAGTATAGTCCTTGGGGTTATAGATCTTGTACAGCATTTTGGTCAACGTCCTTGTTTAAATGTGCTATATAAATAAACTTGACATGATTTGACTTGACTTGGTAGAAGCCCAGATCTATGAGATCTTAAACTTCTGCCTATTCCACATTGAGTCCAAATGGACCATTTTCAGCAGGCTGCTGCACAGAACTGCGGCTGCAAGGTGCACAGAACTGCGGCTGCAAGGCACCAACCACCTTGCAGCCGCAGTTCTATGCACCTTGCAGTTGCACAGAACTGCGGCTGCAAAGTGGTTGGTGCCTGTCGTGGTGGTAATCCCTGAACCAGATGGTGAACACCGGAGGTGAATCAAACCATCAAGGAGTCCTATATGGTTTTGTTAGCCTGTGGGACATTGGAAGAAACTGATGGGTACCGGCAGTCCAAGCAGAACACAGCTCAGGCAGTGGCTGAAGAGTTTGTGGGAGGAGTTTGGTGAGGCCATGGAAAAAGACTTTCGGACAGCCTTGAAGCAATTCAGGCAAACTGTCAGGCGACTCAGGAGGAGAAAGTGCTGCTCTACTCACATGGTGTATAGTACGGATGGGAAGTTTTGAGGTCTGTAGTGATTGACTCTGCAGTAAGTTGGCGACCTCTGCTGACCCCGCTCTGTCATTTTATGTGGTCTACCACTTTGTGGCTGAGTTGCTGTTGTTCTCAATCGCTTCCATTTTGTTATAATTCCACTAACATTTGAATGTGGAATATTTAGTAATGAGAAAATTTCACGACTGAACTTGTTGCACAGGTGGCATCCTATCACAGTACCATGCTGGAA
The DNA here is from genome assembly GCF_007364275.1 of Archocentrus centrarchus. NCBI lineage: Eukaryota > Metazoa > Chordata > Actinopteri > Cichliformes > Cichlidae > Archocentrus > Archocentrus centrarchus. The sequence continues at coordinate 10,263,549 of NC_044355.1, read as the reverse complement.
TTCAGTGAGCTCCTGAGAGTGATCCTTTCTTTCACAAATGTTTGTAGAAGCAGCCTGCATGCCTAGGTGCTTGGTTTTATCCACCTGTGGCCATGGAAGTGATTGGAACACCTGAATTCAATGATTTGGATGGGTGAGTGAATACATTTTGGCAATATAGTGTATTTTAATCCCTTCTAGCCCATGAGTTCTCCATCGCTCATTTCTACCACATCCCTCCCATTCCTATCAGTGATGGATCCACATTAGAATTCATCCCTCATCATCCTGCCGAGTTATGACCCAGTAATAGTCAGCCCCTGTGGCCTCAGCAAATGAACAATAAAACCAGAGCCTTGCAACAGATCACTGGAAAAAAAAGTAAAGAGCCAGGTGCCAAATCCAGACTCTCGCTCACTCTCACAATAGCATGAATTTCTGGCGAGTGAGGTGAAAACAAGACAAAAATGGCTTCCCAGTGTCTGCTTAACCTTGATGATATTTTAGACAAACCTTGCATCTAAACAATATGAAGATAAAATTATATACTCAAGCTCCCTAATACACTAAGCTTGTAACACTAATACAGTTGATGTGATATCTTTAGGTCCGCATACTCATGCACGAATCTTACCGCACATAAGAACACTCAGAGACATGGATAACATGCAGATATCTGTTTCACATGAAATCCTGACATGCACCAGGAGACAAGGTGCGAGTGGCAGGGGCAATGACCCTGTCCAATCTTGTTTTTTGCGCTTGCTGTTTTTCACAGCAAATCTGGATTATGATTAACCTGGCCAAGATGCCACCACATGGGGAGTTGTTTGAAAGGCGAGAGAGAAGTTGTTGTGGTGTAGAAACCGGTCTGATTTCACCCTGCCTGGGGATTTCACTGGGATCAATACAGGCAGAGTGACAGCTATGCACTTGATTAAAAGTGACTGCTACATCTGGCAGGCCTAGCCATTACTTTCCCACTCAGAGTCCCTGGGGTGAAAGAGCATGAAGTGACAGGCCTCAGTCAGCCCTCCATTACCACCTTCTGCCACCCCTCAGGTAGCAAAAATAGGCTGAAGGACGTACCGGGGGAGATAAAACAGAGAGTGAAAGTAAAGGTGCTGCATGTCTGTTTGCCTTTGTGACCCTGTATGCAAGAGTATGCCAGCATGTGTCAGACTTTGTGCCAATTTTTATTTTTGAATCTACAAGTGAAAGCTGGTAGGCAAATTCATTTAGTATAACAAAAAGATCAGATTTGAAAATTAAAAAAGTTAATCTTGTATAAAAGATTGTGACGGAAGCTGTAGACAACCTGACACAAATAGAAAGACCTGCAGTTAAGTGCAAACTTGAGAAAACTTCTTATTAAATAATTATCATGCCAACACAGTCAAAAGAAGCTCTTTCAAATGTCAGGGGCATCACCCTCTTTTACAGAGTATCATCTAATATCTAATCTCAATCACACCGAAATGCAAGTGCCAAGTATCAAAGGAAGACTGACATTAAAAGAAGTCACTGTGCTTGATGTTGTTAATCTCTCTGCCAGAATACAAGATGCCTATTTGCTATGGAACAGCGTGAGTCCCATTGACACACACGCCTTTTATAGAGCAATAATGGACAGGCCACATGTCACCAATGAAGGCTTTGAGTACAGACGGAGCTCATGTGGCGATAAACAGGGGTTGTGCCTTGGGTTTGTATCAGCCAGCCTGGTAGGCTGCTGTCTACTTATATTTCTAGTGCATAACAGTAGAATGGCTGGTAATATTTGAAAATTTCAAACACATTAACAGGGAAATTTGTCAGGTGCCTTTTGTAGATTTGAAAGGCAAATTTGATGGAAGATGTACATAAATCTGATGACTTGCATTTTGCCCCAAACACATTTGGATAAGTATAATGAAAATAAAGTTAGTGTGAAATCTTTGTGAGAAAAAAAATCCCTCAAAATGGGAAGCTATCTTTTGATCACCTTATGTCAACTGTCAAGTTACCCATTCTCTGTGCTATGAGCCTTTAGCCTATAAGTTTACATTTAGGCAACTCTGTATTATCAACAGATTGGGATTAATACAGAGTCCCAATGTTTTTTTTTAATTTAATGCTAGAAAATTTAAATATATTGGTTTACATCATTAAAAGAAAGATAGATAATCTTTTGTTGCTGTCTGAATGTAATGGATTAAAGCAGTTCTACTTACTTATTTTTCTGTTTTCTTAAATTAGCAATGTCACACTTGCTTCCCAGAATCTTTCATCCCTTTAAAGACTTAATTTGGTTAAACCAATCGCTCCTTCTTCAGAGAGTTCCCTACGCAGTCACCTATCATCCAGTCTGTGTCTAAGGTGCAGTGTGTGTGTGTGTGTGTGTGTGTGTGTGTGTGCACGATCGTTTGTGTGTGTCAGATAAAGCCTCGAGTTTTACTCAATCTCAGGCACAAAATACTCTTTAAAGCCAGCAGGACAACCTGCAGACTCAGCTGCGGTGGGTCATCGGAATGATTCAAAGGGAGCAATCCCATTTAACCCTCACCTCAAAGCAGGTGTTCCAGAGACCCAGTTTCAAATAGGCTTCTTCCTTACCCATCTGTTACAATCAAAAAGCCAAAGTTAGGAACAACATGTGTACATGTCTGTCTCTCTCCAGTCCACTGTGAATACATCTCAGAGCTGTCAAAATAATGCAAATGCGATGCCTTTCACCAACAGGCTGCTAATCTTTTGTCAAAATGACTTGTTTTGTTCAGCAAGCATTTGACACACACAAAAAAAATCAGCATGTCCGTTTGTAATTTCTGCAGCAGAAGACAGGAATAAATTAATCATCATATCTTTGAGTTGAGCCAGCTTTGTACCCGTAGGTGTGTATTATCTTTCCCATGCGTTCCTTCCACATTCAATCACGCTGGCAATAATTAACGCCACACTGATGAATTTAGCTCTCAACTTAGTGCTGACAGACAGTGTTGAATGAACTGTCCATAGTGTGTGCCATACAGTATTGGGCTCATCAGGGCAGTCATGACAACACTGACAATTCTGTAGGCTATTCTCTGTTCTCATTAGTGGTAATGTTGCATATTTACATGTCACCGTAATGACATTGTCAAAGTAGGTAAGAGCTGTGAGTTTGCAGCGACACAGAGTGGTGCTGAGCCTTTTTATACCTTGGGTTTTGCGTGGGTGTGCTTTTTGTTCTTTCTCTGTATAGTAGTGTATTAACCCAAAGATCACCCTGCCATTAGAGTGCATAATATATTTTTCCCATTGAGAATTGAAAAGCAATTACACTTTCTTTTGTGCATTTCATATATATGGAAATGTCACATTCATATCAACAATTTAAAATAATTAAAAGCAAAGATATTAGAAATATTATAACAAAACTGCAAGAATTCATAACTACCACAGTAGGGCTTCATAGGAAATGTCTGTCAGCACCTCAAAAAGAAAATCTTACCTCTTCATAAAACTGAAAGCAGTCTTCCTGCACCACTGTAGTACACGTCAGATAGAAATAGTTTGATTTAATTTGTTGGCAATGGGTTTTGCTTTTTTTTGCCCTTAGGTAAACTGAATCACAGCCAACGGGGACAAGATCATGTCAAGTATCTTGTCAGCTAACCCTTAAATTTGGATGATATGACTTTGCTCATGGCAATGCCTCATGTTCATCAACGTAATATTGAATTTTGAATGCTCCTAAAGTCATGTGGAAAGACATTAATAACAAGCAAGAAGATTAATTTAGGGCAACAATATGAAGTATATTTGTAAGCCATCTGCCATAGCTGTAAGACTAAGCAGATTTTAAGCACCATAAATTTACATTAGCTTTTTGGCCACATAAAAAAGTAAAACATTTTTGCAGAATCCATAAGCGAACCTGCTGACTTAGCTTCTGGGGCCAATGACCAGGATATCTTGATAATGGATGAATAGATATCTGGTTCAACACTTCCTGTTCCACTGTTCAGAACTGTAGATAAATTTAACAAATGTAATAACAGACTCATTGTCAGACACTGTTAGCTGATATTTTTGAGATTGCATTTCAGCAAATACTTTTTTGCACTCCTACAGACTGTTTACCTGCATGCAGCCAGAACCCTTTCAGATGGCTAGTCAATATTCGGACTGTGAAAAACAGAAACTGGAAAGCGCTGGAAGCCTGAAAAGTCTTGTTCTTTGCAAACAGATTCTGTGCCCTAATGTGAAGGAATCCATCCACTGAGATTATTTTGTGATCTCATGGTGAAATATATAGTCCTCTTTTCCTTGGCCTTCCTTATTGCTTATTTTATATAACTGAATTTAGTAAAAATCTATGTTGTTTTAGTACTACTGCATAATTATATTCAGGAAAAACATTCACAAATAAAAACATACATTAACACTTCAAACCTTGTAACCACTAAAATATAGCTTTTTATTGTTATTCTTTATTTATATATTTATTTATGTATTTATTTATTATTTTTTTTCCCTTAGCCTGATTCATTGAACATTAAATACACTGTGTTCACTCCAACCTCCTGAACAGGAACCAATATGCATAAAAACACAAAGAATTTACTATGAATTACAGAGAACAAGCAGAGTCTCAAAAATGATTGCATTTATGTTAAGATTAGCATATATAATCTGTAAATGAAACATAATTCACAGCTTAATGAAGTAACTCAAAATGTTGGATGGGCACAGAAAATTGTGGCTTTTAAAGATAAACATCTTATTAAGTACATCTTATATACATCTTCTTCCATGTACTTAACAAGCGTTTAAAATAGATAGTAACATTTTGAAATAGTTTTACAGCAGCTCAGCAATGGCTTGAACAACTTCCTTAAATAATATTGCTTACTAATCAGAAGGTTGGCGGTTCAATCCCCGGCTGCTCAAGTCTGCATGTCAAAGCATCCTTGGGCAACATACCGAATCCCAAGTTGCTCTCCGATGCAACTGTTGAAGTATAAATGTGTAGAAAGAAGTGCATGTATGAATGTGTGTGAATGGGTGAAAGAGGCATGCTGTATAAAGTGCTTTGAGTGCTCAAAGTAGAATGGAAAAGCGCTATATAAAAACCAGTCCATTTTACCATGTGATGTATCATCTCCTTTCCAGGCATTTCTTTGGGATGAGCAACCTTTCTGTGATGAAATTGTGAGTTTTTAAAAATTTCTTTTTTTACTTCTCTCCAGTACAAGTACCTGTAACCTTTCAAAGTTACCCATGGATGTTGACGCAATTCCTCAGTTGCCAATAGAGGTTGATAAAAGGCATGAATTACTTAAATCCCCATTTAACTCAGCCTTCCACTTGACATAGCTAAATCAGTGTAGGACCATGGGTTCAGCTGGCTGAGATATTATTACAGTCAGTATGAATTAAATAACTGTTTTGAAATAACTAAAACATTATATACTGGGATTTGGTGAAAAAGAGGGAGAAAGACGAAAGAGATTCAATGTTTGTGGTCACCATATGTGTGCCCACTTGTGTTAAACAGAATTTTTGAATGTCTCTCCCTTTTATTTAGGATTCTCAATCAATATTTCTCAGTGCTGGAGATGCTAAGACATCTAAACTAAATCTCTTGTGGCCTCAGGGACTTCAGAGAAGTATGCTGCCTACCTTCTGCTGTGTGGGTGTGATAAACCAGCATGCACTTCCAGACCATCCCACAAGTGGAAGCAGTTGGACACTGCCAGCTCCTTGTCACAAGGACCAAATCTTGATGTGTGTGTTATGCTGATGGCATTAAAAAAATTTTAATAAACACCTTGAGGAGCTTGTGACAGCAGAAGGCATTCTACTTGACACTCTCTCTCTCCCCAGGCTCATGCAAACAGCTGTTGGAATCTCCCAGACACGGGCTATGAAGCCATGCTGGCACGTCTAGCCTCCGCAAATGCACCCGGCTGAGAATACACACTTTGTTACATGTAAAATCTCCTGGTGCATAATACCTTTAAATGTGGGATTGCTGAACAGGGGAATAGTAGATTCATTTCTTAATCTCCAGCTTTAGGCTGAGAGAGAGCATCTGAGATGGATCAGATACGTAATTTATCACATCTTCAAAAAAGGTCAAATAATATATGTGAATAACTGGCTTACTTGTGGTTCCTAGGATTTCTAAAAGTAGAATTGGAGGCAGAGCCTTCAGCTTTCAGGCCCCCTTTCTGTGGAACCAGCTCCCAGTCTGGATTCAGGAGACAGACACCTCTCTATTTTTAAGATTAGGCTTAAAACTTTCCTTTTTGATAAAGCTCACAGTTAGGGCTCGATCAAGTGACCCTGAACCCTCATTAGTTATGCTGCAATAGGCCTTGGCTGGGCTTACAATATAAAGTGCCTTGAGGTGTCATGGTCCTGGGCCGTCTGCCCAGCATTTTGTGTTTAGTTTTATTTTCCCTGAGTTTTTATTTCCCAGGTTTTTTTGGTTTTTATTGTTCTTAGTTCTGGCTTTATCATTTGTGGTTTTCTGGTTCCTTCATCCCTGTCTCCCCAGCGTCTGTGTTCTGGTGTCTGTTTGTCCTTTTGTCTAACCCCTGACCTTCTATGTTTCCGTATTGAGTTTTATTCCCAGTGTTGTGACTAGTCTGCGATTCTGTCCCATGTCTTTGTCTCTGTTTCCCTGTGCCGTGTTCCCTCTTTAGCCACTTCCTGTTTTATTTTGACAGTCTTGTGTTCCCTGTGTTTTGTGTTTAGTTTTGCTTCCCCTGTTATTAGTTTCATTTGCTTCACCTGCTGTTTCCTCTTGCCCTGATTACCTAATGTGTACTTAAGCCCTCAGTTTTCCTCTGTTCTTTTTTTGTGTTGTCATCTATGTCTCAGCTGTGTGTGTGTGTGTGTGTGTGTCTTTGTTCCCTCTACCCCTTAGTTTTAGTTCTGGCCACAGACCAGCCCAGTTTATTTGTGTATACAGTCACTCATTTTCAATAAAGTCCTTTAAGTTCATTTTTCGCCTTTTTTCGAGTCCTGCTTTTGGGGTCTGCCCTTCCTACCTGCCACAGCAACCATGACATGAGGTGCCTTTTGTTGTGATTTGGCGCTCACCCATTCATATGGGTGAGTGCGTCCAAAGTTTTTGGTACTGTAATAAAAGTGAATTGAATTAAATGTTGTATCTACAGAAGCATAAGGTGACATCATCAAAAGATTTTCCTTGTGTTTCCTTAGTGTCTTTGCCATGTCTTTGGTCCTTCTCTCTGTGTCTATTCTGTCTTCCAGTTTTTATTTTTTTGTTTGTTTAGTTTTGGTTAGAGTGCTCCTTGTATTTTATGGTTTTACTTCCTATTTTTGTCTTTTTTTCCTACATTGGTAATTTTTCTTTTCATTTTTCCTTGTATTGAATTAGCTTAACTGGTGTTCAGTTAGTTTCACCTGTTTAGTTCTGTGCACTTTGGTTGATATACACATGTTGGGTCACCCCCACCCCATTCAGTATCTATGCTCTTTGGTAGTGTTGTGCCTCCTGCCTTCTTAGTTTTGTACTTGTTTACTTTTTTCAGAATTCTTTCCTGCCAGTATCATGCAGTGCTTTTGTCTTTTCTGTGTTATTAAAAATATCTTTAGCTTACCTGCCTGAAACCCACATCCTGTGTTGAGCTCCTAACTTTGTGTTTGTGACAGACAGAATAAAAGCAATACTTTGCAAATAGTGAAAGGAGGTTATTCCACAAAAAGAGAAAAGCTTTAATCATTCCCGGCCCCCTGTACTCTTGGCTGTTTAATTGTAATAGCTGAGACGAACCTTGAGGGACTCGTCTGCGTGTCAAGTATACTGAAAATGCTATACGGTAGGGGTGGTCTGACTGCAGTGAATGGATGAATGGGTTGACACAAAGTTCAAGGAAGAAGCTCAGCACATGAATATGAATTGGGCCTCTCCGTTTGTGTTCACCAGGCTGGAATTAGTGCTTTTCATTACTGATGCCTTATAGGCTGGCTGTTTGGCTGCCATCTAGGGTCACAATAAAATGATGTGTTTGCCAAAGGCAGAGAGACTGGGTCACAAGGGATTAAATGGCCCAGTTATGAAGAGCAGAGCTTGTCTCCCTCTCTGAATCAGCCCCTACCTCCAGCTAAACTAAACATGCTCCATGTCCTATGGGAAGCATATGTGTAAGAAAACTGGGGACAATGAAAGATCACTATCTATATTCTTCTTTATCATATTACTTAAAAACACATTTTGCCCTTATATTTAATGTGAGTCAATGCGTACAGTATTCACACTGATGTGAACACAAACAAGTATACAAATAATTTTATCAGTGCGTGACTACAAGTATTCAGTATGGCTGTTGCTCACATTACTCAGTAACCAGGATTTCAAAGCACAGTGACAGATTCTTTTCTCCTATTCAGCGTCATTTTTGGATTTCATGCAAAAAAACAGACTTGTACATCTAAAGAGCATGTCCTTTATTGATTAGACCCCCTGCTAAGATCAGTGAGGATGATACAAGATCATCACCATATGCCTGTGTTTAAATTCCCTCTCTTAGAGCATAAGCTTGAAATGAGCATGGATTATGCTTACTGTGGCAACTGTAACTTCTGCTCTTGGCTGCTTTAAACCATGCAGTGGATAAAACAGCGGAATTATGTCAGTGTTTTAGGGTGACGAGTAGGAAAAAAAAGTGGGTCTTAAATATTTTCTTGATGTGCTGGATTTTAATATGGATGGTTTGGTATTTACACCCTTATTTGGTCACCCCCCCACCCTTGATTAAACCTCTTTCTCTTTATATATATATATATATATATATATATATATATATATATATATATATATATAGCGTTCAGATACAAAACCGTCTAAATCCACCTGGACACTTTTCTTTCAAAAGAGCATTTTTTTTTTATTTGGTTCTTATAGTAAAGTTCAGGAATTTCATTTTACAGGTAATGGTGAGGTTATTATTGAGAGAAAAAACTGCCTTTTTTCAAAAATATAAATATAGTAATTTACTTACCTTTTAACAACTAATATTTTCTTTTGTGGAAAAACCAGTTAAATCCAGAGGTGTGAGACACCCTGGGCAGCAAAGGAAATGGGAGCACCCACTGGCTGGCGAGTACGGTCAGCAGTCAGTCACTGACACACGAAAATCTCGTTATGACTTTTATCCATCCATCCATCCATCCATTCTCTTCCGCTCATCCGGGGCCGGGTCGCGGGGGCAGGAGCCTAAGCAGAGAAGCCCAGGTTTCCCAGCCCAGGTTATGACTTTTAATTTCCTTTAAATACCTTTCCTTTAAATTTCGAACATTTTTTTCTACACACAAAATAACGCTAGACTCACCTACAGCTTTGTTTACAACCTGATCACCACCAACAGTGCAGAAGTGCAGAAAATACTTCAAGTCACATGATTCGATCTTGCGTTCTGATTGGTTCTGGGGGCGTAGAGGCGTTTAGAGGATTTTGACAATACAGAGACAATTCATGCTAGGCGTAGACGGTATTTGGCAGGTTATTATAATAAAATTATTTGATTGGTGTACAGTGAGATAATGAGGTTTGCGTCTGATCGCGCCATACTGTATATATATATATGTGTGTGTGTGTGTGTACTGACTGACGCCCCAAGATTTAGGATTAGATAAAATTTTAAGCTTAGTTTAAATAACTCATAAATTAAAATTCTACATTTGAAATATTACTATCACATTCAAAAGCAGAATAATGGCGAAAAGGGAAAAACTGTCTTTATGTCGAAGTCTGTATTGTTGACTCATTCAGCCATGCCAGCCTCCTTTGTCTGTGGACTTTATTAGTCTATAACATCATATTATTTTCTCTTGAGCTCTCAATTCAAAAATAATTTCTACATACTGTATGTTTAAAGGCTGTGTTGAGACACTGTAAACACAGTATGTGTCATCACTGGGCTTGGTGGGGATGACAGATGCTGTTTGTCTTGTATGTACAGTGTCATCTGTCTGAATAGTTCAGCACCAGTGTTGGTTTTGTTCTGTTCCGTAGTGCTATTTTTTGTGCTGGTTATGTACTATTAGTTACCACATGTGCTATTTCAGCATTTTAGGCACATAAGTTGTTTAAAGCATCTTGGAGAACGTGCCACCTTTTGAAGTTTTCAACTATATCACTTTAAGCTAATACTAGACTGATTCCCATAATAATGTGGTCAGGGTGGCCTTACCTTATATTGTAAGGCTCCTTGTTGTTGTTTTCTTATCAATTATTTAAATTTTGTTTTCATACTCCAGAATAAACTTGGGGCTATCAGATGCCACTCAGAAAGTTTTTTTTTTAATATTTAAAGCTAAATGAACTTTTAAAAAGCATTGTACTATGGTTCATAATTATGAAAAATACATTTCAGTATACACTACTGTCCTGTAATTCACACTATATTTTTAGCTATTAAACCACCAAAACATCCATATAATGTGAGAAAATATGTTATCAAATGCTAAGTAAGAGAAATTTGCCCTGAGCTTTCTAGGAGCTTACCATATTTTGTCTTTCCCCTAAAGATTTATTAGACATGGTTTAACTAACAGGAGGCTCAAGGAACTCCTCCTTGCTGAATTATAGAAATCATTTCCCATTAACTATTTTAATGGAGAGAGGAAATTCAAGGACACCCTCAATGTTAAGATTATCACTTCAAAGACAAGCTGTTGACACTCTGGAAACTGTTAACGGTGTAATGAATGAATCATGAGCATAGTTTTTGGTCAGAGGGCTGTTCCTCCTCCCAGCAGTGTGGTCTGGCCCTCATCTGGGTTGTTTGTGACACCTTGCAAAAAGAGTCCTTACCTGACTTTCACTGACAGGTGGGGAAAGCAGTGAGGGAAGACAAGTTGTTTTTGAGACGGTGAGGTACAAAGGGACTTTTGTCGGTCACCTCAACTTCTTGATCATCTGCTGTTATGTCAGAATAACAAGACAATTAGGGAGGGACAAATAGCATGTTAATCTGTACTGCAGATCAGCAAAGATCATGAAGCGCCTCAGGCTGCAGACGAATCTTTGTTAATAAATAATATGTATTTTTGTTAACTGGGTGCCAGGTGAAGATGATCCCATAAAGATGTGTCTGAGCCTTTAACACAATAAAATCACAAGTTTTCCTTTTTAATCACAAATAATGTGCATTTCAGTTTAACAGGCCTAGTTTTATGTTGATGAAATACATAGGCTATAGGAAATGTTTTCTAAAAATAAAATGCAATGTGCCAGCTTTTGTGAATTTGGCTGCACATCACCCCCCACTGTTAAATCAAACAAGCACACAAACACAGACCTATTCGGATTAAGCGACTACATGCACCAGCCCACAATACTGTATGTATTTCAGCCCCATCCCTCCATTTAAGCTTTATATGTCAATATAAAAATAGAACAAATGAAATTCGGTCCAAGATAGGATGTGACTTTAATGCTGTTTTCTCAGAACCATGAGACATTGTTGTGTGCATGGGGTGTGGGCATGGTGATAAAGACAAAACATGGGCTTGTGAAAGTGTTAGACCACCAATCAGAAAGTGCACATGCTGAGCTATTATTTATCTCTGTCCATAATGTACATTATTTAGAGACCTCCACAAAGCTAGGATTAACACCCTGTGTCAAATACCATTTACTAAAAAGCGTTAAAAACTGTGCCAGCCACCGAATTATTTCATCAATACCGTATCTGAATTCATAAATGACTGCTATCATCTTTAGCATGGCAAAGAGCAGTGTGAAGAATCCTGGCTTTGATTTCTGTGAAATTTGGACAACTGGTTTTGTTTAACCTCTGATTTAGATAAATACTGTCAAAGTGATTTATACTGAATTAGCCAAGCCAACATTCTGGGGTAAAACTTCTGCTTAAATTATGAACTAGGAAGAAAGTGAAGAGAACTTGTGCCTACTCGCTCAGATATATCTCCATCAGAAGACAGAACAGGAAGAGCTGTTGCACAATCATATCTGGCTACATCACTTTTTTTTCTCCTATCTTGTTTATCCTTTCTTCTGTAAAAGGTGAAAGCTGGGAGGATTCAACTTTTGTTGTCAAGTTCTGTCTGCAGGAGCAGTAGGTGGTAGTTTATGGATTTACTGTTGCTCTCCTATTGAAAACAATGAATGTAAGTTTTTTTTTTTTTTTTTTGTCTACCACATGCCAACATGTCCATGTTCTTTTTTTTCATGAATATGTGGATAGAGATTCTTTACACTACAAAGAAAGTTTCAAGTGATTGTTTTTAACAGCTTAATAAATGTATTTATTTTTTTACATTTAAAACATTTATTTATGGCCCAACACACGAGTATCCAGCGTAACCCTTCATAGGGCAAGTGGTTTTTTGGTAAATTCCACACTTTATATATGACACCAGTGTTAATTTAGTTGACGAACTATTTTCATTATAGTTTTTATTAACAACCCTTTTTTTCACGGCTAAAACGAGACAATAACAAAATAAAAACTACCTAAATGGATAAAAGCGATAATGAAATTAATTGACACTTTCGTCAATGAATGAAAACGAGATGAAAATACTTGGGGGGGATGACATCCAATCAGAACTTACTTAATTTTGTGAAAGGCAATGACAACTTAGGAAAACATCCAATCAGAACTGATTTAATTTTGTGACAGGGCGGGACAAGTTGGGAAAACATCCAATCAAACGCACAGTTGCACAAATTTGATCTAAACCCGGGAAGGCCACACTAGCCTGCGAATTTTTCAGGCAGAGCAAGCCTACTCATCAATATTTTATTGTTATATTCAATAAACAAGGTTAGGTAAATAAAGATGTTTGTTCAATATGTTTGTGTGTGTATATTGGTCTTTCAAGCCTAATAATATTGCATAACTTTTAATAAATGTTTAATTTCATGTGTGTATAAGGACTAATTCAAGGGAATTGAAGAAAAAGCATTTACATTTTACACCCTTTATATTTTAGTCGACTGAATCGACTGTAGATTTAGTTGACTATATTCTTACGCTATTCGTCGACTAAAACTAGACTAAAACTATTCAGATGACTAAATTATGACTAAAACTAAATTACATTTTTGTCAAAAGACTATGTCTAAAACTAAATCAAATTTTGCTGTCAAAATTAGCACACTTTATGAGACCCATCCTTAATGAGGTTAGGAAGCATGTGGTCTTGAAAAACGTGGTCATGAAGAAATGGCCTAATGTTTTTAAAGTTATGATGTGTATATTGTAATGTTCTAAAATGTGATGTTGTAACGAATATGTTATAATGTTCTAAAATACGTGTTCCTTTCAACACATGTTTCTTGGAATTTTTTTTTAACACTCACAGGCAAGGAACCAAATACGGTAACTTCATTGAACTTGAATATTCTACATGAAAAATGAAACATATTGAAAACTGTCACAAATGTAATTAAGTCTTATTATGTCTTCCAATAACACTCTAAGGTTGAAGTTTTGAAGTATTTCAATTAGTGCCCTGTAAATGGTTAATTACTATAGTTTTCACATCTTTTCTTATATATTTGTATTTTTAGATTGTTGCGAAGGACAAAGCATTTGGCGAGACATGGCCTATAAAACCTAGAGTGGTTTAAACATCTAACCTCGATTCCATTAAATGACATGAAATAAATCAAACTTCATAAAGAAAAATTTGCACAGCTTGAAACTATTTTTTAACCTCCCCCCAGTGTTAGCTCATATGCTTCTGATTTCTCGTCTTTACAGACTTCTTTGAAATCACAAACAGGGAAGGAAGTAAATGCTAAATTGACAAAGATAAGAAAACAAAATCTTGTCATTGGTGTCTCACAGCTGACAAAATGTGAATAGCTCAATGCTCTGCTGAAATGGAATTTCTGAAGAGAGGGGCTCTGTGTGAACTTGACCTAAGAGGCAGAATTTAATGAGAACAAAACTCTAGGCAATCAATATTGTATATCAATTTAAACTTTAAATGGAGTGTGCTCACCAGGCTCCCATTCCATAAATCCATACATGGAATCAAAGAACTTTCAAAGAAGAAACAATGAGGTCACAGCTTTATGATGTGGGTTTATTCCCTTCGTTAACAGGTCTTCACTAAAAAGAAACCAGGTGTAACAAGTTTATTTTTAAATCTAAGAAGAAGAAAAAAATTGTAAAAGAAACTCATTCTGAGTCAGTGTACACTGAAAATGCATAAAAGTGAAAAAAATTGTAAAAGAAACTCATTCTGAGTCAGTGTACACTGAAAATGCATAAAAGTGTAGGACAGCAGCGACATGCAGATTTGAGAGCTGTCAGTCAATGTTGTCAGAGATGGTAGGGCTGTGATTGGAAGGAGTGAGCCACTGTGTTGTGACTGCCGCTCAGAGTCTAAGGTCAACACTGAACTCCCTGCTCCCCCCCCCTCCCATTTTCCATGAGAGCTCCCCACACAAGCCGGCAGGCCAATGATGTCCCCACTGACCGCTGTGATCTGTGGCCAAGTGGCGTCTCCCTCTGCCCAATCAGACCCAGCACCTCTTGTTCACTGGCCAACTGGCCTTCTTCCCTGCAAGCCGGGGCCAGGGCTCCTCCTGGTTCCGTATGTTCTGCGCTTTTTTTAGGGCTGTGATGGATGCCAGCCGTCCCTGGGCGCCCTTCGAAGCTGCACCAGAGACAGGGATTAAACAGATTTCTCTTTTTTTTTTTTTTTTTTTTTGAAAAGGGGATGGATGAGTGTAATCACCTATAATCTCAAATTCTAGGCCTCTTGATAATGAACCAGGGGCTGTTTCGGCCATTTGGATCAGTTCCCTCTAGTCACCTACTTAAACCATGAAAAGGACCTGTCATAACAGCATGAAAGTTGTGGAGAGGAGATGGAGTCGAGGTAGCAGCTGCATTTTCTGCTCCTGTGGACACTTAGAAGACTGAATGCTTAAGGACCGAAGTCACTTTGGCCAACGAGCACTTGGCTATTGATCCTGTCTAAAATGGAACCCCTTAGGAAGTTAAGCTCTCATCCTACATGTAATGGGAAGGATAAAACTAGATAGACTAGGGCATGCACTCTGTCCTAATCTTATGAAAACTAAGAAGTGGAGCAGCATTTTAATTTAAAGGGCTGAGAAAGAAATGGGAAAATGTTCTTTCCTTGCTCTTTCAATGAGCGAAAACAGCAACAAATGAAGAGCTTTAACACAAAAGATGGGAGAATTAATCTTTTCATCTAGCAAAACAAGTACTGGCAATCCACGCTTTAGGCCTTATAGATTTTTTTTTTAAAAAGGAGTAAATTGTTCCTATAATACACCTAAAAATGTCAAACATGTAACAATATATTATTTTGTGATGGCAGGAGCAGGAATAACAAGTGTTTCAAAGCTAAATAAAACAAAAGGAATAATGTGTAGTTGGCTAACTCTGAAGACCAAAATGAATGCAGGTCCTGTAGAAGGTTTTACTGAAGCTACGCAGTGTAGAGGTGACATGAGATTTTAAAGTTAACCCACCTTTGTCATAATACATTGTTAGTGGAGGAAAGACAAAGAAAGTGGGAGTGTTCATTTGAGTTAAAGACTTCCATACTGTCATAATATCGATACTTCCAGACAGTTAATGCACTGGGGGTGTGCTTGAAAATAAAATTCATAAAAGAAAGAGTAGCAGAGAGAAGAGGTGTGAAAATTAAATGTCATTTCTTGACAGGGATGTCTAAGAATTAATCTGGCAGTGAAGTGTGACAAAGTTGTTTGGTGACAAGGCAGGAGAAGACAATTGTCAACACTTCTTTCCTTCCAACAAACGCTGGCACCCAAGAAGTGGGCGCAAAGCTAAGAGATGTCGCTCACAGAGCAGGAGACAGGGAGAGAGGGAAAGAGAGGTGAGTGTGTGCGTTAGTGTGTGTGTGTGTGTGTGTGTGTGTGTGTGTGTGCGGGCATGAATACAGATGTGAGAACTGGTTTAAGCTTTATGAGGTAAATCTATGAAAGGTGTCTGACATTTATTGGATGTTTTAAGCAAAGTTCACAATATGTGCATGTAATTACTCCCACAGTAAGTGAAGAAAGTCCATAACATGCAATTGCAGGCATGTCAGGCTGTACATAATCACACATAAACATATTCTGACCATTGCCATTATAGAGAACGATCCAAATTAAAAGAATACTGTGAAATTTAAATTTCTTTCACAGCTCTTACAACAGGCTGGCAGCTTGAATGAATACAGACTTAAGCTTGTCTGTAGGTGTAAAATTTGCAAACAAAGGAGAAAAAAATGTCACATTTTTGTTTTTATTTTTCTTACCATAAAAAATATCAGCAGTGGTAATGTGTTGGAATTCTTAAAGAAATTGTTCAATGTACCAAGGGTTTATTATATAGACATAGTAACACAGTGAGATTGGTTTTGATCTTTAAATCTTGGCATGAAAGATGATAGGCTTATTTTCCATAATTTTGAACAGTTTCTATAAAAATAAGCTATGTTTACATTTCCATGACAAGCAATCTAGTGGTTTTGTGAATAATGCACAGCTTTACCAAGAACATTGAAGCAGCTTATTTTTTTCTTTGACTGTTTACATTTGGATGCAACGACGTGCTTTGTTATTATAATACCACATAAAGGTCAGAATAGGACTCAGCTCTGGGTGGTTTTGGGGCAGCAGGACTGACACTCAAACACTTCCTTAAGTTATCTTTCCTTACTAAGCAGTTTTTAATCAAATGCAAGACTAAAGTGATCATATAAGTCATTTTTATAGATCTCCTATGGTTTGTGCCTTCATTCACATCTTGCAAAAAAAGATCACCAAAGCATTATGAGACACTGTCCTGTCTATCTGTTCTTTGCTTTTGTTTTTAATATTCCTGCACCATTTTTCTAGATTTTGAAAAGCTGTTAGCCACTTGAAGTCTGTTTTTGGGAAGACATCATTTTCATGAGCCATGATCCTGGGAGTAAATACGGACCAGCATGCTCCCTCTTTTTCAAAGACATGCTAATGTAGACCTCATTCCAAAACCTTGATGTCAGTCTGTGCCATCTAGCCACATCTGATGCATCTCATGATCATATCCTGACTATCTCTTTGATCAAAGTCCCCAGTAAGCAGCTAGCTTCACCATAATGGCCTCATTCGATTACAATGTGTAAAGTACTCCATTAGTTTCTCTGTTCATGAATCATTAAGTGCTGGTTATGATCAGCCAGCTTCATAAGGAACTGCAGATTGAGGAAATGGAAACTGGTGGAGCAGCCTGAGGTCATAGGTGGATACAATATTCTAAAGGCTAAATGAACAATTGCATATTAAGGTAGTCTTCTGAGCTGAGGTATTATATGGAGTATGAAAAATCAAGAACCGTATGACCGTACAAAGAAAATTCATATGAAAACAAAGCAATTTAATGCAGTTTATTGCATTTTTAGATCCACAAAATCCCCTGAGATAAAGATGAACACAGAAAAACAAATTAACTTTGTCAAACCACTCTTTTACTCTTGTGTCTTCCTTTCACCCCCGTTCCTGCTCGTATACAGGGGAAGCACAGCACAGTTTAAAGTTTCAAACCTTTGTTTATTAAATAAAAATCGAAAATTGTCTCAGGAGGACATCAAAGACAAAAGTTTTTTATTTATGCAAACATTTTTTTTTTTTCCTTTTTAAAGAACTTTTATTGTGAAGCATAAGGAATAAGGTGTGTGCAAGTAAGCCACACAAATAAAGTACGCAATCACTCTGCCAGCTTTGGTGCCATATTGGCTAGAGATGTATCCATCTGTTTCCTCTGTTACTGTGGTCCTTGTTATTTCTTGGATCTTTTTATTCCTCTTTCACAAAGTGTTTTGGATGATAAAGTTAGACTTAAAAGGTGACAGAAACACTCGTGAAGAGGTGAAGAAGTTAAAAGAGGGTGAAAAGATGGTGGCAAGAAGAGTGAGTGATGGAAAAGGGGAGAGTGTTACCCATACGCAATGCATGGTACTTGAGAGAGTGAAATTGATGAGTTCATCTTTGTCTCATTATTGTCGTGATGGATCAGATTGCTGACTTCCCTCAAAGGCGGCTTAATGACTCGGTGACACAAATCTGAATGACTGGCTTCACCGGTGGCATCCATTAGAGTGCCACACAAAGCTCTCAGATGTGCTTAAACAAAATTGATAATTACCAAGAGGTTTCATCATTGTAATGAATAGCATCAATAAAGGGACAATTCATGTTGCATTTAATGCATTCAGTCCTGCCATTGAGGATGCCCAGGCTGTTATGAAGCCAAGAGATGATTTTTAACTCCCATTTATCATTCCTTTGTTTTGATGCAGTGAAGAATTATATTCATCTTCATTGAGAAATGTTGCAGAATAAGCTGTACAAACACAATAGAAACCTAGGTAAGGCCTCAGCAAAATAAAATGACCGTATCATTGACTCTGTGTCTTTTATTGAGCTATTTCCACAACCAGATCCCATGCAATGCGAACAATAATAACAAGGTGGCAATATTACCATAATTACAGCTTCTTCCTTGTTCTCCAGCCAGTTCATTCCCTCTCCACCTCCTTCCACCCTCCCCAACCTCCACCCCTTATCCCCTTCTGGTTTATGTTCTTTCTGGCTGTTGTTAATGCTCGGGCTCTAATGGCCATGGCGTCTTCTCCGACAAGGCTTAAAAACGTTTGTCTGCCTCCTCCATCCTCTTACTTATTTAATAATGAGACCACACAAGACAGTGGCTCTATTCATAATGGGGCAGCAGTGGAGCCATCTTGGTTGGCATACAAATCATGAACAACTAAGGCAATATAGCAGGAGAGATCTAATTGAGAGATAAATCAGACCTCTGATACTGGTTGTCTCAAAAATCAGTTGAACTTAGTCCCTGTCAGTATGAGAGCCTAGGCTCTGTTAATCTGTTGAAGGTTGCTGCCTCTCTGCTTACACACAACTCCTGTATCTAAATATGGAGATCTGAAGGCATTGCTGTGTTTGTGCCTGTGTTGTTTCGACATCCTGATGGTTGTCGACAGCTGTGACAAGTACGCTTCGATGTTTATTTCTCTCTATTTGTGCTGGAGAGTTCAGGATCCCACGCCACCTTGTCTCATCTCATCTAAAAGAAAACAACAAATCATTTCTCCCAGTTTGAAACAACAGATCGGCGGAGGGGTGGGTAGGGTGGGGAATATTTGCTCAAAGTATGATTTCAGCATGGTTGACTGACATAGTCACTCTTACAGGTCCCCGTGCTTCAACATACTCCAACTATGACATAAAAACATAAAGTATCACCACACCATTATTTTGATTTGCTGTACCATTTATTATTTATGGAGTTCAGAGATTCATTCATAATTTTTTATTTCTAGCACAGGCAAAACCTATTTAATCTTTAGCCTTATTTACAGAAAAAGTAATGTTCCAGAAGCATTATGTTGCATGCACTAAAATAGCAGCCCTTCATATTTCACCCTCACAGTCCCCAGAGTATGACAGTCCATGTTGCCGATGCGAAGGGAGGCAGTGATAAACTGGAAAACAGGACAACACTTAGTACGCAGGTGCTTGTATGAGCTTAACAAAAAGCCAAGGAAGGCCAGCAACTGTCTGTGGGGATTTAACCATGTTACAGCTTTGATGCATTTTAAATTGACCTCGAGCATACTTTGGAGACAAGGAGAGAGTGCAGAAACACACAAAGCAGACGATCAATTACTATTCTATAATTGGACAGGGCTTTAATGAGGCTGGCGGATGCAGCCTTGTGCACCTTTGTCAGCCAGAGTCACTGACGTGGGTGGCCCAATCAAAGCATGTCCTCATTAGCATATCTCCGCACATGCAACACTAGCCCTCAGAGTGAGCAGCACTTAAAACAGAAGAGTTTTTTTTCCGTGGGTCCATTTTCCCAGTGAAGACCGAACCTTATTCACTCCTGAATTACTTGAACTTGACATAGCAACATATTTTATTTGTAAAATGAAATAAATCACAGTAAATTGTAATTATACAAAAAAGAACACCAACAAAAGCTATTAAAAAAAGAACACACACCTTCTAAATTTTATACAGAACAATACAAAGATTTTTAAATATAAACAAAATATTAAAAAAATGATTTTTGTCTTACTTTATGTCAGTGTTAATAGCTTTAGCACTCTGAGACTGAAAGTAAAGAACTGCTCAAAAAACTTGGTGTTGGCTCTCACTGCGGTATTATATCACTTCCTGTTCCTGTTACAACACAGTGGTGTTTTGTGTAGCGCAATCTTTAAATAACGACCTCTTTCATTGTGTAATCTTCACAATGCTTTACCCAAAGCACACTCTCCGCTGAATCACCTGTAAATTAATTATTATTCATAGTATTCACTCATGGTGTCTTTAATTCAATTCACTTCAATTTTATTTATATAGCGCCAAATTACAACAAACAGTCGCCTCAAGGTGCTTTATATTGTAAGATAAAGACCATACAATAATTACAGAGAAAACCAAACAATCAAAATGACCCAAGCGATCCTGTCCTCCTTGAAAAATGCCGATGTTGGTTGTTTCTGCAGGCATGTTTTACGACCATTATCTATTTTTTAGATTGAAATAAAGCAACCTCTAGTTATCGTAGGCGAAATTGCGTGTGAATAACATGTTCGGTTTTCTCCGGCAAATCCTGAAAAAATGCCTAAATATGGATTTACTCAGATCTCTGAAAAGTCTGCACAGACTAAATGGCATTAGATGCAACCGGAAGAGTTAAAACAATAAATAAATAAACTTTTCTTTATATAAAGCTTTACTTGAGCCCTCAAAGCACTTTATGCAACATTCCTTATTCATGCAAGCACTTCAGTATTTTGCGCACGGATACTTTGGCAGACCAACTGGAACAGCCAGGGATTCAACCATCAACCTTCCAATTAATAGATTACTGTGCTACCTCCTGAGCAACATTACCCACGGACATGACCACACGACACGCGAAGCTACATTTAGGAGCACTCATTTTGGAAATGTACATATAGGTTGTATTTCAGGGCCTGCAGAAATGATGGATACTTACGTTTGGATTGGAGGACATGTTGGAGCAACCACTTGGCAATAATGGGAAGGAAAAACTCCCTTTTATAACAGGAAGAAACCTCCAGCAGAACCAGGCTCAGGGATCTGCTGCAACCATTTGGGGGTGAGGGGAGGGAGACAGGACAAAAGACAAGTATTCCTGTAACTTTTACTAGTTACTTCATGAATTTCTTAACTAATAAAATTTTAACCATTAGAGATAAAATTATTCATAACCATCTCACAGACATATCTTTGTGTACAGCTACTTTAGGTACTACTGATATTTATTTAGACTGTTACTCTCCAATTGATCTTTCAGAGTTAACTTTAATAGTTACTTCCTCCAAGCCATCAAACATGTCTGTTAGACCCATTCCTACAAAAGTGCTCAAAGAAGTCCTTCCATTAATTAATGCTTCAATCTTAAAAATGATCAATCTATCTTTATTCATTTGCTACATGCCACAGGCTTTTAAGGTGGCAGTAATCAAACATTACTTAAAAAGCCATCACTCAACCCAGCTGTCTTAGCTAATTATAGGCAAATCTCCAACCTTCCTTTTATCTAAAAAAATCTTGAAAGAGTAGTTGTAAAACAGCTAACTGATCATCTCCAGAGGAATGTTTCAGTCAGGTTTCAGAATTCACTGCAGTACAGAAATTAGTACAGCATTAGTGAAGTTACAAATGATCTTCTTATGGCCTCTGACAGTGGGCTTATCTCTGTAGTTGTCCTGCTAGACCTCAGTGCAGCATTCCATACTGATAACCATATTTTATTACAAAGATTATACCATGCTCTAAGTATTAAAGGTGCTGTGCTGCAGTAGTTTGAATAACATCTACAGTACCTAATAGACTGCAATTTGTTCCTGTAAATGGTGAGTTTTCTTTACACACTAAGGTTAATTATGGAGTCCCACAGGGTTCCATGCTGGGCCCAATTCTATTTGGATTGTACATGCTTCCCTTAGGCAGTATTATTAGAAGGCATAATATACAGTTTTCATTGCTATGCAGATAATACTCAGCTTTATCTATCCATGAAGCCAGATGACACACACCAGTTAAACTGCAGGAATATCTTAAATACATAAATGCCTGGATGACCTAAGTTCAAATAAAGCTGAAGATATTGTACTTTGACCTTAAAATCTTAGAAACATAGTATCTAACCAGATACTTACTCTGGATGGCATTACCTTGTCCTCTTTGAGGAATATTGGAGTCATTTTTGACAAAGATATGTCCTTCAATGCACATATTAAACAAATATGTAGAACTGATTTAATGCATTTGCACATCTCTAAAATTAGAAACATCCTGTCTCAGAGTAATGCTGAAAAGCTAGTGCATTCATTTATTACTTCTAAGCTAGATTATTGCAATTCATTACTATCAGGTTGTCCTAAAAAGTCCCTGAAAAACATTCAGTTGATCCAAAATGCTGTTCCTGGGGTATTTAAAAGTAGACTGGGAGGTAGAGCCTTCAGCTTTTGATTTCAGTTCAATTCAATTCAGTTCAATTTTATTCACATAGGGCCAAATCACAACAAACAGTTGCTTCAAGGCGCTTTATATTGTAGGGTAAAGATCCTACAATAATACAGAAAAAAAAAAAAACAGGAATCAAAACTTTCAGGGCCCTCTTCTGTGAAACCAGTTCCCAGATTGGATTTGGTTTTAAGATTAGGCTTAAAATTTTCCCTCTTGATAAAGCTCACAGTTAGGGCTTGATCAAGTGACCCTGAACCCTCCTTTAGTTATGCTGCAATAGGCCTGGGCTGCTGGGTGCTTTCCATGATGCACTGAATTCTTTTTTTACTCTCTGTGTGTTTATACACCTCTCTGGATTTAATCAGTCATTATTAATCTCTGGCTCTCTTCAACAGTGTGTCTTTTGTCCTGTCTCCCTCGACTCAACTCCCAACTGGTTGCAGAAGATGACTGCCCCTCTCTGAGCCTGGTTCTGCCAGAGGCTTATTCCTGCTAAAAGGGAGTTCTTCCTTTCCACTGTTGCCAAATGCTTCCTCATAGGGGTTCATCTGATTGTTGAGATTTTCACAGTACATTATAAAATGCCTTGATTGTTGTTGTGATATAGGTCTATATAAATGCAACTGAAATAGAAAAAATTAAAATCTAATTTTTCACATACTGAAATTTTAGTAGTTCAAGTCCATTGACTAACCTTAGTTAAGAATACAAAGGCAGGCCAATAAATTATCCAAAGGTCCCTGAAGCCAAAAATCCATAAAAATGCATAGAAAACAAGCCTTATTCTGAATTAAAAAATTAATTCACTTACAGCTTTATTGGTAAGTTATTGCAAACAGTTTGTTGATTCTTTAATCCTGTTTTCCATCATGAACTCAGTCAGAATCAGAGAATTAAGTTAGGCCTGTTGTTTAAAATTATACATGGCACACAACATGAAGTAGTCCATTAGATGCATTCTCTCTACAGGAAATGCTCTAGTTGGCAAGGCAAGGGGTGGTGCCTGGGTAGACATTCAGGAGGCAGCACACATGACGTCTACTCACTTGCTATGAATACTCAGGACAATTAACTTATCTGTTCTCAGATGGGCTCAATCAAGCACCTAACAGTATAGGCTTGTTAAATGCCTGATTTGACTAATAAGGACATGTGTGTTCTCACATGCATCTCCACTGGGTAATGCCTAGAAAAGTTGAGTGCTGTAGTACATATGTGAAAACAGCTGTACAAAGGCTGTTACAAAGCAAACGTGCTACTACATCCACTGATACATTCTTAATATTATAGCAAAAGAAATAGCATTGTATCTTTCAATTAAAATCAAGAAAAAGAATGCAAGTAATAAAGTAGAAGAGACTGGTTGGCTGGTTGAGGGTTCATCCAACAGTAAGATACTGACCAAACACTACAAGAAAAGGACTCCATAAGTCTACAAAAAATATTAGGATTAACCCTTTGAGGTCTGAGTTATCAGAATATATACAAATCCATCCATCCATTCATCCAATTTTTACAGCAGCAGTCTAAAGTAGAGGTGCCTAGACCTCTTTTAGGCCACCTCCTCCAGCTCTCAGGGGAAACACCAAGGCATTCCCAAGCCAGCTGAGAGATGTAATCTCTCCAGCGTGTCCAAGATCTGCCCTGGGGTCTCCTCCCGTTAGGACATGCGTGAAACACCTCACTTAGGAAGCACCCAAGAGGCATCCTAGTCAAATGCCTGAATCACCTCAATTGGCTCCTTTCGATGTGGAGCAGTAGTTGCTCTTTGGGAGCCCCTCCCAAACAACTCATTCCTGCCTCTTCAAACTCTGCTGTAAACTGCCATAGTGTGAGCCTGATGACCTAAAGGGCTGAGTTTGGGGTTATCACCACTGACTTAGAGACTGGTCTGGAGCCCCCAGCAACCTCCGGTGGTTATTGCCGGACCAGTGTGTGAGTGGTTACTGGAGGGTGTGGGCTGTTGCTGGGTGAAATCAGCCATAAAGAGGCTGATGCAAAAAAACCCTGCTTGTGATTGCTTTGGTTACTAGCGGATTGCTGTGGTAGCCCATAGTTTGCATGGAAGACACCAACTGTCTGCAAACCCCTGCTAACTAATCAGAGTTGTATAGTAGCGAAACCTAAAAAGGTGTGATGCAAACTGTTTGGCAAGTACTTGGAGGATGTTTGCTGACAACTTTCATGCAAGCTATGGGCAGCTGTGGTGTTGTGTCAAAAAGTGATCGTACTGGACAGGTCGCCAATCTGTAACAGAGCCAACACATAAAAACAGACACCCATTCACGCTCACATTCACACCTACGGACAATTTTGCATCACCAGTTAACCCCATGCATGTCTTTGGACTGTGTGAGGAAGCTGGAGTACACAGAGAGAGATCCCACACAGACATGGGGATAACATGCAAAAAGGCCCCAGGCTGGATTTGAACCCAATACCTTCTTGCTGTGAGGTAACTGTACTAGCCAACACACCACTGTGCTGCCCCACTGATAAGTTAAACAGTAAATAAATGTGTAATTTTTTTATGATGTATGTAAATTTCAGTTACAACTGCAGACATGGTGGTATTCTAAAACTTGACCAGTATTTTAGATTTAAACGTGCTCTGTGACCCACTGTGTTTCAGAGGTCTAGAATACTGTAAATGAAAACATGATTTAAGTCACACATTCTTTTATTTATATGATTATTTGTATGTGTGTGTTGAACATGGGGAGTAGACTTGCACAGCTGTTTTTCTTTCCTGTGTATGTGAGTCTGTTTATGTGTTTACTGAAGGGTAGAAGCAGATGATGAGGAGGTATCATCTTTGGATGATGCATTGCTTTGTGTACAGTCCTTGCCATTATCTGTTCTGTTTACTGTCTTTGTGTACATTACCCCACTGACCAAATGAGATTCTTACATGCACAATGGACTTAAACTTGACTTGATTATACAGTAGACCATCCATAAGGTTACCATACACAGTAAGTTACATAATTGTGACAAATTATAATGTTTGTATACAGTTAGACATCTGCAGAGAACCTAAATAAATAAATAAATGAATAAAACAGTTGATGAGGAACATAAGCAGGAAATACCTCCCTTCTTTCAGCTTCTGTTTGACACACATAAGCAGTTTTGATTGAAGGCCATAATTACGTGAAAATGATGTAAATTTGTGCAAAGGAACTAGCCTGACGCTGTTTGATCACTTTACAAACATGAATTCTAGCACCATGCTGCCAGGATAAAGCATGTCACCTTGTACAAAGAAGAATGATGGCAAAATACAGTTAACCAGTAATGGTTATAATGACGATGATAATGCTCCATTATCATATTTTCAGACAAGACACAGATGCAAGTGCAGCAGCTTTTGATTGCTCGTGGTAATGTACCCAACAACCATTATCATCTAACTTAAAGATAAGAACATTAAGCTAATCATGTGTTCTTCTTCCTAGTGTGCATATTATCCATATTTACAGATGGCTGAAAATTAAAGGAAAAAAAAACAAAAAACTATTGGACTCAGTAGTGAGAAGATCCACTGGATGTAATGTTAATGGCCTAGATTGGATTCACCTGCCCCCTTGAGGTAAAGGTCACTGCAAATGAATACAAAGTCTTTCTGGGTGATCTCCTTTAGTCAATAATGATAAACAGAGTGGTTTTTTGGAAGATGACAATGGTGCTATAGGATATATTACACAAAAAGGCAAAGAAACATATATTAAAAGTACAATGATAATGGTTTTTGAATAAGTGTTTTTCCTTTGTTTTAAAATACATGAAAGAAAATAACTGAGCTGATTAATAGTATTTTATTTTTTTTTACACAAGTAGTTTATTGACCTCGTTAAAAAAGTGTGCCCTCAAAATTATTCACTTATTTAACATGTACTTGTGCACTACTGACAATTAACAGATATATGTCAGACAAGCAGTTGATTAGCTGGAAATACATGTTCCATAAGAGTGGTATATTTTACAGACCCTGAGACTCTTAGTTTACTGAGTGATTCATCACATAATCGCTGCCTGCAGAGCACTCTGCATCAAAGCAACTTGAAATGATGCTCTGGTGTTTTTACAATCAAAGTCAACATCCTGTGTTTTGTCTGTACAGCTGACGCCTCATTAGGGTTAGATCACTTAAACCGTAATGTTGTCTGCAGGAAGCAGCCAAGTATTCATGTTTATGTAGCCTGAAACATAAAAATTGACATTTCAAACTTTCTTGTCTCAAAAGTTAGGAGACAGGATATGGCAGCAGCATATGGTCACATCGAAAGAGCCTATTCAATTAATTGTAAGAGGCATACATGAGTTTCTTCACTGCAGTTCTATCAAAGTCTGACAGTGTTTTACTTTTTAAACCTGTCATCAACGTGTTACAAAATGCACCAAATATGCATTTGGTTTTCAAGCAATTTTTGCTAAAGATTAATGTAGTTAAACACATCAGTTGGTAAAGGTTGGGGAGAGATTTACCTGTAGTCCAAACATTTTTCCTTAACATGAACAAAGTGATTCTGTTGCTAAAATCTAACCACACTTGGCACCTGAATGCAAATCCTGGACTCCATGTCACACTTTGTACTTTGTTTTCTGACCATATATCATGACCACCTTCCTATGGTAAAAAAAACAAAACAAAACAAACAAAGAAAAAAGCCCATTAATTGTTCACAAGAGCTGCTTCTTCCTTTCTTGTTGTTGTCCTTCATATAAACCCTGAATGGGATACAGAAGCAGGATAACCACTTCTGTTTTTGTCTGTTTACATTTTTTATGCATACAAATTAATCAGCTCACTTTGAGTACACTGGGGCATATAAAATTATGTTGAGCATGCCCAAACACTACGTATCAGGCAGTGTCATTCTATACTCACATAAAATTCCTCCTCTTATTTCTGTTGGCTGCTAATGGGAAGAGGCAAGGACATTTCCAATGCTTGACAGGAGGTTAAAGTATACAGAATGCAGGATCAAGAAAGACGCAGAGTGAACAAATGCAAATCTCCCTCATGGTTAGTCCAACTAGACCAATCCAAGCCCTTACAAATCTTAAACCAATCTTCCGTTGAACAAAAGTTGTAATCCTTTATTTATTAATAAAATCAAATTGAACAAATGAGACTTTTGGTTGCTGTCTTGTCTATTATGCAGAAACTTCAAACCACGGAATTTCTTTCAAACAAATTGAAGCTAGTCTTGACACACACTGGACATTTTATGGTAGGTTTAGCATGGAAATCTCAAAGGCTCATTAGATGTCTTCTGGCTGTGCTTGGTAGCTAAAGGGCATCTACAAGTCTTATCTGAAGTGGCAGGCACCACTCAAATAAGACAAAAGCTATTATGAAACTAGTCCTTTTGCCAAACTTTAAGAGTCATATCAATGAAGAGGAATATCTAATACCCTTGCCATTCTGGAGGACAGAGGTACCCATGACAGTGCCTCCAGAGTGTTGTGGCCCTGTCTCCAGTAAAAATGATAGGCCACATCATTACCAGGCTTCCACACCGCTGTGGATAGAGAGAAAGGTAGGTACTGACTGAGTGAAAAGGAAAGAGCAGTGCCTGGGATCAGCTCAGTGTAGCTGCTGGGGCACAGCTGCCCCTATTCCAATTCAAATGTAGAGACTGGTGAGCTGCGACAGGGCTGTACCGGACCAGGTACATCTGTATCTCTTCCGGCGCATTGTGGAGGAGGTTGTGAGTGACAGCAGGTGGGGACGCAGCCCAATTAGAGCAGGACTGTTGGAGGATGATGAATGGGGCAGGCTTAGAGAGCCTAGGCGAAACATAGGCATAGGCAGGCTTGAGATGCCCACAGCTGTCTGACTGAATGAGTATAAACATGCTGAGGGGCTCCTCCATACAGAATAATACAGCCAGCATCTGCGGGCTGGTGTGTGCTCTGCTGTCTCTTTCCACTTCTTTTTCACAGGCTTTGACAGTTATGAGCTCACCTCCTTGACTGGCATGGCCTTGAACTAAATTTAGAGAATCATGCAGCTTGACATTCACCCCCCCGTAGAATCATATGGAGGTAAAAGTATACGTTATGCACTGTACAAAATGCTTTGTGTGTGTGTGAGTACAATGGTTATCACTGTGTGGAGACAAGGCTATTGTATGTGAACACAGCCTTATCACCTGTTGCTAGGGGATATAATCGAGCTGCCACTGCAATGTCAAGCTGTCATAATGAAACCTAAAAATCCATGGTTTTGGTTTAGGAAAGATAGCTTTACCCAGAGTATTAAGTATTATTAAATTCTTATAAAAATGGCCAAACTGTGATTTAATATTTAAACAAATGCTTGATTTAGTGATTTAGTCTAGAATTTCACATGTAAGGTCAGATAAATAACATACCATAAAGAGCAACATTCACATAGAGGATGATAGAAAATGGTATTGGCACAGGAAGTGCTACTTAATTTAAACATTGTGGTGATTGGAGGGTGCCGACATGCCTGCAGGTAGAAAATATCTTCCAGACCTTTGTGGGAGAGATTAGTGGAGGTTTATAATTCAATTTCATTACTGTATAAAATAGGAGGAGACTTCTTGGAGGCCACCTGTCTCCTCCTGTCTTTCTGTGTCATTACCTTAATCCCCTGCAGTTATGGAGAAAAGGCGCTTAACTCTCTTTCTCCTCTATAATGTCGGGTTGGTTCAAAAGATGTTAAAAGTTAATTATATAAACTTCTGGTGTGATCAATGTGAGAATGGAAAGGGAGTAATGCAGCACAGCAGTGCTTGAAATATAGAGCATGCATTTCACCTGTTAATTCCCCCGTGAGTTACCTCGCCTTGCATCAGTTGGTGTGTGCGGGTGAATGACCAAGACGATCGAAGAATAGATACAGTAGATTAAGAAAGATAAACAGCAGTAGATGACTGTAAGTGAGGAAGGAACAGGAAGATAAGTGTGAGATGGGATGAGGAAAGAGGGGACATAAATGAAAGTGAGATATAGAGAGATGTTGTAATGGAGTTCTGCATTGGTGTATAAATTTTTCTTATTGCACCATCTGCCACAGAAACTAAACATTTTAATAATCTATTACTCCATGACTTATACTAAACAAAGAAGTCCTCACCATTATGTATGTGGATAGCAAGCACTGTATGGTAAATTCTGTAAAACAGAGCTTTGAAATGAGTGGAGTGAAATTTACACTACCCACATTCACCAAATGGCAAAAAATGGCAACGTGCAGAGGATGTGTAAAGTCTGCATGCCCCCCGCCCGCCACCACCAGTTTTACAACAGCAAGTCTTATGAAAACCTGGCAAGCCTACCAATTCAGCACTGATGTGTACTGTAAAATAATACAAGCCCTGTTGCAGAAAAAAATAAATAAAAGAATTAAACAAACAAGACAAGCTGCTCAGTCACAACTGTACAGATATACAAGTACATAAGAACTTGAAAAAAGATACATCATAACAAATACAAAAATATCAATATGAACACAATAGAAATGAAACTGTATGATTTTGACAATAAAAAATAGTCAGACACACGCACGCACACACACACACACACACACAGCGCTAAGAGAGCAGTGATAATTATATTGCGCTTAAGGACCAGAGGCCAGGAAATAAGTTTAAATTGTCCTGCAAGGATTTATTTACACATAACAAAAATAGGCAATAATTAACAAATATAAAACACAATTTCATACACCAACTTGATGTAAAAATTTCTTTTAGGTCTTTTAAACCAAAAAAATTATCTTAACTTAAAGTTAACAAAAGTTGTTCTTTTGAGTTAACTCAGTGTTCAATAAATTCAGTTTAGTTCTTTAGTTTCAATATCTACTTCAATTGAGTTTTCATGTTAGGACTCAATAGTCTCAATGTTGTGTTTAACCAACAAAATAATTCACATTTGCAATAATACCATTCACAGCATCACCACACATGATCATTCAATATTAAAATAAAATGTACAAAATGTACAAAACTCCAAATAAATCAAAAGGCTGGACAGACTCTCAATACAAAGTCTGTTGTTTCTTAAGTTGTCCTGAACTGTTAATCCTGTGCTAGTCTTGAATCCACTGCTGTTTGCAGGAATGGATAAATCCTATCAGGTTGGGTGAAAATAGTCAATGCCCAGCAGATGGCGCATTGCGCCAAATGCGCAGTTCAGCAGGTTCACAGTTCAACAGGTCTGTCAGCTCACCATCTTGTTTCACTGTACATGAAGTCCAACCTCAGTATTAGCCAGACATGAAGTCCAACCTCAGTATTAGCCAGGGCTGGACTGGTAATCTGGCGTACCCGGTGAGCTGACAGTCCTCAGGGGCTATTGGATTTTTTTTTTCTTCCCTTTTTTTTTTCTTAGAGACCGGCCCACAATTTAGAGGGGGAATCGGTAGCGAATATTTTTGTAAATCGATGATGGCCTGTGTTAGAGAATTCAATGAGGCCTTTGAAGTGATCCACCAGACTGGAGGCCATAGTGCTGCAGACCACGCAATAGTGCAGTGGTGTACAAGTGAACAAGAGTGGATGCCACAGGCACTGGCAGTCAGGCGGCAGTCCTCAAATTACATAGTTTTGACTGACATTTTCTAACTATTTTCTAACTATTGGGAAAGATGGCTGTCGCACAACATGACCCTCTTCTCTCTGAGTCCGGGGCCTCAGCTCCGAAGATGAGGCCGATGTCCTCGCAATTAGCTGGGTAGACCACATGGAATAAGTTGATGGGTTAGCTGAAGGTGAGCCAGAACTATGCAAGAGCCCTTGCCAGTGGCAGCCTGAGCTAGCTCACCAGGATGATGATGACATGCTGGACACTGGCCTGGGCTTGCATTGTTTGGTGGAGCATAAGCAGGAGGGCCTGTTGTTGGCCCAGTGTGCTGCCGGTGCTGTGCCAGCCAGAAATGGTTTGCAGGATTTTTCCTTCCACCGGAGCCTACAACAGTCAAAAACTATCTTCCCATGCTCCCAGATTTTGTCTCAAAGCTATCAACTTTATGAAGCAAACCACTGTCTACCTGCATCACTGTGCCTGGCGATGGACAGTATATGGAGCTCAATGGCATGGAGGATGGTGGCTTAGCCAACCCACCTCCTAAGGAGTCATGCAGTGCTCTCCCTGGGCAGAGGGATGGTTTCAACAGTAGTTGCACTGCTGCATCTGTGGCTGACCCTCTCTGATGTCCCAGACAGGCACAGGGCTGTTTATTTGGATGAACCAGTGTCTGGCGTCAGGTTATTTGGGCAATCAATCAAAGCCATTAAGGCTAAATTTGAACTGAGGAAGAAGCAGACAGAGGCTCTGCGCAATATCATCGCCAGAAATGATACAAAGCCCAAGCTGGCAGCTAGCTCTCACAGGCCTGTGATATTTTTCTGCTCACTGCCAAGATAGCGGCTTCTACTGCTGCTGTGGGTGCACCACCAGCAAGAGCACAGCCCCAAGGTCAAGTTCCACGCCAGTCGGCTTGGAGCAAAGGCCCACCTTCGGGCCCCCAGAGGGACCCAATGCCCAGTAGGAAGAAACCTCAGGCCTTCGAATGGTGGTATTGAGTGGAGAGAGGGGCTCCAGTGGCAGGGAGACACCACTATCGCCTATCTGTTTCCACCCAAAAAGAAGCCGCCTAATTTCTGTTCAGGTTATCAGTCCCAGAAGGTGCTGCACTTTTCTAACTGTCACGGCTGGTGCAGGCAATGCAGGGAGGACCCCAGTGCAGGACACGATGAGAGCAAGGTTGAGTGAAGATTTATTAATAATGCTTCACAATTAACTCAAAACATGAAACTCAAAACCAGAAACTTGAAAACTTGAAACCAGAAAACAAAACACACAGCAGCCGTAAAACTGACGAGGACCTGAACACAGAACTAAACAGCACTGAGACTTAAATACACAGATGGAACGAGGGGGAGTGGAAACGGCTGAGCACAACAGGTGAAATGAATGAGACCAATAACACAGGAAGTAAAACACAACACGAAACACAGGGACAGCCAACAGGAGGCGACTAAACATAAGACGTAGACCTAACACAGAAAACTTGTCAAAGGGGACATTACACAAAGAAACAACAAAGGAAACCAAACAGCACACTCAAACAAACTGAGAAACTAAACTATAAGAAACACAACCTGAAAGACACAACAAAAGAAACCCAAAACACTGGGCCACCGGCCCAGGACCATGACACTAACACAGTTCCCCAAGCACAAGCCCCCTGCAAACAAAAATGTTTTTTACTGCCTCAGGTTTTTTACTGTAAGTACTGGTTTGACCATATTAACACAGCAAGTGTTCCTCCTTTATTTGCTTGTTGTGCCCCAATGAAGGCACGTCCAACAAACTGCATGTTTGTTGGAGTGCAGAGTGGGTTACACCACTGCCTTGCTCTGTTTCAGTTGGGATTTCCAAACAAATTTAGAGTTGTTGAGCATGAGTGTGTGATGACACATCTGTGAGAGGTGTCTGGACTGTGGTGAAGCACAAGCTGCACATCAATCACTTAGAGCTGCTAGCCACATTTTTAGCTCTCAAGCATTTTTGACCAGTTTTGATGGGCCAGCATGTCTTAGTCAGGATGGACAATTTAATGGTGGTCTCTTACACAAATAGGCAAAGAGGGATATGCTCCCCCCCCCATTTCTCTCCAGGGTCAATGCTCACTGCTTCCTGTTCTTCTCTAGAATTGAGCACGAGGCACCCCTGTGGGTGGATGTGTTATCATACCAATGGCCAGACATGCTATTGTGTGTATTTTCCCCAGTGGAAATGATACCACCAATTCTAGAGAGGGTGCACCAGCAGCACCTCTCTCTGATTCTAGTGGCCCCTTGTGGATATTTTGATATTGTTGCAGGGGCTGTTGGATAAGGGTCTTTCCTTTTGTTTAATTAAGGTCTATTTGGCAGCCATGTCTGCTTATCATATTGGGTTTGATGGGGTGATGCCAGGTGCAAACCCTCTTATAATGTGCTTTTTGAAAGGGGTTTGCCAGGTGAGACCTGTGGTTAGGTCCAGTGTCCCCTCACTGGATTTGACTCTGGTGCTGGAGACCCTTTGTGGCCCCCGTTTTGAACCCATTGAGTCTGTAGACATGAAGTTTCTTTCAAATACGACTGTGCTTTTTCTTACTAAGGCTTCTGCGAAGTGAGTGGGTGACCATGTATTATCTGTGCATCCACACAATTCTCTTCTGACGGCCTCAGGATTGTACCATGTCCGAATGCTGCATACCTACTTAAGGTTATTCCTGTAGCTTATAGCTCTATGGAATTTGGGCTTCTGAGTTTTTGCTTTCCTTTCACATCTGAGAAGCAGAGGAGGCTGCCTTCTCTGTGTCTGATAAATCTGACTAGCTATTTGTCTGCTTTGCTAATACAGCTAGTGGTAGCGCTCTGTCTAAACAGAGGCTCTCCCACTGGATTATGGAGGCCATCTCCCTGGCATACGGCACCAAAGAATAGTCGAGGAGGATGAGGAGTAGCAGCAATATTCCACTCCAGTTTATTAACCATTCAACACCAGGCAATTGTCACCAATACACCTGTGATCTGCCCTTACCTGCTGTAAACAGCTGGTTAACACCAAGCGTATCACTGCTGAGACATCTGATCAGTGTTTGTCCTATGTGCAAAATTCATTTTCTGAAATTTCTCAAATTGTTGCCCGAAGTCCACGAATAACGGGAAATTTGAAGTACGTTGTGTCACGGACGACATGTTATGCGTTATAGGGTTACTTAACAAAAGACCCAGACAGGGTTTTAATTCATTTGAAAGCTTGACTCTTAGCCTTGTCCACCGTAATTAGAAAACTCAAAAAACTGTTTTGTTATTATCTACTGCCCACCTGGCTTTTATTCAGAGTTTCTGTCTGATTTCTTTGACTTTTTATCAGATTTGGTGCTCAGTTCAGATAAAATAATTATAGTGGGTGATTTTAACATCCATGTAGATGCTGAAAATGACAGCTTCAACACTGTGCTTAATCTATTATTAGATTCAGTCGGCTTCTCTCAAAATGTAAATGAGCCCACCCACCACTTTAATCACATTCTGGATCTTCTTCTGGCATATGGCATAGAAACTGAAGGCTTACTGTAACAGTATTCCCTGAAAACAAAACGGTTAAAAGATACCCGCTCTGATACTTTGTCTGCACTTTGTCTGTATATATTACCTTTTGCCTGAATTTTTGACTTTCCAATTTTGCCTGCTCTGTGTCATATCACGTATGACAAAGTCTTTTGAACATCGAAATACAGCATTCTGGCTGTATTCTGAGACCTTTTTCTCCCGACCCGGCCCGGCGCCAGTGAACACACCAAACTCCACTGCCGAGCATCTTGCTGGCTAATGTCCAGTCACTGGATAACAAGCTGGACATTTTTCAAGATGGCGGCGCGCACAGACGCGCGGTTCACGGCTCTTCCTTTCGGTGCTCTTTTTTGTACTTTTTTTATTTTATATTTGTTAGTTTTGGTGCATTTGTCTCTGCAAACAACTGCTACACACGCCAGGATCTTGTGGACATTGGCTACCGGCACAAGATATCAGTATCGAGTGATTTTCACTACACTCATAACATCCCAGACGCAATAGCGAGACCGCCAGGTGCTCCGTGGATTGTTATCGGGTCTGGAAGGCGCCGCCGACGGCGGAGGGAGAGGAAGCAGAAGCGGGGCTGCAGGTCCGGCTTTATGCTGAAGCTGAAATGCCAACCACACAGGCCTCCTCTGCCGAGCCTGTATCTCTCCAACGCCAGGTCCATGATAAATAAAACGGACAACCTAGAGTTAGAGCTGGCTGTAAATCGCTATGTTCGTGACTGCTGTGTAATGATTATCACCGAGACCTGGCTAAACCCCGCGGAGATCGGACCAAGGACTCCGGTAAGAGCAGGGGAGGGGGTCTCTGTATTTACGTGCATGAGGACTGGTGTAACAACAGAACAATCATAGACAAACATTGTTCCCCAGACCTCGAGTACATGTCTGTAAGATGTCGGCCTTTTTTTCTACCCAGAGAGCTAACAGTAGTGATCGTCACAGTTGTGTTTAAATAGCTCCCGATGCTAACGTTAGCATGGCGCTCTCTCTCCTGCTGAATGCCATTAACGAACAGCAGCGGGTCCACCCCGACGGTGTTCTTATTATCGCGGGAGACTTTAACAAGGCCAACTTAAAGACTGTACTCCCGAAATTCCACCAACATGTCAAATGTTCCACAAGAGGGGAGAACACTCTTGACCATGTTTACTCCAACATTAAGCACGCTTACAGAGCCAAACCCCTCCCCCACCTCGGCCAGTCCGACCATCTTTCCCTGCTGCTCACCCCAGCATACACCCCCCTCAGACGGAGAGCCAGGCCTACTGTAAAAACCATTACAACCTGGCCTGAAAACGCACTCTCCGACCTACAGGACTGCTTTGCATACACAGACTGGGACTTATTCGAACACGAGGACCTAGAAACATTCACAGGGACGGTACTGGACTACATTAAGTTCTGTATCGGAAATGTGACTGTTAGCAAAAACATCCGGGTTTTCCCTAACCAGAAACCCTGGATGAACAGCCAGGTCCATTCACTCCTCAAAACCCGTGATGCTGCCTTCAGGTCAGGCGACAGAGCTCTGTACAGCGCTGCTCGAGCTGACCTGAAAAGAGGAATTAAAAAAGCCAAAACGGACTACAGAATAGAGTCCCATCTGTCCAGCAATAACACACGGGAGGTGTGGCAGGGCATTCAGAACATCACAAACTTCAGAGGCTGTGATGTGACTGCAGGAGACCTGAGTGTGTCACTAGCAGAGGAACTTAACTGTTTCTTTGCTCGCTTTGAGATGCCTCAGGACCACCCATCTGCTCCAGTCCTGCCCCCCCCACCAGGCTGCACCCCACTCACTGTCCAGGAGCATGAGGTACGGCGCGTGCTCCTGGCAGTGAACCCCAGGAAGGCTGCCGGACCAGACGGAGTACCTGGCAAGGTGATCAGAACGTGTGCCCACCAGCTCACCCTGATTCTCACCAGGATTTTCAACCTCTCCCTGGCCCAAGCAGTCATCCCCCCCTGCCTAAAAACAGCCACAATCATCCCCGTGCCCAAAAGGTCATCTGTCACCAGCCTAAATGATTACCGCCCTGTGGCCCTCACACCAGTAATCATGAAGTGCTTTGAGAGGCTGGTTCTCCAGCACATCAAAGACCATCTGCCCCCCACTTTCGACACCCATCAGTTTGCATATCGTGCAAACAGATCCACAGAGGACGCCATCGCTGTAGCTCTCCACTCTGTGTTGAGCCACTTGGAGCAGCAGCAGAGCTATGCTCGCATGCTCTTTGTGGATTACAGCTCAGCGTTCAACACAATCATCCCGGACATTCTCACCACCAAACTGCACACCCTGGGCCTCCCCCTCTCACATGTTCCTGGATCAAGGACTTCTTAACCAACCGGCCCCAGACTGTGAGACTTGGCCCCCATCTCTCCTCCACCCGCACACTGAGCACTGGCTCCCCACAGGGCTGTGTGCTGAGCCCCCTCCTGTACTGCCTCTACACCCATGACTGCAGTCCGGCCCACAATAACAACCTCATCGTCAAATTTGCTGATGACACCACAGTGGTTGGACTCATCTCAAAGGGAGATGAGGCAGCTTACAGAGAGGAGGTCCTGAAGTTGACAGCCTGGTGTTCAGAGAACAACCTGGTACTGAACACCATGAAAACCAAAGAGATCATCATCGACTTCAGGAAGCACAGGACTGACCCAGCTCCCCTCTACATCAACGGCGAGCGTGTGGAGAGGGTCCACACCTTCAGGTTTCTCGGTGTCCTCGTCTCTGCTGATCTCTCTTGGTCAGATAACATCACAGCTGTTATCAAGAAGGCTCAGCAGCGACTTCACTTCCTGAGGGTCCTCAGGAAGAACAACTTGGACTCAAACCTGCTGCTGACCTTCTACCGCTCATCCATTGAGAGCCTGCTGACGTACTGTATCACAGTATGGTACGGCAGCTGCACTGAGGCAGACAGGGTCAGGCTTCAGAGGGTAGTCAAGACAGCACAAAGAATTGTTGGCTGCCCTCTCCCCACCCTGATGGACATCTACACCTCCCGCTGCATCAGCAGAGCCAGGAACATCATCAAGGACAGCTCACACCCTGGCTTTGACCTGTTTGACCTGCTGCCCTCTGGCAGGTGCTACAGGTGCATCAAAGCCAGAACAAACAGACTCAAGAACAGTTTCTTCGCCAGAGCAATCACCACCCTGAACTCACACACTCACCCATAATATTGCACAGAGATGTGGGTGTTGCACAGTTACGGTGGGTGTGAAACATCCACATCTCTGTGCAATATTATATTATTCATACTGAACAATATCTATCACTCCTATATTGTGTAATATCCAGTATTCATTCACTAGTGCAATATTCATTCACCAAGTGCAATATTCATCATCTTCATTATTATATGTATACACCCATTTACTTTCTTACAATGTACAGATGCACCAATGTAGGTATGTATGTATATATTTTTATACATTCTATTTTTTGGATATTTTACACATTGTTTTTTTCTGTATATCTCTTGATCATATTGATTATACTAGATTATAATATTTTTATAATATTTTTATTTTCATTTTAGAGAGTTTGATTTTCTGTTACATGGCACTGAACAGGAGTGGCCCTCCAATCTCATTGTACATCCTGTATAATGACAATAAAGGCATTCTATTCTATTCTATTCTATTCTATTCTACAAACAGGACTGTAACATCGTCTGTCTCACAGAGACATGGCTGAACCCCCACGTACCAGACCACGCTGTACAGCCGGTGGAGTTCTTCAGAGTTCATCGCATGGACAGAACGAGCGAGTCTGGGAAATCAAGATCAATGATCAATAACAACTGGTGTGACAGTAGGAATGTCCCCCTGAAACAGTTCTGTTTGCCTAATCTGGAGCTTCTAATCCTGAAATGCCGTCCCCACTACCTGCCCCGCAAGTTCCCTTCAGTCATCTTCAGCGCCGTCTATATCCCACCCCAGATGGACACGGACACTGCACTATCCCAGATATATGAGGCTATTTCCACCTATCTGGCTAACCATTGTGATGTGGCTCTCATCGTAGTCGGGGACTTTAACAGTGCAAACATGAAAAATACACCGGAATACACCAGAGAGGACTCTAGATGACTACTACTCTCTTTTCAAAGAAGGCTAAAAAGCAAAGCCTCTTCCCCCCTGCTGGGGGGTTCCCATGATGCACTGAGTATTTCTTTTTCATCCACCTCTTACTTTGTTTATATTCCACTCTGCATTTAATCATTAATTATTATTAATCTCTGGTTCTCTTCCACAGCATGTCTTTTGTCCTGTCTCCCTCCTCTCCCCCCAACTGGTCGAGGCAGTAGACTGCCCATCTCTGAGCCTGGTTCTGCCAGAGGTTTCTTCCTGTTAAAAGGGAGTTTTTCCTTCTCACTTTTGCTAAGTGCTTGCTCATAGGGGGTCATTTTGACTGTTGGGTTTCCTCTGTAATTATTGAAAGGTCTTACAATATAATGCGGTCTGAGGCAACTGTTTTGTTGTGATTTGGTGCAATATAAATTGAACTGAATTGAATAGAACTGAATTGCAAAGATCTTGCTTTGTCTCAGGGTGTGAGAGCACATTCCACCAGGGGAATGGCAATCTCATGGACCCTTTTTAAAGGGGTTCCTGTGAGTGATAATTGTGCTGCAGCTAGTTGGTTATCACTGCACACTTTTGTTTAGGTCTATTGTTTGGACATGTCAGCTCCCACGGTGGCTCATTCTGTCCTTTCTGCTGGGTCTGCATTGCACTAGGTTACTGGTGTTCTGATTCCAGTTCGTTGGATGTTCTATGGGGCATGTATATATGTC
Source organism: Archocentrus centrarchus (assembly GCF_007364275.1). NCBI lineage: Eukaryota > Metazoa > Chordata > Actinopteri > Cichliformes > Cichlidae > Archocentrus > Archocentrus centrarchus. The sequence goes on along the minus strand of NC_044355.1, from coordinate 10,224,101 downwards.
CCATACTTTATGTGCTGCACCAAGTCAATGGACTGAAAGGGAACGAACAGTCTATAACTTGTGTTCCCTGAAGGAAAGAAAGGAGGTACAATACCAGGTTGCCCTGCCATGCAGATGGACTGGAACTGAGGGATGACTGTAATGACAGGGGTATTTATGTGTGGGTGGGGGTCACATATATGTCATCACAGGTCATCTGCCTTATTTATTTAGTTTTTTTAAGCCTGTCATGTCTGGCAGTTTTTGCAAATGGAATAATGATCCGAATGCATTATTTATTATTTATTCATTTTGTTTATTGTCCACAAAATATGACTGCCAGGTCTGACAGGTAGGAAGGAAAGAGTGAGAAGTAGAAGAGCGAGAGAGAGAGAAAAAAAGGAAGAAAACAAAACAAATAAGGGGACAGACGTAGGTATACATACACACATACACATACACACACACACACACACACACACACACACACACACACACATATATACATATATATATATATATATATATATATATATATATATATACACATGCATATACACATAAATACACGCACATATACACACACACACAATCTTGCTGTGTTATGTTTTAATGTATGTGTGTGTGTCTGTCATCAAATGTACGAATAATAAGGGAGAGAAGCCGCAGCCACGCCCCCGGGATCTAGAGGTAAACAGCAGTGTGTGTGTGTGTGTGTGTGTGTTTTGTACCCCCCCCCCCCCACACACACACACACACACACACCGGAGATGCGCTAGCCACCCCCAGGCCACAACCCCCAAGGGAGCGGGCCAACAGCCATGCCAAGACATCTGGCCACACACCCCGGGACCAACAGACACCCACATCCCAGAAGAGATAGCAATGATCAGTAGGGAGGGGGTAACTCCCGGGTGACACAGCCCACAGGGGCCAAGGCTCAGTAAGCTACAGACCCAGGCCCAACTGTACACATGCACACACATATATACTAGTCGCACACTCGTGCACACATACACAGACCTTACATGGACACGAAGTGTGGACGAGCAGGTATCAGCGCAGAGCCAGCGGCAACCCAGGGGAGCAGTCGACCTGCCTTAAAGGCATGAATAGAATGTCTTCAGCCAGGATACACGAGGGCGTGAGATCCCATATTATATGTGTTGTGCCTCATTCCTCTCCTTCAGGGAACAGAAGTTACAGCCATAACTTTTCATTTTCAGCCCAAACAAAACTGCCTTTAAGAAAAATATCACAAAATCCTCTCATTTGAGAAGCGGAATCAAATTGTTTTTATGTTGGACAACTACCAGCTTATAGATATAATCATTTATGTATCATCATTCATGTATTCTAAGTCAAACTGTAGTCTCTGGAGCTTGAAAAAGGCGACTGGACTTCTTTTTGTTTTTTTAGAAGACGTTTCACCTCTCATCCGAAAGGCTTCTTCAGTTCTCAACCAAAAGGTGGAGAGACCCAGGTATTTAAACCCCTGTGGGCGTAGTCCCCTGGAGGTGGTTATGACCCTCTATTGATCATGTGCGTGAACACATGTGCCCAGGTGTGAAGGGGGCGTGGGTCATATTTAATCAGTGGTTTCAGTTGAAACCAATTTAGGACTCCGCTCCATTGTTTCCTGTGGCCTATTGAGGTCACTTGCCTGACAAGTCAAACTGTACTTCTTTCACTAAATTTTATTGGTACAAAACATTCTAGTTATGTTGACTCTCCTTGAACCATGACTGTAGATGATTGTACCTAACAAAAAAGTAAATGTATAAATGTTATAGTTCAGTATTTTATTTATTGGTCTTATTGGACAAAAACAGTGTTTCACTTCTCGGTTTTGCTAAAGTCAAGATTTTCACCTTGTAAAGGTGAAGGTTGGGGTCCTCTCTTGCCTGACAGGGATAATCCCTACCTCCAAAACGGTTGTGTTCAAACACTAATCACCACCTCCAGCATAATTGACTGATCCGAGTTTGGCACAGGCTAATTTATGTGTGCAACGCCAAGAAAGCTTAAAGACAATCCTAGGGTGTCATCTATGTGATAGATATCTCTCCCTGTGCCCTTGTTGCTGTGTAAAGTCTCGTGTGTTTATATCTAGATTTGACAGGCTTGAAGTGAAAATGCAGGCTGCTGGGCATTTTTATGCAATGATTCCACCCAAAAGCTCAAAGCACTGAAGAACATATGTATATATATCTTTGAATATTCTGTGTAAAATTATGCTACTGGTGGCTAACGTATGTATGTATGTGACACCATAAAATATACGAGTTAAACTCATAACCATGCATGCATTTTGAGGCATGCAGCATATTCATATCTTCATTGTTTAGAATATTCAGTAATGGGGATCTATTTCTGGGAAATCAACAGAAGATAAAATTAATGAAGTACATTGGCTCTTGTTCTGCTATAAGCCTAATCTGAACCAGCAAGTTAAAAATATACATACAGATATGAGGGCTGGATATGTAAATTATATATTAAAGGCAACCTTACTTAACATAACTGTAGCCAGCCCAGTGGCTTAGACAGTCATGCATACATTTTTCAGTAATAATATGCTAATAAATGCAACGCCCTTGTTTGAAGACTGTTGCATCTGTTTGTCTCTAAATATTTTCTGCACTCCACGTGGCTCTCAGTTCTATTCACTCCTACTGAAAAAATGGTAAAAGCAAGAGAACATAGTAGTGGTTACAGTCATGAAATTGGAGTACTTGCAAGTGTGTACAACAGCCTTACATTTTATTTGGAATCCACTCAAATCAATGCCATTTTGGCAGAAGCTGCTCGGGTCTCAGAGATGATACTGTTGCCTTGATGCCTTAGCCATGGCAATATCGGATGCTGACAGCAAAGGTCTTATGAAAGAGTGACAAAGTCCAAATAAGGAGAAAGGCAATGGTGCAATTCATAAAACTGTCAACTGGTAAACAAAGGTTTGTTCAAAGTCCTGTTTGGGATCTTTATGTTCTGCACTGCTTATTTCTTCCCTCACTGTTTACTTTTACTTGCTGTTTGATTAGATGTAAGCACTGAAATGACTTGGTTAACAATGGATCGTGGTTTCAGTTCATCTTTAAGAAATATTGACAGCATTTAATACCCTGAGATGAGGGCAGGCTTAGTCAAATATAGTACAGTGCTCACCTTTATTGTATGACAGAAACCTTCAGTTACAGTTTCAGTAAGTACAGGACAAAAAAAAGCAATACAGAGCTTGGCTGCAGCAGTAATATATGTTAGTAGCATAAGTTCATTGTTGATTCATTCATTCTTTTGAACCACAAAGAAATATACAGAACATTTACAGCATCAAATTTGAGTCATACCTGATATCTCAACTCTAAATGACACCTAAATACATTTCAGAAAAACCCTTAGTATATGAACATAGACAAACTGCTATCTGTAGTGTCTGCAGGCAAAATAGAAATGATCACCAGCTGACCCTTAATTTAAGGGTCAGCAGTAATCAACAGTAAGGACTTGGAGATGTGGTCTGAGTTTGGAGGATCATCTGGAAGAATAGCAGGACTCTATATCTCTGAAAAAAAATAATTACTCTGCAACAGCCTAAATATTTAAGTTTGCAAATATCTGCTAAATGATTACTTAAAATGTATTTGATCTGCTTTCCCTGACTCTTGCAATACAACATTTTGTCCATAAAAAAAAAAATGAAAGTATAGTCACATTTGTAAAAGATAATGTTTAGAACTTAAGGGAAAGAAAGATGTTGGTTGCAAGATTAAAAGTGACTTCAAACAATAGGAGAGTTTATCTTTGATTTGCTAATATTTATTTAAATGTGATTAACCCTTCACACATTGCAAACCATTATTTCTGAAATCAAGCCCCCCCCCCCTTTCCCCATCCTGACAGCCTACTTATTTTTGCACATGACAAGCAAATGCTTTAAAAATTTTGTTTATACAATATTAATGTGTATGTGTCATGTATATATTTGATCTACATCTGACAAAAGACCAGAACTGGGTCACTACCTGCTGTTATGCAGCCAAGTCTATGTGGCTTGGGTTATAATTAGTTGTCTGTACACTGGAGGTAAACATACTGCAAGATGCCTGTAAAAGTACATATAAAGAAAAGTTGATAAAAAGGACTCTGTCAAATTGCCTGCATCACATACAAGTTGTTACTAGTAGCCACGGGCTCAGTTCACTTTGTATGGGAGTGGGAAAAAAAAAAACAAAAAACAATTACATCAGCTACCACTTTGAAAAATTCAAACCCTGGGCACAACACTGACCTGCCAGAAAATTGTTGTTTGGAGAATTAAATGAATTATGAAAGTGAAGAAAAACAATTTAGTCTTGCATATCCAGCTGCCGTTCTAATAAATCACTGCCACCCAAAAAGAACTAATTTGTGTTGTTGTACTGTGAGCATGATTGATGAGCACGCACTGGCTTGCAGTAAAGGATACACAGTTCAACAATGCTGCACTATATCTTTAAAAGTCTGAGGGAAAAAAAATCCAGTCTTTAATCTCTCTAACCAGCATCCATTATTGATATTGATACACTCATACTTTTACATATAAACAAAATTGCTCCCCAGCAAAAGCCAAAACAATTATTGCGTTCATTGTCTTTGTTCAGTGCTATAAATAAATAAATAACTCAAATATTTGGCAAATGCTGCACCTTGAAATGTGTGCATGTGTAGCAGCTGTCACTTAGGACTGTAGAATCTAAATTTATTCCAGTCACATTTTTATTGTAGCCTTGCTCAATCTTTATTGTTGTTGACTATAATGAATGAAAAAACTTCTCCAGTTCCTGTTTTAAATACCTGCCAGAAACAAAAAGCCTCTCCAACTGATAACATGTCCTAATGATAATAAGCATGGAGTGCATTAGCCTTGCTTGTTGTCACACCATGTAATTCTATCTATCTATCTATCTATATATGCATGTATATAGTGAATTCTTTGTAGTCATTTGGCAGATGTCCTGTGATTCTTGCTGCTACTACAGCTGCTACTACATTCCAAGAAAACTGACAGAACTTGGGCATTGCTATATACTAATAATATAACAAAACGTGTAAATGTACATAAAACCTGCAAGAACATCAAGATTCTTTTGTTCGCAACTGTCAGAAAAGGAAAGCATGGCGATACAGAGTAGCACAGCTCTATTGTTGAGTAGGGGCAGATACCACAGACATCAAATTGATATTAATATCTATGAAAAGCCTTTACTTTTTGAGTTATCACTCTAGCGGTCAAACGCCTTGTAGGACTGAGACACAGCTGAGAACATGAATGTTTAACAAGACTGCTGCATGGTTCACCTCAATGCAAGCCTCCAGCTCTGAGCTGAATTATTAACCACTGCGAGCCTGGTCCAAACTCCTACTGAGATTACATTATAGGGCTACGTTCAGAGTGTTGAGAAACAACTGAATTTGAAATATGAGAAATCCCTAATGTAATTATACCAGCAAGTGACACTGGTAAGAGTTATATTTGCAAGGAACAGAACGCGCTAACTACAAATGTGGCAGTCCACACACACACACACACACACACACACACACACACACACACACACACACACACACACACACACACACACACACACACACACACACACACAATTTAAATGGTTAAGTAATTTATTATAAGAATGAGATAAAAATAACATTTCATATTTAAGATACAAGCGTGTCCTGTTTTATATTTGCAAACCTTACAGAGTGACAACAAGAGAGTTTTCATTTTATGCAAGAGCCAGAAGAACAACAGGAACAACAGTTTGAGCACCATGGCAGACAGTGGACAGTGAAATCTCTCACTCCTCAACAAGCAATTTTGTTTAACTTTATGCAAATGAATAGTAGCAAAATCAACTTTACTTATTTTGAGGGTAGTTGTGCTAACTTTGTACTATTCCTCTATAAAGTTTCTACTGAACTTTTCTATTTATTGGTTATCCTTACTGAAGAATAAGAGAGTATGTGCCTCTGCCTGGTTATTCATTAAAAACAAAACAGGATATCAACAAAAATGTCACTGAACAGAATAAATGAATAAAGTGGTATCTGGGGTCAAAACCACTGGTAGAGAGCTTCTTTATGTACTTTTAGTTTTATTCTTATTTTAATTGTTCAGACATGAAGGGTGATCATTGTAAGGCACAGTAATAATATAAGTAAATCAACCTCTGTGCAGATACACGCTGCTGTTATGATAGGATGCACAGCATTTTCAGCATGTATCCTTAGATGAGTGTCATTATTAGGGCCCGAGCACGAACTGTGCGAAGGCCCTATTGTAATTGCTTCGTTTATTATTATTATTTTTTTTTTTTTTTTATTAGGGCCCGAGCACGAACTGTGCGAAGGCCCTATTGTAATTGCTTCGTTTATTATTATTATTTTTTTTTTTTTTTTTTATTATTATTATTATTATTCAGGCAAATGAATTGGCTTTTTGGGGGCTTTATCATATTCAAAAACTCATGAAGCTTTGCACATGCATCACACCTGGTGAAAATTTAAGTATTTTAATGGGCTCGGGCAAGGGCGCGCCCAAATGGCTCGCTAGCGCCCCCTAAACTGGAGCCCCACCGCTGTGTTTCACGTACATGAATGAAACTTCATACACATGTATATCATGTCCAGGCGCACAAAAAATCCTCTTGGAGCCATGCCCTAAACCAAACAGGAAGTCCGCCATTTTGAATTAATTATGCAAATTTGGCGATTTGCAGCCCTCACACTTTTTCTAATAACTCAGAGGTTTTAGACGTTATCATCTTCATATTTGGTTTGTCTAACCTACACCCCCAGGGGAATCTAAATCTCGAAAATGGTGAGTTTTTGCCAAGGGGGAGGGGTCCTTATGCCCCTTTGAACTTTGATCATTCGCCATGAAATTTTGATTGCCTCTCATTCATACCTACATGATCCAATGTGCATCAAGCTTGTCCAGTAGGATGAGGGTGCCCCCCTGAACACATACATATGACAATATTTAATATCAGTCGCAGCGCCACCTAGTGGGAACAGGAAATGTCATATTTTACACTTGGAGGTCCAGCTCCAAGGTGGTTTAGCAGAACCATCTCAAATTTCACCTGGAAAGCCTTAAGAAGTTGGACTTACTGTGTTTTCAAAACTGTGAGTTTTTGACAAAAGGGCGTGACCCTTATGGGACGGCAAATTTCGATGATTCGCCATGAACACAAAAATGGCTGTAACTCCAAGCCAACTTGCCCAATCTGGCTCAAACTTCTGTGGTGTGATAAGCATGCTGCCCTGAACACACGCATATGCATAAAGTCCATAAACGGTAGAGCGCCGCCTAGTGGCAGCTCGGAATATCTTAAAATAGCAAGTTTTTTGAGTAGCCCCGGAGCTACGTTTTATCTACATGTATGAAAATGTACAGGCTCATGTAACATCCTAAGACGTACAAAAAAGTCTCTTGGACCCATACCCCAAACCCTACAGGAAGTCGGCCATCTTCAATTGAAAGTGTCAATTTTTGCCATTTCCACGCCTGCTATTTGAACGAACTTGTCCTAGGGCATTTGACCCAGTGAGACCAAATTTGCTCCACATCATCTAGACAAGGAGCCCATCAAATATTGTGGAAATCTTTACAAAATATTAAATGGCCTTATCACACCAGGCCATTGAAGTTGGCCTTCGTTTTTCTCCCTCACCACCAAAATTGTTTGTGCACTTGTTCGCACATGCTTTGTCTGATCAGGCTGAAAATTTAATCACTCATGTACACACCCAGGCTGAATCCATAACTACAGATTCAAGACTGTAGGCGCAATAGCGCCCCCTACAGAAGAAAATGAAAATTTGTATGACGTCCACATAATTAGTTTTGCTCTGAAATGCATGAAAATATCTTTCACCATTCCTTACGAAATCCTCATCAATTTGATAAGCCTCCTGCCCTGAACACATTGATATGCATAAAGTCCATAAATGTTACAGCGCCACCTACTGGCAGCTTGAAATATAAAATAGCATGTTTTTTAGCTAGCCCCAGAGCTACATTATATCTACAGCTCTGAAATTCTGCACACTCATGTAACATCCTAAGACGTACAAAAAAGTCTCTTGGAGCCATACTGGAAACCCTACAGGAAGTCCAGCATCTTCAATTGAAAGTGTCAATTTTTGTCAATTTTTGCCATTTTCAGGCCTGCTATTTGAATGAACTCCTCCTAGGGCATTTCAGCCAGTGAGACCAAATTGGCTCCAGATCATCTAGACAAACAGCCCATCAAATATTGTGGAAATCTTGACAAAATATTAAACGGTGTTGTCACACCAGGCCATTGAATTTGGCTTTCATTTTTCTCAATGGCGACCAAAATTGTTTGGGCACGTGTTCGTACATGCTTTGCCCGATCTGCCTGAAAATGTAATCACTCATGTACACAGCCACTCTGAACCCATAACTATGGATTCAAGGCTATACGTAGCTGCAAGAGCGCCCCCTACAGAAGCAAATGAAATTTTGTATAGCATCCACAAACTTAGTTTCTCGGAAATGTATGAAAATGTGTTTCAACATTCTTGACATCATCCTGATCAAAACAGTCTATCAGACCCATGCCCTATTTTGCATGCTGGAGCCGTGACCCCACCCCCAAATATTCCATTGCGTCTATGCCGAGAGCAAAAGATATCTTTTCCTATAAAACAATTCAACTTTCTACAGACCTTCTGTACACCATCACGATCACAAGACCTCCGAGTGCGGCACGGGTCGACGAGCGCCACGGGTTGACGCGCAGGGAGTGCGAGGGCCCGATATCACCGCTTGCGGTTTTAATTAGGGCCCGAGCACGAACTGTGCGAAGGCCCTATTGTAATTGCTTCGTTTATTATTTTTTTTTTTTTTTTTTTTTTTTTTTTTATTATTATTATTATTATTTTTTTTATTTTTATTATTATTATTCAGGCAAATGAATTGGCTTTTTGGGGGCTTTATCATATTCAAAAACTCATGAAACTTTGCACATGCGTCACACCTGGTGAAAATTTAAGTATTTTAATGGGCTCGGGCAAGGGCGCGCCCAAATGGCTCGCTAGCGCCCCCTAAACTGGAGCCCCACCGCTGTGTTTCACGTACATGAATGAAACTTCATACACATGTATATCATGTCCAGGCGCACAAAAAATCCTCTTGGAGCCATGCCCTAAACCCAACAGGAAGTCCGCCATTTTGAATTAATTATGCAAATTTGGCGATTTGCAGCCCTCACGCTTTTTCTAATAACTCAGAGGTTTTAGACGTTATCATCTTCATATTTGGTTTGTCTAACCTACACCCCCAGGGGAATCTAAATCTCGAAAATGGTGAGTTTTTGCCAAGGGGGAGGGGTCCTTATGCCCCTTTGAACTTTGATCATTCGCCATGAAATTTTGATTGCCTCTCATTCATACCTACATGATCCAATGTGCATCAAACTTCTCCAGTAGGATGCGGGTGCCCCCCTGAACACATACATATGACAATATTTAATATCAGTCGCAGCGCCACCTAGTGGGAACAGGAAATGTCATATTTTACACTTGGAGGTCCAGCTCCAAGGTGGTTTAGCAGAACCATCTCAAATTTCACCTGGAAAGCCTTAAGAAGTTGGACTTACTGTGTTTTCAAAACTGTGACTTTTTGACAAAAGGGCGTGACCCTTATGGGACGGCAAAGTTCGATGATTCGCCATGAACACAAAAATGGCTGTAACTCAAAGCCAACTTGCCCAATCTGGCTCAAACTTCAGTGGTGTGATAAGCATGCTGCCCTGAACACATTCATATGCATAAAGTCCATAAACGTTAGAGCGCCGCCTAGTGGCAGCTCGGAATATCTTAAAATAGCATGTTTTTTGAGTAGCCCCGGAGCTACGTTTTATCTACATGTATGAAAATGTACAGGCTCATGTAACATACTAAGACGTACAAAAAAGTCTCTTGGACCCATACCCCAAACCCTACAGGAAGTCGGCCATCTTCAATTGAAGGTGTCAATTTTTGCGATTTCCACGCCTGCTATTTGAACGAACTCGTCCTAGGGCATTTCACCCACTGACACCAAATTGGCTCCAGATCATCTACACAAGTAGCCCATCAAATATTGTGGAAATCTTTAAAAAATATTAAACGGCCTTGTCACACCAGGCCATTAAATTTGGCCTTTGTTTTTCTCCCTCACCACCAAAATTGTTTGTGCACTTGTTCGCACATGCTTTGTCTGATCAGGCTGAAAATTTAATCACTCATGTACACACCCAGGCTGAATCCATAACTACAGATTCAAGACTGTAGGCGCAATAGCGCCCCCTACAGAAGCAAATGAAAATTTTTATGACCGTCCACAGAATTAGTTTTGCTCTGAAATACATGAAATATCTTTCACCATTCCTTACAAAATCCTCATCTATTTGATAAGCCTCCTGCCCTGAACACATTGATATGCATAAAGTCCATAAACGTTAGAGCGCCCCCTACTGGCAGCTTTAAATATCATAATATACCATGTTTTTTAGCTAGCCCCTGAGTTACATTTTATCTACAGCTCTGAAATTTTGCACACTCATGTAACATCCTAAGACATACAAAAAAGTCTCTTGGAGCCATACTGGAAACCCTACAGGAAGTCCAGCATCTTCAATTGAAAGTGTCAATTTTTGCCATTTTCAGGCCTGCTATTTGAATGAACTCCTCCTAGGGCATTTCAGCCAGTGAGACCAAATTGGCTCCACATCATCTAGACAAACAGCCCATCAAATATTGTGGAAATCTTGACAAAATATTAAACGGTGTTGTCACACCAGGCCATTGAATTTGGCTTTCATTTTTCTCAATGGCGACCAAAATTGTTTGGGCACGTGTTCGTACACGCTTTGCCCGATCTGCCTGAAAATGTAATCACTCATGTACACAGCCACTCTGAACCCATAACTATGGATTCAAGGCTATACGTAGCTGCAAGAGCGCCCCCTACAGAAGCAAATGAAATTTTGTATAGCATCCACAAACTTAGTTTCTCGGAAATGTATGAAAATGTGTTTCAACATTCTTGACATCATCCTGATCAAAACAGTCTATCAGACCCATGCCCTATTTTGCATGCTGGAGCCGTGACCCCACCCCCAAATATTCCATTGCGTCTATGCCGAGAGCAAAAGATATCTTTTCCTATAAAAGAATTCAACTTTCTACAGACCTTCTGTACACCATCACGATCACAAGACCTCCGAGTCCGGCACGGGTCGACGAGCGCCACGGGTCGACGCGCAGGGAGTGCGAGGGCCCGATATCACCGCTTGCGGTTTTAATTAGGGCCCGAGCACGAACTGTGCGAAGGCCCTATTGTAATTGCTTCGTTTATTATTATTATTTTTTTTTTTTTTTTTTTATTATTATTATTATTCAGGCAAATGAATTGGCTTTTTGGGGGCTTTATCATATTCAAAAACTCATGAAACTTGGCACATGCGTCACACCTGGTGAAAATTTAAGTATTTTAATGGGCTCGGGCAAGGGCGCGCCCAAATGGCTCGCTAGCGCCCCCTAAACTGGAGCCCCACCGCTGTGTTTCACGTACATGAATGAAACTTCATACACATGTATATCATGTCCAGGCGCACAAAAAATCCTCTTGGAGCCATGCCCTAAACCCAACAGGAAGTCAGCCATTTTGAATTAATTATGCAAATTTGGCGATTTGCAGCCCTCACACTTTTTCTAATAACTCAGAGGTTTTAGATGTTATCATCTTCATATTTGGTTTGTCTAACCTACACCCCCAGGGGAATCTAAATCTCGAAAATGGTGAGTTTTTGCCAAGGGGGAGGGGTCCTTATGCCCCTTTGAACTTTGATCATTCACCATGAAATTTTGATTGCCTCTCATTCATACCTACATGATCCAATGTGCATCAAACTTCTCCAGTAGGATGAGGGTGCTCCCCTGAACACATACATATGACAATATTTAATATCAGTCGCAGCGCCACCTAGTGGGAACAGGAAATGTCATATTTTACACTTGGAGGTCCAGCTCCAAGGTGGTTTAGCAGAACCATCTCAAATTTCACCTGGAAAGCCTTAAGAAGTTGGACTTACTGTGTTTTCAAAACTGTGAGTTTTTGACAAAAGGGCGTGACCCTCATGGGACGGCAAAGTTCGATGATTCGCCATGAACACAAAAATGGCTGTAACTCAAAGCCAACTTGCCCAATCTGGCTCAAACTTCAGTGGTGTGATAAGCACCCTGTCCTGAACACACTGATATGCATAAAGTCCATAAACGTTAGAGCGCCGCCTAGTGGCAGCTCGGAATATCTTAAAATAGCAAGTTTTTTGAGTAGCCCCGGAGCTACGTTTTATCTACATGTATGAAAATGTACAGGCTCGTGTAGCATCCTAAGACGTACAAGAAAGTCTCTTGGACCCATACCCCAAACCCTACAGGAAGTCGGCCATCTTCAATTGAAGGTGTCAATTTTTGCGATTTCCACGCCTGCTATTTGAACGAACTCGTCCTAGGGCATTTCACCCACTGACACCAAATTGGCTCCAGATCATCTACACAAGTAGCCCATCAAATATTGTGGAAATCTTTACAAAATATTAAACGGCCTTATCACACCAGGCCATTAAATTTGGCCTTTGTTTTTCTCCCTCACCACCAAAATTGTTTGTGCACTTGTTCGCACATGCTTTGTCTGATCAGGCTGAAAATTTAATCACTCAAGTACACACCCAGGCTGAATCCATAACTACAGATTCAAGACTGTAGGCGCAATAGCGCCCCCTACAGAAGCAAATGAAAATTTGTATGACCGTCCACAGAATTAGTTTTGCTCTGAAATACATGAAATATCTTTCACCATTCCTTACAAAATCCTCATCTATTTGATAAGCCTCCTGCCCTGAACACATTGATATGCATAAAGTCCATAAACGTTAGAGCGCCCCCTACTGGCAGCTTTAAATATCATAATATACCATGTTTTTTAGCTAGCCCCTGAGTTACATTTTATCTACAGCTCTGAAATTTTGCACACTCATGCAACATCCTAAGACATACAAAAAAGTCTCTTGGAGCCATACTCCAAACCCTACAGGAAGTCCAGCATCTTCAATTGAAAGTGTCAATTTTTGCCATTTTCAGGCCTGCTATTTGAATGAACTCCTCCTAGGGCATTTCACCCAGTGAGACCAAATTGGCTCCACATCATCTAGACAAACAGCCCATCAAAAAAGTCAATCAGACCCATGCCCTATTTTGCATGCTGGAGCCGTGACCACACCCCCAAATATTCCATTGCGTCTATGCCGACAGCAAAAGATACCTTTTCCTATAAAAGAATTCAACTTTCTAGAGACCCATCACGATCACAAAACCTCAGAGTGCGCCACAGGTCGACGCGCGCGGAGTGCGAGGGCCCGATATCACCGCTTGCGGTTTTAATTAGGGCCCGAGCACGAACTGTGCGAAGGCCCTATTGTAATTGCTTCGTTTATTATTTTTTTTATTATTATTATTATTCAGGCAAATGAATTGGCTTTTTGGGGGCTTTATCATATTCAAAAACTCATGAAACTTTGCACATGCGTCACACCTGGTGAAAATTTAAGTATTTTAATGGGCTCGGGCAAGGGCGCGCCCAAATGGCTCGCTAGCGCCCCCTAAACTGGAGCCCCACCGCTGTGTTTCACGTACATGAATGAAACTTCATACACATGTATATCATGTCCAGGCGCACAAAAAATCCTCTTGGAGCCATGCCCTAAACCCAACAGGAAGTCCGCCATTTTGAATTAATTATGCAAATTTGGCTATTTGCAGCCCTCACACTTTTTCTAATAACTCAGAGGTTTTAGACGTTATCATCTTCATATTTGGTTTGTCTAACCTACACCCCCAGGGGAATCTAAATCTCGAAAATGGTGAGTTTTTGCCAAGGGGGAGGGGTCCTTATGCCCCTTTGAACTTTGATCATTCGCCATGAAATTTGGATTGCCTCTCATTCATACCTACATGATCCAATGTGCATCAAACTTCTCCAGTACGATGAGGGTGCCCCCCTGAACACATACATATGACAATATTTAATATCAGTCGCAGCGCCACCTAGTGGGAACAGGAAATGTCATATTTTACACTTGGAGGTCCAGCTCCAAGGTGGTTTAGCAGAACCATCTCAAATTTCACCTGGAAAGCCTTAAGAAGTTGGACTTACTGTGTTTTCAAAACTGTGAGTTTTTGACAAAAGGGCGTGACCCTTATGGGACGGCAAAGTTCGATGATTCGCCATGAACACAAAAATGGCTGTAACTCAAAGCCAACTTGCCCAATCTGGCTCAAACTTCAGTGGTGTGATACGCATGCTGCCCTGAACACACTCATATGCATAAAGTCCATAAACGGTAGAGCGCCGCCTAGTGGCAGCTCGGAATATCTTAAATAGCAAGTTTTTTGAGTAGCCCCGGAGCTACGTTTTATCTACATGTATGAAAATGTACATGCTCATGTAACATACTAAGACGTACAAAAAAGTCTCTTGGACCCATACCCTAAACCCTACAGGAAGTCGGCCATCTTCAATTGAAGGTGTCACTTTTTGCGATTTCCACGCCTGCTATTTGAACGAACTTGTCCTAGGGCATTTCACCCAGTGACACCAAATTGGCTCCAGATCATCTACACAAGTAGCCCATCAAAAGTTATTCAGGGTTTTGTAGAATATTGAACGGTGTTGCCATGGCAACCCTCTGAATTTGGACTTTTTTCAATTTCAAATTCACAGAGATTCTAAACATCAGCCCCTGGGCTGTGCTTTCTCTATGTACCTGAAAATGTGCCTGCTGATGTAAGATGCTAACATCTACAAAAAACTCTCTTGGACCGATAGCCCAAACCCAACAGGAAGTCAGCCACGTTTACTTTAAAGTGTCATTTTTGCAGCATTTTTCGCCTTTTTCAGGCCTTTTTGCCTCAACTCCTCCTAGGGCATTTGACCCAGTGAGACCAAAATGGCTCCAGATCATCCACACAAGTAGCCCATCAAAAGATATTCATGGTTTTGTAGAATATTGAACGGTGTTGCCGTAGCAACCCTCTGAATTTGGACTTTTTTTCCATTTCAGGCCCAGATAGGTTCTAAACATCAGCCCCAGGGCAGTGCTTGGTCTGTGTACCTGAAATCGTGCATGCTGAAGTAACATCCTAAGACGTACAAAAAAGTCTCTTGGACCGATAGCCGAAATCCAACAGGAAGCCTGACATGTTCTAATTAAGGTGTCATTTTTGCAGCATTTTTCACATTTTTCAGGCCTGCTATTTGAATCATCTTCTACTACAGCTTTTCATCCAGTCACACCAAAATGGCTCCAGATCATCTACACAAGTAGCCCATCAAAAGATATTCATGGTTTTGTAGAATATTGAACGGTGTTGCCGTAGCAACCCTCTAAATGTGGGATTTTACTCATATACCACAGTGCACCAAATTGTTACATCTCTGACATACATTGTCCGATCTGCCTCAAACTTCACAGGCTTAATGGGAGGGTAAGGGAGACCGGACACACCCCTCTATCAGCTTTGTTTCACACTCATAACGCCACCTAGTGGCAACAGGAAATCAGTAGGACACTGATACTCATCATCCTATGGTCATTACAGTTTCATTGATGGCTGCAGGCATTACATAGAGCATTGTGACATATTAATTAGTGGGCACTCACCGACGCCACCTAGTGGAAGCGGGAGACGATCGACGCGAAGTACGGCTAGCCTGCTGAGCCGTCAGCAGCCGGGTGAGCCAGCTACTCTCTCGTCTGCGAGAACCTCCGAGCGCGGTTCGGCTGGAGCGTGCCACGGGTCGACGCGCGGCTTGGCTGGAGCGCGCCAGGGGTCGACGCGCGCCGGGTGCGAGGGCCCGCTCATCGCCGCTTGCGGCTTTAATTAGGGCCCGAGCACGAACTGTGCGAAGGCCCTATTGTAATTGCTTCGTTTTTTATTATTATTATTATTTTTTTTTTTTTTTTTTTTTATTATTATTCCGGCAAATGAATTGGCTTTTTGGGGGCTTTATCATATTCAAAAACTCATGAAACTTTGCACATGCGTCACACCTGGTGAAAATTTAAGTATTTTAATGGGCTTGGGCAAGGGCGCGCCCAAATGGCTCGCTAGCGCCCCCTAAACTGGAGCCCCACCGCTGTGTTTCACGTACATGAATGAAACTTCATACACATGTATATCATGTCCAGGCGCACAAAAAATCCTCTTGGAGCCATGCCCTAAACCCAACAGGAAGTCCGCCATTTTGAATTAATTATGCAAATTTGGCGATTTGCAGCCCTCACACTTTTTCTAATAACTCAGAGGTTTTAGACGTTATCATCTTCATATTTGCTTTGTCTAACCTACACCCCCAGGGGAATCTAAATCTCGAAAATGGTGAGTTTTTGCCAAGGGGGAGGGGTCCTTATGCCCCTTTGAACTTTGATCATTCGCCATGACATTTTGATTGCCTCTCATTCATACCTACATGATCCAATGTGCATCAAACTTCTCCAGTAGGATAAGGGTGCTCCCCTGAATACATACATATGACAATATTTAATATCAGTCGCAGCGCCACCTACTGGGAACAGGAAATGTCATATTTTACACTTGGAGGTCCAGCTCCAAGGTGGTTTAGCAGAACCATCTCAAATTTCACCTGGAAAGCCTTAAGAACTTGGACTTACTGTGTTTTCAAAACTGTGAGTTTTTGACAAAAGGGCGTGACCCTTATGGGACGGCAAAGTTCGATGATTCGCCATGAACACAAAAATGGCTGTAACTCAAAGCCAACTTGCCCAATCTGGCTCAAACTTCAGTGGTGTGATAAGCATGCTGCCCTGAACACACTCATATGCATAAAGTCCATAAACGGTAGAGCGCCGCCTAGTGGCAGCTCGGAATATCTTAAAATAGCAAGTTTTTTGAGTAGCCCCGGAGCTACGTTTTATCTACATGTATGAAAATGTACAGGCTCATGTACCATCCTAAGACGTACAAAAAAGTCTCTTGGACCCATACCCCAAACCCTACAGGAAGTCGGCCATCTTCAATTGAAGGTGTCAATTTTTGCCATTTCCACGCCTGCTATTTGAACGAACTTGTCCTAGGGCATTTGACCCAGTGAGACCAAATTTGCTCCACATCATCTAGACAAGGAGCCCATCAAATATTGTGGAAATCTTTACAAAATATTAAATGGCCTTATCACACCAGGCCATTGAAGTTGGCCTTCGTTTTTCTCCCTCACCACCAAAATTGTTTGTGCACTTGTTCGCACAGGCTTTGTCTGATCAGGCTGAAAATTTAATCACTCATGTACACACCCAGGCTGAATCCATAACTACAGAGTCAAGACTGTAGGCGCAATAGCGCCCCCTACAGAAGCAAATGAAAATTTGTATGACGTCCACATAATTAGTTTTGCTCTGAAATGCATGAAACTATCTTTCACCATTCCTTACGAAATCCTCATCAATTTGATAAGCCTCCTGCCCTGAACACATTGATATGCATAAAGTCCATAAATGTTACAGCGCCACCTACTGGCAGCTTGAAATATCATAAAATAGCATGTTTTTTAGCTAGCCCCAGAGCTACATTATATCTACAGCTCTGAAATTCTGCACACTCATGTAACATCCTAAGACGTACAAAAAAGTCTCTTGGAGCCATACTGGAAACCCTACAGGAAGTCCAGCATCTTCAATTGAATGTGTCAATTTTTGTCAATTTTTGCCATTTTCAGGCCTGCTATTTGAATGAACTCCTCCTAGGGCATTTCAGCCAGTGAGACCAAATTGGCTCCAGATCATCTAGACAAACAGCCCATCAAATATTGTGGAAATCTTGACAAAATATTAAATGGTGTTGTCACACCAGGCCATTGAATTTGGCTTTTATTTTTCTCAATGGCGACCAAAATTGTTTGGGCACGTGTTCGTACATGCTTTGCCCGATCTGCCTGAAAATGTAATCACTCATGTACACAGCCACTCTGAACCCATAACTATGGATTCAAGGCTATACGTAGCTGCAAGAGCGCCCCCTACAGAAGCAAATGAAATTTTGTATAGCATCCACAAACTTAGTTTCTCGGAAATGTATGAAAATGTGTTTCAACATTCTTGACATCATCCTGATCAAAACAGTCTATCAGACCCATGCCCTATTTTGCATGCTGGAGCCGTGACCCCACCCCCAAATATTCCATTGCGTCTATGCCGAGAGCAAAAGATATCTTTTCCTATAAAAGAATTCAACTTTCTACAGACCTTCTGTACACCATCACGATCACAAGACCTCCGAGTGCGGCACGGGTCGACGAGCGCCACGGGTCGACGCGCAGGGAGTGCGAGGGCCCGATATCACCGCTTGCGGTTTTAATTATTAGGGCCCGAGCACGAACTGTGCGAAGGCCCTATTGTAATTGCTTCGTTTATTATTATTATTTTTTTTTTTTTTTTTTTTATTATTATTATTATTATTCAGGCAAATGAATTGGCTTTTTGGGGGCTTTATCATATTCAAAAACTCATGAAACTTTGCACATGCGTCACACCTGGTGAAAATTTAAGTATTTTAATGGGCTCGGGCAAGGGCGCGCCCAAATGGCTCGCTAGCGCCCCCTAAACTGGAGCCCCACCGCTGTGTTTCACGTACATGAATGAAACTTCATACACATGTATATCATGTCCAGGCGCACAAAAATCCTCTTGGAGCCATGCCCTAAACCCAACAGGAAGTCCGCCATTTTGAATGAATTATACAAATTTGGCGATTTGCAGCCCTCACACTTTTTCTAATAACTCAGAGGTTTTAGACGTTATCATCTTCATATTTGGTTTGTCTAACCTACACCCCCAGGGGAATCTAAATCTCGAAAATGGTGAGTTTTTGCCAAGGGGGAGGGGTCCTTATGCCCCTTTGAACTTTGATCATTCGCCATGAAATTTTGATTGCCTCTCATTCATACCTACATGATCCAATGTGCATCAAACTTCTCCAGTAGGATAAGGGTGCCCCCCTGAACACATACATATGACAATATTTAATATCAGTCGCAGCGCCACCTAGTGGGAACAGGAAATGTCATATTTTACACTTGGAGGTCCAGCTCCAAGGTGGTTTAGCAGAACCATCTCAAATTTCACCTGGAAAGCCTTAAGAAGTTGGACTTACTGTGTTTTCAAAACTGTGACTTTTTGACAAAAGGGCGTGACCCTTATGGGACGGCAAAGTTCGATGATTCGCCATGAACACAAAAATGGCTGTAACTCAAAGCCAACTTGCCCAATCTGGCTCAAACTTCAGTGGTGTGATAAGCATGCTGCCCTGAACACACTCATATGCATAAAGTCCATAAACGTTAGAGCGCCGCCTAGTGGCAGCTCGGAATATCTTAAAATAGCATGTTTTTTGAGTAGCCCCGGAGCTACGTTTTATCTACATGTATGAAAATGTACAGGCTCATGTAGCATACTAAGACGTACAAAAAAGTCTCTTGGACCCATACCCCAAACCCTACAGGACGTCGGCCATCTTCAATTGAAGGTGTCAATTTTTGCGATTTCCACGCCTGCTATTTGAACGAACTCGTCCTAGGGCATTTCACCCACTGACACCAAATTGGCTCCAGATCATCTACACAAGTAGCCCATCAAATATTGTGGAAATCTTTACAAAATATTAAACGGCCTTGTCACACCAGGCCATTAAATTTGGCCTTTGTTTTTCTCCCTCACCACCAAAATTGTTTGTGCACTTGTTCGCACATGCTTTGTCTGATCAGGCTGAAAATGTAATCACTCATGTACACACCCAGGCTGAATCCATAACTACAGATTCAAGACTGTAGGCGCAATAGCGCCCCCTACAGAAGCAAATGAAAATTTGTATGACCGTCCACAGAATTAGTTTTGCTCTGAAATACATGAAATATCTTTCACCATTCCTTACAAAATCCTCATCTATTTGATAAGCCTCCTGCCCTGAACACATTGATATGCATAAAGTCCATAAACGTTAGAGCGCCCCCTACTGGCAGCTTTAAATATCATAATATACCATGTTTTTTAGCTAGCCCCTGAGTTACATTTTATCTACAGCTCTGAAATTTTGCACACTCATGTAACATCCTAAGACATACAAAAAAGTCTCTTGGAGCCATACTCCAAACCCTACAGGAAGTCCAGCATCTTCAATTGAAAGTGTCAATTTTTGCCATTTTCAGGCCTGCTATTTGAATGAACTCCTCCTAGGGCATTTCACCCAGTGAGACCAAATTGGCTCCACATCATCTAGACAAACAGCCCATCAAAAAAGTCAATCAGACCCATGCCCTATTTTGCATGCTGGAGCCGTGACCCCACCCCCAAATATTCCATTGCGTCTATGCCGAGAGCAAAAGATACCTTTTCCTATAAAAGAATTCAACTTTCTAGAGACCCATCACGATCACAAAACCTCCGAGTGCGGCACGGGTCGACGAGCGCCACAGGTCGACGCGCGCGGAGTGCGAGGGCCCGATATCACCGCTTGCGGTTTTAATTATTATTATTATTCAGGCAAATGAATTGGCTTTTTGGGGGCTTTATCATATTCAAAAACTCATGAAACTTTGCACATGCGTCACACCTGGTGAAAATTTAAGTATTTTAATGGGCTCGGGCAAGGGCGCGCCCAAATGGCTCGCTAGCGCCCCCTAAACTGGAGCCCCACCGCTGTGTTTCACGTACATGAATGAAACTTCATACACATGTATATCATGTCCAGGCGCACAAAAAATCCTCTTGGAGCCATGCCCTAAACCCAACAGGAAGTCCGCCATTTTGAATTAATTATGCAAATTTGGCGATTTGCAGCCCTCACACTTTTTCTAATAACTCAGAGGTTTTAGACGTTATCATCTTCATATTTGGTTTGTCTAACCTACACCCCCAGGGGAATCTAAATCTCGAAAATGGTGAGTTTTTGCCAAGGGGGAGGGGTCCTTATGCCCCTTTGAACTTTGATCATTCGCCATGAAAATTTGATTGCCTCTCATTCATACCTACATGATCCAATGTGCATCAAACTTCTCCAGTAGGATGAGGGTGCCCCCCTGAACACATACATATGACAATATTTAATATCAGTCGCAGCGCCACCTAGTGGGAACAGGAAATGTCATATTTTACACTTGGAGGTCCAGCTCCAAGGTGGTTTAGCAGAACCATCTCAAATTTCACCTGGAAAGCCTTAAGAACTTGGACTTACTGTGTTTTTAAAACTGTGACTTTTTGACAAAAGGGCGTGACCCTTATGGGACGGCAAAGTTCGATGATTCGCCATGAACACAAAAATGGCTGTAACTCAAAGCCAACTTGCTCAATCTGGCTCAAACTTCAGTGGTGTGATAAGCATGCTGCCCTGAACACATTCATATGCATAAAGTCCATAAACGTTAGAGCGCCGCCTAGTGGCAGCTCGGAATATCTTAAAATAGCATGTTTTTTGAGTAGCCCCGGAGCTACGTTTTATCTACATGTATGAAAATGTACAGGCTCATGTAACATCCTAAGACGTACAAAAAAGTCTCTTGGACCCCTACCCCAAACCCTACAGGAAGTCGGCCATCTTCAATTGAAGGTGTCAATTTTTGCGATTTCCACGCCTGCTATTTGAACGAACTCGTCCTAGGGCATTTCACCCACTGACACCAAATTGGCTCCAGATCATCTACACAAGTAGCCCATCAATTATTGTGGAAATCTTTAAAAAATATTAAACGGCCTTGTCACACCAGCCCATTAAATTTGGCCTTCGTTTTTCTCCCTCACCACCAAAATTTTTTGTGCACTTGTTCGCACATGCTTTGTCTGATCAGGCTGAAAATTTAATCACTCATGTACACACCCAGGCTGAATCCATAACTACAGATTCAAGACTGTAGGCGCAATAGCGCCCCCTACAGAAGCAAATGAAAATTTGTATGACCGTCCACAGAATTAGTTTTGCTCTGAAATACATGAAATATCTTTCACCATTCCTTACAAAATCCTCATCTATTTGATAAGCCTCCTGCCCTGAACACATTGATATGCATAAAGTCCATAAACGTTAGAGCGCCCCCTACTGGCAGCTTTAAATATCATAATATACCATGTTTTTTAGCTAGCCCCTGAGTTACATTTTATCTACAGCTCTGAAATTTTGCACACTCATGTAACATCCTAAGACATACAAAAAAGTCTCTTGGAGCCATACTCCAAACCCTACAGGAAGTCCAGCATCTTCAATTGAAAGTGTCAATTTTTGCCATTTTCAGGCCTGCTATTTGAATGAACTCCTCCTAGGGCATTTCACCCAGTGAGACCAAATTGGCTCCACATCATCTAGACAAACAGCCCATCAAAAAGTCAATCAGACCCATGCCCTATTTTGCATGCTGGAGCCGTGACCACACCCCCAAATATTCCATTGCGTCTATGCCGAGAGCAAAAGATACCTTTTCCTATAAAAGAATTCAACTTTCTAGAGACCCATCACGATCACAAAACCTCCGAGTGCGGCACGGGTCGACGAGCGCCACAGGTCGACGCGCGCGGAGTGCGAGGGCCCGATATCACCGCTTGCGGTTTTAATTTATTTATTATTTGTCATTGCATCATTATTATTTTATTTAGTTGTATACATCTGCATGACTGGATCACTAGCACGTGATTTAAGGTGGCAATGCAAAGCAGAACAGTTTTTACGTTGTGATGGGAGAAGACAATGGGAGACACACGGATCAGGGCTGTGTCTGCAGTGATGCGGACGCTGCACCGGTCTGTTGTGGTGAAGAGGGAGCTGAGTGTAAAAGTGAAGCTGTTGATTTACTGGACGATCTACGTCCCTACCCTCACCTATGGTCATGAGTTTTGGGTAGTGACCAAAAGAATAAGATCACAAATACAAGCAGAAGAAGTGAGCTTCCTTCTAAGGGTGGCTGGTCTCTCTCTTAGAGATAGGGTGAGGAATGTGGCCATTCAGGAGAGGCTCAGAGTAGAGCCGCTGCTCCTCCACATGGAAAGGAGGCAGTTGAGGTGTCTCGGGCACCTGACTAGGATGGGCGTCTCTTGGGTGAGGTGTTCCAGGCATGTCCTACCGGGAGGAGACCTCGGGTCAGACCCAGGACCCGCTGGACAGATTATATCTCTCTGGCCTGGGAATGTCTTGGGGTCCCTCCTGATGAGCTGGTGGAGGTGGCTGGGGAGAAAGAAGTCTGGGTTTCTCTGCTTAGGCGGCTGCTCCTGTAACCTGGCCCCATATAAGCAGAAGAAAATGGATAGGTGGATGGATATCTATTTTTATAATATTCTGCAGCCTGGTAGCCTGATTGTGGCCTCAGTGTGTGGTTTTTCCCTTCACAATTGTAAGTAGGCTAAACTTTTTAAAAATAATTATGTGTCTGAAAAATTAAGCCAAAGTGGAACTGCCTTAAAGAGGCATTCATTCTGATGTTCAGTAGATAATAACTCTACTCAAAATAATTTTGTAGAAGTCTATGGGAAGATGATTCTACTGCTAAGTTGTTCTATGACCTCAGT
The DNA here is from genome assembly GCF_007364275.1 of Archocentrus centrarchus. NCBI lineage: Eukaryota > Metazoa > Chordata > Actinopteri > Cichliformes > Cichlidae > Archocentrus > Archocentrus centrarchus. Next base: position 10,200,447 of record NC_044355.1, on the reverse strand, counting down.
AAACATTTTCCTGCTTAAACATTTTCCTGCTTATCTTCACAAATGCTAATTTTGAATTTTAAATGTAGCATCACATTCATTTTGTAAATGAATATGATGCTGTGTTCCTAATAAGACTCAAGTTACTGTCATATATCATATATTGTTGTCAGAAGTTTATATATGTTATTCATAGGAATGAATGTCATAGTAATTTGGGGCTTTTAATGATTTCTTTTTAGTGTTCTTTTTTCCAGGGTGGAATGATTGTATAGCATACACCTTTAATGACTTAAATAAGAATTAGGTGCACAAGTTTGAATTTATTTGAGATTTTCTTTATTCCACACACGGTCAAAATTATACATAGAGATTCAAATATATTCATGCAGCCCACTTATATCTGGTTAAATGTCCCTTAGCAAGTTACACCTTGGCCAGACACTTTTGGTAGCCATCAACAAGTTTCTGGCATAATTCTGGCTGAATATTTAGTCAGTTTTTTTGGCAGAATTGGTGGTGTTCATTTAAATTTTAAGGATAGTCCACAAATTTTCAATAGGGCTGAGATTGGGGCTTTGGGAAGGCCATTCCAGAAGCTTAATGTTAGCCTGCTTTGTTCATTCCAAAATTCATTTTGATGTGTGTTTGGTACCATTGTCCTGTTTTCATCAATGACCCTTTTTTTCATGACAAAAATGAGATGATAACGAAATAAAAACTACCTAAAAGGATAAAAGCGATAATGAAATTAATTGACACTTTCGTCAACAAATGAAAACGAGGCAAAAATGTTTGGGGGGAATGACAACCAATCAGAACTTACTTAATTTTGTGAAAGGCAGGGACAACTTAGGAAAACATCCAATCAAACACAGTTGCACAAATTTTATCCAAACCTGGGAAGGCCACACTAGCCTGTGAAATTTTCAGGCAAACCAGGCCTACTCCTCAATATTTTATTGTTACGTCAATAAACAGGGTCAGGTAAATAAAGATGTTGTTTGTTCAATATGTTTTCAAGCATTAATAATATTCCATAACTTTTAATTAATGTTTAATTTTGTGTAAATGTGTATTATGACTAATTCAAGGGAACTGAGGAAAAAGCATTTTACACCCTTTATATTTTAGTTAACTGAATCAACTGTAGATTTAGTTGACTATATTCTTATGCTAAAATTAGACTAAAACTAAAACTATTCAGAAGACTAAATTATGACTAAAGCTAAATTACATTTTTGTCAAAAGACTATGACTAAAACTACATCAAAATTTGCTGTCAAAATTAACCACCTAGCTCTTGATATGAGGTGAAGGTAAAGGTGAAGAATTTGGAGGTAGTCCTTCTTCTTCATTATTCCATCTACTTTGTGCAATGTACCAGTATCGCGGTCAGCAAAACAATCGCAGGGCATGATGTTACCACCACCATGCTGGGGTTGTCATTTTTTTCTCATCTGACCATAAAACTTTTCACCAGAAGGCATTTGGCTCGTTCACGTGGACGGTCTGATCCACCCGTACCTTATCACATCCAAAATGCTCCAATGGGACTTCTAACCAATGGGGGACAGCATGGTGACTACTTCCATTTGCGTAATGCAATTGCAGGTGGTAACCTTATTTGCTAGAAGAAGACAGAAAGCATTAACTGTATTCCTTACTCTTTTTTTTTTTTTTTTTTTTCTAAAGGGTAAAACAATACAAGCACTTCCAATATATAGCAAGTTGTGACAGGACAATTGTTTAGCAAACAGTTTATTAATATACCCAGTGAAAAAATGTGTTAATGTGATGATTGAGTCTATAGTATATTTCTACTGCACCTCCGATGGGCTTTATTCTTTTTGTCACTCCATCTTCCTCCCACACACACACACACGCACGCACACACACACGCACGCACACACACACACACACACACACACACACACACACACACACACACACACACACACACACACACACACACACACACACAGATAAACACACTTGAAACCATTTGCACAGACAAGAATGTTGAAATCTTGTAGCAGTTCATCCACTGCTTCTTTAGAATTCCAGTAAGAGTGGGATCAGGGAGAACATGCCACGCGTAATGAATTACATAATACACTATACACTATGTAACAGTTATGAAGTCAAATTAAAATGAGTAAACCAGGACCTGGCCTGATTGGCAAGTGCACTGATAAACAGGTCTCTAATAGTCTGTGGATAGGAAAATTCCTTCCATGAGTAATTCTGGCAGCTATGGTGCTCTGCTTCAAAGCAACATCTTCTCTTCACTCTAGTACTAGCCCTTATATTCATCAACTCCTTCAGGAAAAGACATGGATGGCAGCCAGTGCAACTTCACTTTATTCAGTCCACGATAAACTTCAGACTGAAGTAATACTGTTGTTTGTTAAAACTGGGAGTTAAATTCGAAGTGAATGCAACATTGCACTTCCATGATGTGGAAAAATCTTACTGGCTTTTTTTTTTGTGTTGTTTTTTGTGGATGTGTGACAGGGCAGTGAGATGGTAAGAAGTGAGAGGCCAGTGTGGTATAGGAAATCAAGTACACAGACACATTGTTCATAAACCACACATTCCCTGCTTGGTGCATTGCTAGAAGCACCTTGTAGCGGAGCCTGAAATACTGTTAGATTCTCAGGGCGCTGGTACAAGTGAGATATGCTAGTGGCTGGCTTTCTCCATCACACAGCAGCATATACAGTACATCACCATGTGCTATATATTGCTAAAGGGGTTGCACTGCTTTAGAAATATTTACTGTAAAGAAGATACATGCATTGCTACTGGTACATTTATTACTGTCTACACTGTTATGGTGGTGTGCAAAGACTTAAAGTTTGGGATGCCACACTCTATAAAGGACTGATGTAATTTAAAGTTAGAATGGGCACAATAATTAGTCATATATTCATTTTACACTAGAAGGCTGTGACCTGTCTTTCCTTCATCATGTGTAAAACCCTGGCATAATCATCATTACTTCTGTGGAGTTACTGGACATTCATTTGTTGCACAAAATCTTAATTTATTATTAAGGGGGGGGGAGAAACAAAGGAGCAGCATGGTGGTTCAGTGGTTAGCACTATTATCGCATAGCAAGAAGGTCCTTGGTTAAAATCTGCTGGCTGAGGGCTTTCTGTGCAGTTTGTATGTTCTCTTTATGCTTGTGTGGGCTCTCTCTGGGTACTCCAGCTTCCTGGCTACTACATATAATATAATGTTTTATTTTGATTCAAAAATAACATCAGGGAAAATTAGAATATTTCAAGCTGATGAAAATTTGCAAATTTTTCAGATAAAAACTGCCATGTGATATCAGGAAAAAGCCCAGAAACAACAACACAGTTTACTTTTTTTCTCTTTTTCCATTTCTTACTTTCCATGAACTGACAAATTTCCTCAGGCAGCTCATCGCACTTCTGTGTGATAAGGCACGCCACCAAATTCAGAAGGTATTTCCTCCAGAAAAGACTGATTTAAACCTTTGCCTTTTATAAAGTTCACTGTCTGTTATGGTGATTGTGACACATTCTGTCTTCGGGACTTTGCTACGCAGCGTTTCCTGCTGTGTGACGCAGTGATGCACTGTCAACTCACCTGTGCAGGTCTCCCTCTGCATTTTCTCTCGCAGCTGTCCCACCAATCTATTCTTTTCCCTGCACATCTCAGGCAGAGAAAAGAGACACACATTACCTCTGATGTCTTTAAAAATCCCTGTTTTCGTTTGGCCATTTTTAGGTGAAATGTCGCTGTAAAAATGATAACCGATGTTTTTATCCGCCGGCCACTAATCAATGTTTCATTGGCAATGCGGGAAAACGGGTTAGTGCCATACTTGTCAAGTCTACCGTTTTAGCCGGGAAACTACGGCATTTTACCCTTCTGTCACGCCGTCTTCCCGTATTAGTATTTTCCTGTAAATTTCCCGTATTATAATATAATAATTAAAACAAACAAACAAACAAACAAAAAAACACAACATTCCTGTGCCTCTCCAAACTGAATTCTGACACCTGTAGTAGCCTGGGTGGCAGTTCTCGCGAGGTTAGTGCCGACAGCGGTAACAAACCCGAAACAACAACTGGACCTCGGTTGGGCTGGTGGGGGCTCGCAGCGGGTGGTGGAAAATTTCCCTTATTTTTAAATTCAAAACTCGACAGGTATGATTAGTGCACAGGTCTTGACCTGCGCGGCAGGTGTTGCAGTGCATAGTAATGCAATGTAATATAAGTGGTGGGAGCACTATTTACCGGCAGGCCATTAATAATAGCCATATGAAATGGTTATTATTAATGGCAGCCAGCAGATTTGAACCTAGGACCTTCTTGCTATGAGATAATAGTGCTGACCACTGAACCACCATGCTGCTCCCAGTGAGGTAGATTATCTCGTCAATAGTTTTACATCCTCACTGTGTATGAGTTTGGATAATAAGATAATAAGATAAGATAATAAGAACAACCCCAGGTTTCTTTTCAGCACTGTAGCCAGGCTGACAAAGAGTCAGAGCTCTGTAGAGCCGAGTATTCCTTTCACTTTAACTAGTAGTGATTTCATGAATTTCTTTACAAATAAAATTTTAGACATTAGATAAAAAATTATTCATAACATCTCAAAGATTTATCTTCATGTTCGGCTGCTTTCAGCACTGCTGGTATTTGTTCAGACTCTTTCACTCCAGTTGATCTTTCAGAGTTAACTTCAATAGTTACTTCCTCCAAACCAGCAACATGTTTGTTAGATCCCATTCCTACTAAACTGTTCAAAGAAGTCTTTCCAATTATTGATGCTTCAATCTTGAAAATGATCAATCTGCCTTTTATTAAACCGCTACTTAAAAAGCCATCACTTGACCCTGCTGTCTTAGTTAATTATAGGCCAATCTCCCACCTTCCTTTTCTCTTAAAAAATCTCAAAAGAGTAGTTGTAAAACAGCTAACTGATCATCTGGAGATTAGTGGTTTATTTGAATATATAGGTATGGGTATTAAAGGTACTGCACTCCAGTGGTTTGAATCATATTTATCTAATAGACTCCAATTTGTTCATGTAAATGGGGAGTCTTCTTCACACACTAAGGTTAATTATGGAGTTCCACAGGGTTCTGTGCTAGGACCAATTTTATTTACATTATACATGTTTTCCTTAGGGAGTATTATTAGAAAGTATTGCATAAATTTTCATTGTTTTGCAGATGATACTCAGCTTTATCTATCCATGAAGCCAGATGACGCACATCAATTAATTAAACTGCAGGAATGTCTTAAAGACATAAAGGCTTGGATGACCTCTAATTTCCTGCTTCTAAATTCAGATAAAACTGAAGTTCTTGTACTCGGCCCCACAAATCTTAGAAACATGGTGTCGAACCAGATACTTATTCTGGATGGCATTATCTTGGCCTCCAGTAACACTGTAAGAAACCTTGGAGTCATTTTTGACCATGATATGTCCTTCAGTGCACACATTAAATATGTAGGACTGCTTTTTTGCATTTGCGCAATATTTCTAAAATTAGAAACATCCTTTCTCAGACTGATGCTGAAAAGCTAATTCATGCATTTATTACTTCTAGGCTGAAATGTTGTAATTCATTATTATCAGGGTGTCCTAAAAGCTCCCTGAAAAGCCTTCAGTTGATTCAAAATACTGCAGCTAGAGTACTGACAGGGACTAGAAAGAGAGAGCAGATTTCTCCCATATTGGCTTCTCTTCATTGGCTCCCTGTTAAATTTAGAATAGAATTTAAAATCCTTCTCCTCACCTACAAGGTCTTGAATAATCAAGTCCCATCTTACCTCAAAGACCTCATAGTACCATATCACCCCAATAGAGCACTTTGCTCTCAGACTGCTGGCTTACTTGTGGTTCCTAGGATACTTGAGAGTAGAATGGGAGGCAGAGCCTTCAGCTTTCAGGCGCCTCTTCTGTGGAACCAGCTCCCAGCTTGGATTTGGGAGACAGCCACCCTCTCTATTTTTAAGATTAGGCTTAAAATTTTCCTTTATGATCAAGCTCATAGTCAGGGCTGAATCAGGTGACACCCCTTAGTTATGCTGTTATAGCCCTAGGCTGCTGGGGAGTTCACATGATGCACTGTTTTGTTTTGTTTTTAATATAAATGGAAGACATCATGTTTATATCAGTAGCAATGCCCAAGACCAAGCTGACTGGTTATGATGTGAAGTACTAGCTTCTACATTCTTTCAGCCTGCTAGCTATCTTAACAAGTCCATTGCCAGTGTTGTGACTCACATTATGGGCACTTCTTGTCTCAGTCACATCATGGCCAGCAGAGTTGGACACACTATACTGTTCTGCTCATTAGGTTAACTAATGTTAAATGCCAAAGTAAACCAAAGAAATAATGTGGTGCTTGTGGAAGTTACGTTATTCAAATGTCTCTGTCCCCCACAGTTAAGGTGAGAATGACAGGAATTAGTTATTCAGCATTAAATTTAATCATTATCTGTTCCACTCACCACTGTCTTATCTCTGGAGCATGAAAAAAGGCGCCTGGACTTCTCTAAGTTTCATGAAACTGGAGCTTTTTCAAGCTGCAGAGTCAACTATGACCTGGATGACTGAGAACGTACACGGACACCGCTGTCTTGCATTTTCCCCTTCTCTTTCTCTATTTTTTCTTTTTTCTTTTTTTTTCTTTGACACCCTGAAGAATAACTCCTCTTTGTTTTCACTGAGTGTTTTTTGTTGTTGCTATTAGGTTTTTTTAAACAGAATCATGGCACTAGCAACAGGAGTGAGTGGGGTCAGGTGGGGCACCCTCAGGGAGGTCAGGTCTCTCCTACTGTCATTGCAAACTTTGCACATTGCCACTGCTTTAGTTTAAAGCCTGTCAACCCCCTGACTGGCCTGGGGCCCCAAGCTGTTGTCTGCCTTGCCTGGTGGCAAGTAGCACCTCTGGGGTTACCCCATTTGTAAAGTTGATGGCCCTTTATGACAAAGACTAAAAACATTTTTCATGTAGTTTTTCAGTAGTTTTTCTCTCATATCTAGGGTATTATCAGTGTTGATGTGAAGTGGCACTATATAAATAAAACTGAACTGAAACATCAGAATATAATTCCAATGTTATCTCCATAACGAAAACTGATTTTTGCTGATCATAGTAATGCCTTGTAATGAAATGCTAAAAAAATGTGTGTTCCTTTTCCAAATGTGTACATAAATTGACCTTGTCTCAGAAAAAGGGTTAGTATAATTATTCCACTAGACCAATGGCAATTACATTTGTAAGAAAATAGGCTGTTTTGTGACATTATATATATATATATATATATATATATATATATATATATATATATATATATATATATATAAGATAAGATAAGATAGTGTTTATTTGTCACATGCACAGTTATACACAGTACAATGCACAGTGAAATGTATTTTGTACCTGCAACCTAATAAACACACACATATAAATAAGAAGAATAAAAATAAAAAAAAAGTAATTCACACTATACACTATACTCTATATACTACACACTATACACACTTTTTAAATTATAATATTTACATTGTGCAATAATGGTCCAGTTAGGGCTCAGAGTTGAGCAGACGGATGGCTTGTGGGTAAAAACTCTTCTTCAACCTTTCAGTCTTAGTCCTCAGGCAGCGGTAACGCCGGCCTGATGGGAGCAGGGAGAAGAGAGAGTGTCCAGGGTGGCTGGGCTGTTTTAGGATCTTCATGGCCCTCAGCCTGCACTGCTTGGTGTAAATGTCCTGCAGGTTGGGGAGGGTGGTTCTGATGGTCCGTTCAGCTGAACGAACCACCCTTTTTAGGGCCATGAAGTCCTGCTTGGTGCAGTTTCCCATCCAGGTGGTGATGCTCCCACGCATGATGCTCTCGATGGTGCAGGTGTAAAAGTTCCTGAGCACCTTGAGTGGGAGCTTGAAGTCTCTCAGCCGCCTGAGGAGGTAGAGACGCTGTCTGGCCTTCTTCACAGTGATGTTTATGTGATGAGTCCAGGACAGGTCCTGTGAGATGGTCACTCCCAGGTATTTGAAGGTGTCCACTCTTTCCACCTCAGCACCACTGATGACAAGTGGATGGTAGTCCCTCTGCTGCTTCCTGCTGAAGTCCACGATCAGTTCCTTTGTTTTGCTGACGTTGAGCAGGAGGTGGTTCTCCTGGCACCAGTTCTCCAGGCGGGAGACCTCTCTCCTGTAGGCTGTCTCCTCATTGTGAGAGATTAGTCCCACAACAGCAGTGTCGTCAGCAAACTTGATGATGACGTTGGACTCTGACGTGGCCTCGCAGTCATGGGTGTACAGTGAGTACAGCAGAGGGCTGAGCACACAGCCTTGGGGGGATCCAGTGTTGAGGGTGAGGGAGGATGAGGTGAGGTGACCCACTCGTACCACCTGTGGTCTGCTGGTCAGGAAGCTGTGAACCCACCTGCACAGGGATGGGCCCAGGCCCAGGTCCAGCAGCTTAGAGACCAGCCTGGAGGGAACTATGGTGTTGAATGCTGAGCTGTAATCTACAAACAGCACTCTCACATAGTTCCCCTTACCAGTGTCTATGTGTGAAAGGGTCTTGTGGAGGAGGAAGGATATGGCGTCGTCTGTGGATCTGTCTGGCCGGTATGCAAACTGTAGTGGGTCGAGGGTGGTGGGCAGTGAGGAGGTGATGAATGTCTTGATGAGTCTCTCAAAACACTTCATCACCACAGAGGTGAGCGCTATGGGCCTGAAGTCATTGGGGCTGCTGGGGTGTGGTTTCTTTGGGACAGGGACTATGATGGACTTTTTAAAGCAGGTGGGAATCACACACAGTTTCAGTGAGAGGTTGAATATCAGTGTAAACACAGGTGCCAGCTGGTCAGCGCAGGTCTTAAGGACACGTCCACTAATACCGTCTGGTCCAGCCGCTTTCCTGGTGTTTACACGTCTAAACGCCCTCCTCACGTCGCGCTCCGTCACAGTGAGTGTCTCCGCCCCTCCGGCCGGGAGCGCAGCGGGCTGTCGGCTTCCCGACTCAAAGCGCGCAAAGAAGATGTTGAGTTCATCAGCCAGAGAAGCGTCGGCACTCACCGGGTGTGTGTGTGGTGCTTTGTAGTCCGTGATGGTGCGTAGTCCCTGCCACAGTCCCCTGGGGTCAGACTGTTGTAGTTGCTGTTCCAGTCTGCGGCCGTAGCGATGTTTAGCCTCTTTCACTGCTCTGCGGACGTTGTATGATGCAACCTTGTAGTCCTCCATGTTCCCAGAGGCGAGGCCGGAGTTGTAGGCAACGGTGCGGGACCTCAGGGCGTCGCGGACAGATTTATCCACCCACGGCTTCTGGTTGGGAAAAGTCCTGATGGTCCTCCTAAGTGAAGTGTCTTCAACAACTTTCCCAATAAATCCCACAACAGTTTCCGTAAACTCCTCGATGTCTCCGCCCGCGCTGCTGCGAAACATGTCCCAGTCGGTTGAATCCAACGCACCCTGCAGAGCGGCCTCTGTTTGATCAGACCACCGTGTCACTTCTCTCACAGCAGGGGGTTCCTGCCTGAGCCGTTGTTTGTATTTCGGCATGAGAAGTACAGAGGTGTGGTCAGACTTCCCAAAAGGCGGAAGAGGCTTTGCTTTGTAGCCTTCTTTGAATGGAGAATAGCAGTGGTCTAGGGTCCTCTCTCCTCTGGTGGGGCAGTCGATGTGTTGAATCAACTCCGGTATCAGCTTTTTCAAGTTTGCACTGTTAAAGTCCCCGGCTACGATGAGAGCCGCATCACATATATATATATATATATATATATATATATATATATATATATATATATATATATATATATATATATATATATATATACATACATATAATTATTATACTAACACTGTCACTGTTTGTCACTTAGCCAGGACTGTCCTGGGAAACTCATTTTATGATGAAAACACAATGGCTTTAAAAGACTTCCACTGAATTTAAATTGCCCAGAAACCTCAGGTTTCACTCAAGGTTTGAATGCATTTCCTTAAAAAAAGTATTGGGGATTTTGTTTTTCAGCTCTTCTTTGGAGCATTTGGAGTATTGCATTAGCATATATAATGTCAAGGAGGAAAGGTTACAAGAACCAAAAACTGTACTTTCGGAGAGGAGTGATTGTGACAGACTTGAAGAGTATGCACTTATTCATTAATGCTACAAAAAGTGGACATACAAGATTTAAGGAATAAATAATCAATCAAACATCAGTATCTGTAATTTGAATGTTTGCCCATGCAGTTTTCCTACATTTACTACTGAATCACAAAGTGCTTGCACTTGCAGATTTTCCTTTCTAGGTTTCTGTTTTTATTGTTGGTGTTTTTTTCATTGAAAGAGTGGGCAGGTCAGAAGTGTAAAGTAAAATGTGCCCAGCTGTCAGGTCACTGCCCAACTGGGAGTCCTTAATTGAGTCCAACCTTTAAAAGAACCGTTGTTTGCTGGACCAGAAAAGCTATGGTCACTGTGGAAATGAGAGCACAAGTACTTTTTCTTGTAAGCACTCAGATATCACAGCCAAGAACCTGCTACTCATATTCCCTTTGAGTCTGGCAAGGTCATTTGACAAAGGCTTCTGGATGAATCAAGGTTTTGCAGTTCAAGTTGTTCTAAGCAGCAAGGTATTTGTTTTGCTTGTCTTTTTGCCATTGTGAGAGCGTTGCATCCTCTTCTGGCTTTTATGCACCTAGCCCCTGTTCAAAACTTAGACTAAATTGAAAGTGTGAAGGAAATGAGGCATTTTCTATGAACTTCAATTCTTAACGACAAGCCCTTGACTATTATTAGAGTTTTCATGCTGTGATTTTAATTGGGTTTCAATTAAATTCAGACCCACGAGCATTTTCCAAACAAAGTAAGTAATAGACTATAGCACTTCTTGGTTAAGAATGTTGCAAGAACACACATACAAACACATTCCCACGTCTTCATGAAAATATATATTTTTTGCACTCTTCACAGTAATGCAGTACTTACAAACAGAACAATTAATTGAGTTTAGGACCTCTTTGCATTTTTTTAAAGAAGAATGTTAATGGGTGACAGTCAGACAGAACGTAGGATCCAGCTGCCTTGTCTTTATCACATTTCTAAACATTTCTCAACTACTGCAAAGCATATATTAACTGCACCACAGATTTAATTTATAAAAAACTATTTTAAATAGCTTTTTGTTGCAGACTTTTTTTGCCTAAGCATAAAAGATAAAATTACTTTCATTATATTTTTTAGAACTTCAAGATGTGATCGTTATTAGTCACAAGTTAATGTAAGTTTTTCCTTAAAGAAACAAGTAAGACTGTTTTTGGCACAAGCAGCTGGTTTTAGATCTAAATGCTTGTTTTCATTGACTTATGTCTCAGTGGGCCAAGCTATAGTAGTAACTGTGTTTAGTGATCTAATTGCTAAAATACATTTAAACAAATACTAAATTATTGTGTTAGGCCATTTTACTTTATGTCAACGAAATATCTTGATTTACTTGTTTAATATTATAATTACCGCTTAAAATTGTTCTGTACTAATTCTACAATTTGTGTCCGGTACAAAGTCCACTGTAACCTAATAGGAATGATTCTTTGCAAAACATTCTCTATAACTAGGATTAGGTCATCAATATGATTTATTTTATTTTATCCACCACTGTTTTCACAGTTTTGTATTTGCTCTATTCTACTTGTGCTTTTATCCTGATAACTTCGGACACTGATTAGCCACAACATTAAAACTAATACCTAGTGAAGAGAATAGCGTAAATTATTTTACCTATTACCTGATTAACATCCCATTCTTAATCCATAGAGTTTACTATAATGTCATCCCACCATTTGCAGCTATAACAGCTTCAAGTGTGTTCATGAGGATTTTTGACCATTCTTCCAGAAGCTCATTTGTGAGGTCAGACACTGATGTTGGACGAGAAGGTCTGGCTCGCAGTCTACACTCTAATTCATCCCAAAGATGTTCTATGGGGTTGAGGTCAGGACTCTGTGCAGGCCAGTCAAGTTCTTCCACAGCAAACTCGCTCATCCATGACTTTATGGACCTTGTTTTGTGCACTGGTGCGCAATCATGTTGGAACAGGAAGGGCCATCCCCAAACTGTTCCCACAAATTTGGGAGCATGAAATTGTCCTAAATGACTTGGTATGCTGAGGCATTAATTGTTCCTTTCACTGGAGCTAAGGGGCCAAGCCCAGCATCTGAAAAACAACCCCACATCATAATCCCCCCCCTCCACCAAACCTTACACCACCATATCTGACCCTTTGCTTGGTGATATAAGGTTTGGATGCAGCTGCTTGGCTGTGGAAACCCATTCCATGAAGCTTTCTACACACTGTTCTTGAGCTAATCTGAAGGTCATATGAAATTTGGAGGTCTGTAGTGATTGGCTCTGCAGAAAGTTGGCAACCTCTGCGCACTCTGCACCACAGCATCCGCTGACCCTGCTCTGTGATTTTACATGGCCTACCACTTTGTGGCTCAGTTACTGTCATTCCCAATTGCTTCCACTTTGTTATAGTACCACTAACAGTTGAATATTTAGTATTGAGGAAATTTCACAACTGGATTTGTTGCACAGGTGGCATCCTATCACAGTACCACGCTGGAAATCACTGAGCTCCTGAGAGCGACCCATTCTTTCACAAATGTTTATAGAAGCAGTCTGCAAGCCTAGGTGCTCGGTTTTATACACCTGTGGCCATGGAAGTGATTGGAACACTTGAATTCTGTGATTTGGATGGGTGAGTGAAAACATTTGGCAATATAGTGTAGCTGTCTTAGGCAGCAACTGAATAGTCAGCTCTTGAATTAATGTGTTGGAAGCAGGAAAATGGGTGAGCATGAGGATTTGAGCAACAAGGTGAAATTCTAAAATGAGTTCTTTTTAGTTTAGTTTAGCTTACAGTGGTTGTCCTCAACTGGGTTGTCCAAAGGATGACAAGTGACAGTGTCCTGGTTAACCATGGGTCACTGGGGAACAAAACCTTAATGTTGCCTATCATTGAAAGGTTGTTGAAGCATAAATCGTTGAAAATAATAATAGTAGGTATAATATATTTAATATTTTGTATAAGATCTCATAACACACAGCACATCACAGCATGCTGCCTGTAGGGTGACGTAGCACCTACATTAAAGCACCTACAATGGTCACATGAGCAGCACAGGGGAACAAGGAAAGAGGTAGGCGGTCTGATGAATCACTTTTTCCTTCATGTCATTTGGATAGCCCTGCGTGTCATTTACCTTGGGAAGTAAAGGCAGCACTATATCCTATGGGAAGAATGGGGTCCTAGTATTCATGTGAGTGTTGCTTTTTTTATTACATCTACTTAAATATTATTGTGAAGCTTGTTCCCCTTCAAGGCAACTGTATTCCCTGTTGGCTGTGGTAGAGAATGATAAAGAATGGTTTGAGTAACATGGCAAAGTGTTTAAGGAATTAAAATTCTGCAGTTCAGTTAAGCATCTGTGGGATATGTGAGAAAAACAAGTCCAGTCCATGGATGCCTTACCTTGTAGGATCTCCTGCTAATGTTTTGATGCTCTCTATCACATTACAGTGCATGCCTCAACAGTTCAGAATTGTCTTGGAGGCTTGAGATGGATAGTATCACCACACAAATGCGAAAATACAAATTGGTTACAGTTCAGTTTTGATTTTGAAGGCAAGTTATCAGCAAAAGCACACTAAAAATGCCTCTGGAACCAATTGGATAGGCCTGAAATCAGCTAGAACAGTTAATTGGACATGAAGTAAACAGGCTACATCATGAAGTGACATCAGTAATCATATCATAGCTTCCTCCAGTTGGATATAGATATGATTAACCTGGCAAAACTCTATTTGAACAGGAGAGCTGCTCTATGCCACCTGCAGTGCATAATTTCCTTGATTGCAAAAATGCCATGCTCTTGAAAGAAAAAAAATACCCATAGATTTTAAATGCTCTCATTCTTCGACTGACCATAAAGTCATTCAGTTTGTAATGCTATCACTAATATATGTTTGGTAAATTTTGGCCTGGTCAAACAGACATAATGGGCAGTACTTAGGGGTGGAAAACCACAAAGGGCTCTCATCTTTGTTGTTGCCCTTGTGAGTTGTGCTGGTTGATTGGAGCACATGCACTGAGTAGGATGGGATCTGCACGTGACACTGTTGTAGTGGAGCTAATTGGTGGCAGGTGTGTGTGTGGGGGGGCATCATGAAACATTAAATGCATTCAGGTTTACAAAGAAGAAGCATAATTCGGCTATATTGTATACCTATCGTGAAAGACATCTTAGATGTGAAAAAGAGATGGTCTTTGTCTTTTCCCAGTTTATTCCTGGGACCGTCGCATGTATAAAATGAAAAATTTTTTCTGCTGCTTAAATTTGGTCAATCAACTATATCCCAAATGTCTAACCTTCATAGCCATATCAATTTGACAAGGAGAAAGAAGAAAAAAAATAACCATGGGTGAGTTTAGGACAGCATTTTTCTTATTTTTTATTCTTGAAGTCCTTAAAATTATTCCTCTTGCTCATATTTAACACTAAATAACTCAGGGCTAAATAACTGAGGGCTGGTATGAAAAGCACCGATAGAGGAAAGCTTGAGTTGCGATGCTGATACGTTAGTAGCTACTGCAGGGCCTGAGGCCGCTGCTCTTCTGCCTTCCAGTGGGAGGCAGATAGAGTCATCATTAGAAAAGGCTTGAGAGAGGGAGTTGGAATCAAACAGAGAGAGGGGGAGAAAAAGAGAGCGAAATAACAGGTTTCACCTCAACTCCCCGCTCTCACTGATTCTCTTTGAACTCTCAGCCAATTTTGCATGCTTGCACAGACCTACGCCTCTAAGCCATAAGAGACCAGTGCTTCCGACATCTAACCTCAGTGCTCAACCTGTGGAGCCAGCTCCCGCTTGTTGCCTTAACTGCCTGCTTCAGAACAAGGGCCAAAGTTGAAGGAGAGAAGCTGACACACCCCTTAGCTCCAGTAATCACCTGTGGCATATACTTCTTATTTCTGCTGCCTGTGTGAATCAGTTTTAGCCTGAAGATAAGCAGTTCTACAATCATAAGTGCAGCAAAGCACATTTTGACAAAATGTGTTGAATAGTAAGTGGGAATGTACTTATATTTTAAACTGAAACAAAGCCAACTAATATTTCACATTTTGTTTCAGGCATGATATTATAAGCAAATAAATTTCTGTCTTTTCTTTTTTCCAACAGACCTCTTGTGTTTATTTTTTTAAGTTAAAAAAACAAACAACCCCCCCCCCCCCAAAAAACATATACTTTTTAAAAAATTATCTCAAATAATAACTTTAATGAATGTTCTACCATCTACCACTGACAACAATATATTAATATACTACTTTGCTTGTTTGCCTGTGCATACATCAGTTTCTTCTAAGCTATTATCAGCTTTGCATTTCAGTTTATATATATATATATATATATATATATATATATATATATATATATATATATATATATATATATATATATATATATATATATATATATATATATATATATATATATATATATATATATATATATATATATATATATGTATATATATATATATATATATGTATATATATATATATATATATATATATATATATATATATATATATATATATATATATATATATATATATATATATATATATATATATATATATATATATATATATATATATATATATGTATATATATATATTTTTTTTTTTAATTTTTTTTTTCATTATTATATACCATCCATTTTCTTTCTTATCCTTTTCAGGGTAGCAGGGGGGTGGGGGGGTCGCTGGAGCCTATCCCAGCTGTCATAGGACAAGAGGCAGGGTACACCCTGGACAGGATGCCAGTCTGTTGCAGGGCTAACGCAGAGAAACAGACAACCATTTGCACTCACATTCACACCTATGGGCAATTTAGAATCACCAATTAACCTAATCTCAGTAAGTGTATGTCTTTGGACTGTTGGAGGAAGCCGGAGTACCAGGAGAAAACCCACTAAAACATGGACAGAACATGCAGACTCCACACAGAAAGGTTCCGGACAAGGTGGACTCAAACCCAGGACCTTCTTGCTGTGAGGCAACAGTTTGACAGCTGCCTCATTTCTGTTTGTTTTTTAAATTATGCAGCTACTGAAATGTTATGAGATTTTCCTTTAAATTTGGAATGCTTGGATTTCATTTGGGAAAGTAGGGAAAACACTTCACTACATGTCTTGTTCCTGTCTTGTTAATACAATGTTATCAAGTAATACTATTGCAAAAATAGGTTTTTGGCATTTGTGAATAAATCCAAACTCATGTAGGCAGGTTGACTCACCCATCAACTATAATCTAGGTATAGAACCTTAACTGCACTGTTATATGGAATATGTCTTATTAACATTTTTCTCCTTCCACCACCCAACAAAGCTATTCTCCACACACATACTTGTCTTTTATACTTACCTTCACAGCTGTATTCCACCAGAAAGAATTGAGGAGGTGGCATATCCTTTAGCTGGATCTCAAATTAGAGGAGCTGAGCATGAACAAGAATGGTGACAGCCCATAACCACGAGCCATTCCTTGGTAGGTCAAACACTGCTCCAAAGATGAACAAAATACCACCTGATTGAGGGAAATTCATTTATCTTGCAGTTAAGGCATCTCTTCAGATTCTAGGGCTCCGTTCACATTCAGGCCTTCTTCTCTTTTTTGATTTGTTGCTTTGATTCTGTTTCGGTCATTTCTATTGGTCACATGAGTCATGGTTGTGTGAACAAATATGTATTGTCAAGGACGCATTTTTCATGAAATGATAGCCACTCTGAAAAATTGTTATTCATTTGGAAACAAACAAAGTATATATAAATATATATTTTTCCTTTTTAATTTTAATGTCTTCTGAGCATTATAAGGATACAGTCTCACCATGTTTGATGTATACAGTCATCTTGCTTAAAAGTCTTATCAAGTTGGTTTGGAGAAAAGGTGCTATTCATTTCTTTATACTGTGATCTCTATGAATAAAGTTATTATTTCTTACATTTGATGTTTGAACACGCAAACAGACACTGAAATGTTACAAACTATTTCTAAAGTAGGAATTAAAAGGAGCATTAAAGTATATGGATGATTGCTTAGATTAATTGTGCAGTCATTTCTACCAGTTGAATCATAGCTGTTTAAGTCACCTCCATGGCCCTTGCTTGTTTCTATTAGCTTTGTTGTTGATGCTTTTTATCCACTGTTCACTGGATTGCAGAGCAAAAAAACAGTAAAGAAAGTTCCAACAGCCACTTAGCAGTGCAACAGTTCAAATCACCTTCTGAGTCAGAAAGTGTTCTTTTTGTTGATAAAAATGAATTTCATTGTAGGGTTTATGTTTAAAGGTTGCTGAAATTCATTTCAAGAACATAATTTTAAATAAATTAACCACCTTACCTTAACTGCACCCACATTTTCCTTCAGCGTTTCTACCATCAGTCAAGTTGTTCTTATTTTTAAAGGTCTAACACAGTGGTTATATGACTTGAAGGCTCTGTTTAGTTCACTATTTATATAGTAGATTGAAGATTGTGTATTCATAGAGAAATCTATGAAAATATCATAAATAGTAGTAGCCATTACTGCAGAGTTGACTTCCTATAATTTGTGCATGTTTGAATGCAAGCTTCTAATTTTAGTTTCTTGTAAATGGAACAACTGGGGAGAAACTGTGCAGTTCTTGACTCTTTGTTTCCATTAACAGCACAGAAGGTTTTGGTGGTCTGTATTGCAGGGAGCAGTTTTAACACACTGAAATAAGTATCGTCAGTTAACCCTGCTTAGCCTGCTAACATTAGTGGGCTAAGATGCTCCGTAGGGGTTGTGGTGGTTGCATAGAATAAATTAACTCAATCAACTATTTGGTGTTATTGTGAAATGTAAGGTCTAACTAGGGAAATCTAATAACCACAAAGTCAGTACTACAAAAATAAATAGGGACCACCTGCTAACAGATTGGTCCATCTGGTCCAGAGAAATTGTTATTGAACTTTTCACAATGTCATTTTTTTCTGTTTGTATTACTATTTGAGTGATAATGGTGGGGGAAACAGATCAGTTTTCACCTGCAGTGTTTATGTCAATCAGAACAGGCAAGCCTGAAAGTATTGAGAACAAAGTTTTGCTATTTGTCTTTATTTGACTAATCTCTCACAATGAGGAGACAGCCTACAGGAGAGAGGTCTCCCGCCTGGAGAACTGGTGCCGGGAGAACCACCTCCTGCTCAACGTCAGCAAAACGAAGGAACTGATCGTGGACTTCAGCAGGAAGCAGCAGAGGGACTACCATCCACTTGTCATCAGTGGTGCTGAGGTGGAAAGAGTGGACACTTTCAAATACCTGGGAGTGACCATCTCACAGGACCAGTGACGTGCGGTGAGGGTCGTGACTGGTGAGGCACTGACGTCATCACATCAGATTTACAAACATATAGCTTATTCACCATTTGATTGGCAACAGTTGTTTTGTTTAACATTAACATAGTCTGAAGCAAACCTTTTAGCTCCGGTGTTGGTCTTCCTTTAATTATCTTCTGCTTCGATTGAAAGTCCAGTTTAGAAAATTCTTTCAGTTGAGTTATGTAATCTTCAATGTTGAACATAAGGCCAAGCAACAGGAAAAACTAACTGGCCTTGCTAACTGTTTATGGTAGCTTGCCGCCGAGGAGTCGTAGAGTCCCTGGGATCACCAGCGCCCCCTACCATGAGGCACGAGAACTGCGTGCCTCACCTAGAGTCTCTTCGCAGCAGTTTCATGATCGCTCAACACAAGAATGCATTACACACACATACAGTTGTTAATGAAAAAAACAAAAAAAAAACTGTGCATTATATACACCAGCTAAAATATAGAAATTTAGTTCATATAGTAAAAGTGTTAGAACATTTTAATAGCCACATGCAAAGGGAAAGTAATCCGGTCTCACTGCATAGCATGCCAGCACAGTTAGTAGTCATTGGCAATGACTATACTGAGCCGCACCACGGATTGCGCAATCCGTGGTGCGGCTCGCCGGGCTGGTGCCTCACCGTTCGTCTCTTAGTATTTGACCGGCAAATGCGAAAATTCAGCGATTTTGAAAAAACTAATCTAAAAATGGTGTAGTTAAATGGAAAAGAACTTTAAAATACAAATCACTGAATGAATATAACCATTTAATTTATTTTTTAATTTTATATTTCCACGATGACAGGTGAGGCCGTGCCTCACCTGCCTCCCCTGACTGCACGTCACTGCACAGGACCTGTCCTGGACTCATCACATAAACATCACTGTGAAGAAGGCCAGACAGCGTCTCTACCTCCTCAGGCGGCTGAGAGACTTCAAGCTCCCACTCAAGGTGCTCAGGAACTTTTACACCTGCACCATCGAGAGCATCGTGCGTGGGAGCATCACCACCTGGATGGGAAACTGCACCAAGCAGGACTTCATGGCCCCAAAAAGGGTGGTTCGTTCAGCTGAACGGACCATCAGAACCACCCTCCCCAACCTGCAGGACATTTACACCAAGCAGTGCAGGCTGAGGGCCATGAAGATCCTAAAACAGCCCAGCCACCCTGGACACTCTCTCTTCTCCCTGCTCCCATCAGGCCAGCGTTACCGCTGCCTGAGGACTAAGACTGAAAGGTTGAAGAAGAGTTTTTACCCACAAGCCATCCGTCTGCTCAACTCTGAGCCCTAACTGGACTATTATTGCACAATGTAAATATTATAATTTATAATCTATAATTCCACGTAAAAGTGTGTATAGTATATAGAGTATAGTGTATAGTGTGAATTAATTTTTTATTTTTATTCTTCTTATTTATATGTGTGTGTATATATGGTTGCAGGTACAAAATACATTTCACTGTGCATTGTACTGTGTATAACTGTGCATGTGACGAATAAACACTATCTTAATCTTAATCTTAAAAATCTTAATCTTATTGCATGTTTTCACAGCAAAAAAAAAAAATCAAGCTTATAAATAGAAATACAATTGCTGGAACATACTATTCATACAGTATAAATGTGTGCATGCTGTTGATGAATTAAGTTTGCATATAGTAAAACTGATTAATGCATGCTCTGAAATGATTCCGCAAACCTCCCATTTTTAAGGAAGAGAGATACAGTGTGGCTTGTTTCAGCAGCGGTGTACACTCCCCATAATTCCTGAGAGTTTCTTGGCTCAGAGTGTTTGCACCACAGGTGTTCATTCTTTACATTTGATATGGTCTTTAAGAGACCAGCCACAGCAAATATTGTACTTGTTTCCACTAACTGTTGGCAAATGTCCACCATGAATCCATGAATCAGATTAAGCTTGAAATCATGTGCTTCCAAGTAACACGCTACCACTTTGATAAGGTCTTTGGTTCAATAGAAGCTATAAATTTGTTAGGTGTAAAAGCAATAAAAAGGGGCACCGCTTTTGTGTTAGGTAAGATACAGTTGGGATACAATGCATACAATAAATTTCCTCTTGTGAAATAGTGACTCATGTAACTATGGCAGGCTTTGACTGCTTATTTTCTTCATTTGTTTGTTAGTTTTTAATGATTTCTGATTAACTTTTTCTTATTTTTATTGCAAATTTCCCTTTAAACAAAGCTTAAAATTCATTATTAGACACATTTTTATAATCTAATCTAATCTAATCTAATCTAATCTAATCTAATCTAATCTAATATATGAAAAATTGATTTTACCTGTAATTACTTGTTTAGTTTAATGTCAGGGCTTTATTTTAGAGATGGTCTTAAATGTGACCGCTTCCCCACATTATTAGCCACATGCAGACTGTGAATTTTTCTGAACAATTGCTGGTTCTATTCTTGCCCTCAATCAGTTTACACACAACACTGCTGGCAGGGTAAATCATACAGCATATAGTTTCCCCAGGTAAGGTCCACAAAATTTAATGGCTGCAGTGCAAGTGTGAAAACAGCTTTACAGGTGCAGCTAAATGCTAGAGCAGGAGAATAGTCCAGACTGTGGCCTAGACAACTAATGCTAATTACATTCCTTAGAGACAAAAGTACATACCATTCCGAATACATTTGACTTTCTTTTCTATCAAAGAAGGCAAACATCTGGGGGGCAGAACATCCACTCTGCTCTCTACACTCATCCACCCACATGTAGAGCATCTCCGTACTTTGCAGACATGGTGTATCGTGAAAGGAAGCCTCTATTACAAATGGTTCTATTAAGTGCCCTCAGTGGAGGATTTTTAAGTAGCCTTGTGGTAATGATGGCTCCCACCTTCTCTCTCTGCTTTCTCTCTTACTCTCTAGCGCTTTTCCTCTCCTCTCTATCTTTTTCTTAGCACCAACCGACCCTGAGAGCACTAAAAGACACTTGTCTCTTCATCTCTTTTCAACGACAAAGAAAAGAAGATGACTTCTCTCTCTTATTCTCCCCCCCCCTTATGCATATCTTAGACACTGTTAAAAGGGGGCCTTCAGAATTTAGCAGGGCCGTTTAGTATTCAGCCAGGCCGGCTTATGGTAGGAATGAATACAGATCAGTGCTTTTACTTGAGAATGTTTGATACATCCAAAAATCCCTCGAAGAAATGATTATGGATTCTGGGGGAATCTTGGGCCCTGTTTGAATAGGGCGAGCTGTAGGCTGATTCCACTGCTAAGAAGAACAGAGGAGATCAGCCTTCATTGTCAAGCCTGACAAGATTAAGCTGACTCAAAAAGCTGATCAAACCAAGCAAGATTCTGCGTGGTGAGGCGAGAAGTGGTGGCATAGGTGGCTGCTCTGAGGTGTAAACAGAGTTCTGACATTGACAGGGACACTTCTCATCTTACCCTGCAGGAACAGACAGAAGCCATACCCTCCCTTGCAGCATCACCACTGCCTTGTGAGCTGACGCGTTGACCATGAAATCCTTATCTCCCTCACTTCGGCACTAGTAGATATTGGTGTACAGTGGCGTGGCTGCTGCAGTAAAATAAGTGGCAGCCAGGTTTTATCTGTCTGCAAAAGGATTAATCAACTGGTTTTGTTTCATTTTCTGCAAAAATGATCATTATCTTTAACCTCATTATTCTTGTTGGTCTCTATATATGTTTCCTGAGAAATTTCCTCACCTCAGTTGCAGAGCTTCTTTTTTTTTTTTAACTGTTAATAACTGTCGCCTGGTAATGAATGGGGTTATTAAAGGAACAGCTGTACAGAATGGTATAAACATAAATCGGAATTTCTGCTGGAGCAGACAACCAATTTAATAGCATAACAGATAAATACATCTCATTTGAAATGTCACCTCATGCACCCCTCGCCCATCTTCACTTATTCTGTTTTATGTGTGGTCTCTTATGACCAGTCATGCTAGCTGATTATAACATTAGAAGAGTTGCCTTCTCAGCAGTCAAAAGTACTATAGCTCCACTACTGTAGCAGCCATGTGTCTTCCCCTCGACATTTTCATCTCCTATGCAAATACAGACCCAATGGAGCCAGTAATCATTCATCAGGAAACTGTCTCCAAATGGTAACTGCTTCTGTCCTGCTCATTTATTATTCATCACCACGGACGGGTCAGGCAGCTAGAGGCTGCACCAGTACCACATACACAGTCAGCCTCGTTCCACTATTTATCTCTCACTCTATTGCAATAAGGGGAAAGTCCATTCTTCTCTTATTTAGTTTGGTTTACTTCTCCACCCCTGGTTTTGATAAAACACCTAACCTGTTTCTGATACACTTGTTCAGAAACCTCTGCATACACAGCACAGAGAACACAGGGAGTGCCCATTTCACAGATAAGAGAAAAATGTATTTAGGAGGAGCTGTAGGTGGAGTTTGATCACAAATCTCAAAGGAGATACGACATGTAAGAAACGCCTTCATAAACAGGCCATCATAGAAGCACTTCAGTGGAAAGTCATTTGAATCAGTGGCATTTCTTTTGCTATCATGTCAAGTGTTTAATTCAAAATGACACTGAAGCATCAAAAACATCAAACCAGTATGCTGACTTACCAAAGGAAGCAAAATAAACTTCCATGGATGCAGCAGTACAGTGTCCCTGCTTGATACCTGCAGAAAACTTTAGGCTGTGTATTAATAACTACTTCTAAGCAAATATAAAATGTGCCTTGCATGCATTTAGAGGTCTACGGTCCTCTGTTACGAATCCCCACAGCACACTTCATGTAAACACATCAAACACTGCACGCTGATCTGGGGCTGTAGTCTGTCATAAGTAAGTCAGCAGTTTAGGTTTTTAGCTTGATTTGTTTTTCTACATGAGCCCACACACATAATGGATGATTTTCACATGCAGAATTCATCAAAGCTCGACACCATGCAAATGAATGGTAAAAGCTATTTGTTTAATGCTATGAAACTACAGATTGACAAAAAAATTAAATTTACTTTGTTAATAGAACACATCCAGAAATAATATATGTTTCCTGTTTTCAAGTTAGCTGATAAGCTAAATTTATTGCAGTTGACTTTTGCCCTACAGCGACAGCTTCAGCAGGGGATGCCAGGAGTTTTAGTTTTCAGCTGTGAGGGTTTTGTGAAGTTTATAGAAAGGGCCTGGGTACATCCCCTCTAGTCTGTCATCATACTTAAGTGGAGCATTGTCTAGGCCCTGCAGCTCCCCCAGATAAAACTGCCAGTGGTGCAATTTCCCCAAGACCCCTCAGGGCCCATAATTCTCTTTGTAGGTTGTCTGACAATTTGCTAAGCAGTTGAGTCAGGGACACAAGAAGACTGAGAAGTGCTGTAGCTTACCAAGAGGTTCTACAGACAATTCTGGGAGATTATATGGACCCTTTAACTTCAAAATTCCATATATTGCAGGGAAAATAAATGTATAAATTTCCTGTGGGGTTGTAATGCTTTCAATGAGAGTCCAATATTTCCAAATAACAAAAAAACTAAAAACAAAAAAACATCACTGTTAACTCACAGAGGAAATATTTGTTTAGTGATGATCATCAAAAGAAAAAGAAAATCCAAAAGGCAGAAGAAGAAAAGGATTTTGAGTCCCACTCTATGGGACAACTTCTGGGAAACCCAGATTCAGTGCATCACGAGCGTTAATCACCCTGCCAAGTGTAAAATTTGCACCAAAGCAGCATGTTGGCTGTAAGCTAGAATGACACACATTCAGCACCCGTGAGACGCTTCAACTGATGTACAACTGTATGTGGAGGGAGCCAGGTCCAACATGATGCATGTCATGTTGCACACATGATTATGAAGGATAGGTTTTGTTTTGTTTCGTTTTTTTTGTTTTGTTTGTTTTTTTGAGCGCATCATATCAAGCCATCTGTAATGCTGCAAAACTATTAGTATGCCATTCACAAGGACACTGGTTTCTCTGGAAAGTGAAATTTATGCAAAAATCTGTTCTGCCTGTAAAGAACTTTATATTGTGGTGATTTGTGTGTCTGACAGGAAAAGAGGGACAGCAAGAGACAGTCATAAAACCTCCTCTCACCCCATTTTTTTCAGTTAGCCATGGAAGTCAAATCAGATTTCCAATCTTTTCACATTTTTCCTCTCACAGTAGAGCATTCACAATCAACCTGTAATTGATTGTAAGAATGAAATTGCCTGTTACAATTGAGGATAGAATTGCCGGAGGAACGGTGGTGGTGGTGGGACTAAATAACAAGTGAGAGGACAGGATGAAAGACACTGCTTTAATTCACCAAAACTGATTTGATAATAAAACTCGAGCCTATTTCACAGTATAGCCAATTACATTGTCAGTGAGTTCTGCCATCATGGGTTTTGGAGTTTTATGTCTCACAATCAACTCTGTGGTAAGCTCCAAACCGGTATGTTTGTCATTTAACACATGTACATTTACAGGGCTAGAACACATAATTAGACTGCATATGGTAATTAAATAACTACCTTTTTTGTAATATAAGATGTCAAAACATTCTAAAGCCTTCTCGTATTTTAAAAGTTTTATTTTATAGTGAACTCTCTTGACTAATTTTGCAATCCAAAACACCCAAGGGCTCCAAGGTGACATGAAGTATGAGTCAATTCCTCATGTGAAGGAAGTAATTAATTAGGATGTCAAATTCAGGGAGCATCTTTGCCTTCATTTTTCTTCTTAATAGGGGAATAATTTGGAATTTGGAGAGGTGGCAGATCACATTTAATGAAGACTGACACCTGTTATTTCTCCCTGTCTCTGCCACCCACCACTGACTATGATTTAATAATGGCCGTGCCCTTTTGTAACATACATGCACTTCCTCAGAGCTCACTGTCACCGGGGTCATGTCCCAACAGATAGAGTGATGATGGCTGGGCTGCTGGGAGCCACCCTTAAGGGCAGACCTTTATGACAGAACAGGACCACTTTTGGGCTCGACTACTCATATCCTGTATAACATCTGTCTCTCCTAGAGTGAGGCCTTCGTTTTGACAGAGATGATCTCCCTGAAAGGCTTCTCAGTGTTATTGCCCCCTTAAAGTAATATCAGCTTTAACATATGCAAAAAGGTCAAGCTTGTGTGTTTTTACCTTATATACCCACATCAAATTTAAGCTGCCGCCTGTATGTGGAAGGAAGATTAATTGCCCTCCACAGTCAGGTTGTACTTAATCTGGTGTCCTTAAAGTGTGGCTGTGTTAGATTAGGTTGCACTAAGCCAATAAGCATTTGGTGTACAGACAGAGACATGTGTAGATACACACACGTATGTAAAAAAAAGAAAAAAAGAAAAAGAAACACACACACACGCACACACTGCAGAGCTGCAAAACCAGCCATTAAATGCCAATCATCAATCCAGAGTAATTCACCGGAGACAAACCCGTGCGACGCTGTCACAGGACAGAGAATCTTAATCAAACCTGAGTTCTGTCAGTCCATGGCTCACCTTTCTTTTTTTTTTTTTTTCATACAAAATCAAATGAAATGAGTGGGAGGGATTTGTGAGTGAGTGTGTCTGGACAGCAACTGTCCTGAAATGAGCAATGGTTCCATAAAAAGCAAAAAGCAAGACTAAATAATCATTGTTTGCGTGAAGCAGATTGGGCAGCTTCAAAGGGTTAAGCATGAGTGGATTAAAATGGCGGCACACATCCCTTTCCATACACTAATCCTCTTAGTGCCCACTCCTAATACGTTTTTATATCTTTCCTATCTTTCACTGAGGTGAAATATCAGATTAGTTGCCCGGCTTTGACTATATCTTATTACAACCTTATCTATCACTGAGGAGTAGTGAGCTTCCAATGAGGCTGGGGACTCAATGTGGCCTCACTGCTCTTTGTTAAGAAAATGCTAAATTAAAGTTTTAGTGTCGATGTGATCTAAAGTGGTTGATTTGTCTATCATTGTCTGATTTCCTCAAGCATTCTGTTATTCTTGCCATTTGTTTTGTTTAAGGCGCAACATCACAAAGGTGGTGGCAGGAAATGCAATAAAGCTTGGCTGAAGCAGGTGGTGCAGGTCGAGCCACATCTTGCTCTTTGCGTCTGCGGCGCACTGCGAGAAAAATGTCCTGTGAATTTACTCTGACATGTACTGTGCACACGCAGATGCGCACACACAAGCCTGTGCAATAATGCACACCTAGTGCAAATACTGTAAACAAATAGTCTATCAACCTGAGACCTGAATTCCATTTTAACACTGCCCCCAGCTGAACTAGATCTCATACAGTTGAAATCAATCACTTTCTTGCAAAAGTTAATGAAACATATGAAAACACAAGAGTTAAATCAATGAATGTGCTCTTGTGGAAGGGTTTTTCAGAGATTCATGTTTCACAACAGTATATCTTTCTGGCATGATTAACCGCAGACTAAGTTAATTAGTCAGTTAGGTTTGGGTTCAGTGGCCAGCAGTTCAGCTTGTGCAGTGAAGTATTTCACCTTGTCAGGAGCACTAAAGGTTATAAGGTGCACTTTTAGCCAAAATATCCATTTGCTACCTTGTAAGCATCCCTGCACTACTCAAAAACAGTAACTCACAATATCAATGTTATAGTTGCAACATATCCCAAAATCTTATATTAGCAGTCGTACTTAAACTGTTTACTTTTATTTGGCAAGTTAAACAGTATATAGACCTAACACACTGCTGCTTTTTAAATCAAGAAAATTAGCTGAAATCTTAATACTGATTTCTAGCTCGACTGCCAGCACAGTGGGTTTACAAAAGTGATGGTGTTTGTTGATACTTACTTTCTGGCAAACCGAAGATATTGCAGCTGTCAGAAAAATTCTCATTCTTGCAATAACCACTGGGAGGCTGATGTTGCTCCTTTTCTCCCTATCAAATACTCCGTTTTATAATCAGTACAATATAAAATAAACGCATGCAGTGCCAAAAGAATGAAGCTAGTAGAGCTGAGTGATGTTCACAAATAGTACAGCATGTTTGTAATGTTTTCTTATTGTTTTTCTGCTTTCTTGTTATTGCGTTAATATTTCATTTCCACCTTTATTATTTCTGTAAAGTTGCTATTTATGGAACAGGGATGGTAATTCCACTGTTTTCATTTCTCCTGCCGTCACTTGTTCTTTCCTCATTATGCATATTTGCACTGGTTTAACAAGAAACTATTGAATACATACGTCTGCCACCGTGGCAGTCGACCAACAAAACACTATCAGTTACCTATTCATAGTGATACAATACCAAACAATTCACCTTTGACTTACAGTGTATATAGTCTGCCTGCAATACTCATGTAGTATGCCCGCAATGCAGTGCACTTTCATATCAGCATAGAGAAGGGACCAGTTAATCCAGAGGGTTATGATAGTGAAAGTTCTTCTTTATCCACCTTAAGATGATCCTGCTTTTGCAGTCCTGTGCAGCCCAGATAACAGTGAAAAGCTGAGGAGAGAAAAAGTACAAGGGTGTGCGCTGGATGTACATCCTAAGGTCTGCAAAAGGCCGTGATGGCTCACCCACAAACGGTGTGGGGTTTTTCCTACTCTTGTGTTCACTGAAGAACACAGCAGATGAGGAGCAGGTTGTAGCTGTGACAGCAGTATACCGATGGGGAAGTTTAACAGTTTGGCTGCAGGATATGTTAGAAGAAACTGTTTTAGCTTTAGCTGTTGTCTAGTGAGACTTAATAAGGTGGGCAGTGGTAAGAAAAATGGTTCATGTGTGACAGTAGCACTGTGCATAATTTAAAAGTATCCTGTGGTATTGCACAGTATCTTAGCAATGAAGTGAAGGCAAGGAAGCAGAAACGTGCAATCAAATGATTCAAGATGTAGACCGTGTCCTATTTTTAAAAGTCAAAAAACAGGAAAAGCATATAACAAACAATATTTACAGGCGGTGTTTGAGAATAAGTAGTTACAAGTTAAAATATGTATTCAAACTGCAAAATAAATTTCAATGTAATCAGTTACAAAACTTATATGCAAAATTTACCAGTCATTTAGTTGCTTTGCCTCCTTTTGCTTCAAACTTTTGATGGTAGGAGGGCTTATGAGGAGCTGTCTCCATTCATTTGGTAGCATGAGGTTAAATTTTGAGAGTTGTTTTTTTCCTCTCTGTTTGAATTTGCACTGCCTCTTGTTTGCAAATCAAATCATTTATCTAAGCAACCACAGTCGGCTATGCCAGTGACAAGTCAGGCACACTAAGGCAGGTGGCTATGTTGTCAGATAAGAATGCCTTTCAGTTCTGAAAATTCCACAATATTTTCCTTCTGAAATCAGAAAAGCTCTAAAATTACTGTAAAATCTTCTTTAGTGAAAATACTTTAACCTAAGCAAAACACCTGAATGGTACTGCTGCAATTAGAAAATAAAAGAGTCTTAAAGATGGTGTGCTGCTGCTCTATAACATATACAATGTTTTATTTACAACATTTCAGTTGCACAGTCAAAGCCCAAGTCTCAGTGAGTTTTATCTCCAGTGCTGCCGTTCAGCGTTCACTTCCACAGCGCATTGATCCTCTTGGAGCATAGCCAGAGCCCAGAGAGCAAGAAGAAAACTGTTGAGTAGCAATTCCAGAGATGTCCCTTCTTCCTTTAAGAACTGCTGACATCATCTGCATCTCATGACTTATATAGCTCTCATAAATTCAAATACATGGTTGGTTAAAACACATGAATGAGAAGAAACAACTCAGGTGGAATACAAATAGTGAGGCTTTATAACCAAATCATGAAGCAGTTTCTAGGGAAGCAGAGCACTTGAGTGTGGACATCTCTCTTAGTATCTCCTCCCTCTCTCTCTCTCTCCATTTTTCTCCTCCTTTCTATCTCTGTCTCTGGCTATGGGGAAATTACCCATGAATGAAACAACTGTTGACACAAAGAGAATTATTTTTTTGCCCTTGCTCCACTGTACGGGCAGTGGATTATGAAATCCTGTGATCCAACCTCAGTCCTCGGGCCTCAGTAAACATTAGCTGACACATGGGGGAAAGGAATCCCCATAGCCTCAAGGCAGGATTGCCTTTTCCCAAAATAAGCATCACCATCCAACTACATAGTAAGGAGAGATAATGAAGTCATAAGGTTCTAAAGAGCAATTATCTTACCTATTTGGGTATTAATGGCCTTATCGTAGTTGTAGATTGTTTCGAATTAAAAACAAAAGAGAAACAACAACAAGGCATCAAGATGAATACATCACAACTAGTAAATAGGTATTTAAAACACACTGGATGTATGTTTGATATAGCATAACAGCTATTTTCAGTATATACAAAATTGAGCAAAAATCTTGAGCAACCCCAGTTTCTTTTTTATTTTGCTTTCAAGGAGCCAGACTTTCTTGGAATTCTTCAATGTGTTCCTGAGCAGTAGAGCTCCAGGTTTTCTGAAGATCTTTCAAAGTTTTTCTTTGGACATTGGCAGCTCTGTCACCCATTTTCAATCCGGTTCTTGCACCTGACCAGTTCTTCCGTTTTTGTTTGTCTGTAAATAAAAAATGACACCTTACTCAAGGGATGAACTAGTGTTGTATCTACACATAGACAACTTAGCAAAGAACTCATTTTAAATTCTATCTTTTGGTACTTTGTTACTTTAGCTGTGGCAGAAATAATAAAAAAAAAAAGCAGAAATGTGAATTGTTTTCAGTGACTTTAACTTTCTGCACATACAATGTTTAGAGTGCAGAAATTTGTTAGATTTTTTTTTTAGCTGAATCTATTAAAAAAAATAACACCGTTTCACAGAATAAAAATATACTACTCAAAAAATTAAAGGAATACTTTGAAAACATTTGGGCATGCTGATGTCCAAGGGGATCACTGAGCTCCTGGAAAATATGAGGTGCAACCTAGTGGTGTTGGATGGACCAAAACATGATGTCCCAGAGTTGTCCTATTGGATTTAGGATTTAGGAGTTGGACTACCTGTGCAACCTCTGCATGGTCCAGGTATTACCAGATGAGATGCTAATGTTGAACTAAGAAAATTACTCATTTGCATCTAGCCTTTGTGCCATCAAATGTTCCTCAAGCCCCGATCTAGGGTGAGGAAGTGTAATATGTTAAACGTTCACAAGTTGGAGTAAATGTGCAACCTCTGTAGGGTCTAGGTATCACCTCACGCTACCAGCAGTGACACTGAGCCTAGCTAAATGCAAAACTAGTGAAAAAAACAGTGAGAAAAGATGAGGAGGGGAAAAAATTTTCAGTGGTCTCCACCTGTAAAACTATTCCTGTTTTGGGGGTTGTCTCATTGTTGGCCCTCTGGTGCACCTTTTGTTAATTTCATTTAAACCAAAGCAGCTGAAACTGATTAACAACCCCCTCTGCTACTTACTGACCAGATCAGTATCCCAGTAGTTTAATTGACTTGATGCTATACTCTGATTTAAAAATGTCCCTTTGATTTTTGTATTTTTATTTCATCAGTGTAGTATTTCTGCACCAAAATGTTGATTCCCAAAGAGCCATTAGCTGAAAGCATGACTTATCTCAGCATGCTGTGCAGTGCTTCCTTAAAAAAAAAAAAAGTCGAGGAAACTGAACAAGTGGAGAACAAAAGAAGAAGTAGAAGGCCTTAAAAAAAAAAAAAAAAACTACAGCAGACAAACAGTATCTGAAAAGAAAAGCAGGTAGAAAAGGCTGACATATGCCAAATGACACAAGAGGTGGAATGAAAATCAGTGGCAACGGGTCTCATGCAGTGATGAATCCAAATTTGAGAACTTTGGTTCAAATTGTTGTTGATACCTGTGGAGATCAGGAGAAAGGTAACATAGTGAGCTTCTACAGTCACCTGTAAACACGGTGGAGGCACTGTCATTGCATTTCAGCCAGTGGTGTTGGGATCTTGCCAAAATTGATGGAAAAATGAAGGCAGAAAAGTACCATCAGATTTTGATCACTCATGGAATACAATCTGGAAAATATCTGAGGCCCTTTTTCCAATGGCCGGTGCCAAGTGCTCGAACCGTTCAGCGTATTTTCCCCTGCAAACTCACTCGGTGAAAAACTGGTTCAGGTCCAGCAGCGCAAGCTAGCTGGTCTGGAACCAAGAATGTGTGACGTAATCAGCAGAAGGGTGTGACTCTGCCATCTCAACTAAAGTTTTCTACAGCTATTTCACTGTGTGGTGTGTATTACACGAGGAAAGCGATGCGATTTTCATGGCCGTGAATTAGGTTCAGGCTGTGTTGAAGAATAAAGGCGGTCATACCAAATATTTACTTTCAAGCTCGTTAGAAGTGGACAGCCTCCGTTTTTGCCTTAGATGCTGTATTTCTATGTTTGTGTGCAAGCGTTTCAATAAATCTCTGCACCTATTTCCAATTTTCTTAGTAAAATATAAAGAATACCTATGACCCTATAATTTAATAGTGCATGCGTGTGTGTATTTGTACAAATGTGAAGCTGGTTGCTGTTAAAAAGCAACACGCAGGATCAACCTTTTATTGCTTAAATGAACTGACTGTCTACATAAAAGTAAAAATTTGTATCCACTTCAGTTCAATTTGTGTAAATAAGCATATGACCCCAAACATTATCTCCATTATAAGCTACTAAGAGGTTGTGAAAACAAGTCAACAACCGAGCATTACTCCATAAAACTATAAAATATTGCTGAAGCACAGCATACAATTATCGTATATCTGAACCATAATGTCCCATGCTCCAAATGATAGGCCACTATTACATTTTTTAACACATTACCTCACTGCAGTAAAATGTTCACATAGATTATATCAGATCTCAAAAACACACTGATCTCAACAGCTGGCACCAAACCCATTTCAGTAATACAAAACTCTAAATTACAATGACTTTATTGATTAATTATCAAAAACTATTATGATATTTTTCTTTACTTAGAAATTACAATTTTATCTGCCCCTTGAAACTAGTGGGGGTCCACTTTTGTAATAGTTTTGTTTTTGTTTGTATTTGTAATTTCTCCCCTGTTCCACTCCCTGTAAGATTGTCAAGCTTACTGGCTTAATGTTGTACTTTTTTCATTGTCAGTGTTCATTTATTCTCATGTGCATGTACTGTAACTCTCAACCTCAAATTTAATACACCAAATTAAAATGCCAAATGTGCTGTCACTTGTTTCTATAATTGTAAATTGCTGTGCTGCATGTATGGTTAAAATGTATTGTTTAAAAAAAGAATCTAATAAAGCTTCTGAAACTCTGAAAAGCCCACAGTTTACGGCTGTGCATTTTGAACATGTGCCAGGTTATCACCAGCGATAATACCAAGAAAAAAAGTGAGCAAATGCAAACCGGACTCATCTCTCAGGGCTGGGCTTGGCTCCATTAGGTAAACATTACAAACATTCAGGATCTCCAACCCTCTATGGATCAAAAGTCAGTGTGTGATGCTAAAATACAATCTGCTACCCCCAGACCACTCTGTGCTGAATGTACAATTAGAGTATACTAAACAGCATGAACTGCCTTTCATGTGGCATCTCTGCAATCACACTTTGCACAGGGGGATATGAGTTCTCCCAAGGAAGCCAGTCCTTCTATAGCCCTACATTTTCTGTTACCCAGATATCTGCAAAAGGAACTGCCACCTTCCTGTAGCACCTTACACCACCTTTAACGCCAAAGGCTTTGAAGACAGCTAATTTCCATACTAATTTCTTTCTTCCCACCCCCCTATAATTCCAGACCAGGCATGAGGCAAGAAGACATGTGTCGCTTGATCTAATGGTGGGGACTAATTGCATTCTGGGATACATGCCTGGAATTCAAAATGTTCAGCAGAAAAGCATGTTGTGCAAGCAGACCACATACAGCATTGAGACAATTAATAACCCTCCTTCAGGGAAGAAATTTTGGACTGTCCAGCCTCCCAGAGGACTGCACTGCTGCCTTTATTGATATCTGTGGTCAGATAGAGACAGGCCTGCCATCCCCAGGCAGCATGACTCCACTGGGGCTCCACTGTGACTGGACTGTTATGAGGCCAACTTAGCCAGCCTGCTCCAATCATAGGAGCACAAACAAGCTCCTAACCACACTGAATGCTAAGCCAGATCAGTCTCGGGGTGGTTTGTCAGGTTTTGCAGGGATAACATAGCATGAGATTATTTTTTTCCTCTCTCTCGTTCACTCTCACTGTCTCTCTTCCTCTATTTCTATCTCTGTGTCTGTTATTTTGAATTCACATGTCTCTGAGGAGGAGAATGCCTTTTCGACACATGCTGACACGCACACACACTCACATCCCTACACAGTGGCATAGACACAAACGTGCCTGTGTGGTTACACCCACTCACACTCTCACCTCCTATCTCCCCTCAACACAAGCAGCCAAAGTGTTCAAGGTCTCCATTTATATGGTTCAGATATGGTTCAGCTGTGAAATTAAGATGAGGTGTTGAGAAGCTAATGTTGAAACAACAAAACTACTAATTTGCGGATAGCCTTCTGTACCCGGTGCCATCAAATGTTCCTCAAGCCCAGTATTAGGGTGATGAAGTGTAACATGTTAAACTGTCACAATCATAGGGCAAAGTCCTCTGGTGACACATTATAAGAAGCAATAAACATGACCCTCCCTCATGCTACCGCATCTATCACACAGACAACATATGGGTGCCTGCAGGGGTGATGGTGCTTACCCACCGGGGGTTTTGCTAACAGCACTGTCACGGTCACTATAAAAGGAAATTTCATTTGATTAAAAAAAAAAAAGAAACTTTTTCCACCAAAAGGAAGTCAACATTTGTTGAAGTGAGGCTCTCACTGAAGTTTCTGTCTTAAGTAAAAACTGGTGTAGCTCTTTTTCTAGGTGTGTTTGGGAGATAGAATGAGGCAATGGCAGGCGGAGAGGATGATTTGTGTGTGTGGTTGTGTTGTGAGGGGAAGTGCTCATCTGTGAATATAACCTTATCGTTGCATTTTACAGCACACAGTCCAGTAAGGCTAGTCAGGATTTAGAGAATTACCACGGCTAAGTCAGGCACAGCAGCTCAAAACATTTTTGGATATTAGATTAGATGGACAGATTAGAGGGGAATAAAAAGCCTAACAATATGTTTTTCTCTTCTTGGCTCCCCAGGCTGTGAATACAAAGATCAATCAACACATTTGCTTGACACTGGCATATGTCACCACCTATTAAATGCAGCTAATCATGGCCACACATGCACCAATTCAGAAGCACAGCCAGACCCTGGTGACCATGACGTCTCTGTTCACTGCTTCACTCTGAGGGGGTGAAAAAGGTACGCATCCAAACTAATTTGTCTTGACGAGAAAACAGCTGTAACCACACCCGTGGGGGGTGGGGGGTGGGGGTGGGGGGGACACGAGATAAGTGCCATGTTGTTGAGATGGTATCAGATGGCGACAGTGTCCCACCCAGGCACCACACACTATTTTCAGGTGTTCAATCCACCATGTTGTGCCTATTAATCAGAGCTGACACTGAATAAACACAGCAGCACAAAGCTAATTGACCATACACCACATGAACACGTGTTCACAGATCCTGTCTATTATTGTCCTTTCAGAGTCTTAGGTTTGTGTGTGTCTATATATACATTGTTTTTTGTTTTTTGAATAGGTCTAGACCTCCTAACAAAGACAACTGATTTTGCACACTGGGGTAATCAGATGAAAAAGAAATTTTTTGGTATTGTGCCTGTGATTGCACCTATTGTGCTTCATGCTATGGAAACAGGGAAGGGAAGCTAAATATCATGATTTAAATGATCAAGGATTCAAAAACATGAAGCTCCAGAATTTGTAATCAATAAGGCAGATCTGGTCCAAAGCGCACTGACTCAAAGAATTTTCTTTTTTTTTTTTACCGGCTCAGGTTGCCTAAAGCATTCATAGCTGTAAAATACCTGATTTCCCAATACAGAAATGTTTAAAAGAATGCTGCTCAGAGGTCAGTCCTTGTCAAGGGAAAAAGAAAAATGTTAAAAGAAGCACTTTGTTGATTTGGGTGAAATACTACTATAATGGCAAACATCAAGACTGATGTAGGCTAAAAACAGTCCGTAAAGCATGTCATGCTTTTTCTAAATGGATCTCCTGCAGGCAGAGATGAGAAAATCAATAGGTGAACTAAAGTTTTCACTGTATGTCCTGTACTTTATTTTTTTTTTTTTCAGAGTACAGCATTCACCTCATTAATTGTTGTAATGTTTGTCTATTTCAAATGCCACAGCCCCTTAAACATGCTACACAAGGATATGCCTTTATTAGCCAGCATGTTGGTCCACACACACACACACACACACACACACACACACACACACACACACACACACACACACACACACACACACACACACACACACACACACACACACACACGTCTATATTCAAAATTTAAAAGAGAAAATGACTATCAGGCAAACTAGAATGACAACAAACTGTTTAGATTACATTCACTCGACTGTGTAAAATTAATTGTGTTATACAGTAATTTCAGAGTGTTAATATACAAACACAATTTTAAAACATCACACAATACAGTGAATTGCTAATTTTCTAAAACTGTAATTCCACTTGAACAAAAAGCATTTAAACTACTATTTATCATACAGACATTCAAACAGAAACCATGAAAGCACATTTGGCTCTAAACATGAGAGGACTGTACACAAAGTCTGTTAATTGCCATCTAACAGCATAAATAGCTAAACCAATTATGCATAAATAGAACAAGCTTCTCTTAAATATGTTTCATTCAGAAGCAAATGGGTCATTGGGTTACAAATTATTAATTGTTTAAACATCAACAAACTGCATATTAAATCGATGCAGCTTTTGATGATTCGGAGCCCCACCAACCAACCCTACAACTTCAAACAGCCATATCCAACAATTCTTTCATTCATTTGCATCCGTATATAACAAGGACCACATCCATTCTAATGCAAGGCCAATTGAATCCATTTTCTGCTTCTACTGGGCAAAGCAAGGAAACACCTGTATTTTTATTTAACCTGAGGGAGGCTATTCAAGAAAGCCTTGGACATTTCACAGGGACAAATCAGATCAGTTATATGAACATTAACATCAGGTCTTAAAAAAACGAGGAAACATTTGTGCCCAAAATATTTGTCAGCAAAAGCCACGAAGGCCAAGACAAGTTTTATCACATATATGGTGACACTCCAGTTTGAAAAAGAGGAAATAAAAGTACACTAAAAAGACTCAAAATTCTTGCACTTGTGATTGGGAGGGAGAGGAATGGTATTGAGTGGTGACAGAATGAATGGCATAAAACAAAGCTGCAACCACTGTAATTCACCACTTTGGGGTCCCATACCAATGCTTTGGTAAACTCTGGATTCAAAATGCGATTCAATTAAAAGTCTCACATAAGCCACCAGCTTTTCAGAAAATAAAAGTTGCTGAAAAGCAGAAAACAAGCCCATTTTGCTGTTTTATTGTACATGCAGCCATGTTGGTGTGCCCAAGGGACTGTGTGAACACTCAGACGGATGGTGAGAGTTGATACTAATTGATGTATCATGGACAGGCACAGTGTGGAATGGAGTGGAGGGCGTATCGTCATTGACGAGAGGTCCATAGATTAAGCTTGTCAGTTCCCCTTCCTTTTTATGCCTCTGGCAAGGGGTGCTCAGGAGGAATCAATTTTTTTGAGGAGCTCTATGGGTGAGGACCATAATAATAACATCATCCTCAGCTCCAGCCAAAATAAGCATGGCCATCTTGCCCAGTCTGAATCGATGTACCACTGTCTCTGGTGTCCTACGGTAGCGCCTGTAAGTCCATTGCTGTGCATGGGCCAAGATCCAGTACCGGGCAGGACATTGAGGTGATAATGCCAACATCTGTCAGAGAAGCTTAGATATTCCTTCCCCAGCAAGCAGCAGGGACAGACTATAGATCTGTGCCATTCCTTGGCAGCAAAGAAAAAAAAAAGTTATGAAATAAAATCAGTCATTCTCTGTGTACTTTCAAGTGCACTGGTTCAAGCTTCCCACCACAAATGCTTCAAATAAACTCAAAACTGATGTGAGGTTGTGAAATTCCCTTGGACCTAAGACTGTTCAGCCTTCACAGGAAATAAATTTATATTAAATTAAAAAGAAAGCCATATTTTGGTTGATAAGATAAGATTAGATTTTCTTCCAAGATGTAAGCCTAAGTCAATAGCCATTTTAAAATCATTCACAAAATTTCAGTGCAGTTCCTGGCGAATGGTTTCATAAATGTGCCCGTTTTCTATCAAAAATGAATGCTGTTTGAGTTAGAATATAAACTGTGACACAAACTCATCAAAACTCAAGTAAGGGCAGAGCTTTTCATCTTTTGAGTTAAGCGTTAAAATGTACTGATCATCACTTTCTCACGTTGCTTGATGTACAATGTATTTTTTTTTTGGTAAATGTATACTATTCTTTTTGAGTTCCTGCACTGCTAGATATACTGTAGGATGGTGCAAAAGAGAACTGAGGCTAGAACATAAAGTGTGATGCAGAGCCTTACTGACAGACATTGTAATGAATCAGTGGACAAGTAAACGCATTCCTCTTCTTTTTTTTTTAACAAAAAAAAAAAAATTGTGGTTAAAAAAAAAAAAAAAAAACTAAACAAAGAAACCCCCACAGATGTTAAACAGACAAAGCAGCATCATTTACAACAGAAAATTTAAGGTTTTTAATGTAGCTGTAAAATCAATAAAAGACACAAAGGTACGTCAACAGCAGGAAGTATATTGAGGTAGATTGTAGCTCATAAATGAAACATCGCTTTCTGAAAGAAAGAAATACATTGTGGCTAAATTACTGCTGTAGTTTATGATCAACCCTGCTGCTCGAGGCAGCGCTGTTGTGTTTATTCACACAGCACTCAATTGAAAGGGGGAAACCATTTCCAGCATTTGTGTGGCTCTTGAAATTACAAAATTTTCATACTTAAGTCTTTTTTTTTTTTGAAAACCTTACAGTGTTGGGTTGATGGTACAACTCATCCCCTTTCACAATTAGCAACTCACTGTCTCAACACCTAAACGAACACAAAATGCAATAAGAGAAATCCATATGTTCATTTACTGCAAATGGTTGTTAACACATCACCCAGTTCCCTGCACATATGTGAACAATCAAAGCACCAGTTTTAAGTTGCTCATTACTTTAATTGACAGTTATTGTGAAGAATTGTTCTTCCTTTTTACTTACAATCAAGCAAACAATGCAAGCCTCTGCATCATAATCGCAGACTGACAGAAATACAAAGCGCACTATGCACCGTTTTGTACATAGTCATCAGAAAGCCCTGAGGAGAAAAAGTCCCTTGCCATTGCCTAAGGTTGTTTAACTCAACATTAAGAATTTATGAGCTTAAAGATTCTTCTGGTGGTGTCTTCATACAACTGCAACAACTCTCAAAGGTGCTATGGCAAAGCAAACAAGTTGCTCGGGCCATATTTGATTATTTGACAATAATCTTTGCTTTATGGAAGAAGATTGTAAATTTCCATCAAGACATTAGTACATCTGAAGCATTTAAGCATTGAGTGGTACTTTAAGGACATAATGTAACTTAATTGTTTCTAATCTCCACGTTCAGCAGATTTGGAGCTGATGGTATTTCTAAACTTTTGAGGACAACAAATTTGGTCTGCTTCGGTATGTAAGATACAGTAACGTACACGTTCACGTTCATGTATTCTGAATGATTATTGGTCAAGATAGTACACAAAATTAGGCACAATCAAGCTGCTGTTGCTCAAGTGTTTATTAAATGGACACAGCTGAAGCTTTTGATATGACTAGAAACATATATAAATTAGGTAAATTACATCTTCACATTGCAAAACAATGACATATTCTCCTTTCCATATAGAGTTCAACCACCCTTTATTGATTAACAATGATTGGATATGGCTCAGAACTAATTCTCCTCCTGGTCGGAATATTAATTGTGGTCAAACTCAAGACTTCTTTTCCAATAAAGACAGGGAATTGATTTGTCGATGTGCTTCATTGTTATTCTTGTGGCACGCTATTTGTTTTTCATTGGGGTGAAACAGTCTGGGGGTAAAATGGACAAGCTGGAATAACAGAATCGAGCGGAGGCTGCGGACGCTAGGTGTCACCCTTGTGACTTTGAAATCTGCCAGCCCTAGACAGGATGTGATGGCGGCAGAGCGCGCCAGTTAGAGTCAGGCAAGCAGTCTGGCTGCATGGGAGGAGGATGCGTATGTGTGTGTATGTGTGTGTGTGTGTGTGGGCCGGCTGTAAGCGAGTGTCGCTCCTATCTGAATGAGAAGAGTGAGATTTCAAGGAGGGTGATGACAGTCAGCAATATGGGCAGATCTCCTAAAGGAACTTCTTATTCAATCCTTTTTTCTTGACAGAGTGTTTTTCCTAGTTCTGTAGGCTGGCAGTTAATGGTGGTAAACTGGTCACTTTTAGAAGGAGCCACGTCAATCAGCCGTCATGGAGATAAGTTAAGGGGCTTTGAATAATCGATGTGTTGTTACTTTTATTATGATGATTAGCTGCAGGATGAAGGTAATCGTGAAACCAACTCATTACTGACCGTATTAGCAAGGTTTTCATATTTACAGCCATGAAATGGTTGTTTCCACATATGACAGTCATTATCTCTATAATGAAATACACTCATTCCAAAGTATTTTTAAAAAGTAATGTGAGCATCAAGGAAGTATGAAACAGACTACTGGTTTTGACCAGTAGCTGGGAGGAGTAGTGGGGCCCCATATCTATAAAATCTACCTGTAAAAGCTTGTTATATATATATATATATATATATATATATATATATATATATATATATATATTATATATATATATATATATATATATATATATATATATATATATATATATATGAGTTACTATTGATTTGGCCCTTAGCAAAATTTCCTCCCAGCACGTTGTTACATGGAAGCCATAGGCCTATAATATTTATTCATTATTGGAAATTGCCTCACCACGGTGCCTGGTGTTGCTGAAGTTCAGAACGTTAAATGCAAGACAGCCACGTTAGGGTCTAAATGATGCAATATGATGCGTGTACTTGCAATGGTTGTGGGCTATAGATCAGCGGGCTCGCGGTTGACTTTAAAATATGCCGTGTAAGCCAGCAGTAAATGCTGTCTTGTAGTGACGGTGTCTGCTCTGGCGCGGAGGTGGCCACACCTTGACATGCCACCACCTGTCTCCAACAAATCTCACAAATAATAGCGAGGATTCTCTTGTTGAATATCTGCGTAGTAAAATACGACTTGTTACATTTAATTGACTGCGACAGCAGAGGGGAACGCAAGGACAAATCTGTGAAAAGTTATCCTTAGCTTCTCTTCTCTGCTTATGCTGGAGGAAATTACTCTGTTACTCTTGTCTGTGGCACTCATGGGAGCCTTTTAAAGACCCCCATGGGTCCCCAGACCCTACATTTGGAACCGCATTCTAACGATCATCTAATACTCAGCTTCGTGTTTCGGCGTGTACGATGTAATTGCCCGTTGAGTCGTCCATCTGCAGGAGAACAGGTAGTTGGCCGCGTTTCATTGCTGTACTTTGCCCCACCCACCAGCAGCTCCAGCCCTCCTGTGTAACCCCTGATTGGCTGAGGGGATTGCGGGTCCTCAGACCGAGCGCTCGCCTCGGAGCTGAGAGTTCGCCAGTGTGCACCAGTGAAGCGAGAGGAGCGCTTG
This sequence comes from Archocentrus centrarchus, assembly GCF_007364275.1. Taxonomy (NCBI): domain Eukaryota; kingdom Metazoa; phylum Chordata; class Actinopteri; order Cichliformes; family Cichlidae; genus Archocentrus; species Archocentrus centrarchus. The sequence goes on along the minus strand of NC_044355.1, from coordinate 10,159,311 downwards.
TTGGAGTCAACTAGACAACCTTCTGGCAACGAGTAGTGATTTCTTTTTTTTTTCTCTCCCTCAGCCGGGCTGGATATAGGCTACTGTGCTTCAGTTTGCTGCAGCTAAACATGAAATGCGTTTTGAACATACAGTAGGTTCTGGCAAGGTTTCCTCCCACAGGCTTTTGGCTATATTTTCAACGGATTTTTTTTTTTTTTTTGTGTTGCATGGACTAATAATCGGGATATGTGAAGCCTTTTCCAGCTGAGACACAAGGAAATTAATTAGTAAGTAAAAGCTTCAAGAGTTGCGGAGGGGATGAAAGACTAAATCTGCTGGAAATAAAAAGGTAATCGGGACATGAGTGATGTGATGAGGCATTCCTGCAATTGCACCCTCTTTTTCTTTAAGCAAAGATATCCGGACTTAGGCTGCTCAATAATTTTGTGACTGCTGATCCCTTAATTTATTTATTTTTTCATCAAATGTGCAGTTTAAAACCTATAGCTGTCAACCGAAGAGGAAATTTGATCACTGCCTGTAATATATTGCTCAGAACAAGATGTTTATCCAAAATGCGACTTAAATATTGACTGGGATAAAGGCGGAAAATTTAACACGGACTTTTGAGCTCCTTTACTTTGTCTACACAGAAGATTAAAAATTTTTGTGGACTTGCTCAAAGGAATTCTCTGTCTATGCAGTCCGAACATTTTTCCCCTTCCAGCTCACTTGAAAATGGACGGTTCATCGCATGAGTCCTGTGTAAGACCACTTTGCCGCTTGATAAGAGCAGCACGGATTTATTCGACTAAATTAGTACTGTGAGAAGCTTCAGCATGTTTTCACAGATCTGTCGTCCCCAGTGTTTCGTCCCCTGCAGTAGACCAGAGGATGTGCCGTGCCTGAGGAGAGTGAAATAGGCTAAGGCACTTGTTAGAATTTTAGCTTTCACTCCTATATATCATTTGCATACACAAGATATTTTCATCACTCAGACACTTTTTGGACATTTTAATGAGATGATTCATTTGCATAATTTTTCCAATTTTCTCTGACGTGTGTCTCTGTGCGTAATTATCGAGGTCTTTGTTAGGCACAGAAAAAGTCAACAGGTACAATGCAAACCAAGGAAATGGAATTAATACAATTAACTGCTGTGTTCCTCCTTTTTTGGGTCGGGACTGAAGCTGTTATCAATTTAAAGTATGGAATAAACGAGGAGATGAGGGCCGGGTCAGTGATAGGAAACGTGACAAACGACGCACTAAAGCAAGGATTTCAGATTGCACCGCAGCCCCCGTACTTGAGGGTCATATCCAATTCACATCCTGGATATGTGGAACTCAGTCCAGCAGGAATCCTTACCGCCCAACAGAAAATAGATCGGGATGTATTTTGTCGACAAAACCCAAAGTGCATTATATCCCTAGAAGTGATGTCAAACTCTATGGAGATCTGTGTCATCAAAGTTGAAATTGAGGATTTGAACGATAACGCACCCAGATTCCCTACGAGCCACATTGACATAGAAATTTCAGAGAATGCTTCCCCTGGTACCAGGTTTCCCCTAGAGGGGGCAAGCGATCCGGACTCGGGGATCTTTGGAGTGCAATCATATTCCATCACCCCAAATGAGCTTTTCGGACTAGAAATAAAGACCAGAGGAGATGGCTCCAAAATTGCTGAGCTTGTTGTGCAAAAATCGTTAGACAGGGAGACTCAGTCCCATTATACATATGAAATCAGCGCAGAGGATGGAGGAGACCCACCAAAGATAGGTGCGGTCCAGTTAAATATCAAAGTAATCGATTCTAATGATAACAACCCAGTTTTTGACGAGCCAGTGTATACAGTTAATGTGATGGAGAATTCTCCGCTTAATTCATTAGTTATAGACTTGAATGCAACGGATCCCGACGAAGGCACTAATGGAGAGGTCGTGTACTCGTTCAACAGTTACGTCACCGAGAAAACAAGGGACGCTTTCAAAATTGACCCCAGAACCGGGATCATCACCGTCACTGGTGATTTGGATTATGAAACAGCGCAAATATACGAAATCGACGTCCAAGCCAAAGATTTAGGTCCAAACTCTATCCCAGCGCACTGCAAAGTCACCGTGAACGTGATGGATACGAACGATAACCCACCTGTCATCAGTTTACTCTCACTGAACACAGAGATGGTGGAAGTTAGTGAAAACGCACAGCGTGGATATGTCATTGCGCTGGTAAGGGTGTCAGATAAGGATTCTGGGGCAAACGGCAAAGTGCAGTGCAGGCTGCAGGGCAATGTTCCGTTCAGATTACAAGAATATGAGAGCTTTTCCACTATACTTGTTGATGGCAGGCTGGACAGAGAGCAAAAGGACACATACAACCTGACTATCCAAGCAGAGGACAGTGGCATCCCCCCTTTACGCGCCACAAAATCGTTGGTAGTAAAAGTCACAGATGAAAACGACAACCCTCCCCACTTTCTTAAGCCACACTATCAAGAGATGGTGATGGAAAACAACCTCCCTGGTTCATGCCTGCTAACAGTATCAGCAGAAGATCCTGACCTGGGGATGAATGGCACAGTTTCATACTCCATAGTCCCTGGTGAGATCAAGCACATGGATGTAAACACATATGTCAGCATAAACCCCTCAGGCCGCATTTATTCAATGAGATCATTTGATCACGAATACACTAGGACTTTTGATTTCAAAGTACTGGCCAGAGACAACGGCAATCCGTCTTTATCAAGTAATGCAACAGTGCGTATTGTCGTGTTGGATGTCAACGACAACACACCTGTTATGACAAACCCTCCGCTGGTTAATGGCACGGCGGAAGTTTCTATCCCAAGAAACGCTGGGGTGGGTTACATGGTGACCCAAGTTAAAGCTGACGACTATGATGAGGGGGAGAACGGGCGTCTGACCTACACTATCTCAGAGGGAGACAGGGCTTTCTTTGAAATCGACCAGGTAAACGGAGAGATACGCTCCACCAGAATGTTTGGAGAAAACGCCAAATCTACCTACGAGATCACAGTTGTGGCGAGGGATCACGGGAAGCCCTCCCTCTCCTCCTCGGCCTACATAGTGGTATACCTATCTCCAGACCTCAACGCGCAGGAGTCTATAGGACCTGTCAACTTATCTCTCATCTTCATCATCGCCTTGGGCTCTATCGCAGCCATCCTGTTTATCACCATGATTTTTGTGGCGGTCAAGTGCAAGAGGGATAACAAGGAGATCCGGACGTACAACTGCAGGTACTGACTAAATCCCGTGCATGTACGTACGGTTAAATGTATAGATTTGTGTAAATTTGTGTGTGTGTGTGTGTGTGTGTGTGTGTGAGAGCGAGAGAGAGAGAGAGAGACACACAGAGGGAGAGCGATTTCGTGTGTCCGCAATTGCGCTTGTACCTGCAAGATGTCAGTGCATTGCTTTTGTTATGCAGCACGAAAAGACTTATGATCTGAGGGCAGCAGATTTCTTTCCACAGCTGAAACTGAGTTATATCTAAATAATCTCTACTGCTTTAAATCAGAAACATTCGCTAAGGCCCACTGTTCCGTGTTAGTGGAACATGATTGATGGATTTAATCCTTCCATTGTAACCAATTGACTCATAAATATGACGGTTCAGCTGTCATGTTCAATTTGCGGATGTGTTGCCGGACAATTAACGCCCCACTGGCTCAATAGCAAACCCAAGCATTTATTATTTAACCTCCACCGTGGCTGATTGGCTGTTATCAGCTTTAATCTAGTGTGATTATGGATAGCCCTCAAGGATCATTCAGATTCCCCTCAGCCTTCCTCTACACAGAGTATAATAAAATAAAATAACAATAGGAAAAAAAGGAACAAACTCATAGTTTAGATTCTATGGAAGTATGTAAGCCATATCCCGACGTTAACTATGAAGACTGTTTCATGGAAAAGAGCAGGTTATTATGTTCCAAAACTTGCATAGGGGATATTCTGTTGTGTTCATCAGTCTGAACATCAGTTCTGGCTTTGATTTCCCTGTGCCACATTACCACTAAATTTACATATAGATTGGATTTGAGAATTTAACCTGAAGCTATAATCATATTTTGCTCCAAACATTATTTTATTGATTTAACATTACTTCATTTTAAGCAGTAGTGGTCATAAAAACTGACTTAATATTAATTGGTTTTTTTTTTTGGTTTTTTTTTTGTCACTATTAATTGCAAATGATGTTTTGTTTTTTGTTCCCTTGGTGTATTGATTGAAACAATCACAGGTGTGTTTCAACATTGTTAACTGCAGTGATTGGACTGGGAAATTCTGTCTCTTTTTCTGGTAGTTAAGAGGAAAATCTCATCACAAGCCCTGACTGTTTCACTATCAAGGATGACCCTACCTTTTATATCGTTAACAAGAGACGCTTATATCTCCTGGCACATTTTCCTAATTGGAAATATTGGGAAAAATCTTGACAGAACAGTTTCTCATATGTTTAATGTCAGTTATACATTTTCTTCTTAGGAAAAAAAAAAAAAACCTGATTCACAACAACAAATTCAAAATTCAAAACTGTTCCCAGTACTTTACTCTCCGAGCGTGCAACATTCTCCCTGCTGAGTGCTTTAATCAGCACTGATGTGCTCTGCTTCTCAGTCGCCACCTCGAATATGAGGAGCAGTTGTCTCCAATTTATTGCTTGTCCTCTGTCAGTCTTTCTGACTCTGAAGATTTTCCCTCCCAGATTTCAATGTGGGCACAAAGTAGAAAGAAAACATGTTAAAATGATAAATGAAATAATGATGAAGCATTTTCTACCCTTGCAGCTGCCCATTTTCTTTCCTGTGAATCAAGGAGGAGTAGAATAGGGATTGTTTCAAGATGCAATCTGAAAGAAAAATGAAAAAGACAAACTACAGTGGTGCACCTTCTTAGCCAATGTGATTTTAGGAGTGATAGGGGATTAGTGCTGCCTTTTAGAGAAGAACAGAGGTCAGTGAGGCCTAGTAAAGCAGAGACATGTTTGACAGCAGAAAGGATCAGATACATTGAGATAATGTAATTTGATTGGCACCTATAGCTTTGTTGTCAGGTTAATGTGGGAAACAAACCATATCTTCCATGCCATAAGGTTAAAAATGATCCTTTCCAGACTTTGAGGTAATGGAGGTGGTAAAATGCATCGTATTTTATTGAATATGTCTAGTGAGGGTTGCACTGATCACTGCAGAGTACTTAGCATCTGTTCTCCTGTGGAAAACTGCAAGGCTGTGTGAAGAATGGATATTTCCCCCAGTCTGAGGATCCTTTGATAAAACATGGCTGTGTTGCTCATTTGCTCTCGTTAAAGTCAAAATACTCAGTTCAAGTTTGCAGCAGCCACTGAGACCGGCTAAATGAATTTGAATCTGCAGTTCTCCTGCACTCTGTGTTGCTAGTGGGTTCCCTTGATAATGAAAGAAAAAAAAAATGGAATTAGTGTGGGATGTGTGCTTTGAATATGATTGCATATACTGGTGATTCTGTTCAGTATCAGTGTGCTCTTTTCGTTGTGCTTCTGTGGTTTTGGCATGTTTGCATATTGTCTGCCTGTTTGTGACATGTCAATTGTTGAGCATGCAAATGCAAACAAACAAGGGATGACAGCTCCATTGCAAGCTTGGAGTGGAAGGTCACTTGCGTGCGCTGGTCTACCTGTGGAAAGGGGCAATTTATCCCATGGTTGAACAGCGCCTTAGCTGGCATGGTGGGGGAGCTTTTTGACCATGTGGACAGGGGAGGGGAAGGCAGAACACTGCTTTATTGAGTCTGTTCAGTTTCTTCTACTTGCGCAGGGTGGCGGAGTACTCATATGGCAACCAGAAGAAGTCCAGCAAAAAGAAGAAGCTGAGCAAGAACGACATCCGCCTGGTGCCGCGAGACGTTGAAGAGACAGACAAGATGAATGTGGTGAGTTGCTCATCTCTCACCTCCTCGCTCAACTACTTCGACTACCACCAGCAGACCCTCCCACTGGGCTGCAGGCGCTCTGAGAGCACCTTCCTCAACGTGGAGAACCAGAACTCGCGCAATGCAGCTCCCAACCATGGCTATCAGCACCCGTTCACAGGGCAGGGTCACCAGCAGCAGCCAGACCTCATCATCAACGGCATGCCACTGCCAGAGGTGAGATACAATCCACTGTGCTCTGTCCTTGATCCTTGGCTGGGCTTCTCTGGTTATCAGGGGCTAGAATATATTTTCAATTTGAAACTGATTCCTATGATTAAATGTAGTGGTCTAGTAGAAGCGATGAAATGGTCACCTTTGTAGATTTTCTATTTCATTTGGCTAATCATAATTAACAGGTCTACATGATCAAACATATCTAAAAAAAAAAAAGGTCTAGGGATATTTAGCATTCCATTGTACCAAAGAATACAGTGCCAGTGAAATGTTGGTCTATTATTGATGGAAAAGCTGAGCCACTGAAATGGCAATATGTCAGTCGATCTGAGTGGAATCCTTCAAGGCATTTTAAGGTGCTGAGGCACTGAAGCTGTCCTTTGATAAGAGTGCTTTGCCAAGCAGAAGTTGGAGGCCTAACAAAGTGGATTATTTGGCATCTCGTACGCCACTTGTTTTCTTTTTTTTTTTTTTTCTATGTGCTGAGCAATTGCAAAAAAGAACAGGAGTTTGTCCACCTGCCAAATGTATTGACCTGGCTAATCACCTCTACCTCACATCATTTCAGGTTCTAACAGAAAGAATAATCATTGCTTAAATCTATATGTCGTCCATTTGGCTGCAGCATTACCGCATGGCTGCTCTGCACAGCCAGCCATTGAATTACCCTGACACACCATGCATGGCTCCAGCAGAGCAGTGAAGGTCTGACTTGAAAGGCTATTCAAGCTGACAGGTGTATGCCGACCAGCTGATCCTTAGTTTTTATAGATTTTTTTGTATGTATGAACTCGTCTATTGGATTCTTTTGTCAACCTCTTTGTTTCTTTTCAAGACCCACTTCTCCTTGGCCCCACGGGAGAGAGGGACACTTATATTTGTGTGTGAGAAAGAGATAAAGTGCACTGCTACGTATTTGTACGAGAATATTTACCATGCCCGCTCATATTAGTGGCAAGTTCCACATGCATGCACATGCACTTGTAAATAATGAGTCCAATCTCCATTTGATATTCAGCCAGGAGAAAGTGCGATTGGGCGTTAAAACACGGAACACAAGGTGGATATTGATATATTGACTGGATGATACTGAAAAATCCCGGCACCAATGGATTCTGAGAGGTCAATGAGACCTACTTACAGGCATGCTGATTTACTGGGCCTGTCTGAGTGACAATGTGTGCGAATAACACAGGTGGAAAGAATGAAAAATGTGGTTGTGTCAGTGGAGGCAAATGTGGGATTCAGCAGGTACATGAAGTGACCAGTATGCTGTGATTGTGTTAGCTGGTAGGTAGCGCTATGCAGGTCACCACAACCCTTTCTCAGTTCAAAAAAGGAAAAAAAAAAGAAAGATTTTCTTTTTTTCTGCTAACGTTGAGCATCATTCCGTCGCTTTGGCTGAAGCATCTAATAAAAGCACATTTGCTGCAGGATCAGGACGCCCTTTATTTGTTTCACCTAATGAAAAAGGAGAGGAGAGGAAGCAAGTAGGGAGAAAGATTGATTTTGATTATTCCATATGCAAAGCTTGGAGTTGTCTTGATAGAGCTCTGCGAGGGCAGATAGAGAGATAAGGAGTGAGCCAGGGTGAATATTGAGTCTTAGTGCCAGGTGTCTGAGCCCCGACCACGTTTTCTCATTTTCTTAGAGGCAGTTGATTGGCCTAATAGAGGCTGGGGCTGTGTAGCATGCAGCTTCCCTCTCTCTCCTTCTTCCACTAGATGTTGACAAACATCTCTTTGACCCGGCATTTGCACATTTTCTGGACTGAGAAAAGAGTGTGTGTGTGTGTGTGTGTGTGTGTGTGTGTGTGTGTGTGTGTGTGTGTGTGTGTGTGAGATTCAATAAGTAAGGAGAAACAGCATCAAGAGCATGCCTTGTCTCTCAACAGATAACCCTGCACAGTTGTCATTGTTTTGTTTGCTCCTCGTGGTGACAATTTCAAGAGACAGAAGCTATACAGTACGTACAAATGTTGCGCTTAAATAAAAAAATGCTTTGGTGTAATTACAATGCCATTTATAGCGCAAACAAACAGCAGTGGAATGACTGTTAATTGCTTTGTTACAATGAGCAAGCTTGGGCTTGAAACCACTTGACTCCACAAGTCCTCAACCCATATCCCATTGACTGGGTAGGACACACGAGTGGCTGCACTGTTGTGATTACTAAGGCTGCTTTGTCCCCAAAAATTGTTTTCATCCTGAGGGCAACCTCATAATTATCCATGATTCATTTATCCTTGGCAGAAGAGCTTTTTGTTTTTACACCACGGCACAGTGATGTCGCTGCATTTGTTTATTTTCCAAACGTGTAGTTTAAAATTTTCGTAGCCATCAGAACATCGTCAGATTTGGTTTGTTAATGGAGGGAAACGGGATATGGTTTTGTATCTATTTGTAATTTATGCTTTTGATCAATACAAAGTTCGCTTCTATTGTTAGTTCGTGTGGGGCAGCGGGCATCCTGCTTATGTCAGAGCAGCTGGAGTCGAGCTTTTCCTGCTTTAGACAAAGCATGCTGGCACACACACGCACACCACACACATACACAAACACACACACACACACGCACACAGCAGACCTTGCCAAGATAACAGTGACAGGTCTCCCCAAAGGACTCATACCTGTAGTTGCATTGTGTATATTGTATTCTCCCTTGTGAGAATGTGTACCAGTATATCACTATATACATCCCTAAACATTACTGTCTATTGTTTTGAAAAGCATCAGCTGTGAGATGTTTGTTAGACCTGCCTGTAGTAGCACTAATATGAATGCTCACAGGAGAATAGAGCTGTCTTCCATGGCTTAATTATAGTGAATCACTTGGTGGGGGAGACAATTATACAGTAAAGAAATAGCCTTTGGCTAGAATGTGTTTTTGAATTTGTAATGCATACTGAGGCTTCTCACACCTGTGATTCCAGATAACGAGCATAGCACTGAAATGAGTTATCTTACTTCATCGATTAGCCTTATTCAGGTAAGAGAATGATGGGGGGGGGGGGGGGGGGGGGGGGGGGGGGGGTTGTTGGATTTATCAGAAGAAGATGATGTGTTAAAATTAGAAAAAAAATGTGGTTGGACATTTTATTACACAGTGTAAAACATATTCAGTCAAAAAGCATGTTTGGCAAGATAAGTTAAATGATAACTGAAGCAATCATCCAGCAATTCAGCAATCCATATGCCCATCACATACTGTCCAGGTTTTAGTTATATAACAAGAAAAAAAAATTATATATATATATATATATATATATATATATATATACATATACACACACATTTCGTGTTTGCTCTCACAATCAAAGTATGCTAAATGAGCAAATAAAAAATGAAACAGAAAGAGATCTCACTACCAGTCTTGCTGTTTTCCCCGTTAGTAAGGGAGACAGTTTGATATTGATGTAGGAAAGACAACAGGGAGTGGTTCCAGCGAGGCTGCGCATCCCTTGCTATCACTTTACATCAGGACAATATGCATGGGAGCATTCAGACGTGTCATATTGAGCATGCAAAATAGATGTCATGCTGTCATTGCATACTACACATCTGTTAAAACTGCCAATCTCCCCCCACACATGTACTCATGAATACACAAGCACACACAATATTTCTTATGGACTGTCACATTTATTTGAAATATGGGCTGTGACATTATCATTTACATCATTATGACTGACTCTGAAATCTCAGAGAAGGAGTGAGAAGAATATTCTAACATCGCCAATAATCAAACAATATTGTGAATCCTTCATTTAAAGTACTCTCTTAGTGTTGTGTGCTGTCAGTGCACAGTTTCAGTTAGTAAGATTGCTAAAATGTTCTTACATATTTCTGTCATTTAAGCGTTAGATCTCACAGGACAGTTCTGGTGGAACAAATTTACTGGCATCCAGTTCTGGTCACAGATATACCTCTGCAACTCTGAACAGTTTGTCAAAGACTAATCATGGTAAGAAAGAGACAATGACAGTTATACAATTGTTGTGCAATAAGGGGAGGGATACACAACTGCTTGATCTTGCTTTTTTTTTTTTTCATTTTTGATGTGCTCGAAGGCTGGAGGGTGTATGTTACATTCTTTAACGTCTCCTATTTTCAAACCATTTGAAAAAGAATCGTTTCATCTACAAAAGCCTCAGATGCTCACTGATTGAGTGGGAGTTGAACCTGTTAATTATTTAGAGAGGTTATTTGTAAGGTAGAGACTTCAGAAATGTTCCGCTTTTCAAGTGTCAGTGTTTATAAGGTGAAATAAAGCAGCGTCTGTCAAAAAAAATTAAAAGTATGACGTGATGTGTTTAGTGCCCTCTTATATCTGATCGTGATTAATACACCAGACTGGTGAAGCTGTGGGTGATTGAGCAATATTACTCAGCAAGATGGTTTTCACTTCATGTACAACCAGTGCTAGTTTTATGCTTGGTTAGGTTTTTATAGCCTTGACCCTAACCCTCAACACCCCCATCACTTCATGTCATTTTTGATGTTGCAAAGCTACAATGAAATGACATAACAACCCCAGGCAGCCAGTCAGAAGCATCCAGCCCTGCCGGGTTGCCACCCTATCGTCGCGATCAGAGCATCCAGCCAAAAGAATTTAAGAGTCAAAACACGCGAGTGACAGCATCTGATGTACACATGTCACTGCATGTATCCTTAACCACATGTGACTTGTACAGATTATACAGATGGAGTTATACTGCAGAAAAATGGCAAGGCCTGAAAAATTGAGGCGAGACAGAGTGGGAGGGAAAATGGGGGTGAGATCTATTTATAGAATGTCAATGATTTTCTTCAACCTGTGCTGCTGCAGCCTGAAACATGCTATTTGTCTGTGTAAAATACATCATTTGGGCGAGGAAGTGATTTTATTGCACAAATTGCATTAACCCGATACAGGCAGCAATCATGTCACTTCTTTATTGCATGTACAAGATGCTCTTCTCCCTAGAAAACATAAATATTATGATTAATTTTGTGCACTTGCAAAAGTAATAGGTGGTACCAATTGAGGATAGTGTTTTGAGCATATGCTTTGAGTTTTGCGCTGCTTTCTTTCCTTTAAAGCTCAACAGTCTCAGTTAAATTGACTGAATAGTTAAAAATCTTGAGTACATCTTCTTGAGTGAGTGTATACTGTAACAGACATCAGTATATGTCAGAAGACTGCATGCACACAGTTACTCTCAGCTAAAAAAAAAAAAGTAAGATCATGTCAACTTAATCATTCCTCAGTCTTTTGAGATAATTTTATTTAATTTGAAGAACATACACTTTAATGTAGATTTCTTTTTCTTTTTTTTTTTAAGTCCTTGAAACGTCAAAGCAAGGGGATTATTTGTGAAACATAAATAGTTATGTAATGGCTGTAGTCATATATCATTTTCAAAATGTTTACAGTACAGCCAAAAGAGGTATGATAGCATTTGCTCTGTAGGTTGATTGGGCCGCCCTTAAATGAGAAATGCCAAAATAAAATGAAGAAAATGGACATAGCGATGATGTTTATCACGGGGAAGGGGACCCTCATTACGCACCTTGTTAAGTCCTGCAAGCAATACTGCGTGGACATAATTACCCATTTAAATGAGTTTCCCGCAGCGTTGGTTTTTTTTTTTTTTTGGTATTTTTCAAATTAAGCTCTGTGACACAAATATGCCACATTTTGTTTTCACAAATGGAAATCCCGTAACACTCGAGTCCAGACGTGGAGGACAAATAGAGGCGTGCAAATGTTCCATCAACACTGATTTATTAAGATGTTTAAAGTGGTCATTCCAGCGTATCACACTTTAAAAAAAAAAAAAAAAAAATCAAAGTTTATGTGTCAAACTGCTGTCCTTGAGTGTGAAGCAAAACTATGGTGAAGTTTTCAGGAAAATAAACCCATAACGCAAGTCTGATGAAACTTTTGGCACTACCCCAGGAAGACAATAATTATAAAAATATTATTTTTTGAAAAAATGCCCCATCTCTCATTAATTCAGATTTTGCTGCCTATGGTGGAAATGTCTGTATTTACATTAATGTAGGAGAGAAAAGGTCAGCTCCCACATTTAAAAACACAAACCCTAAGACTTGTTATGACCAGAAGCGAAATCTATTTGCTCACAATATTATTTTCTTTGTTGCATTCAGTGTGTGTCGAGAGGAATGTGCCTAGCTCCATCCCTCTGGCTTAGAAATATTAAAACAGAAGTATATTTACAATGTCTACTGGCATGCACTGTAAGAAAACACAGACACTGCTTCAATATATTTGTTTCCTCTTGCAGATAAGAATAGCAAAGGACTTGCAATCCATATTCAGAAAAATAATTGTTTTCTTTTCTGATTTGTTATTGAACAACAAAACCTCAGTGTTTTTCTGAAAGTAAACGAAGTGAGAAAAAAGTAATTACGATTCTCCTGTAATGACCGTTACGTGTGCCAAAAACTAATTTTATCCAAATGTGCAGAGAAAAGGTATTAATTAAAATTCATGTATATCGGGCTTCTAATTTTCCCACTGTCCTGTTTTAGTTGAGCGGTAGGTTGTCAGACTTGTTACCACATTGTTAAGAGTGTTCCCAGGGCTTTCTCGTGAGTGATGATGTTGTGCCTTTTGAATGACTGGGAAATGGGGGAGGGATTCTGCGCGACAACAATACTTGCTGTGAACAGAAACTTTTCCAAGCAGCCAGCTCTGACACCAGGGAAGAATGACCTTTCCAAGTGTCCTGTTTTTTGCCTAAAACAAAGAGGGAGCAGGAGGATGTTAGTTAGCATTTCCCCCATCAGATTAAATGTCAACTTCTGCATGCATAATTGTAGAGTGGAAAGGAGCAAGATTTGAAGTGAACCAATTTGCTGGTGGATAGATGAATCTTTGGCTTACTCATTCACTGCATTGCAGATATTGTCACAGCAGTTTCAGTGACTCTGGTTTTCTCACACTTGGATCTATATTTTTGGGCTGCACCTGGATTTACAATAATTCTTACATTTAATAAAACTTAATTCAGCAAAAGAAGACAAAAGAATTATCCATTAGCCACGTCTAGCATTTAATAGAATTTAAGGAAGGTGGATTAGTCATTATATTACTCACACAAATGCTGCGTTACACCATTGTTTTGTGCACAGTGGTGGTGAGTAGCCCTTCCTGCCCCCCCCCCCCCTTTTTTTTTTCTTCAGAAAATTCATACAACACTTTTGTTTCCACACATAAACCTGGATTTGCATTAGGGACTCCATGTATGGGATGTTTGATGAGCACAGAGGCTGTTGGCAAGCAAGCCACTATAGCAGCAATATCAGCCGCCTCAGAGGCATGCAGCAGTATGGCTAGAGAAGCAGCAGGGTAGCGTAATTGTGCATTGTTCATCCACACAACAGAGGCAGAGCATGTAATGAGCTGTAGCATTTTCACCTAACCAGGCTAATGGGCTATGACCGAGTGTAGGCCTCTCAAAGCCCCCCATTCCCTCATGCCCTGTGTGGCCTGTGTCTCGGGCCTCCTCTTTTCTTTTCTCCCACTCTCCCCTTCTTCTCTGCCTGATCAACGTCAGCAATTCATTCACCCCTGTTATCCCCGTCCTTTATCTCTGCTCCCTTACCCATTGTCCCCTTGTCTAAGGCGATGGTGGGACCCCTAATGCGTTCAGTGTGTGGGTCCTTTTCTCATTCATGATGCCTGCAGACCTCTAAGCAGTTAGTCTGATTCAGCCTGACATAAATCAGAATAGCTCATTGATAGAGCCCCGAATGCAGCGTGATTACATTAAAAACCCAAACACTGAATACAAATAAAAGTTCAGGAGGCGAATTTGCTGATGTTGTTTGTAGGGGATTTGATGTTAGAACTTGGCTAATTTTTCTATCAAAGGCTGTTTTGCATTTTGATTATCTAGTTTTCCTGAAAGCAAATCAGGTAGGCCTGTTTCAATCAGGTTTGTTTTCTTGGGATTAAGGCCTTTCAGAAAATGTCCAGGCATATTATTTACACCCATACCCAGTTTCTAGGAAGGCGGCACACCATTTCTTTGCTTGAGTGATATCAGGTCAAGTTGGAAAGACAAAAATGCTTGGGAATAAATTAGATATCTAACCCCAGACTGAGTGTGGAAGATGAAGACTGTACTAATGATATTTATCGTTGTCTTGCATGGGAATTGGTAACAACTTTACCCACATCTTGGGTCGCTCTCTCTTATAAAACAATGTTCAGGGTTCAGTCGTCTGGCTGCGGAGTACAATAGGACAACAGTTTTGACTTTCCCCTCACGTCCATGATTTGACATACCACAGCACAGGCAGCCAAGTAGATGAATGAAAAGCACTTGGCCTCTGTCAGACTGCTCTGAGAGCAGTACGTTCCCCAGTAACCTCCTTAGTTCAAGATTAGCGGTTCCTAGTTCAGTTTTATGGGGAGCTAGTGAATGGGGAAGGCAGCATGTATATACTCGTTAAATTAAATATTGCTTCTAATTTCTGTGCTTTAATAACAGACTGACTCCTCTTAGGGGGAATACAGCCGGAAGGTCACTGTGGAGGTAAACTCAAGTGCTCTTATCTACTTTGGGGACTATTGCATCAAAGCAGACTCTAATGCATTAACACAGTAGATGCACGTACACAGATGAACACAACATTGCAAACAGGAGGCTGCCTTTGGCCTCCCAAAATGGTTAAATAGTCTCCTTAAAAGAATCAGTTCACAAAATAGGCAAATATTAAGTATATATTTGATATATACTCAATATTTGCCTACTGTGTCTTTAAATGTAAAGAATTAGCACTCTAACATATACTTCCTTACTGTTAAGGTTTCTTGTTGGTCAGTTTTCTACAGCTACATTTTTTTTTTTTTTAGATGATGGTGAATTAAGCTGAAAGATATAACATATTGCTTTGTTAGGTTTGTCATCGCTGACATACATATTTTGCTATCTTTGGACAGAACCAGGCTACATTTTCCCACTAGTGTTCAGTCATTGTACAAAACTGAGATAACCAATTGCGTAGCTTCATCTGGAAAGCTTTGACACGAGAATGGTATCAATAATCTCTAACTTCTTGCAAAAAGTAAATGAACAGATTTTCCAAAATGTTAAAATATTCCTATAAATTATTGCGGCATAAATTTGTGTATCTGAGAAAAAATAATCCCAAGCATTTTTTTTTCCCTCAGTTATCATATCAAGCCAAAACATTGTTGCATCTTAAATATTAATGTGTGTCTCCCCTTTTGTTTATAGGTGATATTCCAAGAGTGTTGGAGAAAGACAGACAAGGGAGTAGTGTTCTGACTTTTCATTTGTTTGCAACCCAGTAATGATTATTTTAGCCTCTAAGCCCCAGATTTGGCCTTGTTTTGCTGTGGGAAGCAGCATCAGTGGGGACAGAACAGCCCTACCCTGGTTGAGAAGCTTGTCTGTAGCTAAGCTGGTTGGCAACCAGAGTCAGGTACGTGAAATAGAAGACACTCTGAGTTGAATCAGAGGAGGTCAGGACAGAAAGGTAGAATAGTCACTTTAGAGGGGGATGGGTCAGGCTTTGTTGCTGTGCTACTTTTGTTAGTTTATCTGGTGACTAAGTGCGAAAATGTTCTAATTATAGACCTTCATCATTTGCCATGTTTGTAGAGCTGGTAACAAGCCAGTTGCCAGCTTGCATGAGCAACTGCAGAAAGCTGACTTTTGGTTTAATTTGGAGGACTAGCTATAATCCAGACTAAGTCCCTTAAAGCTGAAGCCTCCCCCCCTCCTCCCACTGCTGATGGATTACGGGAGTGTCTTTAAAAGGATAAGGCCCCGCTTATCGCTGCTTTCCTCAACACTTTTTTCGGGGGGACTTCAGATGTGGGGGTGGACAGTTCATCGTCACCCAGTGGGGCCAGTGTGGATGTGAGGCACAGAGATTAGGCATCTGACGAACGAGATCAATGATAATCACAATTTACAGTTTGTAAATCCCCCACTGTCCCAAAGACATATGGATCTTAGTGTATGCCTCTGTTTCTTCCACTGCATGAATTTCATCAGTATGTTGACTAACTTAAAAACAAAACTATATGACACAGTAGCTTCAGCTGTTATTGATTAAAAATGGGGATTCAAGGCTGCTGGGATGTCAAAAATCATCTGAGCATACATCAGGATGAACTGATCAAAGCTGCAAATAAAAGGTCTGTTTAAATTTGCCTGTAATATCCACGTTCACTATTAAATTAAAATAGTATTTGATTGCAGAAAGCTTTTATTCTCCGACCCGGTTTCTGGTACTGGTGCAACCTATTTGCTACTGTAATAATATTCTGTGATGGATTTGCATATTTTTCCCCATTCATTAATAATTTAATGGAGCAGTTTTGGAGTTTTGACATTACATGAGGTTGCCATGCTCAGAGACCCTAATAAGCCAAGAAAAAAAAGCTGAGCTCATAACTTCCTATAAAATCAACCACTTTGCCAGCATTGCATAACTGAGATATAAGATGCTGATTAGTACATGTGCCTGGATTCCCTTTAGATAGAGCCCATTGTTTGCAGTCTTAATGGTAAGCTTAGCTAACTGTCTTCAGGTTGAGCTTCATGCTTATCAAGTGAGTGTAGTTTTCAAACCATCTAATTTATCAAGAAAGCAAATTAGGGTAATTTTCAAAATTCTGAACTATTAGCTAAGTGCTGTGTGAACATGAATGCAAATCATGAGCTCTTTAAAAGCCAGGTACAGCATGCCAAAATTTAAAAACATCACGGTTTTGTTGACAGTAATGTGAAGCACTTTGCTGTAATAAATCAACTAAAACATGCAAATCAGTGATAGTTCAGATGACAGACAGAAGCTGTAAAAAAAGTCTTATACTACCACTTCAGGGCTGTTTGCATCACTCTTTGCTAAAGAAGTGTTGTTGAGAGTTTTGTGTGTATGTGTGTGGGGTGGGTGTCTGTTTTGCAGCAGGGAATGGAGACCAATCTAGCACACATAAGCATATGTGTTGTTTGAGATGCTATTTTTGAGTATGAGGCTGTTACTTATCTCATCGGGGTGTGATGGTGGCAAGGTGAGGGAGTAGAGTGAATTCCTGATGGATCAAGACTGAACCCTGAGCTCTCAGCTTAGGAGCAATCTGGGAATTGCAGAGAGAGCCAAGCCACATGGGGGGAGCACAGAAATAGAAGAACCTCGGTGTGAGTACTTGTTTACCTCTGTGTCAACATTTTTGACTCAGCTCATTAACCTGTGCACTTGGGTAGATCAGAACATCTTTTGCTGTCTCCCTCTCTTCCACAATTAATAGCGATAACTAAGGGTAAGCATAAACACATTAAACTCAAGCTAATGAACAGATGCAACAACAGTGCGATGGGGCAGCTATCACACCTCTAAGGCAGCGAATCGATTTCCGCTGATACCAGTTAACAGATACACCCTGTAGCACTTTCCTCGAATCTAATCATGGATCCATTTAAACTGTGTTAGCTGGAAGTCTACTTGCCATTAAAATGGGTTTTCAATTTTTATTATTTTGAGAGCATTGGTTCAAAACGAAGCAAATGCAGAGGTAAAGTAACAGCTATACGTTTTTGTATAGGAGAGGAGTCGCCATGTTCATCTGAGCTCTGCCTTCCTCTCCTCCCATTACCCATGCAGCCAGCATCCTCTCTAAATTGTTTTGCATGACCTTTGCTACAGTAGCTCTAATTATTACCATCACACAGGCCCTGTAAGGCACACAGCTAATTATACTGGATTTATCTGAAGGGACATTGGTGCCATTCTTCATAGGCATGTCTTGGCTACCGTCAGTGCGGGTGATCTAAACCCAGAATAAGGTTAATTTGGGTAATACAGTAATAGTAATTAGAGTCACGCTAATTACAAGCATAGTTGTAATAACAATGAAGAGCAGCCTATCAGTTATATGGATCCAAACGTATGCGCTATACATATGCAATGCCTTAATTGAGAATTGTAATTATAATTGAGAAGAACAGCGCTGCCAAAAAAAAAAAGGAAAAGGGTGAGGGTAAGAAGTGCTGCGCAATATGCATTATGACATTATTAGAGAACCAGATTGTTGCTGTTTCCCCTCCCATTGCTCAGAATTGATGTTTGACAGTAGAAGTTGAAAGATATATTTTCAAAGGCATTGTGGGATTATTCGTTAATGTAGGTACCAGGACCTCTAGTCATTGCATCTCATAAAGAGTTGTTACTAGAGGAAGCAATATTTTTCAAAGCTCTAACATGAATGAAGAGGGGCAGTTGGAGCCGTCTTTTGGCTGGCGGGCAACTCTTGTAATGAGCCTAAGAGGGTTCCAATTATTCCACTTGCGATCAAAAAGGAGAAGGAGATTACTTCTCTTGCTTCTTTTTTCTTTGACATTTTACACAGTAACATCTTTTGATAGGGGCTGGGGGAGAGAGGAAGAACGAGTGCCTGATAGTCTTGAACAGGCTCCAGCAGTACAGTCCTTTCTGTCTCACAGAGACAAGGCAATACTTTCTTTATTTTTTTGGATGTGTTTGTAATAAAACTTCCTCTCCCAGTGCATGGTACATTAGCTTTTTCTCAGACTACATCACCTGCGCAAGACTGAGGGGAAGCTTTTGTATGACCGCAGGCTTTGGCTACAGCAGACTTGACGGCTGATCGGTGCCATATTTTTCCACAGAGCTATTGTAAATTGTAAGGAGGAATGTTGGGTACTCACTCACTCGCTGCATTTGTTTTCCTCTTCTACTTAGCATTGTAAGTCATGTTGCACTGAATACAAAAGGGAGTTAAATTATTTGATTGTGTACAGTTTTTTTTTTCCCCTCAGCCTTTCCCAGATTACAAGTAAAAGCACATTAGATACCCGGGGGGTAACTAAAAGGATTTCTCCACTATAGGACATCAAACTATATCAGCCTAGGAGAAATAAATGATGGAAAAACAAAAGACAAATAATATTATGTACCACTGCACTGAGACAAAGAGAACTCCTCCAATCTGCATCAGCACAGATAAACATCCACCCCTAAGATATGTTCTTGGTAGATAACAGCTTAGCGTTTGCAACGCACACAAACACAGGCATGGAACTGCACAGAGCGGAGCTTTAATAAGCACCGAAAATTACTACATGTTGTTCATGGTGGCAGAACAAAAGGATTAAAGGCCTTCATTTCAAGAAATCAAGCTATGGATAGGTTGGTGCAGGGTTTAAGATGCATGCCAATTTGAGAGATTTGACTTGATAATATAGTTATAATTTAGGGGAAACAAGCCATTTGCTCAGGTGTATTTGTTTGTTTGTGCCTATGTGTAGAAGTGTGTGTGCGTGTGTGTGTGTGTACATCTGAGAATACAGTGCCTCGCATTCCCCCATGGATGCACTGCGGGGGTAGGAGGCAGAGATCCACCGTCTGCTGCTGTTTTCCATGACCCCGTATGTCCCCTCGCAGTTAAAAACGATGTTTGCCCCCAAAGACGGCCCTAATACAAATTAAATTAAATGAAGTCAGTGTGGCTAATCCCTGTGTGTTTCAGCTGCTGAAATACCCCCCCCGCCCTAACTCCACCCCTCCCTTACAAATGAGTAGGTCAAGGCTACTACATCTGGACCCCTATCCACTGGCCCTGGTCTCAAGCTGCCAGGCTCCCAGTCCCCAACGGAGGAGGCATCAGGCCCTGCTCAGACTTTCTGCCCCACTGCGACTACATGCGTGTGTGTGTGTGTGTGTGTGTGTTTCTGCATGAAGAAAAAAAAGTGTTTTAATGTAAATCAATGTTGTGTGTGTTGCGTAATTCTCCTTCTGACTCACATAGTGTTTATTCCCCTTTGCCTGCTTCGCCTGTGTGCCGGTGTGTTTTTTCAAAAAAGGTTTATTTTTGTGACTGGCTTATGAATTTCACACACACACTTTTTTTTTTATTGTTTTAAATTTTTTTTTCATGAATTTATATTCAAATATAAAATACAAAGAATTCACGTTTATGCATCACAGACATTGTACTGAACAGTAGTACCAAAATGGAAAACAAGCAGTAGTGTCGTCACAAAGCATTAGATGTTTTTGTTCTATGTCCTGGTAGCAGTCTGTCACAGTCCTGTTAACAAGCTGGATTTACAGATGCAGTGGAGATGTGCAAGCGGCTAATGCTCTCCTGTCAATCCCGGCACCGATTGCTGTCTAGAAGGATTCATCCCAAATATTATCACCAGATGTGAGTCACATTGGAGCACCAGCAAATAGGATCAAAATACTAACTAGGCCTCCGTGGCCGGATCACTGATAGGAGTGGCCCATCTCTGACAAAAGCTAAAAAGATCTGTTAAATAAAAGCCCCTTTCTGCTCTACATACTTTGGCATCAAGCCCAATCAGTAACCCCTGATCTAAGCGCCAGCTCTGATTTGTGAGACAAAGTGCATCAGCTGAGTTTTAGCAGCTGGTCTGCACAGATACTGTGTTTAGGGGGTTCTGGGTTATGAAGGCGGGTGGGTTTTTCATGAGCTGGAGCGTGGACTACATGTTTGTAAGTGTGTGTTGGTGCGTGTTTGTTTGTGTGTATGTGTAGCAACAATATGTGCATTTGTGTGTGCAGATCTCAGCACCTGCACACATGCCCTTTGAAAAGCTCCATCACCCCTCCATCCAGCCAACATGCAGTGTAAACATGGTTTGTTTGAGCGAGTGGCCTGGGGTTGTTGGATTAATGAGCGCTGATGAAGTTCCACTTGTATCCTAGGTGCTGCCTCCCTATTTGCTGGAGTGGCTGTGATGTGGTAGTGTGTCTGGAGGCAGTGACTCATTCCCTTTACCCAGTGTCAGATTAAGGCATGTCAATAAACAGACCCACTCAATCCATCTCCGAGTGACTGCATCCGCTCACAGAGCCTCCCAGTCTGTAATGAGCTGCTGCAAATCTCCATCCAACTAAAATGTCTGGAAAGATGCCTTGTCACAGTGAGCAAGAGGGAAAAAAAAAGGAAAAAAGAAGAGAGCACGGGTGAGAGACTACAGCCGTACCGATGTGACTGGCAGCCACCTTTATGCCGCTAAGAGAAATTGTACTAAGGAATGCTCCACCGTGTTGCAGAGTGCAAGATCCACTTTGTTCGCACAGTCATACATTTCTAATTTCTGCTCTCCTCATGTGCACCGAGTTAATCAAAAATTAATTCTAAGTTTACCAATTTCAAAAATGACTGAAAGTTATGCTGTTTATTCAGTCACTGCTCTCGTGTAAGCATTTAAGCAGAATGTGTTTACATAAACTGCGGTGTTTCTGAATGTTTATTTTTAAGGCCCAGCCCACGGGAGATGGGGGGAAACCTTTGGGAATATCGTGTGCTCTAATTCAACCCCCCCTCACCTCAGCACTGGCTAATGTAGGCCACAACTGAGCAGAGAAATTGCTATCTAGTAATTCTCTCAGAAAAATTAAATGGCTGCTTAAAACATGTGTTTGTAATGCTTATTCCTAGAGGGCCGGAAACCACAAAGTCTACCTGGATTAGATGATCCCATTGATGTTTCTGGAGCCTATTCAAAAATAAAATCACCACCTACCTTTCTCATGCGGCGCCATACACACATTAACGGATTTTGGGATGAGAGGAGTGAGAAAACTTTTCAGTCTGACATCCAAATTAAAGAAAATCCCTCGAGACTTGCCTAAAGGGGAAGTTCCTGCCATTTGAGTTTGATTGGGCTCCACAGGCTTTAAGAAAAGTAAGCCGATTTCTTTGAGGAAACAGCGTTGATAGTCAAGCCTTTTTCTTCCCTCCCCCTTATTTACTATGTAAAACCATGAATCCCAATGTCACGGAGAACCACAGGTTTGCTTTGTGACCTGCAAACACATGCAGCCCTGTACACCCAACAGGTGTTGAATGAAACCTTATCCACTTTCATGTGCTTGGTTGAGGCAGGAGACACCTATTTGCTCTAATTGGGAGCTATAATTCCATGGGAAAGCCTTAAAAGCAGCAGACAAAAGCAAAACAAAAACACCAACCCAGGAAACCAAACAGCCACCAACAGTTTGAAACATGTTGGGCCCAAGCAGTGATTCCCTGTAAGACAACAGCTCCGACTTAAGCCTCTTTAGCGTCAGCCGACTCCACTGGAATGCAGACATCTGCAAATGGGGGCTATTATTTAAAATCTTTTCATCATGCTCAAAGGGAGGGAAATATCTTTGACGTTGAGCAGCTCATGAATAATGAATGCTGTTTCTATCAATGTATGTATAATTAATCACATCTCTACTAACTGGACTTCTGTGGAGCCTGTAGTCCTGAGTGACATGGAGACTGGTCTGGGCTATTGTCTCTGTTTCAGAATAAAAGACAGCCGCATGGTCTGCAGTTTTCTTTAGATGTTACACACAGGTGGAGCAAGCAACAGAACTGGACGTTGGCTGTTTTCCTTGTTCTTTCCGAGAACAGGGTGAGGGAGGATTGTTTTGCTTTGAATCAGCAAATATTTGCGCAATTTCACACGGGAAGGCAAGAGGAGGAAATACAGACAGGAAGGACTGTTGTATTTATGTGTCTGTTTCATTGTTTTTCAGAAAAGCTGTTATTTAGTTTGCTGAGACAATAATGAACACTTAACCAATGTGGTGATGGACACGAGTGACCTCATAATAGCACTTAATTCACCCCATTTTTTTCAGTTACAGAGAGTGCCAAAATGCATAAACTCCAGCAGGGCAAGGAAGTCTTAAAAACCTTTCCCCCACAGAATCACTCACTTTCATGACATGATTGATTTTCAAATGGGCTTCTGGGTTTGGGGTGAATTGATGGCTGATGAAGTGAAATGATGCAGACAATGTGGCAGGTTATTTGTCACACATGCACCCTTCTATCACAATTGATTGTGTATAATTTGAGTTTACAGGGGAGTCAGTTGATATTAAATAGTAACAACTCTCTGTATTCATCACAGCTGCCCCCTTTTAGCAGTCAGAAATAGAAAATGTAATCTCATCCACAACCATGGCTGTGCCTCAGGCACTCTTTCACCCTTTTTACCGCTGATCCTCCCTCAGGGGCTGGGGCCTCTCTAAAGGAAGAGGGAAATCTATAATCTAGCAGATGGCAGAGGGTCTATGGGAAATTTTATAATCAGGAAGAAGGTGGTGATGGTGGTCACTGGGTTAGAGGGCAAAGGTTTGGTAGCTATAGAGGGTTACTGCATCTCAGAGGCTGAAAAACTTTCTTTTTTTTTCATTACATGGTGAACAATATAAGAAGCAGACTGAATCTGAGCTGCTTAGAGACGTTCCTGGGTGCAGACCTGAAGACGAGGACATCAGGCGCCAGCACAGACCTGCAAGGCAGGGATTGCTGGAGCAGTGCTTTTGTAAGGAAGTGCAAATAGAGGGTGTGTGCGAGGATGTGTACGTGAAAGAGGCTAAAAGCTCATATTCATAGTGTTCATTTAAAAATGAAATTAAGAAAAAAAAAAAACCCAAACAGAAATAGCAAATTGTCAGTGCCAACATTAAATGTATAGCTTTTATATGTAAACCTTTTAAGACTTATTTATCTATAAACAGGCACTTTCACAGACTGTTCAGTCATTCTAATTCCCTCACATTTTTACTTATTTTTTTGCTTTTTGTTTTTTTATCAATATTGACTCTTTAGTCGTACCACAACCAAACTTCGAAGGATAATGAAGTCATTCTTTATTCCCTAATTGCAGCTGGTTTTTCCTTTAACCTGCCCGGATTGCTTCCCTCTCATCCCTTCCTTTAACAATGGAATATCAATAACAGGGGACATTATGTTTCACATTTTCTTGTGGGGCCAAAGGGAGTCCTTAATAAACAAAGACTAAGGCACGACCACAGACTGCTCAAACACAAAATGGAGGTCTGCGCAAATGCAAAATTTAATCTGACAGTTGTAATAGATTCTTTCTAGTCTGGTTTTCTTTATTTTTAAACTGTGCTTTTCAGTGTGGCACTAAGAGCATTTTGTGTCCACATGGAGTACGCCGGGATGTTTTTTGTCAGCTAAATTGATGACATTTTAGAGTTGCATCCATGACAGATGTGAAACACTCATATCTGTAACTGTTTTACTTTTAGATGCTCAGCTTTAGCCAGCCGCCTCCAAGGACGAGTGTCGTACTCGTATTTCAGAAAGGGTTGATTGGTTGCATAGGTATTAAAGGGAAACTTAGTCTTCTGTGTTTCTTAAATGACACTCTTTATAATTTTGTTGTTTAGTGCTGGTATTCATGTTTGATTTAACTTGTCTTTTTTATTGTAATAAAAAAGAAATTTAATTCTTGAGTATAAAGCAAATTGCTATCAGCAGCATATTTTTTAAATAGCATGTCATTAGTGCATGATCCTTTTTCCTTGTTTAAATGTTACTCTGTGCCATATCAGCTACAATAATACATACAGTAGGGCAGCTGTGTGACATTTTTTTTCTCTCTTTTTCTCTCCTATCTGTGTGACATCTGCTGAACTTGTCGGGTGTTTACTGGTGTAACAACT
Organism: Archocentrus centrarchus; assembly: GCF_007364275.1. NCBI lineage: Eukaryota > Metazoa > Chordata > Actinopteri > Cichliformes > Cichlidae > Archocentrus > Archocentrus centrarchus. Next base: position 10,134,654 of record NC_044355.1, on the reverse strand, counting down.
GGTGTCTTCACTCCCCCACCCCTCCTCTTCTCTCTGGTGCTTCCCATGCCCCTACACAATGAATACACTTGCATCCAGACTGCAGAACCAATTGTCACGCTGGGAGGAAGGCAAATCAAATCTTACGGCAGCAACTAGGCGAGGAGATTGCTTTTCCTCTCAGCTGCAGAGAAGCAAGTCCATCGTCCCCGTGCTTCGGGTTTTGCCGGAGAGAAAGAAGCAAGGGGTGAAAAGGGGAAAGCTATTGGGCTGCAGCAACTGGACAGCAAGTCTCCCAGAGGTCAAGTCTCACCCATTTCCTCCCATCTTCACCGTCTCTCACTCTCCACTCTTTTTTCACTCCGCTCCCCACTCATGCTGACACTACCTATCAGTCACCCGTTGACACCAGGGACTACATTCCTGCCTCCAGCCCTCCAGATGAAACGGAACAATAATTATGGGGATAAAGTGGCTCTGGCCGCCAAACTGGGGCTGCTCAAATCACAACAACACATTGTCCAACCTGATTAAGTAGCCATTTGTGGCATCCTCGCTGTAGTTAAGCAGTCCTCATCCTCTTGCCTGAAACCTGACCTCCCAGCAAGCTATACTGACATGTCCTCCAATTTGAGGTCGATTCGAAATGTGGGGGAAGACATTACATTTCTTTACAGGAAGTTCAAGCTATTATTCCTCAAAATAGGCGCTACTGACTGACTCATCAATGTTGAAGGATATGCCTTCACATGATAGGTGTTTGCATAATTCTACAAACAATTTGGTAATGGAGAAAATAAACCAAATTCTTGATTAATGGGGAGCCATGGAGTGGATGAAAAGCCGGTGTGGAAGAGATGGTGATTATCGACCGGAATAGTGTGAGGATTCTTTTTAGGGTATACACACACTCAAGAGGGTTCAATGTAAAATCCCTGTGAAGGAAATGCATTATGAAAAATATAGTTCCATTTCAGTACAGGGACAGCTTGAGAGCAGGGGTATACTGCTTTCCTCTCCAAGGCATGCTCACACAGAACATGTTAACCACACCAATTACAGACCGCAGCTAGAGTGACATTTACAAGAAATTTTCTATCTTGTCATTTAAATTAAGTTTTCTCCTTGTTACTCACGCCTTGCGTTTTCATTTTTCTGGATGCACAGCCACTGTAGCAGATGCAGCAGTTTAATTTGTGTACACTGTGTTCAAACTGGAGGTAATAATGAAACCAGTATATATAAATTAATATATGGTAATAGATCTATTATTGGCATTTAAATTGGAATAGCAACACAGCTGCTAAGGGAAACAGTATGATAGAACACTATATATATATTTTCCTGAAATATGTCATACTTTAGAGATAAAAGTTTAAATATTTAATTAATGATTTATCTGGTTTCCAGTATGTTGCCACTGTTGTTACCTTTGATCTATAAAAGACTCAGGCTGAATGGGAACAAAAGGAGTGAGGGGTAATACAAAAGAACAAACACTGTGTGCTCCAAATTATGGGATAATAATAAAATGTTAATTAAATTTCTTTTTTAACGAATTATCTTCTGTATTGTAATGAGTTAAAGTTTAATTAGGGGTAAATGGTAAAAGGGAAAAGGAATGATGTTAACCTTCAGTGCATAAATATATTGCATCATAATTTAACAAACCCCAATCAGAAGCCCATGTTGCTTATTATCATACATTTTTCCTGCAAAAAATAATGAGGTATAAAGGAGGTGAGAAGGCAAGTAAGAGCTCATTTGCTTATTTAAGATAGATTTATGTGTGTGTCAGAATATTGGAAGATAAACACGCTTCTGCTATGCAAAAAAAAAAAAATAATCCTTAAAGTTTACAGCAACTGTAGGGACAAGACCTGTATCAGAATCTGTCAAATAACAATGCCACAGAGGTGAAAATGCCATCAATCAAAAATCTGAACAAACAAGGACATGCATTTGTTAGCATTAACATTCTCCTACATTTTTCGTAGTCTGCACATAGGTCATGGAAGGTACTTGCTAGAGGTAAACACTGCACATTTAATGCTGTAATCCTCTGTGAGCTCTCTCTCTCATATTATATATATATATACCTATCAGTCACCCGTTGAGATATATATATATATATATATATATATATATATATATATATATATATATATATATATATATATATATATATATATATATATATATATATATATATATATATATATATATATATCCTCTGCCCCCCCATCCCCACGGCTCTGACTCATCTGCATTGTGGTTTCACTTCTACTCAGACGCTGAAAAAGTTCAGAATGTTCAACCCCATTAACATCTAATAAGGAGAGTGTTCGCACAGTTGCACACTGAGTTTTAATCCAAATCTGTCTGGTCACCATGTATGACAGCTGCAGGGCCACTGCTACCTCAACAGCAGGCCTCTGTCAAATGTGCAGCTCACTTGATAATAAGCAACTGCGCTCCGGTACCAGCATTAACCTCTCTTACCATCGACGTGACTTTTTTTCAGCAGGGCTTTGATGTCAGTTCACTGTAGGCTTTCATCGGAAGTCAGCCATTGACTCAACTGTTATCAGGATACAGTATCTGTGCTGTGGAATTTTAAGTGAAGGCCCTTGCTTTCTTTTAGGAGACAATACCTGCATCTTATCAAACTTTGTCAAAAGTTTTTTGCATGACTGGGCAAGTCCTTTAAGAGGGTTTGATATCCTATGGCCTTCTGACATCTTACCTAGTCTAAGTAGATGCTTGGCAGATGTAGGGAGGGGCTACCTGCTTAGTTTACACTACTTTCTCTGCCCATGTGCTCTTCTCGTCAGACATTATCCTTGCTAAATAAATGTTGGAAAAAAAATTAATGTAAGATCTCTTTGAACTGCGTTCTCTAATGTGGGTCAGAGATCTATCGCATGCATATTCTGAAAGCCTTTTCATCTGCAATTGCAAAGTTAAGATTCCCCTGGTACATTCTTAATTTCATCTACTTCTCTTGCAGTTATTTATTTAATATTTCCACATTAATGTCTTCTCAAACATGGTAAAAGTTCAGAGAAGAAAAAAGGGAAACTTTTCTTCTCCCTCTGTCTGCATGATAGTCTGTCCTCCCTAATGACTCAATTTTAAAGACAGTGGGCTGACCGGCAGCGGAGGGAGGGAGCATGGGATCGAGAGCGGGGCGGGTGAACAGGAGAAAAGAGGCTGTGCTCACTGCAGCACTCTCCTCAGCTCTCAACTCCCAGTCAGCCTCTCTGTGTGTGTGCTTTGAAAGAGAATAGGATTCAGCCCTTTGAAAGCCGAGGCTGCTCACCAGGGCCTTTGTGTAAAATAACATCTCTACTGAAAGCCAATTACTGGTAACATTATTTTGGTTGCTTCCATTATTAAAAGTACCTCTCTCTGTTGCCCCCATCATCCCTCCACCACAACCCCCACCCCACCTGCTTCGCCATCACTCTCTTACAGACGGAGAATTATTCCATTGACTCCAGTTACGTGAACAGCAGAGCCCACCTCATTAAAAGGTATGTCTTGATTAGGAATTGTTACCAGCACCTCATTACCATTGTTATCTGTAATTGTTTTATCTAATGAGTGCACAGCTACTGTTGCAGTAGTTTTCATGTCTTCCTGCATGCTCTTCATTTGGCATAATTGCAAGGGGAGGATAAGATTTTAGGATAAATAGTATTACTCTAAAATGCGTTTAGTAGACACTTGTTGAAGTGAGCCACAAAGTCATACTTTCAGATTATTAAATTACGCAGGGCAGCAGAATCTGCAAGTAATGATTTTCGTATTTGCAGAGAAGTGTAATACACTCATGTACTTTGGTTCATTAATGACACATAAACTTGGAATTTCATCCAGTAAAAGAAAAGAAAATCAACTACCCAATCATTATATTATGCTTAAAACATTTTTTTTTTCTGTGATATGTAAGAAAACAGTCATTAATAGACAATAATTGCATCAATTTTTTTCCTTTGTGAGGAAAAGTCAGATAAATGTTTTCACTGTGTATCGTTATTCAGCCCACCTAAACCCAGATCTTGGATAGGGTTGCAGGAATTCAGAACTGGAGACTGGGATGGGTTTCATTTAATAATTCCCTCAAGCCAAAGAGGTTTTTGTAACCAGTCTCACTTTGTAAACTATAGTTCTCCCTTTTTGCCCGCAGCTATAGAACATTCCAGGCTTCCTTTTGTTTGAGGCCATCCCAGCCTTTTGAAAACCCATTATGGCAATTTCTCCCCAAAAGAATCCCTGCATTAATGTAAACAAAGAGCATTCAAGTGTGGGCCTCTGCAGCATACTACAAAGAAATCCCCTCAGGAGCCAGGGAGCCTCTGGTCTGGGACAGGTGCAATTACAGTGATAACATCAGAGAGCCAGCATTACCTCCACTGCAGTCCTCTCTCCCAGACCGGAGAATGTGAGGCTTGCACCATGGAATGCAGCTACTTTGTACTGTCCTTTGCTTCCGCTATATTTATTGTGCACTTTTGTTTACCTTCATTTTCTTCTCAGTCTGTTTTCTTTCTCCTCTCTAACCTCTTGTCTGTCCTTACAGAAACACATTCATGTTTTTTTTTCTGTCTTGCATGAACACATGTTCATATATTCACCCCTATTTAGTGTTGTTTGTAAAGCAGAATTGTTCCAGTGGGATGGAAATCAAATGAAGGGAAATCACGCTGTTACTGTGCAGCTGTTGATTGTGCCCCACACCCCACCCTCTTTATTGACTGTGAGCCCCAAACAAGACAGATGCTCAGTTTGTATGCTTCCAGCATTTTCTACATCCATCTTCCTTCAGGAATTCCTGATTACTGCAGTATTTGTTTGATTGTAGTGAGTGAGTGCCTCCTGTTTGTTCAGTGTGATGTCCTTGAAGTCAGTGCATCCATCCAAAATGTCTCTGGCTGAAACATCCTGTGGCTGGTTACTATCTATGAAGTTGAAAAATGTCCACTTAATCCAAGAAGGCTCTCAGCAGATTTAAACTCCCTTCATATTACATGGAAATGCAAACAGAAGCTGGAAAGAGGTTTTGTTCTTGCGAAGGTGTGGTGCTAACTTAGACTTGCAGCCAAAGTATATTAGTATCCATCTGTTTCAAATTCATGGGAATGCACCGGTGTTATAAGAAAATAAAGAAGTCCAATGAAACATAAAAAGAGACATGAAGTGAAAGATAGACATGTCATCGCCAACCATTAGAGACACCAGGATGAAGAAGAGCATGTAATAAGGTGAGATGACAGTTAATCAACATTTCCCTTTTCTCCCTCATGGCCCCCATGTAGCACATCGACATTCAAAGGACCTGGAGGGGAACAGTCTGAAGGACAGTGGCCACGAGGAGAGCGACCAGACCGACAGCGAACACGATGTCCAGAGGGGACACTATGTTGACACGGCTGATCAATGACGTGCTGAACATGACTGTTCCGCCTAATGTTTGCCAGCTGCCAGACCAAGGTAAGAAAATCTGTGTCAGTTGTGTTTATGTGTGTTTGTGTACTGTGCGTGTTTAGAGAATTGCTGCATCGTTTGGGATATGTTTCAAGTTTCAAGATAAGACCAGTGTGTCTTTTTTTGCGCCACTGAGACTGTTTTCATGCTACCAGAGCATCTCTTAAGATGCATTTACCCACTGGAGGTCTCAGATGTGCAAGTATATGAATAACACCACAGGTCTTTTGTCTTTGATGTTGGTGCAGTTAATGTGAGGGATCTCTGACGGCAAAGGCTACCTTTGATATAGGCTTAGCCAACATTATTGACTGATAGCAGCCATGTCTTCTGTTGAGGATGAGCGGACTTCAGATGTGCTTGAATGGCAAGCAATTAGGCTCATAAAGGTAGAAGGTGGAAATCTACATATCTCCATGTGCCCTCATCCATTATTCAATTGGATCATTTAGCAGGGAATTAATGTTGATGTTTCATTCTGACTCACCATTTAAAAAGACATCCACTTGGTTGGCAGAAGTCAGTGTAAGGGTCATGTTCATTCTTAACTACTGCAGTCAGACTGAGGTAGGAGGGTGGGTCAGTTAGAGGGAGAGAGGCGAAAAAAGCAGGATAAAGCTGTCTAGAGCAGGCCAGGATGTTACTATATGCACCTGAGGGGTATTACTGTGCTCAAAGGAAGCACTACAGACACAGGTGCAATGGCTCAGGAGGAGCGCAAGAGTCAGTGTGTGAAACACTGCAGATATTTTTAGGATAACCCCCATTAGCATAGCGGTGGGGAAACAATGGACATTTGAGGACAGTCCTACAGATATCCCCTTGTATCGGGACTTTACATTTGCGCCGTTGCCCCAATTTGGAAACTGGTGCCAAATTTAGGTTTTCCTTCCTCATTTAACGTTGACATAATTTTGGTTCCTTTTTTCTAACACTGTCCTAGTATGGCTGTCTTACTTTCTCACTACTCTACTTTCTTCTTCCGGAGCTCATACAGTGAAAAAATTTTAATGAGCAAGAGATAACGAAAAGGAATGCAACTTTATAAAAAAGCATAAAGAAATGAAGATTATGTGATTTTTAAAATTTTTATTATTTATCTATTCTGTCTATTTTTGTCAGTGGACTGTGAAGTGTGTGGGTGTGGTTTGAAACAGCGGTAATGGATATCTGTAGGCTCTTTCTTCTCTGGTTCCCTGGCATATCTAACTAACCACATTCTTTACTTGGAGAAGTCTCACTGTGGATATTGCTTGACTGCGTAATAATAACATTATTCAGCCTACATTTTATATTGTTCACGCCACTGAGTCATAAACATTGATATGCCTTCTTGGCTGGTATTTCACACCTTGTAATGACTTAGCTGAGAAACGTTATAGGGTCAGAGAGTATGAGACCATTAGAATCAACTTGTGCTGGGTGTTACCCAGGTGGCACCACACAGTAATGAACAGTGAAAAGTGAATTTGCTGACTGCTGGTTCTCGGCTATAATTACTTCAAAACCTGCAAAAAATTCTTGCGTCTTTAAAAAAAAAAAAAAAAAAAAAAAGCCTGCTGACGGGTCTTCTAGTAGTGGGATTTCATTATTGGAGACAATTAGAAGTAATGTACATAAAGAATATTACAAGTGGGGAGAACTCTCTGAGGCAGATCTTTTTTCATTAACACCACCAATGATTGCATCTGTTTCAGCAAAATGGATGCATGCCTCCTGAATTTGTAATGTAGCACCACATTGCCGGTAAACGGAACAACAGGCTATTTCACAGTGTCTGTCCTTTCCTTTGACCAGAACAAATAGATAATAATGAGGTATCTGTTTGGAATTACAGTTTGATGGGTTGTTATTTATTTATTATAACTTTTAACTGCAGACTCACGTTTGGCCTCAAATTTTCTTTAGTAACAACTCAAAAAAATACCTTAGTGGCATCTATTTTCCCCATTGCTTTTGGTAGTCATTCTACAGCAGTGGTCACACCACAAAGTAATGAGAGGCTGGTTATAGCTATTAAATAAATTGGGCAAAGAGCACATGTGGAAATGTAATGACATTCCAAATGAAATCATATTTCTATTGCAATCTCAACGGTCTAATTACACGAGTAAGGGGCATGGTAGGATGACATGATGGGTAGTTCGGTAGTTCAGATGGTTCGGCATGATGCGTAGTTCAACAGTTGTGTCTCTCCTGTTGTATTAGGATTTGACAATATCATTTTTCTTTTGTCGTTTCTCGGGAGAACACCAGCTTTGTCATTTCCATGCTTCTTTTTCCTCTGTTCAAACCGTTTTGAGTACAAAGGCAGAAATAGAGCAGTTCAGGTTTATATAATACGAGAAGTGAAGCGGTTGCAGTCTAGCAGAGATAAGATTTTATTTTGAGCTCATCTGTTTTAATTGACAAAAATGGACACTATCTGCCAGTTCTATTGAGTGAGTGGAGGGAATTTTCAGAAAACAAATAGGCATGTTCACTAAACACCCTGCTGTTTAGATGTCTTCTGGGAGTAACTGTGTTGTATAGTGCACCTCTCCTGCCAGCGAAAGCAGAAAACAAGTTGAGAGACTACAATTGCCAAAGGACAACAACACGCACAAGCTGAGGATAGAAGAGGCTTGTTTTTTGTGTGTTTTTTATTGTTCTGTTTTCTTGTGTTGATAAGCACTGAGAACAAAAGGAAGCTGAAAAGGGAAGGGAGGTAGGGTTAAACTCGGGCTTTTACAGTGCAAATGTTTACTATTCCCAGTGTCATGTAAAGATGTAGTTTGCCCAGGAGACAATCTGTTACCTTCACACAGTGACCCTGCATCCATGTCATCTTGTTGACTTTCATGTGGGAATCCATTCATGTGACAAAATTCAGCTGCTAACTAAACCAGCACTATATCAGTGTGGGCATTTTTCCCTTCTAAAGCAACAAGTTTGATATTTGGCTTTCGTCCATCTGTTGTATTTTTTTTTTTTTTGTCAGTAATGACTTTTCAGCAACGTTCTTCATTATTCCTGCACCACCCAACACCAAGGTAACTTTCAACGAAGTGCTTGTGAAGAGATTTTACACTTAAATCTGAGTGAATTTGTTGAATCCCTGCCAAGAATCTAAAGAGGTGTGTGTACTCTTTTTTGAAAACCTGACCTTAACTATCCTCACCCAGCGGATTAGATTAAGGAAGTATCTGAAGTACAAATTGCATTAAATCTCTTAAAATCTATAAAGGAAAAGATATCTTTAACGTGTAATGGCTCCCCTCATATCTGCCAATAGAATAAAAATGAATGATATCACTGCAACTATAAATTGAGAAGAACAGCTATATAAAATGAATTCTTCTTTATCTTTAGAGGCATGTCTGTGAAGTTAGGGGGATTTGGTTGAAAAGTGCGACATGCTAGCTTTGGCTCTGTATAACTATTAGTATCAAGGGAGAAGCGAGAGAGCGGACTCTAAAGGGGCTGTGACAAAGGGAGCTTAATCTATTTTTTTCTTGACATCCTTTGATTGTCATAGCTCAGACTTTAATTCATATGGATATGGATGAGCCATGGATTTCAAGGATTAAGATTCATGTATTGTTAAATTGCTGAAAATATCTCTGCAGGAGGGAATGGGGGAGGAGGGGGGGGGGGGGGGGGGGGGGTGGGTGATGTGTGGGGGGTGCGGGTGATGGGTGATGTCATTTTACAGTGTCCAGTTTTGTGGGTTTAGATTTTGTGAGGTTCAGATTTGGAGTTGTATCCAGGTCAGTGTGCAAGTGTTCTTCAGATAAATCCCTTCCTCTTGGCTTATTAGACACAAAGGATCCAAGACTGCTCAATTAGCCAGAGCAGGGAAAGCGCCTCTTTTATTTTGACATATTCCTTGGCCTCCACCTCCAGAGAATATCTCTCATCTATCTGTTAGCTCCCTATGGTGTGTGCCTGAAGCTGGAACCCAGGAATGGAAGCCCCTCCTGTGGGCTGCAAAATTCTCCATATTCCCTTCTTCCATCACCAGATCCACAGGGTTTCACTGTTCCTAATTGATTTCAGCTCCCCCCCCTCACTTTTTCTCTCTCCTCCATATGTCTCTCCATCCTTTTTTTTTTTTTCTCTTTCCATCTACTGACTGCAAACATCTCCAACCACATCTTCCAACTTTGTGCCAGTCAAGCAGTTCCCTTTCCCTGTTGAATTAAAGAAAGAGTAAAGGCATCTCACATGTCCTGCTGCAAACTTGCCCTAAATTCACACGCCGGGAACATTTCTAGTTTGCAGTTCTCTGATCTACTAACGAAATGCTGACAGGTGTCAGAATCAGGAAGGCAACGGGAACAGGGCTGTGCTGACAACACGAGAAGGGGAGAGGGGAGAGAGAGAGTCTGTGTGTGTGAGGGAGACAGAGATTGAGAGATGAGCTGAGAGTCTAGTAAGCAGTCTTAGTGAGAGAAAATAAAAGGAGGCAAAAGAAACAATCTCTCTGACGGTGGGAAGGATTTTTTTCTCCCTTTCTCTCACTCCAAGGTAACTGTGTATGTGCTAGAGGATTTGACTGATTCTCAAACAACATTTGATTGAATTACGCATCAAAATTCTTGTGTGATTAGACTGGCAACGACACGTGTTGCGCTATGATACTTCATGATTAGATTAACATATAAACTCTATACTGGACCATCCATTTGATTTGGATTTGTCTAATCTAATGTGGAACCAGTGGAGGTAAAATGGCTGACAGTGACAAAGAGCTCAGTGCATTACAAGCATAAGGAAGATAGAGTGCAAACACCTCGCATGCTCAAGCACACCAGAGAACGCTCGCGAGCAGGTGTAGTGAACTCTGTAATGAACAACCTGGATGCAGATTTGCCTCTGAGGTGTGGAGACTTAAGGAAAAAGATGGAAATAAAATGTCATTCATGCTGTGTCCATCTGTGCTCATCTTTATTCTTTTCTTTTTTTTTTTATCTTGTTTACATCGCTGCATAAAATTGTGTGTGACTGTGAAGTCTTGGCTCTGTCATATTGTAATTATATCTAGTAATATGAAACAGAGCTGACTAATGTTGATCTTTGCACGTGGTAAAGAAGTTCAAATTAAGGATGTGATTTTTTTCTTTACGTATCACACTGTGAAGAAGACAACCAATAATTTATATCAAAAATATTAAGACACCCAAAGAAGAGCAGAGCAAAATGGGATGCTTTTTGCTAACTTTTACAGGGAGTACCTCTAGCTGCTCCTTCTCAGCTACCACAGATACAAACAAAATGTGCAAGCAACAAATCTTAATTTCCACCATCAACTGCAAACATATAGTAAATGTGATGATACTATAATGGCATCCCCCGAACCTACACTCTGCCAAAGCTCTCCTGAATATACCCAGTGTATTTAATCAGCTCAAGAGGGGACTGCTTATCTCTTTGCACTTGTCATGGATAGCGTATTGAACATATCAGAGAGAGAAATGGAATAGTTCATTATTTTCTAGGGCTCACAATGAGCCTGATGTATCTCATTGCAGGCCCTCCACTGACAGCTCATTTTCTAGACAATCCTGGCATTCAGTTCACAACGCGGCAGGGCAGAGAGAGAGAGTGAGAGAGAGAGAGAGGGGGGAGAGAGAGGGAGGAAACACAGAGGCAGAGAGAAAATAGGGCTCCGGATCTCCATTGCTTATTCATGATGCTGTGGCATGCTAGGTGTGTTAATAATCTCGCAGAAACCAAGTGAATCACCGTTGTTTGTTGAACACCTAGCAAAGCTGGGCCCCAATCGACAGCAGATGGGAAAACAGGGGGATCAGGATGATCCGACAGAGGGAGGAGATTAGAGAACAGGAGATAAGAACAGGAATGTGCAGAAGTTGATGGGGGCCGAGTGTGTAATAAAGAGAGAGGAGAGCGTACCTGAATTTTAAACCTGTTTGAGAGTGTGTACACAGTGTATTGAGTGTGTGTGTGAGGCTGCAAGTGTGTGTGTCTTTAAAGGTTAATCAGGGAAAGAATGGGAAAGAGAGAGGGGGGGGGGGGGGGGACGATAAAGAGATGGCACAAGAGTGAAATACTAGGAGTTGGGGGAAATCGAGTGAATTGCAAGGAGCAGAGCTAGTGTGTGTCTGCAGTCTACCTGCTTTTTGTGGCTCTGATTGATTCGAGTCCTTGTAGAGGTAGCAGCCATTTTCATAACAGCGGTATTGTCTTTTTAATTCTCTGAGATCACCACATGTCATGACCCCTTCTCCACTGAAATACAAAGCAAGCATTTCTAAACACTTTGCATTAAAACAGAGGGCTGTGTGACTCGAGGACTGCGGCCTCATTAGTACTGAAATCAAACGTAATGGAAAAAAAAAAATCTATTCACAATAATTATATAATTACATAACTAGAATAAAAGCATTTTACACATCTTTCTGGGACAGTGACATCAACACTCTACTCATTACTTCATTTTATAAAAAATATGTAATAATATAACAATAATAATAATAATAACACCCACTTTGGGGTTACCAAAGAACCCTCTTTGCAATGGGGTTTGTCATTTAAGTTTTCACTCACAGCCACTCTCCACAGTATGATGCAGCAATTGCAAAAACTGGAGTAAACACACATTAAGCGATGTAATTTATCTTTAAATGTATTCATTTACATCTCCGTTAAATGTACTTTTTAAATGTACTCAATTTCCCATTCCCATGTTTCATCAAATGTTTTCTGTGAAGGGAAAGTTATAGACGCTTCCTCACAAGGGCAGCAGTGACATTTCAGCAGTTACCCCTGACAAAGTTCTCGAGAAGTCGTAGAAACTGGCAGGAAAGAAAGAGGAATTTATGTGATTTTATTTTAGAGCAACAAAATTTGAGGAGGGTAGAACCATCAAATATTTAACTGAGAGGTCTTTATTTTATTTTATTTTTTAACTTTTTGCAAGTGATTTTTATGGTAGACATAATGATATGATGACAAAGTTCCCCCAAGTGACTCGGTGAGTAAACCTCCCCAAGTCACATTTTTGATTAACCAAGTCTTAATCACAGCACGGTCATGCCATAAAATACAAGTGAACTGGCATTTGAGCCACTCATAGCATGATAGACTATGCTTTATTCTATGGACTTTAAGACTTTTTCTGTGTTGCCTTGGAAGCACTATTCTAAATATCCTAATTGTGAGACTTTACTATATTAACTCTGCTGGCTGCTGGTCAGCTGAAAGGGGGGGTTGCATTCCCAGCTAAATAGCCATTGTTGTCTGTTGGTGTCAGGAATGTATTTGTTTGAGTAAGTTGGCCACCCAAAACATTCCACGCCTTGTTTAGAAAACAGTAGATAGTATAACTCTGAAGCAGATCCTGATGAGGTCCTATCATGACCCCACAAAACTCCTTTAAAAGCATGACTTACCACAGCTTTGTTGCTGAAATTGTACAAATCTAGACTGATACTTTGTTGAGTAAACAGCCTGATGAGGACATACTATACACATAGACAAACTCAAAGGACCCTTGGTGTGTGGCTGGAAGTGGGCAGGATAGTCACAGAGTGACTGCCAAAGCAAGGCTTGTATTACAGGGATCCCAGGATATCAGACACCAGGCGGCCTGTGCTCCCTCCAGGCAGGGCAGAGTCTGGCAGCTGGCCCATAGCCCAGATAGCTATAATCAGCTCCATTACCTGTAGCACCGACTTCCATTTAGGAGCCCTCATAGTGGAACTATGGCTTCACTGCGGGGATTAAGGATACTGAGAATTTAGGAAAAGTACAAAGCATGCAGTTGCACATGCTATATCTACACCTGCTGCAAACACACACAGACACACACATATATTTATATATGTACACACAGGAACACATTCATAACTGCATGCCACACTAACGTGTAGTGAATGAATGGAGAGAGATTTTCTGGGCTTTAAGTGTCTTGGCACAAGGCCTTTCTTTTATCTTCACCCTCTGTGAAAGGAAAGATTAAGAATATATTCTGCTCTGTTTAAGGGGAAAATCAGCTGTCTTTTGACAAGTACATTGTAGCCCACAGTTTTCTGTCCAGAATACAAAGAGACATTTATCACTGCAGCTGGGGTAAGGGAGGAAGGGGAGGAGGGGGGTCTCCTGCGCTGCAGCAATGTGCATTTCTCCTTTTTTTTTTAACCCCTATTACTTCCTTTCTGTGGGAAAAACACTACACCTCCATCCTCCTCAATCCATTTGCGATTTCATCTGTTTTATTTTTCTTTAATTTTACTTCCTACCCCCAGTTGCCTTTGTCTTCTCCATCCTGATTTTTATCTTAGTTCTCATCACCTTCTTTCTCGTGACAATATTATAGCTCAGATGGAATATGTAACAGTAATATGTAAAGTTATGTCGTCCTTCTCAGTTGTGGCAACAAAAGGTTACTACCTCAGGCAGAGTGCTATAATATTTCCATATTTTCCTCTCCTCATGTATATTCAGTGAGAGTGATTTTTTTTTTCTGTAGCATTGTACTTTTGAAATGCAGATATCTCTTCTTGAAACTTTGCATATGCTATAAAACAGCATGGAAGATTGTGTTCATTGGATTTGGACTTAACAGAAGTTAAACAGAGGTTAAAGGGAAGTCATGGAAAACCACCACTATCATTACTATCTTCCATTTACCAATTAGCGTCAGTGTTCCCCTCTTTGACCCCTAGATGACCTTGCAGAGATGAGCTCAGTGTGTTGTAATTGAGCATTTTGAGTCAGCCTCAACAGTGGTAGGCACCGTGTGGTTGCTAGTAACCCAGATTATAAACTATTGATGAAAGAGGGAGATCACAGTAACGGAGAGGGGGAAGCTGCTGAGTTGTGCGTGGATGCAGATAGCATCCCCCCCAGCCTTTTCTTGGCCATCAGGTTCCACTAGTCCTTGCAGGCATTTTGTCTTTCGACGTGTCTTCATAATCCTCTGTGCTCTGTTTATTTATGACTCAGTGAATTAACATGCACCCTAGTGATTCAGATTAAAGGAGCGCATACTGCTCTCTTAAAGGGGGTCTTCTATGTTGATTAAGATTAAATTATAATGCAAATAACCTGCACACCACATCAAGTTCAATCTGAACTACTCTGGCATACACAGAGTGTATTCAGTCTGTTTGGACTTAGTTCACTGGTGCAAAAGGTCAAGAACTGAACTGACTCAGAGTGATATTTCTACACTGTGGTGTAGCTGGCGGTGGTGGATAATCAAATTAAGTAAATTTATCAGCATTAAAAAACATTCACAAAGGCCCTCTATTTCTGCATGTGCTGCTAATAAGATATTTCCTTAAGGCTGCCACATATCTTTCTGGGCATTAACCTAATTATCATATCACATTAGTATATTATGTAAAATCAGGTTAGTGTGAAACATTTGTAAATACTGCAGTAACTGTTACATTAATCTGCTTAGTTGCAGAGATAGGGTTGATAATATATATATAAAAATGCTTTTGATAAATTCCAGGAGGTTTTAATGTTATTCATTTTATGTATAATTGAATGGGAGAGAGAATCCACTTCCAAGTGGAAGCATGTCTTGCCAGCCAAATCTGACTTTTTTTATACCACTCTGTACCCCCCTCTTTAAAGGGGAGGATAAAAGGTAATGAGAGAGGTCGTTGTTGTACGTTTAATAGCAGACCGAAATGTCCCAGAATGGCTCTTTTAATGATGTGCCTCTTCTCGTGCAGTCCTCGTTAAGGGGGATGAGATCAGAATGCATGAGAGGACAGGTGAGGGACCATGGCCATATACTGCATACCCCCCCTCACCCCCACCCCACCCCCACCCCTCAAGATCTGCAGCGAGGGGGTCTCAGGCTCCTTTGTGTATTCTCCAGCTCATCTTAGAAGTTCAGTGCTCGTCTGTATTCAGATCACATCAGCATCAGAAAATAAATAAAGCAAGCAATCAGGCCATGACCTCTTATACCCACAGTACTTAGAGACCCCCCACTAATACCACCCTTCCTCCCCCTCCTTCTCCTCTGTTGCACTTACATAGGTTAACTAGCTTGGATTTTGCAACTGAATGTCAAGGCTTGGTGTTTGGCTTTACCACAGGCAAGTTGTTCCTCAGCTGTCTCTAGAGAAAAGGAACTCAAGGATCGAGAGGAGCAGGGGAATTGGATCTTTGACACCTGTCACTTCCACTCTGCTGCACCTTGCTCTCTTGCCACACATAAGGACTTTTCATGTCACAGCTCAGCATGTTATCATGAGTGGCACAGGGCTGAGAAATCCAATTCCTACCACTGTGTCAGACCCCTGCTATCATCCTTATGTATGCTATAGTCATGTTCCTTAAATCAGAAAAGATGTGCTTATTAGTTCTTTCTCTTTTCTTCAGGCCAGTCTTCCACCTCCATTTCAATCTGTGTCTTAGATACTGCTGTAGCTCTCTCATGGACTGCCTCACCAGTGACACTCCTCTATATAGTGTAGCGCTGGCAGGTGGGCGGCTAATGCTACACACATTGGTTGTGACTGTCTTATATTAAGTGGTATCATGGTGCAAAGCTCACTGTGGTGGATAATGGAGAACCTGGGGAGAATCAGAATGCCTCCCAGATGCCAAACAGATTGGCCTTGTGACAGAGAAATGGAAGTGCATTAGAAAGTGTTAGAAGGCCTCCTTCTTGCTTTTCCTCTACCCAGTAGGTGGAAATCTAATGCATCTCTACGCAATGGAGACCTTGCTGTGTTTTTTCTTATTTCTTTTATCTGCTGCTAAGTGATGCTGTCTCTCTGGTTCAGTAGAAAATAGTGGAATTGTTTTTTTGTTTGCTTTTTCAAGCCACGACCTGCTTTTCCAAGGTGGCCCACCTCCTCTTCCTGTATTGATAACTTGCCCATCATACCGCATACTATCACAATCGCAATCTTAGTGTCGTACTTTGAGAAATTTGTTTTTTTTTTTTTCAAAAAGGAAAGAAAAAATGGAAAACATAAGGACATAAGAGAGTAGGAACCATGCTGGTGCTCCTATGACAAGATAAAATGGAATATAAAACAGTCCTGGCTAGCGTAATGTGGCTTCACATTCAGTCATGTTCACTTTGTATTAATTATGTAAGGCCACTCTTTTGAGGCAAAGCAGAAGTTCACAGAGGGAGAAGAAATCCGAGATATTGGTTTTCTGCCCGGTGTGCATTTCAGATGGCTAAAAGAAATAACACTCAAGAGATGAAAAAGTAATCATTTTTCACTATGAGAAATGTTTGCACCAAAAAAAAAAAAATAGTAATAATAATAATAAAAAAAATACAATTCGAATTTTGGTAGTTGTGAAAAAAAATGAAATGGACTTCCTGTTCAGTAAAAGCCCTATACCACACAAAGCAGTGTTTTCTATCTTCCACTGTGCTCTTGCCTTGACATTAGCACTTTCTGTTTTCTCTCCTGGAATCTTTATACTTTATTAGAGTTTCCAGTTTCATTAAAGAATATTAATTGTCAGTCTTAGATCACATTTACGCCTGTTTTTACCTCAAAGTTTTTCACACAGTATAATAATAGTCCTTAGTGCTTCTATCTTTAAGCCAACTCTCCTTCTCCTTTCCATCCCCACTCACTATGTACAGTAGCTTTCATCTATCCGCCAAACCCCATTCATTGATGTAATTTAAGAGTGTGCCCCTTTGCTTCTCTCAGACTCAAGGTTTAGGAGCAAATTAGCTCGCTAGCTCGGTCAAGCTTAAACACAGAAATGCTGCATTTGTTCCAGTGTATTTAAAGATGTCCTCTGCAGATGCAATGTAGGAGAAACGAGCCAAGCAGACAGAGGCAGGCAGGCAGGCGGTCTGGAAGGCTGGCATTGTGGAGCGGGGCCAGTTTTGCAACAGGGACGCCGGCAGCCTGCTGTGCTGAGTTTGAGGGGTTGTATTGTATTGTTGCTGGGGGCCTTCAGTGCCTGGGTACAGGTTAATTTGAAGATCATCATTAGAAGGGCAATTTGGCTGCTTAGAATTTACAAGGGCAAATTTGCCATGCCATTGTAGCACAATGTACATGAAACACACTACTTGAAAGCATACAGCGGCAGATGCAGTCAGTTTAGAAAAAGACTCTTTTAATCTTTCACTGGTATCGTGTTGCTTCTAAACTAAAATCGCAAAGATTGTAACTGTGAATTATACCATCTGTTTTCTCAGGAACCGAGAGAACCAAGCGTAGCACTAACTACATTATAACCATTCTTACAATTTCTGTTGGTAATACAAAAATATGGAAATAAAGCAAAGCTTTTTATATGCTTTACAATGCTTTCCAATCAAAGAAAATTGCAGTTTTGTCCCTGGAACCTTTGAAAGATTCCTTCATGCATGAGCTTTCCCCACCCCGCCATAAAATGCAGTTTCAATTGGAAATACATCAAATTACGTGAACAAGATGATTTGGACTTTAATTGCCTTTTTAATATATTAAAACACTTCTAATCCAAAAATGAAATTTATCTGATGAAATTCATCACTGCATTACATCCTTGATTAGTTTTTTTTTCTTGGAAAGTTATATATGGCACAAAATTATCTAATTTACTACAGTAAAGTGATTTCTTTGTTCCTATGAAAGTGTTATGGTTGGCATCATTATCTTGCAGCGGAAGAAACGACATGCATAGTACAAATTATTTTATCGTCTGTAGTTATTAGCTTTACAGAATTAAGGAAATATATAATAAAACTCCAATCAAACTACTTTTAATAACCTTTCAGTATCTGATATGTATGTGAAATATTTAAGTCCAAGTGTTTTATTTTTGCTTAGTTGCCTAACAATGACAATTAGCCCTAAGGACAGTGGTTTGACTGAAACAGCGAATCATGAATAAAATCTCATTGGGATGTGGGATAATAATAAGTATTTTAGTGTCAACTGAGGGATGTACACTGTGAGAGTGTAATTTTCTCTACCACATCTCTGTATATTGTATGATTTGGCTAATTTTCTGGCAGACGTGATACTAGTCTTCCCAGAGGTTTTCTGGTGTTTTGTGGACATGTAAGTCTATTGTTCTGGTGATGGAGCCTATGTTAAGAACCTTTCTGCTGCCTCTTTAACACAGGACAGCTGTGTACAGCCAGGCTTAGTTCTTTATGCCCTTCTGTCTGGGTTAAATCCAGTCCAGAGTGCCTGCTGAGAGAGTTAAATGGTCACTGGCTCGTGTAATATATGAAAACCAGGGCATAAATTCTGATATCTGCTCAAACAAGACCTGACCACTGTAAATCATGCCCCTTCAAGTGTTCTTTATTTCATGACCAGAGCCAAGGGTAATACTTTCAGAGCCTTTAAAACTGTTACTGAGACACTGCAACCTCTAGGAGCCAGTTATGGTAGGAGTAGGGCACAATAAGGTGAGAGAATTCTCTCAGCAAAATAGTATTTGTTGCCAGGGCATGGAAACCAGCCCACCCACGTATGTCATAATGACAGCCAGTTCACATCGTTTCCACTACATCAAGCAGTCCATTGGCTAGTGGTCCTGCTTTTGAACAAAACAGTGCTCTGCAATGACATAGTGATTTATAAAACAGCATAGCGATCACTTTTTTCATCCCGCTGCTGTTACACAGCTGTTAAACAGATGCCGTTTGTACCAATTTAGAGGCTAGTGCATTGTTTGTCAACACCACTTTGGAAATTCATTCTTTATACCCAGGCCCATTATAGAAAGCTCTAGCTTTGCTGGATAGGCCAGCAGCAAGGGAAGGAACATGCAGTGGAAGTAAAAATTTGCAGAATTTGGCAAGAACTGTTGCTAGCACTTAGAACAATTATTGACAAGCATTTAGAAAGAAAATAAACTGTAAGAGTGGCTCAAAATGAAGTTAACTTGCCATCTTAGATCAGGCCTGGTAGAAGTGACAAGCTGTCAGCCACTCTGCAGTGCTGGACATATTAGACAGTGAATTTGTTCTTGATAAATTGACTGCTACTAATGCTCAGAAATATAACCAAGGCCCTATGAACCCCAGGCTTCAGCAGTCAGTAAAAGACAGTACTAACAAGGCCACACAGTGTGTCTAATTTTCTTGACAATTAATAATTGACCGGGAGAACTGAAGGAATTCTGAACAGATAGGCAGAAATTAGAGAAAGGTTTTTGGGTGAAGGATTCATTTAATTACATCAATGTATGTGAGACAGTAGAACTGATTAGATGAAAGAGGAAGACAAAAGGAGAGGACGCATAAAGGATGGCCCTGTGCAGGGAACTGTGAGGGATGAATTAGAGGGTTTCAGGGGGGATAGCTTGATGTGACTGAACCAGATGCTGTAGGGAGAAGGAGAGGACTCGATGCTGTGCAGAGAATGATGGCTTACGTGGCGCAGTAAGGGTGCCCCTCTACTGTTTGTAAAAACAAGACCATCACACTCCATCTTGCTGCTCCCGCAGGAGCCAAGCCTCAAGGCTGATTTATGGCCCACAGACTGAATTGGCTGGCTGGGATGACAGCAGTGCTTGGACTCTCCCTTGTGAGTAGTGTAGGAGGCTGCTTGGCCAAGCCTCAGCCTCAGCTGGCCGTAGAACTGTCCTTTGCTGTAGTTAGGACTGACTAGATGTTAAGCTTTATTTGTCGTGTTAGGATCGGATAAGACCAAACCTGTTAGGTCTTGAGCATACTTTGATCTCTGAGCACTAACCAACCACAGTCAGTCACCCTCTGTTCGGTTGGTGCAATATTTTTTTTTCCCTCCCTTGTGACGCTTTCATCAGCTTTTGCATTACAGGCTCCATCAAGACTCTGTAGTAACAATTTAGATTTAATCATGCTTTGCCATGTGACTGCCAGGATGGAAAATTAATATGGAGAGGAATTAGAAAACAGCCCTCTCATTGTTAAAGATACTGTGGAATACCAAGATGAGCTCAGAAAAGTGAACATTTTAGCAGCAAATGAAAACCCTCTGTACGCCACACAGAAGAACTGTTGGCTGTCCTCAGAAAGTGTCCTCGGGACTTCGGTCACATTTATAAATTATGTGCAGATTTTTGGATTTTACACCTGCACTCTCACAGTGAAATGAAAAGGGGAACATAGCTTAATGACAGTGTTGCTGTTTGAGTCAACACAGCAGAATAATAATTGCCTTTTTCGACTATTTGATAGTGTTGCTACTGAATATTTAATGGTTATTAATATCAAAGACAATGAGGTAACAACAGAAAAACAAGCAAAAAAAAAAAAAAAATCAAAGGGAATTGGTAAAGTCTGTGGAGGCTATAAGTAAAGCATAGCGAGGTTTAAATTAGTCCACATTATTTCCTTTCATAACAGCTACATCACAGGAAGCTGTGATACTGTCTGGCTGTCTGTTTAGTAGCATCTGTTTTTATAAATCAGTTGAAATCCATTGTTTCTGCTACATCAAAAATGTCAGCATATAGAGGAAGTACAAAAAAAGTAGTTTAAGACAAAAGTGGCATTCTTTGTAAAACGATTTATCATACCATACTGCTGTTCCTGCGCTGCTGTGCATGATTCTTTTTAGGGTTCATCATCATGTAAAACCAGACTGACTGAATTGTGTCATACTGCAATTCCCTGTTGCCTTGTGGTAGTTAAACTAAGAAATACAGAATGACGATTTTGTCAGCTGAATCTGGTTCATATCCACTCAGCCCTGTCTCTGGCCCTTCATACTGCCATTCTCTTTCTTGCTGCTGCTTATGCTGATTTTAAAGGATTACATCATCATTTTCTACCTTGAGGCTGTATGCGCTACTTTTGGGGGGGATAAGCGTTTCCGTTTTCCAAGTCAGACTCCGTGCTTTAGCCAAACAGGACGCAGAATAGGTGGCGAAAGCTCAGGGAATTATACAGGGAGGCAGCCCTTCACTGAACGCATCCCTTCCCTTTTGTGTCAGTGGATTTTAGTCTTTTGCTGAATCTTTTTTTTTTTGCTACATTAGCAGCAAACAAATAGCACCTGCAGCTGTATAACATGAAGGGATCATTATATGCAGTGCACAAGGGTAAACTGAGCAATGAGCTTGTCAGGATGTGGGATTCCCACGCTGAAACTAAAGATCTGTCTGCTGTAAGTCGAAGTTCAGACGCCTTCATCTGATTGAGGCAAATAGACAGGATTGAATCGGCTGCCAGCAGGTAACAGATGCAAGATGAAATGGCATGGGTTTTCTCTCTGTGTTGATGCAAAGTGATGCTATTCCAGGTAACTACAAACAAGAAAAACATGGACACCACTATCAGGAGACTCTGGCTTTTCCATATGAAATATGCAATATTATATATATATATATATATATATATATATATATATATATATATATATATATATATATATATATATATATATATATATATATATATATATGCTGCTTGTAACTCCTGGTGGAGCTACCTCCTTAATTAATAGGAATTAAATCATGGATCGGAAATGTTCCCAGTGACATCCTGCTCTGTACTTTACTCTAAATCTGTTCCTGAAGCTGATTGGCAAGCTTATTTTCCTGATAACTTTGAATGCACATTCACAGCAGGAGGGCCTTCACTGTCTTCTATTCTGTACTTGTTGACTTCCAAATCTAAGTAGTGCTGTAAAAGCCTTTAATTCATCTCTTACCATTACACTAAGCTTGTTTTTTTTTTTTCTTTTAATGGGAGGAGATTACATTTTGTTAAAGGTCGATGGCCTGTCACTTTTTTCATTTAAATTCAGTCTCCTCCAGTTTTTGGGGGCCTTTTAGAGCAACATCTGCGTTTTATGAAGCTGTGAGGAGAGGCAGGATGTGTGAGTGTTAATAGCACTTGGCTTTCATAACAATGTCATTTATAACCCAGTTGCTCGCTCATAGACCCCTAAAGGAAAGGAGAGAAATGGCATTCACCACATTTGCACGCACAGCTCAGTAGAGAGCATACAACTTGTGTATGTTTCTTTGTGCCTCAAGTCTTTTCATGCCTTAGAAAGTGCTTTAGGCTATAGAAATAAGCCAAAGTGTTTAGAGGAAATTGCATTCATTACCAAGATACTTGCAAATTTTTTAAACAGTGGAGAAAAAGATCTACTTTGTCAAATATGTCAAACAAGAATTTGGGAGAAATTTCAGATTACTAAATATAGAGCTCAACTTTTGAATAGATATGAAACAAAGGTTTTCCGTAAGAGTAGTAAATACTCATACTAATCCATAATCTTTGTAAATATGTTTTTGCTTCTGTGACTAAAAAAAAAAAAAAAAATGCTTAATGCATCTTTAATGTTCACTTCATTGCTATCGATCAAAATAAAGACATAAAAAAAAAAAATCATGCGTTTTAAAGTGCCGTTCCAGACAAAGCAGTTATTCGGGGTTAAAAAGGCTTTGAAATGGATTTAAAAGTACCGTGGCAAAAGACAAGCTAATCATGCTTTTTAAAATTTTTATTTATTTTCTATTCATCATCCTCTATTATGTTCTTGGTACCTGGAAAAAAAAAAACTTTCTGTTGTGATTGCATTATTACATTTTGATTGGCTATGTTTAAACAAAACCCCCAACTCAATGCCTTTTGTCTCCTTGATTGCGGCCATTGCAGTTCCTTGGACCAATCAGCATTCATTGAAATTTCCATATATACATCACAAGACTGTAACTAGTGGGAAATGTTCGTTTTTCACATATTATTTCTTCTCGGCCTCATCAAACGAGTTTAGATGTATAATAGTTAAATAAAGCAGCCTCATTTTTCTGTGTTATGTATAATGCGGATAATACTGTGTAATAATATTTCAAAAAATAATACATATTATTAAATTACGTGTACTTGAACTACATTTAAGATGGTTCTTACAAAGCCACCCTTGTAAGCAACAGGATATCCTTACCCCCTTTGAGAGAATACCATGTCTGTGTGAGCCAGCCTGTGCGCAATTAGACAGATTTAATGAAAGGAATTTTCGTCTGTCACATGGACATTGGTTACTCACGGCTTGCGATCTTGGTGCTGGCATTCATGTTTTTTGCCCACAGGCGATGACTCCTTCAGAATTTTATTCCCTTTACTGGCAGACAGCTCATGATATCCTTAACTTACTCATTCAGTTATTCAGTTACCATATTGTGGTAACTGGTCATATCTGTCAGTCTCATGAGATTATACTTTATGAGAGACAACTCTCGCATATCTGCCCCTAAAAATCCTGTCTCCAGTCTTTAAATATCGATCCCCAGGGCCTTAGCGGAGGTGCCTCTCATGAGTGCAGAAAAGGAGGGAGAAAAACAGATCATTAGTGATTTTAATTAGGTGATCTGTCAAGCTGCGATTGCCAGATGTAAGTGTATGCATTTGGGTCGATCGCAATCCCTCTCACAATCCCTTCTTGTCACCTTGGGCCTCCGGAAAGGAGGATGGCTCTCGCTTGGAGTAAAACAAGCAGTAGGGGAGCAAAGAAATATGTCATTGTGCATGTGTGTTACAGGTTTCTTCTTGAGATCAGAGCACAGGGAAAACACAGGGAAAAGAGTACGGAAAAGAGTACGGTTTTGTATAGAGATTTTGTGAAATAAGTTCTATTTTCTTTTTTTTCAAAGATATGCTGCTAATGCTAGAAATCTGACACCACCACCATTTTCTAAATGAAATCTACAGAGGACAAACAAACTTGTGTTTACATGAGATTTTGGAGTACTGATCTTTTGACTGTTAAAGAACAAACAAGAATTACAGTATTTGAGTTTGAGTAAGAGACTTCAGCTTCTTTTGTTGTTATAATGATGCAGAAATGTTCTTAAACGTTCTTCCCTCAGAACAACAAAATGCAGAAGACGCAGTTATACAGACTCAGACAAATCTTTTTTTCACTTCAGCGTTAAACATCATTACATATTTATAACCCGGCGCCAGATGACAGAGACAAAGAGGGAGAGAGATATGAACCGTGCAGCAACACCGCAACTCGTCTGGTGTCTTTCTTTGCGAGATATCTGATTGCAATGTTCAAACCTGCCTTTCATCTAATGTTGATACAGGAAACACAATTATACAACAGATGCAAATGGACTTTTGATTTAACAATACATCTTTTAATTGGTATATTAGACATGCCCCAAACATCCAGCCATAGTTATCACGGAGTAGTGTTAAAGGGACTGGAGTCTTGAGCTGATGTAGATAGGATGCATCACTGCAAAAACATTTTGAAATCCTTAACTCATTATGTATAAGTTAAGATAAAATGCATCATAATTTTCATCTGGATGAGATGCAATATAAAGATGGAAATTAACTGTTTTTAAGAACAAATATAACAATCTGGGTTTCTCTTTGTTCCCTCACAGATCCCAGTGAAGGCTTTCACTGCCAAGACGAGTGTCGCATCCTAGGCCACTCTGACCGCTGTTGGATGCCTCGTGTTTCAGTCCCGGCACGTGCCAAGTCACCTGAGCACGCTCGTAACGTCATTGCCTTGTCTATTGAGGCAACCACAGTGGATGTGCCACACTATGAGGATGGCACAACAAAGAGGACTTTTGCCACCTTTGGCAAGGATGGGCCTGAAGATGTGGAACGAGGAGAAATAAAGGGAAAGCGGACTCAGGAGTCTCAGGTGTGTAGCCCCAAGGCGAATGGAGGGGCTATTCGTGAAGCTGGCAATGGGCGTGAAGCAGCCAGTCCCATCACTTCCCCTGTGCACCTGAAGAGCCCAGTGTCCAAGCCATCATCTGCCTACAACACACTTAAATGCCGTGACGCAGAGCGAATTGCCAACCACAGCCTGCTGCGGCAGCCGGAGGGGAAGGACAGTGAGCCGGCTGTAAGGGAGATCAACACACTTCTCCACGATGGCCGAGACAAGGAATCCCCCAGCAGCAAGCGCCTGAAGGACATTGTGCTTTAGCAAGCTACTCTATGACACACACCAACATGTATACACACATCCAGTGTAAACTCACATATATATACCCCGCAATAGCTGTGTATACACAGAAGAAAATCTGGCTGTGGCAGTAGAGAGAGACACACCCATTTGCAGTATACAAAATTGAAAACCCAGCTTGGGCTGATGATGAACTGAAGTATGCTTCAGCTAGTTGTGTGCTCAGGCCCAGTAGTGGATGTGGCTTCGTTGTAGTCGCAGTACTTTTTCCTTGTTTGCTTTTTGTTCAGTTTTTTTTTTTTTTTCCTTTCAGCCTGCAGTGAGTGGACAGGCAGGTTACTGTTGACTGCATGGACACGGCCAGTGGAGCTCTCCAGCCCTTGACCCAAAGCAGGACGCTACATGTTTGGACACCTGAGGTGCCAGTTCATACGTACAGTTATGCCTTTTGAACTACTTTTGTATCACAAACTGATATTTGCCTTCTTTGGTTTTGCAGTCTGTTTTAGCTGCCAAAATCGCTCTTTGTTCCTTTGTATAGAGTTCCGTCACTGTAATAAACAACAGATACACACAGGATTCATCCAAAAATATCATCAATTTACTCCTTCAGAAGTTTTCAGTGCATTCAGGAGAAGGAAGGTGAAGCCTCTCGGTCTCATCTCTCCTTCTCCCTGACTAATAAGAGAAACTTTCTCTGCATATCCCTGAGGACATCCTTGTGTCATCAGACTGTGAGGTCCTTACAGTATTTATATTTTATCACGGATGGAGCTGATTAAACTCTCGTCTGCCAAGCCGCTCTGAATACAGGAAGTGGGACAGACAGATTCTTGTGATCAAATTGCGTTGTATGAAAAAAAGAAAAAAAAAAAAAAAAAAAAAAGAATTACTGCTTTTGAAATCTCCTGTGCCCAACCTTGATTGTAGCCAGTGGAGCACAAATTAGGACTTTGTGCTTTGGTCTTGTACTTTTTTTGACTTTTGACTATGGGGCTAGGATAGAAGGGATCGTCACTCATGTCTTGCTATGTGAAACTCTGTATAGGGTTTACTATTATCATTTTTAATAACCTGTTGTTATGTGACAATCCCTTTAATGTTTTGTTTCAAGAGAAAAAAATGAATAAACATTGGTGTTCAACTGAAGCTACAGTAGCGTTTGTTACACAAACACAAAAATAAAAAAAAACATATATGCCAAAATATATTTTATAAATAATTTAAAATGTATAATGAGAATATTTAATGCTGTGTAGTTATTTTATGAGTAAGTTATACTTGAAATTAACTTGCTTTTGTTCATTTGTCTTTTGCTTTTATATTGAACCGGATTAGTTTTTTTTTTTGTTTTTTTTATGTTCAAAACTTGGATTATTTTTTTTGTTTACTGTGTGATCCCTGGCAACTGTTGACTTGCAGTCTACCTTGTTGTAAAGAGTTTCTTATTGGTCAGTTCTTGTGCCATCCAGTTTCTGTGTGGGCTACCAGAAAATGTAAAAAAGACAAAAAAAATTTAATAAAACAACAACAACAACAAAAAAAAAAAGCGATTTCAGCACCAACATTAGTGTGTCAGTTCAATGAGCTTAGAGTGAGATAGCAAAAGAAACCAAAAAAGATGCAAACAAAACCTTAATGATTGCAGGATGTTGCTTCATCTTAGTATCTAAGGAGAAAGAACAGCTTCCAGTGTTCTCCAGGCTGTAATGAGGTTCCACCTATTTTATCTGTGCAATAGGTTGGCTTTCCTATAGGGCCCAATCATGTGGGAAAAAAAAAAAAACAAAACTTTTTCAGCCTCAGATGAAGGCATTGTGATGTGCAGATTAGCTTTACTCAGCACTGCTGTCACCCCGTACTATCTGTGTTCTCCTGGTCTCAAAGCTAAGGTTGAGACCACAGTGGTAAAAACAGGGCTCTCCCTTACTATGAGCTCCACACAACAGACTGGGTGGAATCATGCGAGAAAGAACTAAGGTCTGGGAAGAACCGTGTTGCACATCAGCAATGTGGTTTTATGTTGCTTTGCAGTAAACAATGTACAATGTGGAAAAACATGAATGAAAATGGACAAATTGCATACAACTAGATCTTGTAGCTGAATGTTTTGCTGGTCTCACCCATGGCTTCTGGCAACATGAAAATCGGAATAATCACTGAATGTATACAGCAGCTTATAATTAAACTATTAAATGTTCTTTGCTTTGTTTCCTTGTTTTTACTTGACACCAGTGAAGTTTGAGGTTGAATTGAAATTTGAATCCTCTGCTTCTTAACAACCATTGTGTCTTGGAGTACCCTAAGGAGTTCTCAGATCACCAGTAGGATTAACATTAGTGTAGGGGCAGTAACACAGCGTAAATGTATTAAACACAGTGCTGACCAAATACGCACAGTACTGTGCAAAAGTCTCAAACCACCCCTCATTTCTTTATATTTTGCAAGGAAAATGGGAAATTGGTGCAGCAACTTATTGAAATGTGCAAACATGAATGGAAATACAGAGCATAAGGCAAAATCAGAGTCTGTACAATTCTAACATGCTTGAAGGTCAGTATTCGATGTATGGTACAAGCATTTTTGTTCTTTAACACAGTCTGAACTCTCATCGGCAAGCTTTTGTCATTTCTTTAAGCAGTCTTCAGGAATCATTCTCCAGGTTTCTTGAAGGACATTCAAAGTTCTTTGGATATTTGTTGCCTTTTCTTTCATTCTTTGTCAAGATGATCCCACGCTGAGGTCCAGGTTCTGCGGAGGACAGTCCATGACTGATAGTGCTCCATTGTGTGTTGTGTTTTTCTATCCAGGTATGCTTTTACTGCATTGGCAGTGTGTTTGAGATCATTGTCATGCTGAAAAATGAAGCTAGTTTCAATCTGGTGCTTTCCAGATGGTATTGCATGGTGGATTAAAATTCAACAGTATTTTTCTATGTTCAGATTTCTAACAATTTTGACAAGCTCCCAAACACCACTGGCTGAAATGTAGCCCCAAACTATGCCAGAGCTTGCACTGTCCATATACAGTAGCTCAGCCTTTTCTCCTTGTTTCCCTTCCTTAAGAATGGCTCCATGACAGCCGCCCTCTCCACTGAGACCATTTCTGACGAGGCTGCAGTGAACAGACAGATTGACTTAAAAGACAGATGTATCTCCGAGGTCCTGCATCAGGTCTTTGTTGGATTTTTTTTTCTATTTCTTCAGGACAAGACTTTCAGATACTGTTGATCCATTGTAGATGATTTTTAAACCTGTCATTTCTTCTTTTGTCCTCCACTTGTCTAGTTTTCTCAGTTTATTTTAAGGTCACACAGGACACTATCCCTAGATGTGCCAAGTTTTCAGTGAATAGCTCTTTGGGAATTACATTGTTTGTGCAAAACTACTATTTTATGCCTGTCAAACTTGGCATTTTTCATAGATCCAACATTTTGCAACAGTTTTTACTAGAAACAAAGTGTCTAAATATACAATTTAAAAATGGCTCCTTGCTAATTTCTCTGGTACGTGCAGACACAACAGTGGCTCGTCCCTTGAGTTAGGCGCCTTTTTTATGCTTAAATGATTCATTGGTCAAATGTCAGGTACAAGGAGACTCATGTTCACTCATTTTCAGTCCACTTATTGAAGAAGTACAGCCGCGCCTAGAGAACTATTACTCAAGACAATTTTACTTTTTTTTTCCCCCCTTGGGAGGGGGGGGCAAGACTTTTGCACAGTACTGTACATTCAAATTGGAACAAAAAAACTGAGACATATGAACTGATTTCTTAGCCAGGGATTTTTGTCATTTCAGTTCGTTAACACTGATGTTTAATATGTAGTAATCTCTGAATAATACCATAATTTGTAAGCCTTCATTGGCTGGTGAATGCAGTATGTAACAAGTTCTTTATTACAAGACAATTCAGTCTTTCCATTTTCCATTTCCATTCTCTATTATGATGTGAATTTCTGCAAACTGTTCTTGAAAACAGCACGATAACATGTGACCAAATGTCACTTCTGCCTGATATTTGATATCTATTTGATAAATTTGATGTTAACAGTTTTGGCTGAGGCTGGCTCCAACCCTTCATTAATATTCCATGCATTCACTGTTGTTCTTTCCCATTATTTCCAAAGCAGACCTTTGGGAATCTTTCAGCAAGTGAGGTGAGTGTGTGCGCTAGTGTCTGTTTCAGATAGCTCACTTTCATTTGCAACAGTGGGTCATACATGACATTTTTAGGAGATTTAGTACCACCAAATGCCTCTCAAAAAAAAATTCAATGTAGACACTGATCAGGACCATGTAACCTGTCATTGAAACTCGGATTCCACTGGTGGGTAATATGCTTTCACAGCCAACAGTATGATGTCATTGAAACACTAGATCACACTTGAAATATTGATTTATTAGTTGACTTTGAGTGGAAGGTTGTAAAAGCTATGAAATAAGTTGAAAAGCAAGACAAAGCTTGATTCTTTCTCAGCAAGTCTGAAACATTTTTTATGAAATTTTCGCTCAATAAAGGGTCCACTTTTCACCTCCCTTTCAGACAGCAGTCTTTCTCATGACTAAGGCGTTATAGATTGATAAAGAGAAGCAGAGATTAGATACAGAACAGGAGACTTTCTTCACTTTCCTTCAGTGTAGCAACTGAACAAAGCAAACAGGCAAGAGGAAACACACAAATGCCACACAGCTGCCCTCTATGATAAGAAAAAGAGGTTGGCTTCATTTCTATAATTAATTTGCCATTCCCTCTATACCCCCTGGTGGAGCCAACATGAAAGCTGGTCTGAAAGCACACTTGCTAACACATCCATTAGTCTATAAGGAGGATCTTGTTTCTTCCAGCTAAAGTCTCTCCTCATGGGCAAAACCACTATTCTAGCTCTGCCTCACTCATATGAATTACTCATGCCCTTTCAGCAGTGTTTAGACCCTTGGGTCCCCATAACAAACTTGCCTGAACCAAAGGTACAGTCCTGCCTCCAACTGAAGGGCAAAGTATGCATTTTAAATTCCATATTAGAGAAACCAGTCTCATTAGCATTAACCTGAAAAACTGACTTAGTACCACAATGCAGCAGTAATTTTTTTTTTTTAATGAAAAAAATATTTGTAACAAGTTTGTCTTCCACATCAATCTATTATCCTCCTCATTCGAACCTTATTTGCAGTGCAGGAAATTCCCAAGCTAGTGTTTTTCCATGCATATTTAATTACTCTTGATTCATGGTGGTCATGGAAAATATTCCCCTATTATGGCAAGATTTATATAAAAGGTTATGAGGACACACTTTCTATTAACATCCTATTAATGTTTCAATTATCATTTAGCAAAATGGTGAGAGGGGGGAATCTGAGATCAATTAAAATGATTTATTTTCAACACAGACACACATTGAAAAAGAGCAGGAGGAGGGCCTGCAGCCTCACATTCCTTCAATACAAAATAGTTTGTTGCCTGTTCTTTTAAGTGAGACCCACCCTTGACCAGCCCCCATTCAGGCTCACTGATAGCTCACGCTCTAGTGACCTCATTCTATCAAAAGGGCTTGCAGCTGCTCTTCCCTCATTACGACCATCTATTCTATTCACTAACCTCTAGTGGAGGTTCACCATTGAGGTAGGTGACAGCCAACAACATGTCTGACACACTCAGACAACATACCAAATCTCATATTGTAACCTGTTGCAATTTTTCAATAAGAGAAGCTTGATGAAAAAATATAATGACACATTAGTCATTTGATGGTTAATGTCTTAAAATGTAAATAATAGCTACATTTGTGTGAAAAAACCTTATTTTTGTTTATGTTTATTTCAGTAACTTCACCTACAAATGTTGTATCGACACATTAGGATTTCTGCTCTTTTTGATCCCGTGCAGTGTGTTAGATTATTTTAATTCAGGCATGCAACTAAAATTCACATCACATGGTTAACATCTTTCTACCACCAAAAAGCAGGTGACTTTATAGTCACAAGGTAGAGAAATCCAGTCTAATATAGGAAAAAGCTTTTTCTTTGACAGCTGCTCTCAAAGTTGTTAATGTAAAACTATTAATTATCTTAAAAGAAAAGTGCTACTTTTTAAAAATTTATTAGTATTTAGACATTTTCTCAATTGGGTACTTTTATATCCTCTCTAGGCCACTTGCCAAACAGATAATGGTTTGTTTCTCAGACACACCTGAACAAGATGATGGTAATCACCGCTGGAGAGAAATCATATCCACGCAAAGCTGAGTTCACCTAGCCTCATGTGTCATCACACCATATCTGCAAAACTGCCAACCTAGGCCTGGATGGAGATTTGAGGTCCTTGATGGATTCTGGCTTGCACTGCACTGTGGACCTCAAGTTCAGACTTTGCCACTGTTAAGGATTGCTGCAGTCACAGTCATTTGAAAGTAGCAAGCTCCAAGAATGGGATATCAGCTCAGGGGATATAGTGTGAGGCCAGAGAAAGTTTTTAGAAATTATAAGAAGTCTCAGAGATGTATTTTTCTGGTCAAAAGGTACAGCTATCGCCACAAAAAGAATAACCTTTTGCTATAGCTTCACATTGTGTAGGAGAAGTTAGTCTTTGTCGCAATGAGGAGTCGGCTGGTCACGCTATCAATAAGAAGACTGATTACCCTCTCCATCTCCCCACCACAACCACATCTAACAGGGTTAGCCAGTGGCCACTTCCTTTTGTAGTAGCCACAACAAAACTCTGATCACCACTGAAATTAGTGGCTCAAACAATACTCTACAGTCAGTGAACACAGAGCCCTGACTGACATGGGAAGCAGCATCTGCCACATTCCCCCAGCAAGCTTTAATTAGAAGTGATGCTAGACAGATCATATCATAACCATTAGTGATGCCCTGATAAAACTGACCTGGGAGCCGCTCTGTAAAGCTTCTTTGTCCAAAAAGGGTCCAATGAGCCCCTGGACCCGACAGCATGCCATCTCCAGCAGCAATAGCAGCCTGACCTTAGTCACCTCTCTCAGGCCTTAATGCCCAGGATGCTGGCTCTAGGGCTGTGGAACAGGGGCAGTTGACCTTCCCCTCTCTAGATGATAAAATCCCTGATAGCAGGGACTAGAAATTAAAGACTGTGGCCTTTGAAAGCCTCTATTATTGTCAGAGGGAGCGCAGCAATGAATCTCACCAGCCTCTCCATGGACATGCATTATCAGAGGGGTTATTGTTTGACCTAAACTCTCTGCTTGGCAATGATTTATTTTACCCTGGCACAGGTACATTCTCTGACCTCTCTGTCCTCTTGGAGTGACAGAAAACACCACACTTTTTGAATGCTGGATCATAAGCGGTAAAAACACTTTAAGCATTTTTAAAGAAGAATTGAGGAATCCATTTCTTTAGACTATCTCAATCTGTTTTCTGTCTCTGTGGAATGATGCTTTTTACAGGAATATACTGGGGGACTAAAAAGATTGGATCAATTGTTCCGGTGCTATAATTCAGAAAGATGGATTGCAGTCCAGCGTGAGACCAAAATGTGCTGTGAAAAGCTAAAACCAAAGGAGCATGTCACTTCAAATGTCAGCTCTCCTGGTTAAAACTACTCTCTTGTCTGGTTGCTTGAAGACGAGAGATTAGTTTTCTAGAATGAGAATGTGCAACATCTTCAAAATCTTTGCACGAGTGAGAGGTCTTTGTTATTTTGAGTGCTACTAGCTGTTGTTCTGTTTCTTGTGATCTTTGGACAATAAATGACACAAAATATAAACTGTTTTCAAACACTTCAACACCTTTTTCTTTTTATATTGTTGCGACTCATAGTGTAATGCTATTCAAACTGCTTTATTGATAATTCACTAAACAGTTGATGGCATATTGATTTTAAACTTTTTGTTTCTCAGCGACTATGTAACATTTTAGACAAACTATACAATTTACATGGTTTTGTTGCTTGTTTTTTTGGTGCACCATTTTATATGGGCTACGAGGGGAATTGATGCAGCCATTGCGTGCAGGCAAAAGTAGAATGGAACATTAAAAATAATCTTTGTGACAGGCAGGCCTGAAAAACTCTTTATCAGCCACTGAGCTAAAGGTGAATGACTGAGAACATTAACGCCGTCACACATTAGGTTTTTTAGCATATCCAGCCGTTCTAGTTGGCCCACATCACACAGCTTTGGGCCAGTTACAACATACTAGACCACACAGTCAGCTGATGAGAAAGAGATGACTCGAACATTTATTCACTGTAATTTCTCTGTTCGTCCTTCTGCCTTCTCTTTTGTTTCTGTACAAGCAAAGAAAAACTTTCAGAAAACCAGCCAACTGGGACTTTTCTGACCATTTAGTGGACAGTTATGTCTTGAACAGAACATGAAAATGATGGAACAAACTGTATTTTGCAGCTGAGTGGTTCATTCATTTCTTTTCTTTGACACTGAGTTTTTAATTGTTATTTACTCATTAGGGAGATGTTTAAGTTTTTTTCTCAGCCATGAGTGAAACATGTGCACGTGGTGGGAAATCTGCCTTTGTCTGCAGTAGGTCTTTGAGGTCAGCTGTCAAATATGTCAATGTCCTAAGTTTAAAAACTTCTGTCAAAAAAGCTTTGCTTTGGAAAGTTTAGACATGAACAGAGCATGCATTTCATCTATGGTTCCTGTCAGCTGTACCACAAAAATCACACAGCATGGCATGCACTCTTGTTTTTTTCTCAAGACATTTTGCAGCTGCATAATGGAGAATATAAAGATGTCTTTCAGGGATAAAGTTAAATTATATAACATAATACAGAACAATTATTCATTTTTGTTGAAGTTTTCTCTACTGTGACCTGGTTTACCTGTTAAGGACGTTTAGCTACTTTTTGTACCAATGATGCTACTGAGAATTACAATTTTAGAATGGCTGGGTAGAACTGAAATTTCTCTGAAGCAAAGCAAAAATGTTTTCAAGCTCCAACAGCACTAGCTGAAATCCAACCCAAACCATGACAGAACATCTACTGTGTTTTACAGATGGCTGAAGACATACACTGTTGTGTCTCTCTCTCCTGATCTGCTCCGGATATACTGACAACAATTTGAACCAAAAATTTCTAATTTGGATTCATCACCTGATAAGACCTGTTGCTACTGATTGGCTTCACTTCTCTTCATTGGTTCCGTTAAATCTAGAACTGAATTTAAAATCATTCTCCTCACAAATGAGGTCTTGAATAATCAGGCCCCATTTTATCTTAAAGACCTCATAGTACTGTATCACCCCAACACAGTAGAATAGAAGGCAGAGCCTTCAGCTTTCAGGCCCCTGAAATCAGCTTCCAATGTGGGATTCGGGAGACAAACACCCTCTCTATTTTTAAGATTAGGCTCACAACTTTCCATTTTGATAAAGCTCATAGTTGCTACACTGCATGTTTCTTCTTCACTCACCTGTGTTTTTATACACCACTCTGCATTTAATCATTAGTTATTATTAATCTGGCTCTCTTCTATAGTGTGTCTTTTGTCCTGTCTCCCTCCCCTCCCTCCCAACTGGTCACAGCAGATGGCTGCTCCTCCCTGAGGCTGGGTCTGCTGGAGGTTTCTTCCTGTTAAAAGGAAATTTTTCCTTCTCACTGTCACCAAGTGCTTGCTGATTATTGTTTTTTTTTATTGTTTTTTTTTCTGTATTATTCTAGGGTCTTTATAATATAAAGTGCCTTGAGACAACTGTTGTTGCGATTTGTTGAAATATATATAAAATTGAACTGAACCGAATTGAATTGATTTTCAGTCCAGCCTTTTTTTCCCCTGTTTCCCTTCCTTAAGAATGACTTCCTTACAGCCACCCTTCCACTGAGATCATTTCTGATGAGGCTTCAGTGAAGAGTCGATGGATCTTCTGAAGGGCCATCTCTCAGGAAAAAAAAAATCCTGACACAGGATCTATTTCTTAAGCACATAACTTTCAAATACTGTTGATTTGAGATATATATATATATACATATATATACATATATATACATATATATACATATATATATATACATATATATATATATATATATATACATATATATATATATATATATATATATATATATATATATATATATATATATATATATATATATATATATATATATTTGGCCTGCTACTTCTTTTTTCCTCCACTTGTTCTGCTTCCTCACGTTTTTTTAAGGATGCACAGCACACCATGACAAGATATGTCGCATTTTCAGCTAATAGTTCTAGATGAACAGAATCCACTTTCTGGGATTTCCCAACCCACATGATTGAGCATGTGACAGGCTGTTGTGTGCCTAAAGATGCAATTTAAAATTGGTTCTTTAAGTTGTCTGTTCATCCCTTGAGTTAGGTGTCTTTTTATTGCTTAACTGATTTAGAAGATTGTGTTAAGTGAGTCTGAAAATAGTCAGGTACAAGGACTGGCCAGAAAATGAGTGAAAAAGCAGCCAATGTCCAAAGAAAGACTTTGCAAGGCCCTGAGAACTATTATCTGAAGACCAATATGAGCAGTTACAAGAAAGTCTGGCTTTTTGGAAGTAAAATATAAAGAAATGGGAGGTGGCTCAAGATTTTTGCAGACATATTGTTTTCTGAATTCCAGTAAAGGACCAAAATAAGTAAAATCTGATTTTAAATACATTTTAAAAGCGCAAGAATTACTCATTATTTTTACTGCAAATAGAAAATATTGCACTGCAAGACTGATAATGATCTTTTACACTACAATTGAAAAATTAAATGAACCAGTGGCAAATTATATTATACTATCCCATTACAGCATCTCAAGTGCCAATACATTACATGTCACATAATTATATTCATATTGAAAGAATCATAAGAAAGTAAGTCACTTAGATAGGTTGAAAATAATGACCCTTCAACGATTTATCAACAAAAAAGGAACATGTAGATTATTATTTAATCTACATGTTCCTTTAATCTACATTTATTTGCATCTGCAAATAAATGTCTTTAGGTAGTGATAAAAATGGTTGAATGGATCTCACCATTCTGGATAGAAGAATGAGAGATTACTCAGAGCTGAAATTGGAACGATGTGGCGAGTGCATGCTACTTATTGTTCTCTGTGTTATTTAAATCTCTCAACAAAAGTGAATGGATCACCTGCAGCTTCAACAACAGGCATGTGTAGCATCTAGAGCAGCTGCTGGTAGAAACTGGACATTTTTTGTGTGTGTGTGTGTGTCTAACCTAAGTTGTAAAATTTTTCTGAAGCAGAATTCTCAACATCAAAGAAGAACATTAAATAGAGGCTGGAATAAAACATTAGATTTGAAAAAATGTGCTCCGGCCATTGTGGCTGTATCATCACAAATACATCTTCACAGATTTCTTGTGGGTGGTTTATGTAATTTGCTACTCGACACCAAGATAGTCAGCACAGCAGTGTATATATCTTATGCTGTGATTGTATTGTATTGGAACAATTCTCTGCTGCAGCATACAATAGCTGGAGATTTACCAACACTTGTGACCCCTCTTTGGAGTTAGCATGCTTGTAAGACACGTTCCTGTCCAGTATTGTACTGATCATATATTTGTTGTCAAACACCATGCTTAATGTTGCTCACAGCTTCATTTAAGTGTCTGAGCTTCAGTTTTCACTGTTCAGTGTTCATTACACACTATCCATTTTGGAAAATACAATTTGGCCTCATCTCACCAATGCAGCTCAATGCAATGCTTTTAGAAGTCACAGAGAACCCAAGGGAGTATGTGTCTTTGTTGGATGTGACCTCATGAAGAATAAGTAGCCCGGTGTGAGTTTTTACCGTGAAATACTTCAACAATGGGTGAGGGGGGGTGGGGTGAGGGTAAAGGCATCCAAGGATTCACTTTGAGAAAATATGAGTATTAGAAATTCCACTACTTTATACCTGGTTCCTTTGGCCTCTCTCCATGAATCACTTGGGAACTTGTTCTCAAATTCAGCAGAATGGCTTCTAATAAACCTGGACCCAAATTTCCAGCGCAAACTAACATTTTCATGGAACAATGTGCCACCATTATAAGAACTTCTACTCTGAGAACTCCTTAAGGGATTAAGGGAAGTCTGTATCGCAGCTTAAGTGGAGCAGTTCATCAAGACCTTTGATCAGCAAAGAGAGCACTGTAGTGGAAGCAAGAATAATATTGGTAAAAGCAATTAGGATGCACCCAATGTTTATTGTAACACAACCACAGGTCATTGTATTTAAACAAGGGTCTACATTCATTACCACAAACATTTTGAAATGAATGTGCTATTAAATTACTTGAGTGCACTCAGAGACAGTAACTGAGGTAGGGTTATAAGAAAGTCTTGTGCTTGCTGTCTCATGTCACTAAAATGTAAACCCTTATTACAGACAAAAGCTTTTTTCCACATTTGTATAGCAAGAGTCTGTCTACCACAATGCAGATAACAGATGCAATCTTAAGCCTCAAGAATCAGAAACAAATTAATCATCAAATTTGCTGCATCATAAATGGAAAACACTGTTTTACCTGCATAAATATGACTGATTGAAGAAATAAATTAAACAAGAGATAAAAGGTCAAACATAATTTGAGGCAATTATTTTCCTTTATTATTCTCCTACATTATTTCTCTCAACCAGCTTTAACAGGAACACTTTATTTCTTACACAGTGCACATCAGTAAATATTGCTAAGCAATGGAATGATAGGGCCCCTGCTTTTGCATAATCTTGCCATTGAAATATGATTGTTGTCATGATTATAAATCAGAGACCAGTATCCTTGTGTTGCAGTAATTTACATCAATGTTGGGATAAAGATAAAATTTTTTTTTTAAATTTTTTAAAAAGTGCTTACCCATGTCTATGCACAGATGAAAATGATGGGCCAAGTCATATTGCCGAAGCTGTGGAAATAAAGAAATCATTTTATTGTTGGAGCAAATTTGGTGTAAAGTCTGTCATTATTACTGATTAGCCTTCTTCTTCTGGGTGTCAGCTACTTTAACCAGAGCATTAAACACTAATGCTGTGAAACACAAACCATTTCTCTAATAAGCACATTGTTATCGGTACCCCGTATAGTTTTACACACATAACTTTATGAATTCACAAAATCATTTTACACTTTTACGAACTCAAAGCAATGATTTTTTTTTTTATTGTATTTACCCTTCTTGAAAATAAACTTCAGGCATGTTACACTTTAGCAGAACAAAACCAAAACAGAGAGTTCTGCTTTAACTCAAATACCATATATAAGTACACGGACTCTCATCATGACTCAATAACTCGATCTGTACTAGTACACTGCCACCCTTTGGCGCTTTAGCTTAGCCTTACACTTCGATATCGATATTATATTCGATATTTTCGATATTACCCTCACACTATGTCAAAGATACTTTTTTCCAACTACTCATGCTTTTGCGCTGGTCATATGCTTCTTTCAGCAGTTTACTTTTATTATTTTAGTTGCCACAGACTCGTGTCCAGGGGCGGAGCTTCTGGAGGGGCTGGGAGGGCGGCACGCCCCCGGCCCGGGGCTAGAGGGGACCCGGATGGGAGAGAGGAGAGGAGAATAAGATTTCAGGTAGCCAGGCCTCTGTCACGTCCGAGGTGAGGTGGAGAAGGAGCCATGCATATCGCAATATGCATGGCTCAAAGTGCACAGTATACAACCCACTATACATCACCCATCATTCATGTTTTACACGGGGGTTTTAAAGGTTGCCACAGTCAGGACTGAGTCATGGTTGCTCAAAACTTTACAAGACCGACTGACTTTAGTGATGTAGTAGGTGTAAAATATTGAATAAGATGTTGGACTGCATGACTGGCTTTATTTTCACTCTAAATGCCGTTTCACACGAATGCGAATCGCCCTCATAAAACGCACTGTGAAAGAAAGGAAGTCGACGTCAAACGATGATGTAATGAGGTTGTGATGTTTCTAAACAAGAGAAGGAAGAAACAGATTCTGGGTTCATCCAACTCATAAGAAAGCAGCAGCAGGGAGAGTTTCATGGTTTGATCCAGGAGTTGAAGCTGCATCGCGGCCGCTTTGGCGCATACTTCAGGATGTCAGCAGGCAGTTGTTATTGGCAGAGTTGGGATCATATGTGAGGTGGCAGAGAATAATTTCAGAAAGCCGACTGACTCAGAACAGCGTGTAGCTGTGTGTCTGAGGTAAAATAGTATGAGTTTACTGTTCCCAGCTGTATATTCAGTACATTGGTGCGCGTTTTGAGCCATGAACTCGCATGTTGCTAAATGCAGCGCTCTGATTGGTCAGATCTGTTTGTGCGTCTGGTGTGTAAAGGACCGGACGCATAAATTCCGTGCGAATGTTTCGTGCGTTAAAAACATTTTTCGGACTCGCCTGTTCTTGATGCAGCCGTTCACACCAACCTCGTCATTTCACAGGACGAATTTGCAGCATTTATTTTTCGGTTCAAGTTCGATTTTTCTGAACAAACAGGTCTGACCAATCAGAGCGCTGCATTTAGCAGCATGTGAGGTCATAGCTCAAAACGCGCACCAATGTACTGAATATCCAGTGATGTGGGAACAATAAAATCATAATATTTTACCTCAGACACACAGCTACATGCTGCTCCGGGTCAGTCGGCTCTCTGATATTATCCTCTGCCTCCTCACATGTGATCCCAACTCTTCCAACAAGAGCTCAAACTGTCCCACTGACATCCTGAAATATGCGCGAAAGCATCCGTGATGCAGCTTCAACTCCTGGATCAAGCCATGAAACTCTCCCTGCTGCTGCTTTCTTATGAGCTGGATGAACACATAAACTCTCTTTCTTCCTTCTCTTGTTTAGAAACATCAGGGCCTCATTACATCATCGCTTGATGTCGACTTCCTTTCTTTCACAGTGCGTTTTATGAGGGCGATTTATTCGCAAAAACAGCGCGTCCGGTGTGTATGTAGGTTACACGACAAGTTCACATCCGAAAGATTCGGAATTTCATGTCATTTTTACGCAACGCACCCGGTGTGAAACGGCCTTAAAGGCCTTAAGTGGAGCATTTTTACGGACTAAGCTAAGATGAGTGGTATTTCATAACATACACATTCCCACTGTTCTGGGCATGTGTATGTTGTAAAATGATGTTTATTATTTGGGTATAAAGGGCCCGGTCATTTGCCCCGCCCCCGGCCCGGCTCTGATTTGTTCCGCTAGTGCTCGTGTCTGCCATTTTAAGAGCATGATATGGCGATTGGCTCTTACAAACACACAATACAGACAATACAGGGATGTTCCTGATGACTAATTTATTTATTTCGCCAACTCCTCTTAATTGGAGGGGAAAGCGAAATGTCAAAAAAGTAACTTAAAGGGTCAAATTGTCTTATATTTTTGACATCAAATCGCGGACCGGAAGTAGGGGGCGGGGCCGGATGCGGCCCGCAGACCGCGAGTTTGAGACCCCTGGTCTAAACAAAGGCATTTGAAACTATTAATCGCACTTAAATGCTGCGTATTTGTGCGGCACCGCACATTATGAATAGTTAAACTCCAGAGAACGAAGAAAACTTAAAATCAATTGATGTTAAATATATGACAACTCGTTACTGCAAACGAGTTTCACGCATCATTGAATATGAGAAAATAACATCTGAAAAACGAATAAATTGAGACTTAATATGTGGAAAAATTGCGCCGCACATTTTGAACGATACTCGTTGCCCTACCACTCATGACACGCATCAAAACAATACAAACAACCATCCATTTTCTTCCGCTTATCCGGGGCTGGATCGCGGGGGCGGCATCTTGAGCAGTGGAGCCCAGACCTCCGTCTCCAGCTTACCCCCTGAGCCAGACTTGAGCACTGGGTCTTCCTAGAGCTACGACAGAACCTACGTAAGTGGCCAAAGTTGTTGCCGGTGTTTATGCTTGTGCAGGTGCATTGCGCGTGTTAATTGCCTTTCGGTTGTGTCCCGGTGTTTTACATGCAGTGGCGGCCGACAGAAACATAAAATGCTGGGACTTTTCCCGCTCCTGGGTCCTACTTTTTGCTGTATTTCTCCCTCTATTTTTTTCGTTTCTTTGTACAAACTTGGGGGAAATAGCCGGAAGGGTGTTTCTCCAGAGGTGTGCTTCAGGTTATGCTGTAAAACTTTAGAATAACCAACGATATTGTTAGACCTAATTAAATACAGAGTCATGGCATTTTTCTATAACGATTTCAGGGCTGCAGTTCCATCTGGTAGCAGATGCTGTGTAACATCTGGGACAAACATTTACCGGCACTGGGTATCAATTAAAACAATAATTAGGCTAACCACTAGTAAGTCTGGTACCGACTAGTGACAATAGCAATGATTAGTCGACTAGTTGCACATATCCCTAAACACAAACCTATCAATTTCCACATTAGCTCAATATGCTTGACACCCTAGGGCATTTTTTTTGTCTACTGCTACTGTTGTCTATTATTTAAGTGTTGTTTTCAAACATCTTACCTGTGGAAATAAAGAAATAATTTTATTGTCGGTGCACACTCGGTGTGTAGAGTCTGTCATTACTAGTGACTAGCCTTCTTGCGTTAAGCACCGAGCGCCCCCTGCTGGCGGACGTGTGTATCAAACCCAAAACGCACCTTCTGAGTATTTGCGAAATTCAGAAAATTGGCTAAATAGACTGATATGATAGTTGTACCAATCGTATGTGCCCGTTTTGTAGAGTAAAAATTAAATGGGGGCTTCTGTTTCTCTGCCTCCATCTATATCGTCATGCATATACAAAGATCATGGTGGAAATAATAATTAATTAAAACCAGTCAGTAACAACCAGTAATTGATTATATTACAAATGCAATTGAATACAATACAATTTATTACTTTATTTATTTATTCACCAGTCTGGTCTTGCAAAGTGGAAAACAGGGTGCTTAGTGATTGCTTTAAAAAAAATATTTGGGACACTGGCTAAAAAATACATATTAGTATAAAAATGGCCAGATGCATTTTTACCAATGCTTTAACAAGTGTATTAAGATTACAGACATGTTTTCAATTTAATAATTTTCTTTGTGAGGAAATAAATGATGTAAACATGGTTGGCCAGTGTCATCTGGATATGAATCATTTTACCATGAATGCAATGAGGTGAATGAAGCAAAAGTTGAAAATGCTATTGAGTGGAAAAAAAAAATCATTACAATTTATTTAAAAAAAAAAAAAGAAGAAGGAAAAAAAAAAATCACATTTTGGTCCTGCTCCAGCAACAAAGGCTTTTCTCAGAAAGAAAGAAGAATGTTACTAAGTTTATGCAGGCATTCATTAAAATTGCTATTTGGCATGATTAATGATACTTTGTAGGGTTTGCAGGAAAAAGTGCAGACTCTGTTGAGGTCTGAACAGAGAAATGCAACTGCAGTGGGTAAAGGGATGGGTGGTCCTTACTCCTCTCTGTGAAACCCCACTTGCTCTGTGATGCTGTGCTGTGCTGCAATGCCTCTTAGGGATCAGCGCTCTGCAACACAATGACTTGATTTCTTTCGACAAGTAGTCTCTTAATTTTTTCTCTTTTTTTGGTGGGCCTGATCATTATTTCCTCATTTTGCATTCGTTTCATCAGAGATAATTTATCTCTGCCTGCTTTAATGAAGTGATAATTCCATGATAATTAACGTAATCCTGCACCAAAGCAAATTTGCCTAATGACTGTTGTTTTGATAGTCAGAGTTGCTGCATGGGAGAATGTCCACACTGGGATGAATCGAGGCTCTGTGCCAGGCAGAGGAAACAGGAGAAAGCTGAGCCAGGAGCCAAAGGACAGAGAAGAGTACAAGAGAATTTTACTTTATGACCTTAACTTTCATGCTGTGGGCTAAAGGAACCTAGACCTTTTCATTCAGCAGTTCAAATAATAGGTTGTTAATAAGGCCGCTCAATGAAATAAAGCCTATTTGGATGGTCCTCTTATACCTGAATAAA
Organism: Archocentrus centrarchus; assembly: GCF_007364275.1. Classification (NCBI taxonomy): domain Eukaryota; kingdom Metazoa; phylum Chordata; class Actinopteri; order Cichliformes; family Cichlidae; genus Archocentrus; species Archocentrus centrarchus. The sequence continues at coordinate 10,091,418 of NC_044355.1, read as the reverse complement.
AATATGATGTTGTAGAAATGATGAAGCAGGTGAGTAAGGGCTTCAGGTAAGGTGTTGTCTCTGACATTTGATTTGATCAGGGGTACCAACTTTGACATTTCCTGTGTTTGATATTTGTTAGACCCACACCCCAGATAAGTTTAACCTTTTCAAATATTGGAATAAATGGCCTTAAATACTCTCTCTCTCTCTCTCTCTCTCTCTCTCTCTCTCTCTCGCTGTCTCTCTTTATATATATATATATATATATATATATATATATATATATATATATATATATATATATATATATATATATATATATATATATATATAAAAAACTAGGATAGATAGAAGAAGAAGAAAAAGAAAGGCTCATCCATCGGACTCTGTCTCTAAATAGGTTTTGAATATACCTGGCTCTTGAACCCAGCTCTTCACAGCACTATATAAAAGTGAACAAGAATGGAGTTTGAGTGCATAACTCAAACATATTTACACTTGGTAGGGATCTAAATTTGTAAATTCAAAAATATGATTCATACACATTACTTAGTGTACCTTGATTTTATCTAAGTAGAAATGTCCCAAAAATGTAGCGTTTTGACACTGATTTTTTAAAACGGGTTATTTTATTATTACTACCATCAAACAACTGTAAAGCAAAGGCATGAAGACTGCCCTGGATTAATAGCTTTAAAGAGAAAGCAGAGCTGGAACATCCAGCTGGCTAGATCTATCCACTGGCTCACCCTAAACGTGGGGAAGACTGGCAGCCAACAAATCACCACCGTGTTTGTGTGTTTTACATGATTAAGCATATGGAAGGAGCATTAAATCAGCCCTACCTCACTTGACAAACTGGCGTCTGCAAGACCGACTTCCCATTTCCATGCACATACTGACAGGGAGTGTTTCCATTAAAAAAAATTAATTAATTGTCTAACATAAAAACATGACAATTATCAATGATAGCAAGCAATTACCAGCTTCTTTTAGTGAGTCTCAGGATTCTGAGTTCTGTGTTGACCAGCAGCTTTTATTGCTGTGAAATGCTGGACTGACTTAGGATTAGCAAATGTATATAGCTTTTACCATTATACAAACCACAGAAATAAAACCACAGAAACTGCCATATAATTGTTTTCTTGTGATCATAAATTGGTTTAATTTTAACCACAGTATATGTATTCAGTTGTGTTGTGAGTACTGATATAAGTTTAAAAACTAAGTTTAATCTGTGACATTGTGTAATTGGAATTCTGAAGTAGCAATTTGCTTCTCTCTGTTTAAAAGTGAGTATTAAAATGATAAAGAAACTAACTCTTAGGTGTGTCTGGAAAGCTAATTGGGATTACCAGTAAAATATGGCTATGCTTTTTGTAGGGAAAAAAAAAAAGATAATTACCAGGTAAAACAGATATTCCTTTTGAATTTTCTGGACTGCAGAAATGGTTAGATTGTCCGTATACAGGTAGCTAATATGTAGAGCACGGCAGTTCAGCAACTGCTATTGTGTACACCAGTCCCCGGTCCATTAAAATTACCTTTAAGAAAACTGCATGACTCTTATTTTGCTAAAATCAGAATAATAATGAAAGCAGTTACAAAATCTAAACAGTGTACTTACTGTTTAGTAAGTACACTTACTAAAGTCTTCGCTCAGCACATTTGGGTTTCTGCAGAGGAGTATATATTTGGAAAAGGAGACTACTTGCAGTGTAATTGTTTCTCAGGCCAAAAAATAAGCAATAAAATGTTTTCAGAAGTGCTCAGTATGATGTTGATTACTTTTAGAGGTACGGCCAAGCTGGTGTTACATCATTGAATGTTGTATCAGCTCAGAAATTCTAGAAATAATAGTAAAAAATAGTACTGCAATCAATAATAGGCTCTTTAGCAAATATAATTAACTTTATTTCGAGATAATTTCACAAAACATTACTGCAGAGTAGCAAAGTGCTGTTACTGATGCAAATGGTGTGTGAAAAGAACTTACAAGGAAACTATAATTGAGAACTGATCTGGCACAGAAAGAAAACCTATTACTGCAGTTCATCTCATTTACCAAGGAAGCATAATGGAAGGTTTTCCAGAATCTAAAGTCCAGCTGTGGGTAGCTGTTCTGCAGACAGTGTTAGAGAAACAGGGTGAATGCTCATTAAAAACCTCCTATTTGCTGAAAGATGAATGAAAATGGGCCCAAAAGGCATGTGCAGTGCTGGCGACCTGCGCACCCTTTCACAGCAGTTTCAGTGGATGTATGTGGTATCAGTTAGGGAGGGTTGCTGAGTTCCTCTCTTCAAAGCACCTAAATAATTTAACCATCAGGGGTGAGATCCTATTTACCAATTTGACACCAGTTCTATATTGTTGTTGTGTTTATAGAGGTCCAAATTATTAAGAAAAGCTAAAGAGAATGAAGGTTATGAAAGTTTGACGCTACGTGATGCAGCTTTCCACACTAGAGAGTGGCACTGTTATAACTACAAGTATCTATTACTCACTGCTAAGGTGGGAGAGGCATAAATAGGCTCTATTGATGCTTTAACTGCTTCCATCAAACCAGATTAGGAAGGTGAGCTGGAAGACGGACCCCTGATGGTTAATTGAAGTTTTATTAATGCTTCTGAAATTCAACTGAGAAAAAAAAAAAAAACAATATGACCGCAGGGCTGGCAGGGAACCATCCACATTGCAGTGTTTTAAACCAATTACAGGTATTTTCCAATGTCTTTATCCTTACACATTTGGCAAAGAAACCTATTTTATTTGACCTTGACTGTCCCTCTGTGGTTGTCTGCTCTGAGGATACTTAGTAGCTCCCTAGTGAGAATTCTATGTATTCTATAATTAATAATTCATTAGATCATTGCTAACAGATAGCAGTCTGCTGGAGGACACATTAGTAGGTTGGGGCAGTCTCTTCACTCAGTCTTAATGAGGTGTTCATAGTTGATTATATAACAATACTATGTATGTTCAGAATTTTTTCTGTCATATCACTGTCAGAATGATTCACAACTTCAGAGTACATGTAACTTTTTAACAATATTATTCAAATGCTTTCCATATACATTAGTTCATCAGTAGATTTGAAGAATAAATTGGTAATTTTGAGATTTAATAGGTTAGTTAAAGGTAACTTTTACCCCAAACCAAAGGATTTCTGATCTGGGCACTCTGTAGTTTGGAACTTTAGGGGAGAAGTAGTGTTGCACAGCTTAATTTTAAAGGAGTTGACGTATTTGGGAAAAGCCTTGTTCTGTCTTTTATCTCTCTGTTAGATTCAAAACTATATCTAGGACCCAAAGGTAAGCTTTTACTAAGAAAACAAGGAAAAAATTACTGAGTGCAAGGCCAGAAACACATAATGTCCTAAAAAGAAAGAAAGAAAGAAAGAGAGAAAGAAAGAAAGAAAAAGTATTAATATTAATTATTGTAAATCTGATCAGTCTTGCGATTGGCTGTGCAAAAGTCTTGAGCCACAGTTTATGCAATTCTAATTAGTTTAAATGTCACTAGATATTAGGTAGTTAGGTAATAGCTGACCACCTTTTATTCTTCAACACAGCCTAAACTCTTCCTGAGCTATCTTGGATTTTTTTTAAGTACTCTTCAGGAATAGTTCTTCAGATTTCTTGAAGGACATTCAAAGCTCTTCTTCGGATATTCGCTGCCTTATCTTTCATTCTTTACAAATGATCCCACACTGCTTCAGTAATGTTGAGGTCTAGACTCTGGAGAGGCCAATCTATGACTGATAGTATTCCATTGTGTATTTTTCAATCCAAGTATACTTCTACTGCATTGGCAGTTTGTTGGGGATCCTGCATCAGGCATAAAGATATGACCTTCAGATAAACGTTTTTTTAGTCCTGCTACTTCTTTTGTCCTGCACTTGTCCAGTTTTCTCAATTTTGTCAAGGACACACTGCATGCTGAGTTTTTGGTTAATAGTGCTTTAGAAATCACCTTGTTGGTGTAAAAAAATATATATTTTATGACTGTCAAACTGTGTTTTCTTTAGGCATTTTTCATAGATTCAGCTAAAGAAATGGGAACAAATTATGTGTTGGCTGCTAGTAAAAAGAGAGCCTGAAGATATAATTTAAAGTTGTCTGTTATATGTACACACAACACTGGTTCATTTCTGAGTTAGGTGCCTTTATTCTTGAATGATTCATAGGTCAGTGTTAAGTGGCTAAACAACAAAAGAAAATTACAAGAAAGTCTCTGGCTCTTTGAAAGCCAGCTATAAATGAATGAGGGAGAGCTTAAGACTTTTGCACAGCGCTGCATATACAATACAGAACCAAGCTTGTTAAGGAATAACAGGAGTCTTCCCAAAGTGGTTATTCTATGATCTATTCCTCAATGTGCACGTAATTTAGAAAGATTTTTATGAGCGATTCTATGATTTTTGATCAGAAATGTGTGCTCGCAAGTTTGTCAGCTGTAAAAAGTGTGTATAATACTGCTGTCTGTGGCTGTTTACTAATATCTGTGGATTAATTGACACGTTTGCTTGCTGGTGTTACTGGTGTCAAGTAAATTGAGAACAGGCAGTGGTAGCTGTCATAAATGTTAGGGTGGTGGTTGCAGACACTATTTACAGCCTTCTCAGTTCAAGGTTTTGCTTCTCCTGCTGCCCATGTTTTGTCAGTTTAGGAGTTTGTTCTATTTACTTTACTTTGCACCAGTGAATACATGAATACAAGTTTACAAAATACTTTTAGATAATAGGAGGCCACTGAGAATAAGAACTTAAAAATATACATGGCATGTTCATATCATATGTTTTCAATTTATTAATTGTTTGCCATTCAAACCATAAGTGTCCTGCGCATTTATTAGGCGATTCCCTTTAGACAAGGAAATAAGGAGCTGGCAGCACTCTGCTGTTGATCGAGCATGCCGTCCTGCAGGATCGTACCCTCTTGAATAGACCCCATTAAGTACACCTAGAAATCAGTAGTATCTGCCTTTTAGACTGACGACCCCTTTCTACTACTGAAGCTTCCAGTCTGTATAACATTAATATTCATTTTCTTGGTTTTAACGAAGCAGGCAACAAGCATGGGGTGCCTCGGGAAGACTGCGTTTAGCATCAATGGAAATACAGTCAAACAACCAAACACAGAGGGAGGAAGTTGGCTGTCTCCTTCCCCTGGGCTCCATATTAATGAGACAATGCCACACTGCAGCCAATTACAGCCACTCCCAGACAGATGCCTTTGGTCTAAGACAACCTCCCACTGTAGACTCAACCCTCACCCCCCCCAGTCACCATTCCTTTACATGAACATACATATATCATTTCTCTCTGACAAAAATCCATTCAGGAAATACACAACATTTTTGCAGACAAAAGAACCACCAACAATATAATAAAAAGGTCAGGCATAAGTTCCAAATAAAGAAACAAATGCAAACCAATAAATAGAAATAAATTATAAAATGTCCTGTTAACCGATGGGACGCTTGATGTCACTTGTTTAAAATGTGCATTTTTTTTTTTGCACTTGTCAGTTATGAATCCTTCTGTTTTTTGAAAAACTTCTGGATCATGGATGAATGGAGCCTATTCCGGCACACACTGGGAATGAGGCAGTGTGGTGGGGGTTGAAGAGGTTATCAGTACATTACACGGTCAGAATATACAGCACACGTATATTTTTACAATCTCTAATTTGAGTAACTTGCAACCTGCAGACTTTGAGCTACTACATAAATGTACTCTTAAATGTGCCTCAGAATTTAAAATGCCTTGTCTGATATGTGATTTGTGATTTGGCTCATTAATTGTGCATTACAATGCAGAGGCACTGGGAATAAGGACACCTGCTTGGAATCCTTTATACTGGATAGCACCACTACATAGCCCTTTGAACAAGCACGCTCAGTGGTATAGCTATATTCAGCACAATGGCAGTAAACAGCAGCTGCTGTTTGCCTACTAAACGTTGAGTTGAAATTCAGAACGATGATTACTGCTCAAGATCCTCAGAAAAAGGCTTAACGACCAAAGGAAATGTACTGCATGTTTGCCTGTAAACTGACTTAATGTAGAGTTGCTTTAAAATCAAGACCACTTTTGCAAGACAAATTCTCATGTGATATGATGTGGAACAAATACAACACTGTTTCCAGACTGTGGGACATGTACACATATACATACACACACACACACACACACACACACACACACACACATATATATATATATATATATATATATATATATATATATATATATATATATATATATATATATATATATATATATATATATATATATATATATATATATAATATGTGTGTGTGTGTGTGTGTAAAAATAACACTGAAAACCAAAATAGAAAAATACAAAGACTACATGTAAAGCATAGCTGTGGACTGTTTAGCACTGCTGCCTCACATCCAGGAGCCCCTGAGTTAAAACCTACCAGCTGGCTGGGACCTTTCTGTGTGGAGGTTAAATGGTGATTCTAAACTGGCTGTATATGTGGATGTGAGCATGGATGGTAAATGAATTGGTTCTTATATGGTGCTTTTCTTTCTATCTAACATTCACCAATGGATGCATCGAGAGCAACTTGGGGTTCAGTACCTTGCCCAAGGATACTTTGGCATGCAGACTGAAGCAGCCAGAGATAAAACCAACTTTCCGATTAGTAGATAGCCTGCTCTACTTCCTGAGCCACAGCCACCCACAATGATCGGTGTCTGTCTTTATGTGTTGGCTCTCTGATGGACTGGCAACCTGTCCAGGGTGTATCCTGCCTTCTGCTCAGTGACAGTCTCTAGCCCTCAACCCTGAATTGCACAAATGGTTAAGAAAATGGATGGACAAGACAACAGAGCTAATTAATTGTTTTTCAAAATGTTGGTCCATTTTAATGCCAGCAACTTGTTTTACAAAAGTTGGAACTGGGGCATGTTTAACAGTATGTTGCATTACCTATTGTTTTAACACTCAAAAATTTGGAAATGAGGGCACTGTGTTGATGGCACCATATATATTGTTCCAAAACCTGTAAATATTACACAGGAATATTGGTGCCTTAATAGATCTGTGCCATAGATCGGTGTGTTGTAGTTGTGTTTTCTGTTTCTCTGCTTTGCTTCAGGGGGCTGGCAGGCTGGTTTCTCCTCCTCTGTAGGGCAGAGCTGGAGGCTGACTCATGGAGGCCCTGCACACCTGCAGTTCTCATTCATCACTCCACTATTTAGGGTTTTGCCCAAGCCTCCTGTCTTCACCAGAGTGTCTGCTAACATTTGCGGTAAAGCGTCCCAGAATAGAATTCAGCATAGAATTTAGCAGCCAAGCGCACAAAGAAGCCATCACACACATGAGAGTGTCTGTTTAGCAAGTGCTGCAGCGGATTCACATTCTCACAGGCAACTATGCTCTCGAAACTGAATTTTAATCACTCAAATCAGTCTAACTTTTGACAATTTAGAGAGCGAAGCCCAAAGGAAGAAGGGCAGTAATGTGATTGCAATTCTGTTCCTAACTTTTATGGAGGACTTCTATTTCTAACCATGTGGTGAAGGGTCTCCTCTTTGGTGACCTCAGGATCACCTCTTTGCTTTTTGCAGATGATGTGGTTCTTTTGGCTTCATCAGATGGTGACATCCAGTTCACACTGGGGTGGTTTGCAGTAAGATGCGAAGCAGTGAGAATGAGAACTACTACCTCTAAGGCCACAGTTCACAGCCAGAAAAGAGTGGCTTGGCCACTCTGGGTTGGGGACAAGTTGCTGCCTCAAATTTAAGTATCTCAGGGTCTTTGTTCCACAGGTGAGGAGACAGTAGGGTGGGACACTGACAAGTGTGACGTTGGCAGCAGTGCAGATGCTGTATGGATCTGTTGTTGTGAAGAGAGATCTGAGTGTGAAAGCAGTTGATCTACATTCCTACTGTATTCTGGCCACAAGTGGGTAGTGATAGAAAGAATGAGATCACAGACACACATGATGGAAATGAGCTTGCTACTCCTCCACATCACCAGGAGCCAGTTCATGTGATTTGGCCATCTGACTAGGATGTCTCCTGGCCATGTCCTGGGTGAGGTATTCAAGTATGTCCTACAGGGATGAGGCCCTTTCTGCTTAGATTGCTGTCTCCATAATCCATCCATCCATGGATGACTGATGGATGGATGGATGGATGGATGGATGGATAGTTGATGGATGGAACACTCCAATGATCTTTGTTCCTTACACATTGTTATAACTATGTTTTCAATTTTACATTGTGAGTTTGTTGATCTACTTTCCCACACAGTTATTAATTCCGACCTCATGAAAGCTCTGGGATGCTCCTTTTATACCCAGTCATATTACTGACCTGTTGCTGATTATCCTAATTAGCGATGATTATTTCCACTAGATGTTTATTTCACCATTGTGCAACTTTTCCAGCATTTCATTACAATGTTCTAATCATTTGAAGCTTATTGCTTTCTGTTTTTTATGAAACAGATATAGACAAATATTTATCTGGTGTTTGCTCCATATAGAAACATTTGAGATTTATCAGAATACTGCACAGTATTTGGTGTTTACCTTTTCAGTATATTTTGGTGATCCAGATTACCTGTTAAAATTTAAGGCTGAAATTCATCGTGCAATTGATAAAAGTTCTAACCTACAATAAATTTGAACACTGTAAAAAAAACCCTAGCCTAGTCTTATATTATGGAAATAAAAAAGGACTGAATCTACCACAATCTGGCAGCCAAGAAGTGTGTGCAGACAAAAGACTGGCCCATTTCTAGAACGGATGCAGACAGATACCAATAGGGGCCTGGGGACCTGAAAATCGTTGGGCTTGGCTGGTATTCAGGGTGAATCAAGGCCAGTAGTGCGATGCATAGGCCTGATACAACTCAGGGGAGGGAGTGGCATGACTGGAATTAATTTTCTGTGATTGAGGCAATTGCCAAGGTTACTGCAGAGAATCAAACAATTGAATGTCATAGGAAGTGTTGCTTTTAGAGATGTTATGTCCTTGGTCACAGCTCATACGAAGAAGATGGTAATGACAGCTTTATGTGGTCTCCAGGAAAAACATATGGTGTTAAAGCACAAGAGATATAAGCGAGAAAAACTGCCAATACATGAAACCAATTCAGAAGCGAAAATTAAAAATTATTCCTTTTTTGAACAAATATAGGATGCACATAATAAACTGAGTGGCAGTAACAGTATTTGTGAGATGCATTGTAAGTTATAAAATTAAAAGAACCAGAGAGAAAATATAGATAAATGTAAAAAATAAATAAACCAATTATAACCTTTCATCAACACTTGTTGATGCTAAAACATAATTTCACTGAAATAGATCTTGTGAGCATCAAAGATAATGGTGAGTATGCTCTGGACTGTATTATATTAAAATTTGTTTCCTATATTCTGCATATATACACACGGGAAGGAAACTAAAATCTTTAAAAATAATGCAGTCTACTCCATAGTTTTGACATCCAAAAAAATAAAAACATGTAAGCATTGCAAAGGTGTGATTTATGGCAGAGCGTTTTAATTTAACTACAGGTGACAGAATGCTCTTTCGGTGGTGTATAATTGCTGGAATATAGCTTTTGTTGACTAGGGGCAGCCATCCATGACAGCGACACTTAGAGCAAAGCTGATGACACACCAAAAAAAAAAAACCCACAACCAAACAAAAAAACACATAGCAGAGTAAAGTTCTCCATTTCCGCATAAGAGATACCCTAAAATAAATTAGCTTGAGGGAGCCCAAATAGATGTACTGTCATTTTTAGATTGGGTTTCAAAGGTAGTAAAATACATTTCTGGGTATATTAATGGCACCAAAACCAAATTATGACATTCACCTATTTGATCTCACACTTCAAATAAGTAGGAGCAGAGAAATTCTAGTGGACCACCAAATACAGCAGCTTTTTATACATATGCAATCCTCTATTTTGACTCAACAAAATATAAAATCTATTGTAATTATTATTTTGAAACATGAGTGAAGTGAGGATGCCCAGTGATTAATAGAATGCTAATGTAAATAGATAAAGGATAAAAGACAAGATATTAGTATAATTCTATTTAAATTCTGATATGAAATCAACACAGAAATGGAAAGTAGAAATGTCCTGAGGTCAAGGAGAAACTTTAAGGAGGATTCGTAAGGAGTAAGACAATACAAGTGCTAGGAGACTCAACTATGTGATGGTGGATGCTGGGGCAAAACTCAAATTTATCAAAAATGGATCTAGAGAGTGATAACAGGCTTATTTGACACCATCCTGTGGTTGAATGAAAAATGAATCCCAAATTTCAGCTTTTCAGTTGAAAACACTGCAGAGTAGTGAGAACTTCTGAAATCGCAAAATGAGCAACAGGTGCTATCATCAATTTGTGTTGCTGCCAGCAGTAGCCACAGTCAGGCATCTGTAGTAAAGATAGTGGTAGTGTTGAAGCAGACACATTAGTACCGGTGCCAGCATTGGGGCTATCATCAGCAGCGGAAGTAGTGTTTGCTTGGCAAGGTTTGTAAACGACAGCTCTTGAGGGGAAGATAAAGTAAAAATCAGAGAGTGCTTGATGGGCCAAGAGTCAGGACAAATCACAAGAAGGACTGCGCCAGCAGAAGCTCCTTGCACACAGAGATGGTGGAGTCTGGAGAAATGGTGATGGCATCTCATCAGTTTCAGCCATGAAATAAGTCCCTACAGCCTTATAGCTATTGGAGGAGCCAACTCATCTCCAACTTGTTGCATTGCTGATTTCCAGACACGCTGTCCAAAGAGGGATTTCTTTTTATTTTTCTAGGGGCAGGTTTTGTGGGAGTTTTTTTTTTTTTTTTTAATCCCAGTCTTATCTTTGACTCTACTTGCTCCAATTTCATTGGCTCAGAACAAACTCTGCACTATCTTTTCTGTTGTGGAGTTCAATCAAAGTCATTGGTGTAAACAATGACTTTGAGGACTGGATAGATATGTTTGCAAAAGGACATGGAAGATATTCTTTGTAAGGAGAGATTTTAGGGCATTCAGAGCGCTCATAATAATTGGTTTCTCTCTGGCATGCAATGGCAAAGCTTCAGTTTTTATTTTATTTTATTTTACTTTATTTATTTTGCTGGTGCTAAGAGGTTGCTTGACTTTTTAATGAGTGGGCTCTGAAATCCCAGATTTACCATTAATATGCTGACCACTCTACAGCAACACCCACAAGACACACACAGAGGTGCGCACACCTGAACACATCAGTACTGACTGTGCAGTAATTAGTTTTTTTCCCTGTGTCTCACATGGAAAGATAAGATTCATGACCATACGTACAAAAACAGACCCTTGAATATTGTGCCTCAACCACCAAAAGCATTATAACAATTAATAGAAGAAAATAAAAAATGCACCTACCATTAGACCTTTATAATGTTGTTTTTAAATGCAAAGACACTGATGATTTTGTCACTGTCCGTGGGCATTGTTTACAGCCAACAGTGCCAGGTTACCAGTTCAAGAATCCCGACTGCTGTTTTTCAAGTTGTTTTTCAATTGGCACAGACAAGAAGAGCTGCACTCACAGCTTACTGATGTGACAGGAAGTGTCAGAGATATTCTTTTCAATTCAGTACAAGTCTTTAAATGCATCTTTGTATGGCTTCACAAGGGACAGGAACTCCTGAGGGCTAGTGATAGGATGTACATGCTCTTCTTTTCTATGCAGCATTAAACCACGTAGAGCTCTGCAGACTCTTGTTTCCAGGCTTTGACTGATTCCACACCTGTATATAGAATAAAAGTGATCCATTATGACACACCGACTTTGCTAAAGCTAAATATTAAGTGGACATAGATCACAAGTTCAACACCCATTGCACCAATTGGCCCAAAAGGTCAAACATTTATTTATTTTATTATTATTATTAATTATAGTATTCACAAAGTAAAAATTAAGTTGATAATAATGAGCCAGGAAAAAATCATTGGGGGTGCTAAAAAGGTGCTATGGCTTCCCTAAATGTAGCTAGAGAATCCCCAAAACCCCCTCTGGGGCAATCTGTGCTGATATTGTGTTGCATGCTAATATTGCTTGTTCTCTATGTGACATTGTTTTCACAAGACTGTCACATCAGACTGTTGTTCTGCTCTTTGAAAATCTGTTACCTTTGCTTGCATAAGAGCTTGGCTGATTGTGAACTGCAGCAGTCTTTCAGACAGACTAGCTTTAATTATGCTGTAAGTAAGATATGCTTGGTTGTCCTCTTTGTCTGTTGCCTGTCAGGCCTAGATGGGTTCTGTGATGTGACTATAGATATGACTAAAATGCAGTCAGAGCAGACTTTGTCATGCCAACGCTGGTAGTTAGTGCACTCAGCAAGTATAGGATATATTTTTTACTGTACAGTACATATGCAGTAAATCGAACAAGCCACTTACATTCATTAAACAAATCTATAATATATTAACTGTAATTTTCTATTATTACTTACTATTAAGTTTTTGGTTTTGATATTTATGTCTATTCTTATTATACCTTGCTCAGTAAATCTATTACTCTGATAAGTAATAGTTGCTTAAATGATTAAACAGTGGTGTATTTAGAAAATGATAGTTCTATAATCTATAAATTCAATGAATTCAGTTTTATATATACAGTACCAAATCACAACAGCTACCGCAAGGTTCTTAATATTGTAAAGATCATACAATAAAATCTGCAAATACTGAAAAATTCACAATTTACAAGAGCTAGAAAGTAATGAAATCAAATATAAAGAAGAGTCGGGGTTCAGGGTTTCATCTCATAGTGTATATGTGGAAAACATGTAACTATTCTCTTTGATTTTTTTTTTCATTTTAACCAAGTTTAATTATGCAGTCCTCACAAGTTTGTGTAACGCTGTACAAAAAAGTATTTTCACTACTAAAGTGTTTTTTTCCATTTTTGAGAAACTTGGTGTAGTGACATTTACATCTTGTGAGGTAAATTACAAAATTACCTCGTTAATTTTGTTTGATTGGACAGCCTGTGTTGTCAGTTTATAGATTGATCAAAGCTTTCTGAGGTTGCCATGAAGTTCAAGTTGGAGAACAGCATGATGCTACCTTGTTTCTAAAGTTTTTTGTAGGAATTTACTGTAATATCACAATAATTTTTTTTCCATGTGAAAACTTTCAGCAGAAGAATGGCTCATAGTTAGTTTGTTATGTGCAGGTATAAATCTCATGTCAAGTTTACAGTGTGGTTAAGACAATGGAGAAAGTATAAATATAATACTATTAAATGCCACGTTGAAAATAAGTCAGCAGCACTCTTCATTCAAGTTTCAAAATATCATGTGATCACTGGGAGGACCTGCCACTTTAAATTTGTGGGTGCTTGACTTGTTAAAAATAAAACTGCAATAATAATGAGGGTGGACATTACTCCCTCTTAAGAAATGTATTTGTTGTAGCAAAATGCACAGTGGATCAAAGTCCGACATTGACTGATCAGCATGATTAAAATGACAAATATCAAACAAGGCCATTACACATATTTGTATGAAATGTTAGTTTAAGTTTGGCAATTTTATCTTTCATTTTGCTGTACTTAATCAAATGCAAAATAAAGTCAAGAACAACACGATACTGCTCTGGAAATAATTGCTACTGGGTCACTGAAAAACCCACTACAATTGACCATTAGTTAGAAGAGTCCCAGGAGGGCACACATCTGCATGTTTTTCTAATTATTTCACAGGCCTTGTAAAGTGTATTTTGCAACAGTACACATTACAAGCTTTATAAGTCATACCTGTAGAACTTCATATGAGGGACGCATTTTACCATAAATTAATTTTGTTTGGTTTTTTTTTTTCCAGAAAGAATTATTCTAAAATTAAACAATAAAGTCAATATACCTTTACAACAAATACACAAATTCAAATTAGAATGAGGTATTGTCATGATATAGTGATGACCATGATAGAGTGATGATATAGAGTTAAATACATTGTGTGAGGATGGTAAATGACACACACAAGTTTAACCTAAGCGCATGTTTGGAGATAGGATTTTCCATACCCGAAACAACATACAGAACAGCATAAAGAGAGCCAGAGGTGTACTCTGGGCACCTTTCACACCTTTATCCACTGAAAACCAGACCACAAACTATGCCACTAGAATCAACTCAAAACTCCCCATTGGCAATGACTGTCCAACCTTGGAGAGGTTGCATTTGGCTTTGTCCCTGAAACATCTTTTTTGCAGCTGAGGTGTGTTTCATAGTGACAATTTGCTATTAGGTCTTAGTAATGCTATGTGGGCAGACAGAGGTGACCTTTGCCCTCCTGCTTGCTTTCCACAAGGCAAAGAGAGGCTCCTGTCTTGTCTAGGTCAACTTCCCTTTCAAGCAGACAGCTCTTCAAACTGTAGGGACTGCAGTCACCTCTGAGCCACCTAGGTGTCTCACAGATAGTCTTGGCCCTCTCACCTTTTGCAATTACGGCCTAGAACACCATGCTGCTGTTGCATCTGCAGGAGCTGAAAAGAGAGTAAGTGTAAACAAAGAGCTGGTTTAGATGTACCACTGACACTTTTGGCCAATTACTCATGTCTGTGGTCAGCAATTGGCTGTCTGGAAGGGGAAAATGGGTCTGAAGTGAAACATCATTGAGGTCCAACCACAGTAAATATAATTTTGTTTTGTTTTCCTCCATGGCTTTAGTGCAAACAAAGAATTGTTCAAGATTTTATAGTATAAACCTGGAATTGAAGATTATTTTTAGATAAATGGCTGATATGTCCCTCTGTGGAATATCATAAAACACTAAAAACAAACATGTACCTTTTGAAAGTGACAATGCCTGTACTCTTATCAAGATTTGAACTAGCTTGCAGTGCTTTATTAAGCTGAGTTTTGCCTTGGAAGTTTCTTTAAAAAAAAGCAGCTGCTGTGCACAGGGAGAAGCACTCTTTTGGCCCGGTTTGCATGCATGCATGCAAGCCTAAGTGGAACTGCACAGTGGATATTGGCTGGTGTGAAAGGGATGTTAGAAGACGTGTATTTGAGTGAATTTATTTAATTGTGGTGTTGCACAGACCTGGATGAAGTCATTTTCTCAGCTTAGATGATACACCATAACCAGTTGCTCTCATGTTGGATTGTGACTACAAAATAGTTGGAGAATGGACTCACTGATGGCAGTTCATTTGTAGCTGCAGCTAGTGGCAGCTACTGAGTCTGCAGCACAGAGAAGTACTTACTCTTCTTATATACCTTATAACACATATAATGTTGAAATTCTGGTATCCTGGAGGTTCAGATTTCAATCACCATTGTCTTTATTTAACAGTAATGGTAACTTTTTTGGCACCAGAAAAGCAAGAAGGCAAGCATGATTTCATTAAACTGGTTTGGTTCAACAGATCATGCTACTTCTATCATATAACAATTAATTATAATGTGTCATGATATTTGTCAGAGCCATTCATTTAAGAAGAGAATAATCCAATAAAAATCCAGTCCAACTTCATTGCATTTGAGAAGCTGTAGCTGTGGAATGTTTGGAAAAATCCATTAGCAAATAAACTGCTGATTTTCTGTTAAATGACCAACTAATTGCTTCAGCTCTAGATTCAAATTAATGCAGGAAAATGGGGGGTACACAGTAAAGATGCTTTCCATAAGAGATCCTCAAAGTAACCATAATTTACTGCAGAATCTTTAGTTGTATAACAATACTGCATATATGTATGTGTTTTGTAAGCCATGAACGCAGTTTAGAAAAATATTTATTTTTTTATATTTTTTTTAATATTTATTATTGAACAGAATATGTATTCCGAATGCTAAATGAATGTTAAAGCAAAGTCAAAGACACGAGAGAAAGGTTGACAAAGTAAGATAGAAAACCCATTACGGCTATCCTCCACAGTTTCCACCATACCTCCTGTGCTCTTGTAAATTAACTTTCAAGGGCACAGAGTTTCAGCAAATATTTCATTTCCCAAGATGGCCATCACTCAAGCTATCACTTGAACAACTCAAATCCGTCTTTTGTGAAGAAAAAGGGGGGAAAGATAGAGGGTATATAGAAAGTGAAAGATGACTGAGATTACTTTTTGCTTTTTTTGAGTGTCAATATCTGGAGAAGTTGAAATGTAAGATTGGAACCCTTCTTTGATGTCAGTGGACAATACATGTTTTAACACTTCTCTTGTATTAAAATAAAATGGAATTCTTTTTGTTTATTGAAACTGCTCCTTTGCGCATAATTTCAAAGGATTAATTTCTTGTAATTAAGATAAATAGGATCTATTTTTAGATTGGAAAAACTGTCAGTGACACTGTGTTAAATGCTATTTTTGCTGACTTCAAATGTATCTATTTTTAATTGATTTTGTCTGCTCATTTGTCCATTAATCATTTGATGTCATGAGAAACATGGCTGTTATCCAGCAGTGATGTAAATTAGCTTTCAAAGAGCAGGTTTTATTTTTAAAAATCACAGAGCGAGCACTTCTTATTCATGTTGATCGTATCTACATTCAAAAGGTTTAATGAACAGTGTTAGCGAACAAACACCAGCATGCAGAATCAATACATTCCATGTGTTTTATAACTGTTGAATAATTTGTACAAAAAAATAAAGATCATAAGGGACTTCATCATTGGTAATTGGTGTGGTCTGTTTTAAAATGTGGGAGAGTAAGCTATTCAATAATCATATTTTTGATCAGACTTCTATTTAAATTGCCTTTTACTTCACCATATATGAATATTACTGGATTTTAAAAAAATATACTTTGTTGAGAACAATGCTCAAGTAGTGTGCTTAAAGTACATGTTGCATGAGGGTTGGGCTGGGGGTTGGGACGCTGAAGGCAAAGCTCTAGGGGTCAGTGTCTTACTGCTGGTGCTTTCACCATCTTGAAACAACAGGCAGAGGGTCAGAGTATCCCCACCAGGATATAAAAGAAAAAGCAATGCATTAGCCAGGCCTTTGTTCCTCTAACATACATGGGCTTCTCCCACTGATACTGCTGGTTCATTGTCCCCAGGGCCTCAATGGGTTACAAGCTTTTGGGGTAGAAAGGACAGGGGGTTGTCATACTGCTTTCCAAAGGTCGGTGTCTATGTCTCTCATAGCCCAAAGCCATCAATGGGAAACAACTGTTGCTCCTCTATCGCAATACAGGGTTATTAAAGCTATTTATCTAGATGCCCTGCCTCTGCAAAGACAGCTGGGACAGACTCTGATGCATGCTTAATACACTAATCACACTTTCTCCCTAGGACCCCTGTTGGCTGCCCTAATCTCTTTCTCTCACTGTTTCTCTTTTTCTCATAACTTTGAAAGTCTATGTCATGCAAACAGAAACTGACAAGTAGTGCACTCATAAAACTACTGACATCCCATGCACAAATACATCAGTGAGTGCATGTG
This sequence comes from Archocentrus centrarchus, assembly GCF_007364275.1. Classification (NCBI taxonomy): domain Eukaryota; kingdom Metazoa; phylum Chordata; class Actinopteri; order Cichliformes; family Cichlidae; genus Archocentrus; species Archocentrus centrarchus. Next base: position 10,074,006 of record NC_044355.1, on the reverse strand, counting down.
CTGTCTTCTGTTGCCTTTAATACAGCGACAAACTCAGAACAAGTTGACACTGGTGTGCCTTCAGGGTACCTGTTTATTTTTTCAAATTCCTGTGAGGGATATTTTGGTCATGGTCCCATCATTGCAAGCTTCTTCTGCATGTGCATCTGTGCTCTATATATCAAATCATGTGGGCCAACTCTGGTTGCTTGTACAGTTAGTATATTTTCCAAGGATGCTAATGTAATAGACTTGATATTATTATCTCGAACTGAATATTTTCAGAACTGAATATTATTTAAATTATTTTTAAATGAGGGGTCAGGTGCAATGTGTGTGGGGCAGCGGTCAAGAGCAGAGGCCTTGGCAGACCCATCCCCAGCTATTGAGGCTGGCTATTGGGACATGGAATGTCACCTCTCTGGCGGGGAAGGACCCTGAGCTAGTGGTGAGGTGAGATACTGGCTAGATGTAGTCAGGCTTACCTCAACGCACGGCCATTCTCCTGGAGAGGGGCTGGACTCTGTTCCAGTCTGGAGTTGCCCTCTGTGAGAGGTGGCGAGTTGAGAACACCATGTTCCAACCTAAGGATGTCCATAATTGCACATGGCACCAGGACATCCATAATCAGTTTTGTAATCATGCCATCAAATCTGCAGCCATATGTTCTGGGCATTTGGGTGAAGATGAGATGAGCTGTCAACTGATCACCACCTGTTGGAAAGTTGGCTCAAGTGTCTGGTGAGGATGCTGGACAGACCTGGTACACCTAAATGTATAGTGAGGGTGTGCTGGGAAGCACTCTGAGGGAGGCTGCAGACATTGAGTCTGAATGGACCATATATTGTACCTCCATTGTTGAGGCTGCTGCACAGAGCTGTGGCTGCAAGGTTGTTGGCACCTGTTGTGGTGGTAATCTCCAAATCAGATGGTGGACACTGGAGGTAAAGGGAACCATCAAGCTGAAGAAGGCGTCCTATCAGGCTTGGTTAGTCTGTGAGACTTTTGAGGCAGTTGACAGGTACCAGCAGGCAAAGCGGAATGCAGCTTGGAAGGTGGCAGAAGGAAAAACTCGGGTGTGGGAGGAGTTTGGTGAGGCCATGGAAAAAGATTTTAGGACAGCCTCAAAGTGATTCTGGCAAACCATCAGGTGATACGGTGGATAGTGCAGGTGGGGCGTTGCTGACTTCAACTGAGGATTTAATCAGGTGGTGGAAGGAATACTTTGAGGACCTCCTAAATCCCACTGGCATGCATTCTGTAGAGGAAGCAGAGTCTGGGGTTGAGGGGGGCTGCAGGTCACTGAGGTAGCCCCTGGGGTGGATGCCCTGAGTTCCTGAAGGCTCTGGATGTTGTAGGGCTATCTTGGTTAACACGCTACTGTGACATCACATGGAGATCTGGGGCGGTGCCACTGGATTGCCAAACTAGGGTGGTGGTCCTCATCTTCAAGAAGAGGGACCAAAGGGTCTGCTCCAGCTATCAGGGGGATCACACTCCTCAGCCTCCCCAGGACGGTTTATGCTGGAGTTTGTCCTTTATCTCTTTATCCTCTCAAAGATATTCAAGTGTGCGTGGGCTTGATGATCCAGTCTACATGTGTTTTGTGGACCTGGAGAAAGCATTCAAGTTTGACTGGATAGATGGATGGATGGATGGATGGATATCAGTCTATCCAAGTTTCCTGAAACCTCAGATAATTTAAAATAGATGTTTTGTCCAATAAACCTCCCAAAACTTAAAGCCTTTTCTTTAAAAAAACTGAAACATCAAACAGTAATCATTGACAAACAGGCAATGTTTGGTATTTTTCTTGAAAATGTACTTATTCGTGCAAATAGTTTTAATGCTAAATAACTGATGAGCTGATAATTGGTAATTTTATGTATTTTTTGTGTAATATATTTCATTGATATTGTGTACTGAAGTGTTACTCTAAAAGTTTTAAAGCAGTTCTTTCTCAGCTTTGCCTAGCAGAGCTACCTGAATACATGTTGACACAAATAGTAATAGTTTGTCAAATGCTCTGGGAGAAAGCTATATCCTTAAACATCTCTCAATTGTACTTGATTGTGGTGATGTTCTGTATGTAGTTAACAGCATACTGATGGATCAATTGCGGGAGCATTTTTCATCTGAAGCTGTTCATAGCGATTGTTACAAATCAATGGCTTTTAATGACTGATGAGTGGGACCGTATCTTCTTGGTTATTATTGTCAGTGATCTTTTTTCCCCTCCTTGAAGAAAAAAAAAAAGAATCTGACGCTCAGATGGCTGTCTGCCACTAACCAATTCTCATACTTGTTCTGAAACTAATTTTCCAGCTAATTTGACATTTTAAAGTTAGTGAAGTTAAATATCAATACTAAATGGCAGAAAGTGAACAATTTAACTTTTTGTAACTTGCTCAATCTGCAATTTACAACTAAGTTAATGGTCACAGTACCTCCACAGGCAATTGGAAATGCTTATTTTTACCTGTTAGTTTCAAAGATTTTAATGCCACAGATATATGCCACTTCCAGACCATGAGTTATAATAATCAGCTATTTTCATGCTCATAGCTCTTAGTTTTGTCTTCCCTAAAAAGTGTGAATATATTTGACATCAAAATGAATGACACTCATTTATAATGAATGCATTGACAGTTTGAAGGAAATTACATTGTCCTTAAAAGCCGATCAAACTTCTGGACATAAAAATTCACCTGCAATATTATTACAATGGCTGTTTGCTTTTATGTTAAGTGCAACCAAATGCATGAAGCTGAAGTGTGTTTCTAAGGGTTTTGCTTTGGCACACTCCAACAATGAATAATGTAATCTAACAGAGAATAAAGTCATATTGCTCTTGGTTCATTGCTTTTTCCTACATTGCATTACCTTGGAGCTATTTTTCCTCTGTAAACTAAGATTAATTAAATTTTTCATGGATTTCACATCATAAGTTTCACAGTCATATCATGTATGATTCCATTTAGTTACTGAAAGAAATACATTATGTTTATGGGACAATGACCATTTACTGCATACATAATGTGCTTTAGAAGTGACTGCAAAGCCTGTCATTAACCCTGAACCAGTACATGGATATTTCACCGCATGTCTCTTAAAGGTGAATGGGCATGCGTATATTGCAGTTAACCTCTGTTACTGGTGCTGGTGGTTTGTGCTCAGCAGTTTGGGTGGGCAGTATGAGTAACAACATTTCTTCCTGCTACAGTGGTCTCATGAAATGGAAAATATTTATTTACATGACTGGGCAGTGCAGAACTCCCCACATAGTTTTTTTTTTTACTTTTCAACCTCTCTTCTTGGCTTTCTTGAACTCCTTTCTCAAATGGGGGCAATTATGTAAGCCCTTGTACCGAATGAATCAATGTGCATAAATATTTTTCTTTCTGACATTCAGGCCCCAAAACAGAAAAAAAAAAAAAACAGTAGGGCTGCTTTGGTAACACAAACCCACTAATCCTCTCTGTAACAGACTCCATTTTTTGGTTTCCAAAATAGACTTTCCAATAAGAAAGTCACAGTTCAATTCAATTCAATTCAATTTTATTTATATAGCACCAAATCACAACAAACTGTTGCCTCAAGGCGCTTTGTATTGTGGGTAAAGACCCTACAATAATACAGAGAAAACCCAACAGTCAAAACGACCCCCTATGAGCATGCACTTGGCGACAGTGGAAAGGAAAAACTCCCTTTTAACAGGAAGAAACCTCCAGCAGAACCAGGCTCAGGGAGGGGCAGTCATCTGCCGCGACCGGTTGGGCTGAGGGGAGAGAAAGACATGCTGTGGAAGAGAGCCAGAGATTAATATCAATTAATGATTAAATGCAGAGTGGAGTATAAACAAAGTAAATAAGGTGAATGAGAAGAAACAGTGCATTAATTAATATGTATTAGTTAATGTGTAGTTTTCAGCTAAGATTTTAGATTTTAGATATGAACATATTTTAAGTCTCTGTCATCAAAATTTCAACAGATCACGGCTAGTATACACCAATCAAGAATAACATTATGACCACTGACAGGTCAAGTGAATAACATTGATTATCCCTTCATGATGACACCTGCTAGTGGGTGTGAAAGGTGGGACAAAGTGAATATTTTGTCCTCAAACTTAATGTGTTAGAAACTGGAAAAATCCACAAGTGTAAGGATTTGAGTGAGTTTGATAAGGGCCTAATAGTGATGGCTAGACGACTAGGGCAGAGCATCTCCAAAACTGCAGCTCTTGTGGGGTGTCCCCAGTCTGCAGTGGTCAGTATCTATCAAAAGTGGTCCAAGGAAGGAACAGTGGTAAACCAGTGAGAGGGTCGTGGGTGGCCAAGGCTCACTGATGCACATGGGCATCAAGTGGAGGCTGGCATCTGTTGTCTGAGCCAACAGATGAGCTAGTGGAGCTCAAATTGCCAAAAAAGCTGATTCTGATAAAAAGGTGTCAGAATACACAGTGCATTGCCATTTGTTGTGTATGAGGTTGCATAGCCGCACACCAGTCAGGATGCCTATGCTAACCCCAAAAGCACCAACAATGGTTATGTGACCATCAGAACTGGACCACGGAGCAATGGAAGGAAGTGGCCTTTTCTGATGAATCACATTTTCTTTTATATCACGTGGATGGTTGGGTGCATGTGCGTCACTTACCTGGGGAACACATGGCACCAGGATGCCCTATGGGAAGAAAGTAAGCTGGCAGAGAGGGTATGATGCTTTGAGCAATGTTCTGCTGGGAAACTTTGGGTCCTGCCATCCATGTGGATGTTACTTTGACATGCACCACCTATCTAAGCCTTTCTGCAGATCAGGTACACCCTTTCATGGAAATGATATTCCCTGATGACTGTGGCCTCTTTCAGCAGGATAATGTGTCCTTCCACTTGTTCAGGAACAATTTGAGGAGCACAACAATGTTTGAGGTGTTGACTTGGCCACCATATTCTCCACATCTCAATCCAATTGAGTATCTGTGGGATGTGCTTGACAAACAAGTCCAATCTATGGAGGCCCCACCTCCCAGCTTACAGGACTTCAAAGATCTGCTAGCATCTTAGTGCCAGACACTCAGAGGTGAAAGTAGTTTTAAATTGTTGCCGGTACTATGACAAAAACCATACCATCCACAAATGTGGATAGATATATTTTAGATATATTTTATATATCTACAGACACTAGTCTGTAGATGATAAGTGATTTATTGTTCGTCCTATCCCAATCCTGTCCCAATGCAAGCGGAGGTTTTTAACGTCTGTGCACCACCTGTGTAAAATGACGCAGTCTGTTAAATTGAACGTTTCAATCCAGGTAAATGCGCATGCATGCTCGTGTAGCGTAAATTAAATCTCATAATCACTATTTTCAAGCTCTGCTGTGTTGTTGAAATTGAGCAGAATAACATGAAACAATTAATTTCTCTTTGCTTTTAATTGGGATATTTTGTAACGAGCAGACAGACATTAAACGTAGCGTGAACCTTTTAAAGGCTGGCTGTTGATGAAAGCCTCGAGCTTAACTGATAAAGTCGTGTTTTAGACTGCTTATTACTAGCGGATCTATTCTGACCCAAAGTGCAGCCGTGACTGGTTCTGAATGACGGCTTTACAGCAGACAGTCGCTCCCCCTCTTCCAGATGCTGCGTACCAGTGCAGACTCTTTTAGTTGTACACAGTTCCGGACTGTACCAGCTTACTTTCAACCCTGCAGATACCACACCACACCTTCAAGGGTCTAGTGGAGTCTATGCCTTGATGGGCCAGGGCTGTTTTGAAAGCAAAAGGAGAACCAAGACAATATTAGGCAGATGGTCATAATGTTATGCATGATCGGTGTATTTCTCAGTGCAGAGTGTTAGTCAATGACTATGAGTTAAACATTGATAATGTGAAATATGAAATCCAAATGAGTCCATGCTTTATCAGTAGTACGTTGTTAAGTATGCAATGAAGCATTTTCTCAGCTGTTATCCACATCATCATCACACACACACACACACACACACACACACACACACACCACACACACACACACACACACACACACACACACACACACACACACACACACACACACACAATTTTAAACCACTATTTCAAGCTGAAGGACACTGAAGTCTTCCAGTGAAATACAGGCTTCAAAGGCCACATCTTTAGAAATGATATATACTAAAGAAACATTAATGAATAAAATCAGTAGAAATAATTTAGTGATTAAGAGACATGTTTCAGTAGGAGAGAACTGAATGTCCTAATGATGAACCCCACTTTTTTATACTTACTGATTGAGGTCCAAGGTTACTCTCCAAAGCTGGCATAGCTATTCATCAGAACCATAACATATATGCGTTTGCTCACATTGCCTTATTGTGTCATCAACCTTCTGTCCCCAACAGAACATTATTTTTACAACCTCTGACCTCAGCCTGCGTATCTAAAATGTCCGGTCAGAGGTTATAAAAAAGATTGTAATTCTTACATAGAACCTCCCCTTTACTGTACGTCCCCTACTTGCACTATTTAAATAAGTCAGTGACTAAAAACATATGAACTTTCTTATTTTCAGTTTTTCCTACTCAGTCAATGTTTAGGTTAGTGTGGTGCAACAATGAATATGATGACTGTTAAAAGTAGCCAAGTCAAAGATCATTAATGGGATTTTTATTTATTATAATGTGTTTTTTTCAAGCATTACTTTTTGGTTATATAAGGTGTAATTTTACAAACCCAATTCCCAAAAAGTTGGGACACTGTATAAACATATCATATAACACGTTTAAATTGAGAAAATGTATGATTTTAAGAACAATATTAGCTCACTTTAAATTTGATGGCAGCATGATGGCCATGTTTATGACTGTGTAGCATCCCCTCATCTTTTATCAATAGTCTAACAGCATCTGGGACCTGAAGAGAACAGCTGCTGGAATTTTGGGGGAGGAATATGTCCCATTCTTGTCTAATAATGGATTCTAGCTTCTTTGTCATTTTTTTCATTTCATAATGTTCCAAATAGTTTCAGCTGGTGAAAGGTCTAGACTGCAAGGAGACCAGTTTAGCACCTGGACTCTTCTACTATGAAGCCACACTGTTGTAATTGATGCAATATGTGGTTTAGTATTGTCTTGCTGAAATATGTAAGGCCTTCCATGAAAAACACATAATCTGGATGAGAGCATATCCTGCTCTAAAGCCTGTATATACCTTTCAGCATTGATGGTGCCTTTCCAGATGTGCAAGCTACCAATTTCATAGGCACTAATGCAGCCCCCATAGCATCAGAGATGCAGGCTTTTGAATTAAAGGTTGACACCAAGCTTGTTTGCATTATAGAGCTGTAACCTTCATTTGTGGATGGCACTGTTAACTGCATTAAAACACAATGATTTTTGGAAGTGTTCTTGAGCCCATCCAGTAATTTCCATGACAGAATCAAATCTGTTTTTAATGCACTTTTGCTCAGAACATCATGGGAATCCGGTGATGGCTATATTATAGAGTGGGCTAACCACCCATCCTGTATTGTAAATGCATATTATTTTATAATTATATTATTTCATATTATTCTCTGTATAATTGTATTCTTATGGTACAAATAAAGATTGAGGTCTGTTTTTTTTTTTTTCAAACACTAAACCTCCTGCTCCGTTAATCAAGTAATTGATTTGATTCAATCCTATTCAATTTTATTTTATATACTGCTAATTCAGAACAGCAGTGGACTCAAGGTACTTTTATTGCTTTCTCTCTACAGTGGTACATATCACATGATCTCTTATGAGGAAGTGCTTGGCAATGTTGGGACGGAAGAACTCCAGTTTAATTGGAAGAGATCTCCAGCGCAGCCAGGAGGGCTCAGGCTCTTTTGTGACTGGTTAGGGGAAAGAAAAAAAGGAGAGCACAGAGAAACCAAGGGCAAAACACGTTAGAGCAGACAAAAGATAATGACATCCAATAGTGGCATTACTCTACTATTACACCAAAAGGCCAAACAGTTTCACATATATGTAATGAAAGTCTGTCCTGTTTTATGTGACCAACATAGAACGATATTCCTGTTGAAGAAATTACATTTCATTCTATTCTTAAGTGGTATATCTACTTTAATTATGTGAAGGTTTACCACTTAAAAGGTTTTCTGTAATGTATATATCACACTATATCTGTGATATAGTGTGGTTTTAGGCATTTTCTGTGGATAATGATAGTTTCTATGTAATAGATAAGAAAAAGTAACAGAATGGAGCTGCAGCCAGACATGCTTTTCAGAAAAAGCTTTTCTCAAAGTAGCAAAAGATTCCATTGTCCACTGAATATTAAAGCCACTTTCTTTCAGCACTAGTGTTGTCATTTTCTAACTATTTATGAATTTGTGCATTTTTCCATGACCTTGTAACATGTCTATCCAATTAAATGAAAAATCAAAAACCCACCAACTACCGCTTCAATGATAGTGTGTTATCAATACAACTAAGACAAGTTTTGAGACTTAATAGATCTTCACTATGGTGCAGGTTTTGCTGCCAAAGACTAGAAAGTACTTTATGCCATTAGGACTAATTGCCCCTCATCAATATTACATTACTTAGTTAACCAAAGTTTAATAATTAAATGCACTGTCTTCAGTTAGAAAGAAATCTAAGATTTAACAACAAAATTACTCCTGGGACACATATTGTCTGAGTAATTCTGTTGTATCTGAAAGAGAAGGCTTTCTCTAAAATTACCTGTACAGTAGATAGGCAGTCAAGGTTCACTATACCTGGAGAGAATGCCTGACTCCCAGCCTTCTCATTCAATGTTTTTCTTTTTTACTTTTTTCTCCTACATTGTAAATTAATACTGAAGTCATCCAGGACTATGAAGGAAACCTACGTCGGACCATCACTGAACCAGTCAGTTGATCCTTGAGATGCTTGGCTATAAGAGCCACAAGTAGTGGTGCCCACCATGGAAAGATGGCTAGAGGCTAAGATCAAGGCAGCACAGAGGGAAGTTAGCCAGCTATCAGAGCTGCAGAAAGATGTGATGAAAGAAAGGGGTGCCTAAGAAGTAAACAAGCCTTAAAAACTGCCAAGCAAAGACTCATAGCCTGGCTAACTGTTTGAAGAGGTATACCAGAGCGATAGAAGACAGGATAATAAACCAGATGTTCTCCACTGAACCATCCAAGGTGTACTCTCGGTGGCTGGGGAACAATATGAGCCTGGGAGAAAGAGAGGGGGAAACACTAAACAGGGGAACACACAGCCAGGGGAGCACAGACAATGACAATGCAACAAAGAACTAAACAACACTGAGACCTTAAATACACACACATACTAGGTAATCAGGGAAAGAGGACAGCTGGGGAGGCACAGGTGAACAAAATGACAGGAGGAATCAAAACTAAACACAAACACAGGGAACAAAGGACTGTCAAAAAAAACCAGGAAGTGACCAACAAAGACACAAACGCATGCAGCGCATGAGGAGGCAAGCAAACTGAGGGGAAACAGGCTTACATATGAGACAGGTACACTAAAAGAAAACACTAGGAGAACTAAACTCTAAAGCTAACAGGAACAAAATAAAAGGAAACCTACGCACAACACACAAGACAACAACAGGAAAGTGAAGCTAAACACAACACAAAATAAAGTGGCAAGACAAGGGGAAGACAAGAACAAAAGGGAAACCCAAATGAAGTATATAATCACTACAACCAAAACAGAATACAAAACAACAGAGAATCTAACCACAGAAATACATACATTCACGCGCGCACGTGTGTGTGTGTGTGTGTGTGTGTGTGTGTGTGTGTGTGTGTGCGTGTGTGTTACAATGTAACAGTTATAGCTTCAGTTAGTAACTAGAAAATAAATAAATAAAAATAAATAAAACAAAGTCCTTCTAACATTAAGGAATGCTGTGAACATCTGTACCACTGTGGCTGCTTTACAACACAAGAACCAAGAGGCTGGTTCCTAAAGGAATTGCTTTAGGGGGAGAGCACAGGGGTGTTTATGCACCACTAGAGAAGGGTAACAACAGCATGCTGTAAGAAATTGATACAACACAAAAGAAACTGCCTCCAAGAAATGTTCCCTCTGGCTCTTTATGTTCAGGAAATGGCCTTTTTCAAACACCACTGGGCAAAACATTTCCAGAATTATTTTACTTCACTGTTGTTGAAGCCAGCAAATCTGCCACACCAGACCAATTTTCACAGGACACCATACAGTATGGCATGTAACAGAATGCAACTTTACAATACAGATAATGAAAAATAATTATCTACTCTAAATTACCTTTTCAAGTAGATCATACATTACTTTCTTAACGGCTTCATCTCATCACTGCAGAATAACAAACACAGTATAATCAAATGGCAGTGATTGTATTTTATTTATTGATGAAAGTAAATTAAAGTATAACATCACCAAGCAATTACAATGCCAGTCTAATGAGTGCCTCAATTACATTGGTTGATTGCCAAAGAGAAAGACATTGTTTTGCTGTACTCCTCAATTGATCATTTAATTAATTCCTGAAATGTGCATAATAAACAAACAACAAACTATGTTTAGAATAATTTGCTAAACTAAAGCTCGTAATGCACCACTTTTGACACACTATGTGACCCAGCGCATTTACATTTATAACGTTTTCCATATGTAAAACAGTCAACAAATGACAGTCATATAATGGTTAATTTGGCTTGTATTTGACACACTGTGATGAAACATATACTGGTCCATTATCAAATAATTTTAGTTACACTGACGCACACAAATTTGCTGTAACTGGAAAATTATGCAATATCATGCATCATCAGCCATATGATAAATTTGCTATGTACTGTGTCCCACCTACTGCTGCAAAACCTTTGATACTAGAGCTATCAGTGAACTCAACTCACCTACTGACTGCAGCTCAGCAAAGTGATTGCTCTCAGTATGATCACAGAAGTAGTGTGATGCTGAAAACATAGCTGCTTACAGCCGAATTCCTAAATTGGCAACTGCATTACTAGATTTAATAACTTTTTAGACATTCTCGGTGACTGTGATTCTTGAGAGCTGACAGAGACAAATTTTTCAGATTATCTGCAAAAATGGTAGAGTGTAGCCTACATTCTAATACATTCTTCCTGTAATTGACATATCTTTTCTAACCAAAGCAGTTTCAGCCATTTGCCAGCCAGAGGCGTAGCCCCAATCCTGCCATGAAAAAAGAAAACTGTGCACGTGGGCTCTTGGATCTCCAGTGACATGCCACTGGTCTCAAGAGAGGTGAACATTTTTGCCACTGAGTGAGCAGCAGGCTTAAGGAGAAGAGAGCAGACCTGTCAGCAGCTGTAAACAGCAATACAAAAACTTACATTTTGCCAGGGGTATTTTAAGGAATAATGTTTCAAAAAGGTATTCCACAGCAGGAAAATAATGACTGAAACCTGTGTTTTGCATGTCCACTCCTCTGGTTCTCATTTCTCCATGACTTCCTGTCCATTTTCATCTTTAGGTTCATAGTTATATACAGAAAAAACAGGTTATTTGAAAATTATCAACCATTTTTAATTGGTTGAAATTTTAATTAAGTATTGTTGGTATGGTCATATGCCAGTATGTGAATCATAAAGTTGCCAGCATTCTGGCAATGCTGGTTTATTATTCAAGGGGATTAAAATGTCCAGTATATAAGCAGGAAACAGCTTGAGAACACCAATGTTTTTGTGATTTGGTTGTAATGTTTTCTTTCAGTCACAGCTCTCTTCTTTTAAATAAAATGAGTGCTGTGCAATCAGTTTGAAGTGAAAATTAATATTGGAGAGTTTGTTTGTTTATTTGTTTTTTGTTGGTTTATTCATGAGTAAAATTTAGTGTAATTTGATAAATAAATGCTTAATTACAACTGCAGAGACTGAGCTAACAACTCTCATTGCTTATCTTACTATCCTTGATATCCTGTCATTCTACAAATGTCAGTGTGTGCAGGCTTTTCCATTGAGACAGCAATCAAGAGGGATAAGGCCTGGGAAAGGACTAGGTTCCCTGCAAGCTAATGGTATATCGCAGTTTAGGACCCTTGTGACAGTACTACAGCTCTGGGATAGGGATAGTAATGGAAAACCCTGAATCAGAAGAAGAAAACTACAAGACATACCGATGGTTAATATTATATTACTAAATCCATCCATCTCTTTGTATCCACTTATTCTGTTAAATAGCAAGGTGGACTAGCATACACGCTGCAGTAGACAGGGTTCAGCTTTGGTAGATCGTCAGTTTGTGACACTTACATTAACACAGTTTATATTTTTCAGCTCAACATGGTAACTTATTAACATTTTAAACCAACCAAATTTATGATCTCCTTCTTTGAATCTGGTAACCTATATGTTTTCCTACTAGTTAACACAATTATAAATTTACATTGTGCAGGACACTGTTTAAAAAGAGAGAAAAAAGTTTCCCTCAGTGCACATGGATTGCATTTTTTTTTCCCTTTTCATTTTTGTTGTGATCACATATGGTAATTCTGTCAGTATCTACAATAGTAATGAGCCTACTGCTTAAATCATGGATAGAATAAAGAGATTTAAATTTGATTTGCTATCTTAAAAAAATAAATAAATAAACAAGCAAACGAGAAACATTTTATTTCCAGACTATTCCACAGAACATGTGTTTATGAAGTATTTGCTGTTCCTGGCTTCAAACACAGCTAAGTCCCTACTCCTGGTATCTAGCATATGGGTTGCATACTGCAAAAGCGAGAAGAATCCCCATAGCAAAAACCTTCATTAATGACTCCATCAAATTGGTGGCAAAATGGTTCATGTGCGATTATTGTGTTTCAATCCACAGATGGTCAAATTCCAAGTCAGAAAGAGGGCTGTTTCTAATCCTAATAAGGATTCGCCTATTACTTCACTGCACTGATAAAGTACCAGCCTGTGACACTCAATTTTCAAGACGTAAACCCTATCAAGGAACTATCAGGTAGGATAGCTGCAGGATCATTAAGTGAATGTCTAATTAACTTATTATAAGGCATTTCTGTGCTGGCTATCAAATCCTTCCTCTAGGCCCCAGTGCATCCATCTGACCTGGTTTGATTGCATAGTCACATTAATGAGCAGCGATGTCCCACATACAGCATCACCTCACTTCTCAGCTGCAGCCAATAGCAAAGGAGTGTTTAGAGTGGGGGTTGATTGTCTGTGGGAACACAACAATCCTAATAGCAGTACAATGTGAGCAACCAGCATTTAAATGCCCCTTCTGGTATTTGAAGGTTAATTTGTTTCTTTTTGTGATTATACAGCTCTTCATTAAATTTGTTTCAGATGTTAAGAATATATTCAAAAACTCAGCTAATGCTCAATTCTGTCAAAAATATAGAAGCGTTAGTGTGTGTGTCTGCATGATCTTGGTGGGGTTACTGAATATGGGAAGGGAAAAAGGATAGAGTTGAGGAGGAGAAGGAACGCATATTATCAAAGCTCATTTTCAATCAATGGGTGTCATGTGTCTGTGCTGGGAGCGAAGAGAAGAAAGGAAGAATTTATTTTTATGCAAAAACAAATCATTTGCATAACATGCGTGAAACTCATTTGCAAGACTCCCTCCAAACTTTGCATTTAAACAGCACGGAAAACAAGCGGACATAAGGCGTCTCGAGTTGATCGTAAACCGAATGAACCAATAACTGCTTGAAATTTTTGGATAATAAAACTTTATTCATCTGTTACAACATATTGAGACTTTTCTCAATGTTTTAAACCATTGGCATTGACTTCTACCTATTGATTAAGTTGCTTTTTTAACACATTGTGAAGTGTAGAGTATGTGGCTGAGAGCAAAACTAAAGGTCACTTTCTTTAGTTGAATGTGAAGGATAGTGGAGGGAGATTTTGTTAGGATTATGGTCTCTGTGTAAATAAGCCCTGGGTTTAAACTTTCACTCATCCATCTATTGTTCTCTTTCTGAATCCCTCCGCTGGCTGAAGTTAGAGAGGTTCACTGCACTGCCCCCTCCTGTATGGGAACATCTGTGAATATCAATAGGTGAGCTCCTCGATGTATTACAACTCATCCATGCTTGGCAGCTGGATGTGATGATATAGGAACCAATTTTATAATCTATAGTTTTCTAAAAAAAAAGTTTTTAATGTATAATTTAAGTTATATTGATACCATAATCTGCCCCTACTAGGGTGAAGGACACGGTAAATCCATGCACTAATAATTTGCCCTCAGTGTAGTGCTTCTGGTACTGGCTAAATTGTCTTAGTGATTTCTCCTGTTGTACCATGTTCGGAGGAAGATTTCCAAAATACAAATCTATACTTATATCTTCACGATTCTCTGTACAGGATTTTAAAATTCTTGAATATTATCACATGTTTTGTTGCATGTTATTCTATAATCAGTAAAAATGTAGCCTCTAAGCCTAAGGGTTTGCTAATCAGGACATCTATTTGTTTGATAATCATAACATTAAATATTTATCTGGTGTAAATTTTGTAAGTGGACCACCAACATATGTGTCATGAAACAAATAAGCAAATATCTGAGTGAACATAAAGGGTATTATCAGGCAGTAGAAAAATCCACGGACAAATGGAAAAAGACAATGGTACGGTTTTAGCAGAGAGGGCCATTAAAATTCCATTTGAATCATAGCGGTCTGCAATTGTGAAAAACAGCAAAGCTGGGTACCACATAGAGCCTGATGCTGGGACTGTGTGACTCAGTCCTCCCTGGAATTCAAAAATGTCGCTCCTTCCTGTGATCAGTCAGCCTGGGGCAAAGCTGGCACTGCTGGACTGTGCCTGAGTGAGAGTGAGAGAGAGAGAGAAAGAAAGAGTGAGAAAAGGGAGAGGAAGAGTGAGAGCAGAGAGATGTAGGTGTGTGTGGTGTGTGTCTGTATGCGAGTTGGGCTCTAGGCCATGATACCAAACTTCCTTTGAACCAAGCAGCTATGGGCTACAAGACTGATATAATATTTAATGAAATAATACATATACAGAGAAAAATGCATTGGTTAGGCAGTGTACCTTTCATTCTGGGGATCTGCAAAAATACAGTACAAATAGAGAAGATTTGGCTAGTTGCCCCCATCTTTTTCTCCTCCACCCACCCGTATAACGCAGCTCAACTCTGATATTAAAATTTGTGCATAAAGTTAGAATTTTAGATGTTGGTAATATATGACTGCATTAATTTTATTTGTTTCTGCAGGCAAAGTCTCATTGTCAGCAGTCTTACAGGAACCATTAAATTCAGAGCCTGCATTCACATTTATGGCCTTCTAACAGAAAACTCAACTATATTCACTTTACAAGTTGGCAACATATGATATGTAAAATAAACCTGATAAAACCTCATCATTGCTATCTAAAATCTAAAAGTGCTAAAATAAATAAATAGATATTGAAAAATATGACAATATTCCCCAAGCATATTTTTTCTTTATTATTTCAAAGACAAACTGAGAGTAACCTGATATTGATATTGATATTGTTACATAAGAACAATAAAATCTCATGTTATTGTAGAGTGGGGTAAAAATGGCAATCTTTTCTTTTTCTTATTTTATCAATGGAAACATTTTTTAAAGAGAGCCTTCATTCCCTGTCATTTTACAGTGATTAACACCTGCTTGGGAAGTTTTATTACACTTAGAGCAAAGCAATGAGTTGTCTTCAACACAGGCACACTGTGTAACCGAGCAGAGAGGAAATAGCTCCGCTGTAATAAGAGAAACACGTACTGTAGCAGCAACTCAAGCTGCACATGTTAAAAAAAAGGGAAGCCTGTGAATACATGAATAAAACAAATGCAACTTTTTTTAAACGCTTTCTTTCGTTTTCAGTAAATTTGTTTCTTGTAATTTCTTTCGCACAGAGGTTCATTGAAACACTGCAGAAATATGCCTTGACCTAAATTATAAAGTACACAAAAATATTAAAAATAATGCAAAAATGTTGATTTGCTAAACATTATATAATCATTTTATGCCCATGTGTAGAATATTTGTCATAATAGACATAAAGTAGGTATTTAATTTGCAATAGATCTCAGGGCTGTTACAACTTTCAATATGATGTATGCCATGTGTCAATTCTCTCATCACTTCTGCTTACACCGCAACCTCTGCCAAGTGGCGCATATATCATCCTTACAGAAACCCATAGCTCATCTTTCCTTGAGTAAACTACAACACACCGCACACTTACCTGGAATTTCACATAAGATTAATCTCTTAAATCAGGAATGTCAGACAACTTAGAAGGTGCTGATAAATTTGTGCTCCTTTAAAATGTGCTGTTTTACCATAGCTTCCACTTTTATATACAGGCCAAATGCTATCATGTGTCTTCAGATTGGAACGTATTTACATTACTTAATCTTACTGAGTCTGAGGTGATCAATTTCAGTCATTCCTGCAAGAGTAAATAAAACCTTGCATTCTCTTTTTTACCCAACATAAGTGCACCACCTTCTCTGAAGTACAGAGATTACCAGTGATTTATACATTTAATAGCCATACCCACAACAAGTTAGCTCTATAACAGATAGATGGTGTTGCCTAGCAACTGCTGAGTGCCATAACAGTGACTAGTACCTGTTCCTGGAGGCAGAGTCCATCTTGAAGGTTTCTCTGTATTCTAATTGGCCAGGTGGGTAAGCACTGATATCTTGCTCCTCCATCCGTCCAATTTCAGCCAGTGTCTTAAATGGCAGAGAGCATCAGCATTATGCTAACCTGTAAGACATTTGTGCACAAATGCTACTGGCATCAACTGAACTGAAATGAAAGAAAAGGAATATTTACCCCCAAGCTGAGAAGCCCAGAAACGTCCTGCCAAAAAGTATCCCGTATTCCAGCAGTTCATTATTGTGTGTTGGTCCTGAGTCCCAGACACTTAAAAACTATTAAGGATAGGAATTTCAGGCATTGTGGTATTTTAAGCAGATAGAAGTCAAGAGGCTGCAAGGCAAAGTTAGTAATTAGCAATCACAGGAGCTGAGCTGGATGGAAAAATTTGGCCTGAAAACTGTTGTCTGAAAAATTAGATAAATAAATAGTTATGACTCTAGCAATCTATACACAATGTTGTTTAGCTGACTGTACATGTCATAATTCAGCTCTATATATTGTAGCTCAGTAGCAGTTAAGTAGGTTAAAACCTAAAGCAGGCATAGAGTCAATATTATACAGAATCCATTCAGCACTAAATATAATTTCACTTTTGAGTGTGAGGATTAAAAGGACGAAAAAGACACATGATATCTCAGGGTGTCCTGTGTCTTTTACCAGGACTTTGGCAGCAGATCTTGGTGGGGTGGGGCGTGTTTGGATCCGTCTCTGTTTGGTGCATCTCTTAGATACTCAATCAGATTGGGATCTGGGAAGTTTGGAGGCCGTGCCAACACCTCGGGTTCATTTACATGTTCTCGAGCTATTCCTGAGCAGCGTTTGCAATGCCAGATACGCGTCTAGAGTAACATGCACACGAATGCAAGGACCCAGTGTTTTGCAACAGAAGTTTGCATTGTAATGAGACGATCAATGTTATACACTTTAGCCATCATTAGATTTTGGCTGATCAGTGTATACGCTTTTTTTAGTGTAGAATTTTAAAGGTGTCATTTCTTGTTCTGCTTGGATAAAGAAGTGACCCCAAGAAAAATGTCCTGGTTGAAACGGGGCTCAAATGACATGACGAAATCTTGGCGTTCATTTTCTAAACTTCCTACATGGTCACAGTTATGATGAGATGTTTTGATGCCTGTTTTTCTGCCTTGAAAAGGTGCGTTACATCAATAGTCACATTGCTGCCTAATTAGCCACAATTAAGTTAGGAACGAGCTACAAATAGAAGGTAAAAAGAGAATGCTTAATTTTCTTTGTATTCAAGCTCTTCAACACTAGAAGGAAAATGCTAATTAGCTGATCCTTAAAATAGCCTCCACTTTGCATTATGTTGTATCAATGTGTTCTTAATTCAAAACAATATGCTCTTAGCTACCAAATAAACAATGTTTACTGAGTATGAGGTGTAATACACTATAACTAAACGTACATTGTTAGAGTTGTAGCTTTAAGAATTAGCTTTATATTTCCTCACAGCTTCTTCATATGGAACATCCATTTAATCAATAATTCAAAGTGCTCATGAAAAAGTGCTTAAATCTCTCACTCAGAACTACTTGAACTGCTTATTGCTTTAAATTACCATCCTTGGTGTTTACAGAGTTTTGCCAAAATGCTTATATAGACAACATTGATGATTGGAAATTAATAAGCATGCTTTTATAAGACATTGCATATTAATAAGTTAATTTCCCCAGCATATTCCCCAGCAGTGTTTGTGCGTGTTCCTCTATTTTTGCTTGTGTGTACTTGGATTTGTGGAGGCCTACATGAATAGACATATCTCATATTTGTTACTATCTCATTTAACAAGCAAAATACAGTTACTGGTGAGTACAGTACAGTATGATTCACCAACATGTTTGTCCTATGGCAAACACATGGCATTTACCCCTAATTAGTCTCCCTTAATGTCTGCAACACATGCAGAAATGTAGTCACTATTTGTCATTTGCCCTGTAGCTTTCATCAGAGTAAATTAGAAGAACTTACAAGATAAGCATATCTCAAAAGACAAGTATTTGGTGGCCAACTCTGTCAAATTTCAATTTCAACCTTGGTAATTAAATGATATTTTCAGAGTGTTGTCCACATTTATTTAGCATGAATTAAATGACATGTTAAGCAAACCCTGAGTGACATGTCTGAGATGCAAATTTAGCAGTCCATGTACATTTTTCTTTCACCTAGGGCTGACACGCATGACAACATCCATTGCTGCTTTACGTAGCCTAGTTTAAGCGCATTCAGTTGGTTTTGGTGCAAGAGCTCTCTTTTCCTAGTTCCTCTTTACATCGCTCCATGACCTCTCGATGGTTTCCATCAGGGTCAAAGAAAAGTGTTTAGGAAAACACCAAACACACAAAAAAAGATTTTTTAACCATTCAACCACAACCAGAGACCAGATTTCAGTCCCTCTGGTAGAGAACAGCACAGAACAGGAAAGGAGGAGAAATGGAGCATGGGAAAAGGGTGGATGAGAAGGGTGCAGGGGTGCATCCAAGCCCCCTCACAGTGAGCTGGGAGGCGAGAAGGAGAAAAAAGCCATAGTGACTGATAAAAGAGACATTCAACTCAGAACGCCAAGGACCTAATCACCTAAAAACATAAAAAAAAAAAAGGAAAAACCTTGATATTGAGCCAGATGTCTGAGGAATGAAGTATAGGGAGATAGAAGCACCATCATTAGTACGCTTTATTTATTTATTTGACTGAAGGACATATATTAGAAAATAGTCAAATTCAGTTAAATTTTATTTGAGTGGGAGAAATATTTGAGAAACAGTGAATTGTGTCAGAGAAAGCCTAAGGAAGACAGAAAAAAAAAAAAAAAAAAAAAGAACTTGAGGAGCTAGTTGAATGCGTCAGGGATTAGCCTGTAGACATGCCATGAGTTGCAACATTGCTTTAGTTTCTCTGTTGCAACAAAGTGTGTTTGCATTTTAAATCAAATCCAGATGGAAATGGGATTTTTAGCCTTCTGTTAGCCACTCTGAGCAGCTTTAGTTCTTCACATTTGACTGCCTCTTCAGCAGCAACCTGGAGGAGGCTTTTCACAGCTCTTTTGTAATGAGCAGGAGATTACCAAGCTATTTCGGTCTTCATGTATTGTTATTTTACATCAGAAGAGATCTATAATGGACTTTTTAGTTGTCCAGTTGCAGTTGTATTCCATTAATATGTTTTTTTTTCTTTTCTGATTTTCTAGTAGTAATTAATGGATGCATGTTTATTTGTTTATTTTCTTCGGCTTATCCAATTCAGGGTTGTGGTTGGACTGGAGCCTGAGTTGTAGCAAAATATAAAGAATGACGGGTGGCTCAAGACTTTTGCACAGCAGTGCACATCTCTATTTCATGTCAGTGTCTCTCTTTTATTTCTTCATTTCAGTACTGACAGTGAAACCTAATCTAAAATTTACATTTGAATACATTGCCTTCATCGGCACTGTTTTAAAGATGTTTCCATGTTTAAACTTGTTGAAAACAAATTTCATGGCATGTACTTTTTTTTTTTTTAGATGACTGCACATTGACTACTTAATTGCTTATGATAAAAACAGCACATATTAAGCTATTGACTTACTCACTGTATTATCATGTGACAACCTGAGCAAAATGCTTAATTTCACTGTTATTTAAACTTAAGGCTCTTTACAAGTAGCTACCTCACCAGGCAACCGTTCCTCTGCTCTGAACACTGTTCCGCTCTGGGGGGCAGAGACAAGTGATTGACAGATGAGGTCCAAACAGATTTGGATTTGATAAAATGTGCTGCCAGAATAATTATTAAGTCATAAACAAGAACCAAACACCAGCACTTATTTTCAGTGCTGTGTTTCATAATCTAGAAAAAATAGAAAAATAATGATTGGAATTCACTCATTCATACTTAACTTTATGTCTTCAAAATCCTGATTTGATGGGGATGACAATTAAATAGGTAGACTAAAGGCCACTAAGGCCCAAACATGGTTATGTGTTGGCAATTCTACTCATGTTGTGGAATCCTGTGTGTGAAAGTGTAGCTCAGAATAGCTGAATAAAACAAGAGGCAACCATCACCACTCAGAAAAGGGATCTAAATGATGCTATTAGTCCACAGCATGATTTTATTTCACATAAATTTATTTCAGCACACTTCCCGCACACCACTTGTGACCCCCGAGTTAAGAACTATAGGGCAATGATTCTAAATAATCTGAGGTTCAGTAGTTTCTGAGGTTACGTGAAGTTCTAGTGTATGCTAACTGGTTTATAACAGGACTTATATCTTTTGAATGTAAATGTAATTTTTATGCATACACCAAGCCAGTCAGGGGTGGATTTCATCTCTTATATATATGTGTGTGTGTGTGTTATTTATCCTTCATGTCTGCAGCAAATAATAAAATGGAGAAAAAAAAAACTTGGCAAAGGTATGTGTGGGAAGTAGGGTTATAATGCATGCTGGTTGTTCTTTTTCACACAACAGTTTTGCCCTTTAATGAGGTTGTTTTGGCAGACTGACTGAAGCCGGATGATTGTGTTTTTTGTAAATAACTTATTGACACTGTTACACTTGTCATGAACTTTTAGGGCCATTCTGAGGTTGAGTATTTGCGCACTAAGAAAAGTCACATTCATACAATTATATAATTGTTTCCAATATTGCCAGAATTTGCCCTTCAGTGTGCACATTAATCAAACATTTAGGACTCTCTTCATTCATTTGTGCAATATCACAAAAATTAGAAACATGATGCTGAAAAGCTAGTTCATGTATTTATTACTTCTAGGCTGGACTACTGCAATTCATTATTATTAGGCTGCTCTAAAAGCTCCCTAACTAGTCTTCACTAGATCCAGAACGTTACAGTGAGAGTACTAACTGGAACTAGAAAGAGAGCCCATTTTTCTTCATTGGTTCCTCGTTAGATTCAGAATTTAATTTAAAATCATTCTCCTCATTAACAAAATCTTGAATAATCAGGTCCCATCATATCTTAAAGACCTCATAGTACCTTATTATCCCAACTGAGCACTTTGCTCTCATACTGCAGACTTTCTGGTCCCAAAAGAGTTTTCAAAAGTAGAATGGGAGGCAGAGCCTTCAGCTTTCAGGCCCATCTACTGTGAAACCAGCTTCCAGCTTGCATTTGGGAGACAGACACCCTCTCTACTTTTAAGATTAGGCTTAAAACTTTCCTTTTTCATAAAGCTTATAGTTAGGACTGGATCAGGTGACACTGAACCATCCCTTAGTAATTCTGCAATAGGCTGCTCCCATCAAGCATGATCATTCTTTTTTACTCATCTCATCTCACTCCCTGTGTGTTTATTCACCATTGCTGTATTTAATCATTAACAATTATTAAACTCTGGCTCTCTCTATAGTTTGCCTTTTGTCCCATCTGTCTTTGCTCTCTTCCCTTTGCCCTCACCCCCAACCAGTTATTGCAGATGACTGAGCCTGGTTCTGCCGGAGGTTTCTTCCTGTTAAAAAGGAGTTTTTCCTTCCCACTGTCACCAAGTGTTTGCTCATAGGGGGTTGCATGATTCTTTCTAATATTGTAGGGTCTTTACTTGCTTTCCAAAACAGAAACACTATTCACAGTGTTATTATAGCCAGGAAATCAGCAAATAAGATTCATACAGAAATCTTACCAGTATTGTATTTGCCAGGGAGCTAGGCAGAAATGCATTCTTTACGTGCAACATTTCATTTGAAAAGTTATGCGGATTATGTGAATACATGTTTATCAACGTTTACTAGGAAGTTCTACGCTACTGAATAATAAAATGACCATCCAGTTCGTAGTGGACAAATCATTACTATAAAATTCCTACATTTTAAGGATGCAGTTTACTATTTATTGCCCACTCCATCTTGTGCTATTATCCAAAAGCAGTTGTTGGACCACCTGCAACATCTTTTTTGACTTATCTGTTAAAGCAGCAGCACACATTAAGTTTGAACAAAAAACAAAAACAGAAAAACCCCATCTACTTAGGACTGTTTTTATTTATTACATCCAAAAATAATAATTTGAGGAGCAATAAACATTGACTCCTGAACGGTTTTATTAATCTGATTCAGTGTCCTGCTGTGGGCACTGCACACTGTCCTACCTGTATGTTCTGAGGACCTTTATTCTGAAATTTGTATGTTTGTAACTCCTTGGAACAGAAGCATGAATTGTCTCTGTCTCTCAGGGCAGTGAATGATTTATTTGCCTCCTACATGCCTTAACTATGACAACTTGTCAATTAAAGTCAAGATCATGGCTGCAGACACATGACACTTTTCATTTCATTCACTGCCATGCTGGGACACCTCTTTATATTTAATCACAGTCTTCCGTGGAAACCTTGAAACATGCGTGTGTGTGTGTGTGTGTGTGTGTGTGTGTGTGTGTGTGTGTGTGTGCGCGCGCGCATGTTTTTAATTTTGCTATGTTCTACCATAGTCTGTCCTATTCCCTTCTTCATGCTGAAGCAACAGTTTGATCAGGGCCACAACCCGAATGCCCTAGGTCAAGCTTCATGTGAATTTTACTTCAGCTCCCTTTTTAATGCAGTTGAATGGAAAATGATACATGAAGAAGAAGCAATATAAGCTATTAACTACTCATTTGTCTCTGTCATCCTTTAGCGCTATCAGAGTTATGCATATGTTCGCACTTACTATTTTTATGCAATTCATATTATGAGATTCAGATCTCTAACAAACTTATAGATTAGCAAAACAAAAGGGTTATATTTGTAGTTTTTTTGCATAGCTGCACTCATCACTACAGATGAAATGTATCCAAACAAAAAAATAGCTTTCTTTCAAGTTAAAACATATTGGCAAAAGTTGCAGAGGGAGATGCAATGACTCATTATATATGTTCAGTCCACAATGAAAACTGTCCTACTCTCAGCAAGGAAATGTAAAAATTGAGACTGACCCAATTGACCGCCAGTTTACACAGTGACAGAGTTCATTGTCAAGGCTAAACTCTGTCAACTACACCTACATTGAATTATGCAGGAAGTAGGCAGGGGATCATTATGTGACATCTGCAGTGCCACCAAATGCTGGCAAAATTATAGCCTGGAGTACCATGTGATTGGCACTTAATGAGCAAATGTGACTGACAGTCAGCTCTAGCCTGGGGGCAACAGCAGCATGGGGCTATGGTAGGTCATGAATCTGGAATAATGAAACAGTAAATGGTCTCCATCACTGATATTGATTGTTCTTAGCCTTGGTCTATGTTTTATGTCCATGACCATCTAACAACATTGTAGTCACTAATATTTAAAGTAAGCTGCACTTATAGGCATTGTGCATGTAGTAAAAGAAGAAGGGCACACATGGATGAATGACCCATTCTTTGATGGACCCTCAGCCCAAATTTCATATTATGGTTGAACAGATTTTATTAAACTGTGCTCATTTTATATTTAGTCTGGTTTTCAGAGGAGACGGAGCTTGCGAAGTCCTGATAGAGGTCTTCTGGCATCACTTTTAAACAGAAAAAGGATAGGTTTGCAAAAATTATGCCTTAGCAGAGGACTTGCACTTGGCTCCTGCTCTTTTGTCTTGTCAAGTCTTTCATTAGCATGCTGCTGGAGTGCTACATAAATGTAGCTAGTAATTCACAGGAAGCACCCCCACCTGCTGAGGCCTTCTCCTCCTAGTCCCCAGCCATTATGCAATTCCTCATGGTTGTGTGACTCTTCTCCACACCCACCTGTCTCCCAGTCTACCTCCCCTCGTATCTGCCGCTAACATTTTCATCAAAAAGAGCCTCTTCTCCCCACAGCTACTCTTACTTTTCAACTGATGTCTCCATTCAAGGATGGATGTTTACTGTAACAGAGCTCCCAGATTTTGATTTTGTGTTTCATCGTCAAATTAGTGTGTGCCACATTTGAATGATGCATTCCTTCACAATGATGTTGCTAACAGGGTGATATGATAGTCTAACCAATACATTAAGGTTATGTATGCATCATTACTAAGCTTTGAATGACTATAAAAGCAGCTGCATGCTGGGAAAAGATAGAGATATACTCTTGCTTTTATGTTTGCTTGATTCATTGACATGAAAAGCATCTCAAGTTAAGTAATTATATATCAGTTGATTACTGTGGTATGACTTCAAACAGTAAAATTGTGAGGACAGACAATTAAGCTGGACCCACATAGTCTCACATGTAAAGTATTAACTTGCTCTCCAGTAGGTTTCTTTGGGTTTATAAGCCTAATGATTGCCTCCTTCACTTGCATCAACATATCTTTGGACCTCATTTGAGAATTCCAATATAAAGATACCAAATGCGAGTATAGATGAATATTTTATTCGTCATTATCACATCAGCATTATGGTTCTGTTAATTCCAACTTTGTTTTCTTTCCTTACCCATCTTCTCTTTTCTCTTTGCCTGTGTTTCACAGGTTTTATATATTTGTATTTGTTTGTTTGTTTTAATATTTGATGTTCTTAATTTTGTTTTTTTCCCTTGTTTTAATATGTTTTAGGGCTGTAAAGCCCTTTGAACCTTGCGTGTGATACTGACTTGTCTGTGCAAACATAAAGGATGAGGGAAAAATATCATGGCAAAGGTAATGTGCCAAATGAGAAGAGAAGGCATCATAACACTTAAGCCCAGCGGGAGCCATGGTCTCCTCAGGTATGCTATTGTTATCCTTTGCACCCACCACTACAATATGCAAGGTGACCTTCTGTACCGCTTAGGAAACTAAGCTGTTAACCTGACATCTTCCTGCCTGATAGAATTCAACAAACTTAGTGCATGTTTTTGCTTTTTTTTTTTCCTTTTCCTTTTCTGTCACATGCAAATGCTTTGTGCAATATGACCTATCAGGTGTATAATTCAATAATTCATAACCTTACAGTTATCAAAGGATGTTATTCAATTTAATATCCCATTATGTTTAGTTGTGCTCTGATACTTTGAATGTAGTTTATAGCTACAAATTTTAATTCTGTACAGGACTAAGACTGATTTGAACATTGCAAAAGCTAGTTAGTGATTTTTTTTCTCCCTCCCTGAATTACAGCCTCAATCTTTGTGTGGTTGGCACAGTTGTGCGTGATGTAATGTTCTGTGAGTGAGACCATACTCAAAGAATACCCTTAGGCTTCTAACTGGCAGAGTTAGAAAATTTTATTGAAAATAGGGGGCATGACACTCCTAAATTTAGATTTTGGACTGAGCACTGAAAGTAATAGTTGAGATGATCCCTAAATCATTAGGGCCTACTCACCACTCTGCACCTCAGACAATTCACTAATCAAGCAGTCAATATAGACAAGTATGTACATGCTGACGTGATGTCATCCATAGCAGAGCCAAGCCAGCTCCTTCTTTTAGCTTGGGATTTCTTTTTGTTCCTAATTAAAAGATGTTCTCAGCATCTGTGCAGATCATTCTTAAGTGGAAACGTTTAGTTAGTATACATTTTTTTGTGCTATATAAAAAAGCTCCTAGCGCTGAGATGAGATCCTTTAAGAATATGTTTTCAGAGCTTACAGGTGGGGGTAACATGCCAAGCAATAATGTGCATGACTTTTACTGTAAGGCGAGAAGAGTTGATGGCCTCTGCTCCATGAGATAAATGGGTTATGGTGAAACATACAATGTCATGGTTTTGTGCTACCTGTCTTTCCTATGCTGTCAATCTCTCTCTCACCTGCAGCTTGCTGAACTCTGCCTGGACAGCTTCACTGTTCAGCTCTCCTTCCTGGTTTGAAAAGTGTTAGAATAATCACTGACTGTTTAAAAAGTGCAATATAGCAAAAGCATGTCTTAAAAATAACTTCTACAGTGACCATCAAAATATTTACTGTTGGCTAAGAATGACCAGTGATGGAAGGATTTACTTAAATATTTCCATTAGTTAAAGTAGCAAATTTCCACAATGGAAAATCTCAGTTCAAGTAAATTGTGTAGGTATTATTAGCAAATTTTACTTGAACTATTAAAAGTACTGCAGAACCATTCCACAGTATTGTACTGTCATATATAATATTTTATTACAGAGATGAGAAAATTGTAAAGTAACTGCTGCATTGGTTTGAATTATAACTATCTGATAGATTCCAATTTGAACATGTAAATGGGGAGCCTACTTCACACACAAAAATGAGTCACATGGTTTTGTGCTGATTTTTAACATTATACATGCTTAAGATTAGGCTTAAAACTTTCCTTTTTGATAAAGCTTATAGTTAGGGCTGGATCAGGTGACACTTATAACCATCCCTTAGTTACTCTGCAATAGGCCTAGGCTGCTGGGGCCTTCCTATATGCACTGAGCATTTCTTCTTCTTCTTCACTCATCTCACTCTCTGTGTGTTTATACACCATTACTGCATTTAATCATTAGTAATTATTAAATTCTGGCTCTCTTTCCTATAGTTTGCCTTTTGTCCTGTCTCTCTCTCTCTCTGCTTTCTTCTCTTTCCTCTCACCCCAACCTGTCATCTTGGAAGGCTGCCCCTCCCTGAGCCTGGTTCTGCCAGAGGTTTCTTCCTGTTAAAAGGGAGTTTTTCCTTCCCACTGTCATCAAGTGCTTGCTCACAGGGTGTTATGTGATCATTGGGGTTTCTTTCTAATATTGTAGGGTCTTTACTTGGCGAGATAAAGCACCAAAATCAAATTGACCTGAATTTAATTATATCTTTTTTTATGGATTAATAGTACTTCTACATTAATGTGTATGCTGCATTTTATTGCTACAGATGTTTTTTGTTTTTTAGATTGGGTTCATTTAAATACTTTATGTTCTGTTTAGAAGTACACCTCTTAAACTTTGTCAAATTGCAAACGATTCTCTAGTGTTATTATTGTTAGTGAAGGTGAAACACTGGAAATCTAGAGTCAATCAGTTCAATACAAGCTGCACTGTTTGATATTTCTGATGGCCTGCTGTGTATACAAAAATAAAAGCAGTTCCCTACTCAAAGAAAATGCTTAGCACTCATACTTTAAGCTGGTTGATCATACAGCTGACAGACCCACATTGCTAGCATGACCAGACCTATTTTTCAGACATGGAACAATGTTTCTTTAGTTATTTTATTACTTTAGTCCAGTTTTGATTTTGCTATTCCTCAGTATGCTCTTTAACTGCAAGCTCTTCTCATCACTATGATTTCCTGGAGTTCACTTGCAAGTATAATCACTTGTGCACTCAGCAGAGATAAGCATCCCAGACACCAAATGGCTTTCAGTGATTTCACAGTTTTTAATTGGATCCTATGGATAAAACAATTTGTTATCTAAGAGTTGGGGTGTTGTGACTCTAGGCAAAGACTGAGTGATCTGATTTGAATAAGAGGAGCATGTAGTGTTGGCACATTTTCTAGTCTTTTGTAGAAGAAGACTGACATTTCCATACAATACATACATTCCTCTCTCCTAAAAATTACAAACCCATTCCAAACTAAACTGCATACTCTATTGCATTTTGAGGAAACCATAATTTGTCTCCAAAGTAATACCTTACATAAACATATTCCAGATGACTTTCATCGCAACCACTAGGGTTTGAACAGTGCATGGGACAATTTTTTAATCACCTATTTTTATATTATTGTGCTTTGTGGTCATCTGTCCATCACACTTTTGTGAATCCAGTATCTATTGATTTCTTTCTCTCACAGATGACCTGATCATTGACCTTTGGCCAGTGATTGTGGTTAAAGGTCAAGGTCACTGTAACCTCAGTTGCTTCCAATTCTAATGAATACATCATCTTCACAGAAACCTTGAGGCAAATAGCACCAAATAGAGCACTGAATAGTTGTAGAGTTTTTAAAGCAGCAGAAAACGTTCATTGAAAACGTAAATATAATGTAAAAAAAAAAAAAAATTTAAAAGTCCATTACAAACAAATTTATTTAACAACATTAATAGTTCACTTGGGAATGCTTAAGGCAGCTATTTAATGTTTATACAATGGCTCAAGGGTATGAATTGTCACTCCTGAAGGTCTTTTTTTTAATGTGTAAGAAATGTTCACACGGACTTCATCCAAGCTAAAACAAATCCCTTTAAATTGGCCTGTTGACCCCTTACCCCTTCCCTCCCACCCCCTTCACTTTCCCTCCCACCCCCTTCACCCACCTACCTCTATTGGGGTGTGTAACTAGATATGACTTACTGTCCTTGGTTAGGGCTAGCATTCACACACATGCAAAAATGAGCTCGTGTACATATATGGGCCCTGGGAGGAATCTGAATGCAGTGGTCTGTGAGGCTGGGTAATGGAGGACAGTATGTGTCCTGGGATCATGGCGAATGGATCCTCCATTGCGAGGGCGATGAGACCTGAAGGGCGACAGAGAGATGGAGGCATTGAGGGAGAGAGCAGCCGCAGCCCAACGCTCTGTTAGGCACCTAATGGAGAGGTTGCAAGGAAGCAGCAAGCACTATAGGGCCCACTGCTCACAAAGGAACACAAACTCATAAACAGGGAAGAAAAGCCAAGCAGTATGGAGCCGCTGCAAGACTGATGCATTTCTGATTGACAAAATCTCTTGACTCTTGACAAAAACCCTTGCATTACAAGAGTTCTTTGAAAGTGCAACAAGGTACCTTTGTGCAATAAGGTTCTAGTTTATGACACAAAACAACCCATAATTACAAAATACTTGAAAATTCCATCTTTTTTTTTTTTTTTTGTGTAATCTAAGTTTTGCATCATCAAGATTTTATTTTGGTCTTAAAATTCACTCCAGAGCATCCAAGTAGATGCAACATTTAATTCATACTTTTAATTCATATGGGAATTGCTACTTCAGCTATTTTTTGTCTGCCACATCACCATCCTTTCATGTGGTTAGGCAAACGGCACCTGGTAGATATATGATACACGGGGATTACTGATAATGACTTGGCATAAATTGCAATGTGTTTTATGTATTGCTTGTATTTGAAGGAGTACTTTTAGCTTGATAAACTTGTTTTGTTTTGTTTTTTGTTGTTTTTGGTTTGTTTTTGGTTTTTTCTGGGTTTCTTTTATTGTTCCTGGATTGTTTTTTTAAGTTTTCATCACAAAAAATATGCATTGCCTTTTCCAAAATATATATCTTCCAAGATGGAAAAAGAACTGCACTATATTAAAACACTGAGACTGCACATGTAAAATTTCCTTTGATCTTAGAGTCTAGCAGAAATACAGATGGTAAGACCCATTTTTTCATTTTCTTCAATTTAAGAGAGAGACTGGATTTCAAATACCACACACAGCTCTACCTTTACTCGACATATTATGGTTAATTGCATCAAAGTCTTGTATTGCAACAAGACTTACAATTATCCTTCCTCAGTGGTGAGGCTATTTTAATGAGCTCTTTTTCAAACATTCTTACCTAGCAAGCAACTAATCTACATCATTGCTATTTTCTGTACATAGAGAGCCTAGAAAACCAGAGCTTCATAAAAATTATAATTTTTCTTTTAGTTTTGCATCACTTTGTTGTGTTTAATTCTTAAAAATCAAAACACCTTGCTATATTATTTCACTGCGGATTAAATTCCAGTTTAACATTTTTCTGAACTGCTAAAGTGCAACACACCTTGAAATGGATTTGAAAATCTGTGCCAAAGTTATGAACATGTATTTTTAAAGACCTTAGCCACACAGAGCAAGTTACTGAGGAACAATTGAAATGAATATTTAAAATAAAATTCTACAGCCAAATAACTGGATAGAGCATATTGGTTACAGAAAGGGGTTGAGTCACTTGTTCAAATGTCAGCACCACAATAAAAGTACCCTTCTTAACATTTCATAGATACTTTGGGGGAGCGTAGACTGCACAAATTGATAGCAATATAACATTAAATCCCTCTATTCTGCTTTCTTGTGCATAACATACTTAATGCTGTTCTCAACATGCTGTGTGTTCAAAGCTGTGATAGTCAGTGACACACCAATTAAGGCAGCACACTAAGAACAGGACTAAACAGCCAGCTATGTCTCCTTCTGTTTCAAAAGGAATTTGTTATGTAAAATGTTTTATGATTACAAACATGTCAACAAACATTGCTTCCCAATTATAGCTACCTTCATCCATCGGAGGTACACTAAAAGGAATAAACAAGTCTTTAAAGACTGGTAAGAGAGTCTAGAAGTCTAGAAGTCTAGTCCCCACAGTGATAGCTGGAACAGCTCTTGCTCTGAAGCCCAGTCATCTGCTCCCTGCAAATATATATAGTATATAGTAACTCACCAGTGAGCTATTTAAAACAAATATGGCAGTTTATTGTCACTAAATGTATAAGGTGAAACTTGTGGGACCTCCTACATGAAATGATTATGAAAAGATATTCACACTTAATTAGTCTCAGTCTCCTAAATCATTGGCCTTTCTCCTGCTTCTATGTAGGGAGAACATGTATTCACAAGTGGGAATGGGTTCATTGAAAAGACAGAGGGGGAACTAGGTTAGAGAGCTGAAGCCCCAGAAGGGCTCCACTACACTCCACTCAATAAGAAAAGCCCTAAACGGATTTCAGTGAGGGAACTGCTCAGGGAGAACTGAACAGATTGATGGATACACGTTCTGCATGCTATTGCTGGTGGGACAGCAACACCAAAAGCATCTCATCGACAATTACAGCAGAGAGAGCAGAGAGGGAGATAAGGCCAGGGGAGACGATGCATTTCAGGAAGATATTAGGTTTGGGTAGCAGAAAAATATATCCACACAGCCTTATACACTCTGTTTCCAGTGCAGTGTGTCAAGAATCCTTGGCAGTATTACATGAGTGTGTGCAATCCAAATCCTCTCATTGTATTTCTGCAGATTCAGTATGTTTCAAGGTCACTCATAGTCACCTGTAATTGATTATTACAAGCAAGCAGCCCTGATAAGCTCCTTTCACCATCTTAACGCTGAGCCTGTTTGAAAAAGGCTGTATTCATCTCCGGCGTTGACTGCCGACAAAGGAGGCATAGCCCATTAATACCCTAGGCTCAAGCAATCTGATGATCGACATCTCCAGTGCAATCTCAAGTCACATATAATGGAACATACTGATATGATTGCACTGGTATATTTTCCCTTAAGAAAACAATGCGTTAGGTACTGTATTAACAAGTCAGCTGGTCAATTGAGCATTTTATGATACAAAGCATCTGTGCATTTAGCAGTAGGAGAAATGAGCAAGGTGCTGTGAGTGCCATTAGAAAAGAACGACAAGCTTGATCTAACATAGAAGCGGACTTATTTCTCTTGTGTTCAAGGCAAACAAAAGAAAAAGGTACTCATTGCTGCAAAGCTGTGTACTCTAACAGTGTGAGACACAATCGCTATAGGAGAATGGGCATGAGATGAGCCACCTTACAATTCAAAAGGACACGAGGCTTCAACATCACATCACAGGTACTATCCAATACATATGGTGAAAAATAACATCAGCTTCTAAGGGGCTTTGATAAGATATCTCTCTCTCCTTTCTCCTTTCCACCACTACTTTCTCGCACACAGCAGGATGCGTGTGGCTTGGCACAACTTTTGAAGTCTCACTTGGACACCCGGCAAAGGAAAGGGTTGCAGGTGTTGATTAGACGTCAGCTTCACTTTGGGAGATAAGTTGCTGTGTGAACAGGCCATTCTTGATTTTCAAGGACACAGGATGCATTTGAGAGACTGCCAAAGGTTCGCCTTCACGCTGCTATTCACAATGAAAACAACCAATGGGGGAATGATACTGAGAATGCACTGCAAAATGACTCTTTCAATCATTTTGTCTGATACTAATGCACAGAGTATTTCATAAAGGAGGTGAAATTCAGGCATTAAATTAGATGTGCTTATCAAATTAAATACCTATCACCAGATTAATGCATCTTAATCTCCCAGCTCTTATTCATCAATAATGCTTAAGGGCAGGATGACAAGAGGGTGTACAATCAAACCAAAAATTATAGCTTCAATTAATCAGTTTCTCACAAATATCTATACATTTCTGCTCATTAAATTGTAATTTTTATGCATTTTATATTCTATCTTATATCAACTGCAGTACATATAGAGAGACAGTCTATTGTGTTTTGCTGCATTTTAAAATTAAGTACTCAGCTAAAGGCAGTTGTACATGCTGAAGACCTCAACGTCAGCCTTCACATTCTACATTTTACTGTGGGACTTGATCCCATTAGACTGTCATTCATTATGTTAAAACAATGCAGGTACTGATGATGTGGTTGCTAGGCAACACTAAATACTTGAATACTTATTGAATAAAAAGTGCATGTGGTATGGAGAGGGTGATTGTTTAATTAATAGAAGTTCGTTTTTTGTGGTGGCACTGTTCATCTAGGTGTCAACAGGATGCAATGCAGCGCTGACAGAACTCAAGGACAAACTGAGAAATAGTGAATGACTTTGTGTCTGTGTGTGTGTGTGTGTTGCAAAGTGTGTCTTTTGTGGAAAAGAGTTCAGTCCAACAACAGGTAAACATCACTTACAGCGGAGGGAAAGTCTGTTACTTGTGCATTAAACCTGTTGCTGCAGTTGACCCAGACAAAAAACAATCTGTTTCTTCTTCCATTGCATCCCATTTCTTCCATTAAATCATTGTAGTTCCTTTTCTGGACGCTGTAACATTATGAGACATCACCCATGTTCTAAGTCCCTGCATTGCAACTGGTTTAGGAGAAATGTAGGTCATCATAGAAAACCCACCTCCAACCCCCCTCCAGCTCAAATCCAACTGACATCTTTGAGGCGAGAAAAGTCTTAGGCTGCACACTAATCCTTCCAGTCAAACTGAATTTCAAATTCAATCTCAGTTTTCTCATTATTGGGTTTGGACATACTGAGACCCCATATTGGTCAAGAGAGTTCAGCTAATCTGATATAGCACTGTAGTAAAGCCTGTATAAAGTAATGACTCCTGGATCCATGGGTTATCGATATTAACAGCAAACAGTAGGTGGTGAAAACTCAAGTGTGAAGATGGCCTGCTAAAATCAAGCTTGGTACTTCTACTATACCTATTAATTTATTGTAATTTTCTGGATAAAAAAACAAACAAACAAACAAAACAACAAACAAAAAATATGTGTGTGTGTGTGTGTGTGTGTGTGTGTGTGTGTGTGTGTGTGTGTGTGTGTGTGTGTGTGTGTCTGAAATTAAAGATTATTTGCTGAAGGTCCATCCATCCATTTTCTTTTGCTTATCCTGGGCCGGGTCATTGGGGCAGCAGCCTAAGCAGACCTCCCTTTCTCCAGCCACCTCCTCCAGCGTATCCGGAACACTGAGGTAATCTCTCCAACGTTTCCTGGGCTTACCGCAGGTCCTCCTTCCAGCAGTCATCCTAGACAGATGCCTGCTCCACCTCAACTGGCTCCTTTCGATGTGGAGGAGGAGAAGCTGTGCTCTGAACCCCTCTTGAATGCCTGCACTATTCACCTTGCATCTAAGGGAGAAGCCAGCCACCCTTCGGAGAAAGCTCATTTCCGTCACGTGTGTCCGCAATCTCATTCTTTCAGTCACTACCCAAAGTCTGTGACCATAGGTGAGGGTGGGGACATAGATGGCAGCAATGCAAAATGGCAGCTTCGCTTTTATGCTCAGCTCTCTCTTTACCACAATGGACCGATGCAGGGTCTGCATCACTGCAGCTGCAGCCCCAATCCTCCCCAAGATACTTAGGTGCCGTTTACACGAAGCCGTTTTCACTGGAAACGGTGTCGTTTTGATGCGTTTCAGCCTTTCGTTTACACGATGGCGTTTCAGAAACGATCCGCGTTTACACGAGGACATGTGAAACGATGAAAACGATGTAGTTCCCATGCCAGGCCACAAGTTGGCGTTGGTTTTCTCTTTGCAAAGTTTGTTTACGCAAGACACGCATGCGTGGAGTGACACAGTAGGTAGTGCGGCAAATTGTTCATTACTTACAAAACGGCCAATGTGAGAGGTTTTGTGTGGACCGATGATAAGGTTGGATCGCTGCTGCACACAACGCTGAATTACAAAACGGTCAAAACACAGGAAAAGCATAAGAAGCACTCGTGAATCCGCGAGTACTGTTTATCAGTTTGCGCGTGCGCGAAAAACTGGCCGTCGCAACCATAGTGCGCATGTGCGAGTCGAGCGTTTTCAAATCACCCCGGTTTCAAGTGTTTACACGAAAACGCAAGCCGGTGCGTTTCTGAAATGCTCCACTCTGGACCCCGTTTCTGAAACACATCGTTTTCACTCTGTTGTCGTGTAAACAGAAGGGCGAAACGCATCAAAACGACACCGTTGTCGTGTAAACGCAAGGCCGAAACGCATCAAAACGACACCGTTTCAAAATGAAAACGGTCTCGTGTAAACGGCAGCTTAAACTCCTCCACTTGGGGCAGCAACTCATCCACCCTGTGCACACGCCACCCTTTTCTGGCTGGGGACCACAGCCTCAGACTTAGAGGTGCTAATTCTCATACCTGCCACTTCACACCACTGCAAACCACTCCAGTGCAAGCTGGAGGCCACCACCTGATGAAGCCAACAGGACCACATCATCTGCAAAAATGAGAAATGAGCTTCTGAGGCCACCAAGGTATAGGTTTTCTGACACTTTGCTACACCAGAAATTCTGTCCATAAACATTCTGGACAGAATCAGTGACAAAGGGGAGCCATGTTGGAGTCCAATACCTACCAGAAACAAATCCGACCTACGGCCGGGAATGTGGACAAAGCATTTGCCCAGGCACTGGATGGCCCATAACAATGAGACACCCCATACTCCTGCAGCACCCCCCACAGGATACCACGAGGAGTGCGGTTGAATGCCTTCTCCATGTCCACATAACACATGTAGACTGGATAGGCAAACTCCCGCACACACTTGAATATCCTTGAGAGGACAAAGAGCTGGTCCAGCATTCCATGACTAGAACTGTTCATCTCTCCATGAATCACCACCTCATCACCACCAGACAAAGTTTACCCTGCATGGGATAGGGTTATTGAGGCCCCAGCGTGGAGTCAGGCCTGAGGAGGGTGCTTGAGGGATAGCAACCAGTGGCTGGGCCTTAGCCCATGGGGCCCGGCCGGGCACAGCTGCAGGAGGGGCTGTATGGGTTGGGGGCAGTGTGTGTCGGGCAGAGGTCCTGGTGGACCCCAGCTTTTGAGGCTGGCTATTTGCTGAAGGTGACACAGAAATTCACAAAGAAACCTTAAGGCTGGATCAGGTGACCATCCCTTAGTTATGCTGCTTTAGGCTCAGACTGCTGTGGGACTTTGTGTGCTGCATTGAGCACTTCTTCCCCACCCATATCTTTCATTCCCTAAGTGTTTATATACCACTGCAGTATGTCGTTAAATTTTTGTCTTCTCTCTCCCTGCGTTTTGTCCCGTCTTCCTATGTTCTCTTTTTCTTTTCTCTTCTCTTTTTTCTTTTCCCTCACCACCCAACCTGTAACAGCAGATTGCTGCTCTAGAGAAGGGCAACAATCCCTTGTTCTGCCAGAGGTATCTTCCTGTTAAAAGGGAGTTTTTCCTTCCCTGTTGCAAAGAGCTTGCTCATGGGGGGGTCATTTGATTGTTGGGGCTTTCTCCAGAATACTGTCAGGTCTTTACCTTACAGGCAACTGATGTTGTGATTTGGCACTGTATAGCTAGATAAATAAGATCTGAACTGAACTGAAGCTCTTTGGTTTGTGCCATCGGGATATTATATAAATATATTTTTTAAGTAAATAAATTTAAAAAAATAAATGATATAAGCAGAAGAAAATATGCACACTTGTCTACACACACACACACACATGCACGCGTGTGCACAAGACACACACATTGTTGTCTGATTTTCATTTTATTCTGATGAAGTTTCATTCTTTTGTTTGCCTTCTCTTGATAACACGAGTGTCATGGATTTGTTTTATTCCTCTGAGATTGTCTCAAATGTTGAAGGAAACTCACTGTAATTGTATGTCTGTGTGACAAGAATCTAATTCCATCTCATAACAGACTAAAACCCTCCTCATTGGGGTGAGCAGCAAGATCAATATTGTTGACATGGTAGAAAACAGTTCAAGATGTGTCTGAGTCAAAGCAGCACAGGGATTCAATATCTAGTACTGTGCTGTTGTGTGAAACTCTATAGCAGTGCAAGAAAATGGGCCTGAAAGTGGGATGTTTGGATAACCCAAAGCACAAGACAGTGACTAATAAAATGTTGAAAGCCACAAAACATGAGCAACACAACCCTGGATAATGCAATATATCTGGGCAGAGTTAGTAATGTTAGGCAATCTGTGTGACATGGAAGTGTGATGCTGGTAGAAAAAATCCTGCAGATGGGGGAGGTGTGTGTGTGTGTGTGTGTGTGGTGTGCGTGTGCGTGTGTGTGTGTGTGTGTGTGGTGTGTGTGTGTGTGTGCGTGTGTGTGTATTTTTTCAAGTCAGTGTTACTGTTTATATAAGTATGTAATACACATAGAAAGTTAAATAATTTCCTGTGATTCACATACACCATGTGGACAAAAGAACTCAGCCATGTACACATTATACCTGCAGGAGCTGCTCAGCCATGGAAACCCATGCCATGAAGATCTCGGTGCACAGTTTTTGTGATGATGGTAGTACCACAGAAGGTCTGGAATTCTGCAGTCACTGAGTCACCAGAGTGTTGGTCATTTTTATGCACTCTGCACCTCAGCACTCTGTGACCCTGCTCTGTAACTTTACATGGTTTGCCACTTTGTGGCTGAGTTGCTGTGGTTCCAAATCGCTTCCACTTTGTAATAATACCACTTACAATTGATCATGGAATAGCTATGAAGGAAGAAATTTTATGAACGGACTTGTACAAACACTCAAATTCAGTGAGCATTTCACGACTCATTCTTTCACTAATGTTTGTTAGAGCAGACTGCATGGCTGCAAGTCGACTGAAAACACCTGAATTCAAAGAATAAAAGGTGTGGCCCGATACTTTGTCCATACGTGCATTTGTGCTCCACTGCCTACCATCCCCAAATAGCCTAAATTATATATATTTATATTACAAGGCTTCTTTATATATTTTCAATTAAAAAAAATACTTGGCAGACCTTTAGTCTCTCCTTCAGGAACTGCTTTTGAAGTATTGGTTAATGAAATGAAATATTTGGCTTTGCTTGCTTGTTATGCAACACAATGTGATTCAAGTTCTTGTGCAATGCCACTTCTCTGGTAAAAAAACAAAAAAAAAACTTGTATTAGAGAACAGAGAACTGCACAAAAGCTTGAAAATTGTTCTAGCTCTTGTTCTTTCCCTCTGCCACCCCTTTTAAAAATCCTGGAATTACCCCTGATGCACACACATGCGAATGAACAAACATATAAACAGGGTAGGTGAGGAAATAACTTGCTGGTCTGGAGCTTTTGTTGCGCAAGTGCTCAGACCTTTAACCATGCTCAATTTCATTTGTTCTTGGAATACATTTAAAAGTCTCTAAAGTGCTTTCCTTTATTCTAATTTTTTGTATTCTCTGGAGGATCACGTTGATGGTTCTATGAATGACTTATCTTTTTCTTTCCCTTTTCAAGCCGTTTAAGCCTCACATCCACAGAGTTCTGACCCATTTAGAATGTTTTTATTGAGGCATTTTTAAGGGGAGACATGATGCACATCAGTAAGATTTTGAGCATAGGCTGACAACCCAAATTTCGCCTGAAATAGAATGACAAGTAAAACATCTAGGATTAGGACTAAATTATGTCCCAGGCTGTGAGAAGTAAAAGTTGTGTATCACAGTTGGCAATTTGGCACTGTTCTAGACCTTGCCGTGAACCTGTGTGGGCAGATGTGCTACTCTGATTTGGCTGTAGGCTCACTGTGGTAATCCAGTCCTGCAGGGTGGAGATTGAACAGGGAAACAGATCAGAGATCTCTCTGTGTAGATCATGCAGATAGTCAGGTGGGCCATACAAAATCTGAGAGCCCGGTGAAATAATTGTATATTCTGATAGCAGTGATAAGAAGCAGAATGGTATTTTTTTTTC
The DNA here is from genome assembly GCF_007364275.1 of Archocentrus centrarchus. Classification (NCBI taxonomy): domain Eukaryota; kingdom Metazoa; phylum Chordata; class Actinopteri; order Cichliformes; family Cichlidae; genus Archocentrus; species Archocentrus centrarchus. Next base: position 10,035,380 of record NC_044355.1, on the reverse strand, counting down.
ATTCTCAAATTAATATTTAACTTTTTAAAAAATGGCACAATGATGGTTGATACTTTTTAAAATGAAATGACAGTAAGGAAAATGGATACGCTCACATCCTAAACCCTCTTAACAAATTACGAAAGCTCCTTTGCTTCAGTTAATTTGTAAGAATGAGGTTGATTGTAGGCATTTACTTGCATCACTTCTTGCAATCAGATGGCTTAGCTGTGGCACCAGTAAATGTAATTACTCTAACTTGCACATGTCATTAACGAGGGACTTTGGAATTATTTCACCTCTTGCACTACTTACTTATCTTACATTATTTTGGAAAGTACACAGATCCAGCATGTCTTTGCTTTAAGAAAGGTACAGTATTTCCTCTAATTAAGTAATAAATGTCCAAGTAGTTATACAAGAAGCTCACCCTGTTTGTGATGTACTGAGTGAAGTTAATATCGTCAAAAGCCGGCTTATCTGGAAGTGCTTTGGCTTGCTGATTAAAAGTGGCTTTACGGCAGTCCTATACTGACATTCACCTGTACTGAAGGGTAATGCCCCCCCCCCCCCCAACACACACCACCACACACAGAGGTCTATAATGTAAACCCAGACCCTGGGCACACACTGATTAGCACAACAAGGCTACAAGCTTGGCACGCTTAAGTTGCACAGCTATGGATTAGTGGGTAGGCTAGCAGGACTCCTTGATTGTGCTCTTTGTGTTGACAACCTGAGCTCAACTCCATTATAATTGACCTCCTGTTAAACCAAGTCTGCTCTTACTTTCCCATAATGGTTGCTCTGAATAAACCTTTAGGTTCTTTAGGTGATGCGTGGCCACAAGTCACATGGCATTTCACTATGCAATTATCACACAGAGGTAGACCTCCTGCTCCCCAGACTTTATTATCACACCATGCTCTTGGGTCCCCCAAATGGCAATTATCTCACCATGTTCACAGGTGATTCAGCATGAGTTCCATTAGTCTCTTGGTAGAATGCTGTTACATTAGTTCATGGCCTCTGGTCTCCTGTTAGTTTCCAGGACACAGTAATGACAAATTGGAAGAGACTCTGAATCAAATCTCTAGTAAAAAAAGAAACATGATGTCATTTTCAATAAACAATTTTTATTCAAGTAATTCTATGATAATATAATAGTACCAATTCCCTTTCTTGTGTGAGACACTCACGCATAATTACATAACATTTTCAGTAAGATAACATCAGTAAGACTGGCAGGCTCATTTCCAAACCCCATAAATTGCTCTCCATGACATAAATGCCTAAAGTCATTGCTGCTCCTACAGACTGGACAATGTCAAAACAATCACAGAGATATAGAAATATATAATGAAAAACCAAGGAAATTAAAGTGATGATCAATATGGATGTTTACAAGTGTAATGCTTACATTTGCAAATGTATTTATTTTAACATACTGTATTGTTTCATTGCTTGTGTGTGTGTGTGTGTGCGTGTTTTGATTTACAGTTTTATTTTTAAAATGGCTTGAACACGCAGGAATAATGAAGTATCATTGGACTATAACTATTGTGCAATATCTTTAGGACACATAAATCATAACATGATTCAAATAAGTGGGAGCGATTGCTATTCATGGAAACTGGATCAGGACACAAGATTGCCAAATGTAATATTACGGCTCTAATTTAATCTAGCTTTGAAGCATTATACAGTATGAAATTTAAAATGTCATGTCATGGTATATTCTTGAGGCATTCATGTTTATTGATATGACGTCTGGTTTTAGATATGCTATAACTAAAGTTTACCGAAAACCTCTTTTAGTAGGAAAATTTCCTTTTTGTGAAGACATTACAGTCACAGAGCTATCCTTGCATAACAGTCTTATTAAAAAATTTTTTAGATCGTTGGTCATTATTGGAGGGAGGTTCCTGTGGTGTGTGTTGCTCATCTATGTGATTGATGATGGGACCTTGCTCTCTGTGGTCTCTGACAGAGCCTCGGTGGACTAGTCCCAGAGCAACTACTCAAATGTGACAAGCAGACCAAGCTGGCAGACAGTGGCCAAGGTGAGAGCAGGACAGATGGGAAGCTTCTCTCTAGAGTATCTTGCACAAAGCGCAACCAAACAAACTGCTTAAGGATTCACTTTAGATTCCCTTCCCATCTTGCAGCGATGGTTCTCTTCTGGCCCCTACAACAAACCTTTTCCATTTACATTTTGACACTGGTGTTCTTCACCCTCACTTGCTGCACTCAGACCAAGGTCTTCAAGGGTAATCAGTTGGGTTGGTTGCATAAGCCAGGATGCATTTGTAATGTTACAGAATTGACCATAAATCACACTGAGAATGCTAGGGGAAAGCAGGAATCCAGCCTCTTTCTATAACCAACAACCATGGACTTGTAATGCATTTGGACAGACAACACTCTCCTGTGATTTGCTGTCAAATTTTACAAAAATGAAGAGCAGTGTGGGTTGAACTTGAGTGAGTCACCTGAGGCAACGGCAGTGCGCTCACCACCAGTCAACCAGACCCAGCTCCTCCTCTTCACGCCTGAATGCCATCCTAAACATGGCTGTGCTGACCTTGCGAGCAGCCATTAAACACCTGGAGGAATTCTTTCCATCTAATTACATTTGCCATCTAAAGCCCTTCACTGAAACAGGGACTCTTACCCATAGTGACATTTAAGAAAAAAATTTCAGTGTCAGGTACATTTTTATATATTTTGTAAAACATTCTTTAAAAGCCCTGTATATGGATAATTATTATTAATTATAAGCATGCTATTACACAGTCTAAATCCTTGACATAACATATTATTCCATACAGAAAATGTCAGCAGCAAAACAATTATAATAATGAATAAATTCAATTAATATATCATACAAATTACAAACACTCTGCATTATGGTTCTTCTAACATTGTTATTGTCAGATTTTTTGCAACTGATGATGTTTCATCAAACTGTAAAAAAAAGAAAATAACAGCAGAAACTGAGAAGCTGGCACTTAAGAGTGGCTATCACTTTTGATTAAAAAATACTTTGAAAATTAATCAACAATATTTGTGATAATCAGTTTATTGCTTTGCACTTTACCAATCAAATATTGATTTAATCAGTCAGGTATTTTAGGACTTTTTACCCACTCTTAGGGTGTATTCACACTTGGTTCAATTGCCTCGCACCATGCCCCACTCCTCCAGTGGCCTGCACTCACTTTGTCTCAACAAATCAAGTCCTCTGTCTTCTGCTCAGTCTCTCTCTCTCATTTTGCAGACATGCACGCTTTTGAAAAATGCTGTTGATGATTTAATACATTCTTTGGTTTAACTGTGGCCACACACTGTCCTCTCACATGCTTTATAGATCTGTTAACTACTTAACACAGCAACTGAAATAGTTAGTCACTGCAGAAGTGGTGAAGTTCTATTCTTGGGCGCCATTAGCGATAACGCTACTTGCATGCATTGCCAGAGTCCATCTGAACTGCTCCAGGTCCACCTCTTCAAGTGGGCCTGGGTACTTAACTGTACAGTATTCAACTATCACACTAGTGAAACAAACTGGACTTTTGGGCCAAATGTGCTTGGGGACAGCAACAATTGGGTAGCATGAGTACCCACATACTCGCAGATAGTATTAGGTTGGCTTTCAGACGTACCCTTTTTAAAATGTAACTATTTCTTGGACATTTGTATTTTCACTATGTTTGGGTCTCTTTTCAGTTACTGATTCATTTATTTTTTTGCCACTTCCTAGTCAAGTTTAGTGACTTTAAAATACATAGTTTGTTTTAGGCACTAAAAAATACTTAGTTAGGATTAGAAAAAGTCATGGTTTTGGTTAAAATGCACCTTCTCACAATATTAACTCTGCCAGATAACAAATGAAGAGAGAACACATAGTTATTTTCCATGTGTTATTTTAGATGTCTAACAGCAAAGACTGAGTTCTATTAGCTGGTTTCATTTTGGACTCACAAACTGGTCTGCAAAAATACCCACATTCATTTTGATTTGAAGTTAAAAGAAAAATCTTATAAATAATTATCTACAATAACCAATGTTGGGGAGAAAAAAAGTCAAATGATGTCAGTTCTTAATTTGTAGTTTGCACTGACTGTTGTTTTCCCCAGTGGTTTATTATTTCAGTTGTAGCTAATTAATGTTAATTCTGCAACTGCTACAATAAACCTTTGTCTGTTGGTTAATGTGCTCTCCATAGACAGCTGATTTTATTAACTTGCTATGACCACCAATGAACTTTGTTTTTGAACTTCAGCAGAGTTCTAATTTTTCTCTAGAGAAATTATCTAAGAAAATATGCACACAAGTAAACAGGAGTTACAGTCATTAAATGTGTATTTTAACCTTATCAACCTCATTGCTCTGGATCAGGACCAGGTCGGCAGTAGCTTATGGAAAAACTGATGTAACTGCTGATCATTCCACTGTGCCGGAAAAATCAGCATCAATTTGCATCAAATGTTTTACATATGATACTCATCTAATTTCTGATTTACAGGTTGTGAAGATTGAATATTTCTTGTGAAACTATGTTTACTCATGCAAAAATGTCCTGCAGAGACGCCTTATGGAGAAGCATTTATTACAGCAAGCCATCCAGTTATGAAGGCAATTCTGAACACAACATATTTACACTTATGCTACATATGTTTGTCTGCCACAGCAGTCTACTTATCTCGTCATTCATGCAGTTAAGAGTGAAATAGCCTCTTCATCTCTTTGTCTAATGGGAGTAAATTATATAAGCAAGGTCCAGTCTATCTACCTACACTAAATGGGAGAGATGCACTTAAGGCACAGATTAAGTGAGAGTCACTCATAGGCCGTGGGTTACTCCAGGCCCTTGGTCATGATGTCCTTTAAGACTTTACCAAATATAGAGAACTGCTCTAAACCCAAGCATCATTTCACTGCAGCTTGAGCAAATGTTAATGTTGTAACTACAACTAAAAACTATAGGATTTCAGAATTCTTGCCCAATTACCTTTCACCACTGAAAGGCATTTTGAGTTTTTGATAAACTGAAATTTTGAGCTGTGGTTATTTATGACTTAATTTGGTGAAAGCGAAACACAGTGAAAATTCATAGGGGATTCAAACATTTTTGCATTTGAGAATTTGACATAGGATTTGGATGAAGTGAGCTTTTGCAGATTGAGGATAGTATTTATATGAATCAGACAACATTTAATAGGTATGTGTTTGATTACAAAATGAGAGAAAAAAAAAAACACTGTTCATATTGAACCATTGTAAACAAACTGCACTGGGGTCTGACACTGGTGGGACAAATAGGCCTTATGGTTGAATGAATGAAGAGCATTAGTAACAGCACTTTACTGTAAATAGACATGATGCTGAGTAGTTTTTGATGGAAGGGTGGTGGTATTTTGATATCATTCAAAAATTCAGCCATGACTTCTCCAAGCAATTACTGTGCTGTCATTTTTGAAAATGGGGTGTCAAATTCTGATCACTAAAAAGAATGCAATTACACCCAGACCTGACAGGAATAAGAATGTTTTCTATTGTTAACATATGGTTTGACCGATGCCTGATGCATGTCTCGACATGGTCATGAACAAGTGGTCCAGAAGAGCAAAAACTCCCTATAGTGTGAAGTTTTGTTACTACACAACAAAAGACGTGTGAGAGAAATGCAAGAACTACCAGCAGAACAAAATCATTCTTAGTTTAAATGTTAATTGCTAATAATTCACCGAAACTTTAAGCTGCTCTGTTAAAGTGTTTTGCGAGGTATGAATTTAACCTCTTACAGATATGTAGGTGTGCAAAACATTAGAAGTGTTTAAATAAAAGCAACATCAATATATTGTAATATATTGCTGTCTCATGGAAATGCTCTGAAATAAGCAGTGCTGTGAGCTGAGTCATAGAGCTGTTGATTTGGCTTTTGAGTTTTTAAGGTGTCATTGGTGCTGTATTATATTACATCACAACATAATATTTCTCCCTCGCCTACATTTGCCATCCATTCAATGCTCTTACCTCTACACCTCTACTCTGTTGGGGCAGTGTCAAACTGCTGATCATTTGTAGGTGTCTTTTCATTTTTATCCACATATCTGCATTTCAAATACCATGCTCATATTATTTTTTGGACGACCATGCTCAAAATTCTTAAGTAAAGACTATTATAGTACTACACAAAAATTGTGAGTCACCCCTCATTTCTGGTTTTGCTTGCAAGGAGCCAGAGTTTGTTGTAATCGTTTACAGCAGTCTTGAGCAATAGTTCTCCAGGCTTTCTGAAGGGCTTTCAAAGTTTTGCTTTGGACACTGGCTGCATTTTCACTCATTTTCAGTCTGATTTTTGTACCTGATCATTATCTTTTTGTTTGTTAAGCCACTTAACACTGACCCATGAATCATTCAAGCATAAAAACTCACTTAACTCAAGGGATGGACCAGTGTTGTGTCGACAGTAATTTGCACCAACAAGGCAATTCCCAAAGAGCTATTAGCTGAAAACCTTGGCATGATGTGAGTACATCCTTAAAACATTTGAGTAAACTGCACAGGTGGAGGACAAAAGAATAAGTGGCAGGCCTAACAAAAAAAAAAAAAAAAAAAAAAACTATCTCCAGCAGAGTAACAGTATCTGAAAGTCATGTCCTTAAGAAAGGAAAAATCCAGCAAACAGCTGACACAGTACCTGAGAGATACATCTGACACTTCAGTTGATCTGTCTAATGGAGCTTATGTGTAAGTTCAATAAGGATCTATATTCACTCCTTTGTCTGCTTTCCTGGGTATTTGCCTTCTAGTTTATTCTTCACATCACTTCTACTTTCCCTTTCTGTCAAACTCAAAGCTGACATCATTACTCTAGTCTAATCATCTTTCTGCCCGCCTTTTTCAAGCCAATCAGCCTCCACTCTGCATACTTTAAAAGTCACTGCTTACCTGCCATTCTAACCTGCAAACTCATTTGTGAAACCCACCTCCTATCTATCTCCACCTCACCCAAGTCACTCAGTGCACCATCCAAGCCTCCATCTTTTTTCTTTTTTTTTTTTATCTTCACCACCACCAGCATCTAGACTCTGGGAGCTCCTGCCCTAATTCCTGTCACCGCTGGACATGTGTGAGTGAATACTTTTGGCAATATAGTGTAACAATATTAAAATACAAAGGGGAAACTAGAGTAAACACTAATACAAAACTTATGGCAATGAATTTTTGCCACAGTAAACTTGAGTCAGATGATTTGAGAATATTCACCCTCTACCAAAGGTATATAACCAATTCACTTGCAATTTGAAGTTACTGATGCATTGATACAAAAAAAGCATTTCCCTGAAGATAGGCTTTCATAATACCCAAGTCACAGAAAAAGAGTGAATCCTGATAAATGACAATGAAGACCTGTGCCGTTACCTGATCTTATATTAATGTTTGCATAACTTTTCACATGATAATTGTTTTGTTCTATGTTTAAATACAATACAAGCATCTTCTTTTACTGAGTGGAGTGGGACCTGGAGAACACTGTATGTTGTTTGCAGTGGTTGCTCAAACTGCTCATGCTTTTGATTATTGTCAAACTGTGGTCTGTTGTGCTTCATCCCTGATAGGGCTAAGACAATCATACAAGCTGCTCAAGTTGTGAGGATGTAAACACTTCACTGGTTGACATAAGCCGAGCCATGTGGGCTGTAAGTTCATCTTACACAGTTTGTGTTTTCTGACATTTTCACCACTTTGTAGCATTTCATCTGGAAAAGCACTTTGATTCTTGAGTTATCAGTTGCATAAATTCTACTGAATTCTTAATTAAAAAATAAAATAAAATCAAGATTGTTTTGTAATTGTCAACAGCTTGCTGCTGGTGCTGCAAAAAAAAAGAAAAAAAGGAAAAAAAAGCTTTATTTGCAAGAATAAATAATCAAGAATAAATGCTGTACTTACAAAGTACAGCATGCTTTGTGCATGGCCATCAAGAAAAATCTATTTTAAATTAAAAGAATGCAAAAGCCTTTAGGATACAAATTTATCTTACAGATCACTTGCAAGAGAGAAATAATGGAGGTGTTATTTCATTCATTGAACAAAATGACCTTAGTGAAACTGGAATATTACAGTTTGTTGATAGCAACCATTTCAAAGATGAACTTTTGCTGGTAAAGTATTTGCCATGAAAGCTGAAATTACTTTAAAAGTAATTGGTTTAAGATGTGAATAGGCTGAGTGGCACCAATACATTTACAATTGCTTGTTTCTTGAGTCCACCTTGTGTTTTTGAGTGAAGGCTCATTGCCCTTCCAGGTGTCATAAAGGGTGAATGGACCAGTGGCTTCATGCAATGACATGGTAGCTATTTCATGGCAGTCCCCAATGGTCAGTGAGTCTGCTGCATCATTGTTCCACACCATTGTGCAGCTCTTTATGGTTGCAGCTGCCACCTGTCCTCCATACAGTGTTATCCAGCATGGGAATGGCATTTTTGCACTGGTGGAACTTCAACTGACAAGCGTTTGACACACTATTTGAAACCACTCACAAAACAAAGCACTGAGATATACTTCTTATTTGAGCTCTGTTAGGATAAATAGAGTAAATCTTATCGTATCTTTTCTCATTTTATGTTATCTTAAGATGGACTCAGGACTCTTCTTCATAGGGACTGTGTAGGTGTTGCAATATTTGGAACATCTGTTGCAGAAGACATCTGGTTTTACAGCAGAAAATAGGCGGTATCATACTTCTTGAGTAGTGTCCCTCCAGCTTGGCCATTAGCTTGCTGTTAATTTCATGCAGTCCTCGACACCCTCCCTCGTGCAAGCACATAGTGCCTGCATATTAACTGCTGAGTCAAATCAGACATTTACAGAAAAGGGCAAGACATTTGTATTAATGGCTAATTGACATCACATTAGTTTTATGCAGAATACAACACTCAGCCAGTCAATAATCACTTATCTGTGCAGAAGCTCAGGACTAAAATATAAAGGGTTTAATTTTTTTATTCTCTCAAATTTCGAAACAATAATGTGGTACAGTAAGTCTCCAGGGTTACTGTTTGACTGAGGGTGCCTTTGTGATAATTTTTTCTTGATGTTTTCCGTATAATTAGCATAGTTGATCGAAACATTGGACTAATACTCCAAAATACAAGAACTCTGTTTTACTGAATATATTTATTTTAATGAATATATGATATAAAATGCATATATTATTAATATACAGTACCAGTAAGTGTGTCCAAACTTTTAACTGATACTGCATTTTAAGATTGTTTCAGGTGTTTTGCAATTTGCTGCATCATGTCATGGCATATTAACACAATACAAGTGCACAGATATTTCTTGAAAAAGTTCCGTATCATGCTCAAACAAAACTGATGATGATAGATTCACACAATGACAAATTGAAGCAAAAACTTTAATTATTTCCCCAATAGTTAGAGCATTCAACTTTTTTTTTTTTAATGACATTGTTTTTGGTCCCCTTAGAATCAAAGAAATGATCATAGAAAGTCACTGCAAATCAGTACAAAGTTGTGCTAAACTATAATTTTTATAATGTCAGGAAACATGAATTGCGATGCTAGCGGTATCTACCAGGATTACAATACTCCCATCAATGTGGCAGAAGGGATCACTGAAGGGTTTCAAGTCAAAAACTAAATAACCCAAACATGGCATTCCCTGCTACAAAGTAACAGACATTTTGCATTTCTACACAACTTCCCTGTGATGAGCAGTTTGCCATGCTCATTGTTGCCACATTGTTTCTTGCTCAAAGAGTTTGTATGGAAATGTTTTTAGGTTCCTTAACAGTTTAAAAATACTGCTGTGCCTATTACATATATAGTCAGTATTTTTTAACTCTGCAATCATGTGGTACAGAGACACTGCATGAACTGCAGTGTGTCTGCAGTGTGTCATTGCCTACAGTCTCTCCCTGCCTCTTTGTTCCCCTCCCCATTTCTTTTTTTCTTCCTCTCTCCTCTGCTCTTCCTGCCTCTTTCTCCTAGCAGGTACTTATCACCTTATGAGGTCTACAATAGGCGGGGCTGAATACTAGTGTCAGCTGGGTCTCTGGCAAACACACCTGTTGCAGCTCATCACTCTTCAGTTTAAGGACCTGCCTTGCCATTCTTTCTCTGCCAGATTGTACTACCACATTAACTGTAAAAACTGTTTAGGATTAGTGACTGTGATAGTCAAAATTAATCATACTATTTACTTTATCATGTTTTCTCCAGTGTTGGTCAGTGGAAAACCCTGCCTCTCTGGAGCTATCACTAGCCTGCTCACTCTTCATAATCATCCCACATTCCCTGGATTCCCCCACTGGAACAAACCCCCCTCATTCAACCTTGGATATTATCTGTGAAATAAAACCCATAAACATGGTCTTGTGTTGTGTTGTGCTTTTGGGTCCACCAGTACCTTCGCCATGGAACAATCTGGTCAACACATGGATGCAGCTGTATCAGCATCTGTCCAAAATGACCTTGTCCACAATCCGGACACATTACTTGAGAAACATGAACAAGTTTTATGTTCATTAATTCAGCAGCATCAAACTTCCAAACAACAATTACAACGTAAGGGCTAAGTTAGCACAGACCCTTCTGCCCTGTCAACCATAGCTTTTTTTGTTCTTTTTGTTTCAGTGTTAACGGACTACCTAGCTCTTTCCCTTCTGATGAGTCTAAGATTTCTTAAATTATCAGGTCATTATGGGGTCAGGCATTAGATTGGGCTGAAGCACTTTATTCCACTGAGTTCCTTGCAGCACTAACGTAAACTGAATTTGTGTCTGAGTTTAAAACAAGTCTTTCATCAACCTCTTCATGCAGAGACCGCTGCTAAGAGGCTTTTAAATCTTCTTCAAGGCACTCACAATATAGCTGAGTTCCCTGTAACCTTTTGTATCTTTAATGCTGAGACTGGGTGGATTGATGAGACTTTTCGTGGAGTGTTTCTACACAGTTTAAATGACCAATTAAAAGTTGAATTGTCCTCCAGGAACGATATGTCCACCTTTAGCAAGTTAGTTTCTTACTGTATCAAAATTGATAACTGGCCACAGAAACACAGCAAGGAAAGAAATTCCAAGTGCCATCAGCTCATTTGCTTGTGGAAGGAGTAGAGCTCCTTCCAGCAGACTGTCAGCCATTTATCCACCATACATTTCCATCTTCAACCCACCATATTTATCAAAAGGGGAAGCCCACGCAACTGGGGAGAACTCAGGGTCTCCCCATCAGGATTCTTGCAGGTGAATGCATCTATTCCAGCCTTACCGAGTATTTGCTAATAGCTTGTCTGGTCAGGCCAAAAGAGAACATTCACCATTAGCTGTAAGGTTATTTGTGGGTGATTTAAACTCTTAACTCCCTACAGTACATCATCTTCAATTTCCAGCACAATTATATTATTAAATTCAAGCCAGGAAAAGCTCTCCCTCCAGGATTTGGTGGACTCAAGAGCTGAACAGTGTTTTCTGGACAGAAATCTCCATCTAAGTCCATCTAAGTTTAAGTTACCATCTAAATTGTTAGAAGTCCCGCTTGCTGTAACCGCCTAGAACGGTAACATTTTTAGCCAGCATTACTCATCGGGTGGAAACTGTACAGCTCATGAAATCTCCATAAGTACCTGCTGTTCTTTGTATTTTCCTCTCCTCAAATACCAATAGTGTTGGTTAAAATTCATAATCCTTTAATTGGAGTGATTATTGTCTGCCTGCCTGTTTGCAGTCCCCCAACCCCACCAAGACTGTACCAAAAGAGTATAATTTGCAAGAGGTTGTGTTACTTAGGTGTTGTTAGAGAGGTTAGTTTGAGGTCAGGAGAGGGTTTGGTAAAACTAAAGCCTAATCTTTATCATCCCATCACCCTCATGACTGCACCGTAGACCTCCCTGGTGCCCCACTGCCATCTTGCTGTCTCTATCATCTGTCATATCCTTAAAAAGGGGGCTGTGGAAAAATACATCAAGGATTTAGTGGCTGTGGGTATCATTAGTCCCACTTCCTCTCCTCTTGGTGCTTTGTTTTTCTTTGTACAAAGGAAAGATAAGACTTTACCCCACTGTATAGACTTTTGTGGGTTTAAAAACATCACAATAAAAAAAACAAGTATCCTATTCCCCTTATTAAATAAGCCTTTGAACCTCTGCATGTTGCCACAATTTTCAGTAAAGTGGATTTAAAAAAATACCAGAGTTTGCATCTAATACTCTTGTTGGCCATTTTGAAAACCTTGTTATGCCTTTTGGATTAAATAATGCACCAGCTGTATTCTCTTTCTCCTCTGCACTTCCCTTTGTTTGGGCTCCTGAAACTGATGCTGCCTTTAATTAACTTAAGGTTCAGTTTACAACTACCCCAATTCTGGTCCAGCCTTCTCTGTGCCTTAAGTTTATTGTTGAGGTTGACACTTGAGACACCCATTTGGGAGCTGTCTGTGCACTCGGGCCCCGATGGGAAGCTGCATCCTTATGCCTTCTTCTCACAATGTCTGTCTCTGCCCAAGCAGAACTACGATGTTGGGAACTGGAAGCTGTAAAGCCAGCATTAGAAGAGGCTCTTTTTCCCCACCTAAGTTCATTCTTGAGTTATCCAATGGGTATGTACAGCAAACGTTTATTGTGGGTGAGTAGAACTGTCCCCTTCCTCAGATGTTCTTCCTGGTTCCTCTGACCAAAATAACATCACTGATGGACAAGGTCTCCCATCCCATGCATGAAACTGTTGCTGAGCTGGAGAGCTCCTTCAGTGACAGACTGCTGCATCCTAAATGCACAAAGGAGCGTTACCGCAGATCCTTCCTCCCAGCAGCTGTAAGACTTTATAACCATCACTGCTCCCAACAAAAACCACAATAGCCTACACAATGTAGGATAATATATAATATACTGTAAATAGTCCGGCACATCATGCACATTCTATATAGTGTTATTATTATTAGTAGTATTAAGGTTAATATTTTTTGTTGATTTTATATATATTCTTTTCTTAATAGTGTGAATTATTATATCTTTATTTATATTTATAATAACTGCGGCTGCTGTTACACCCAAATTTCCCCTCTGTGGGACAATAAAGGCTGTTTCTTCTTCTTCTTCTTCTTCTTCTGGTAGCCCTCTGTGGAGAAGGATCTTAGAGCCAAAGCATTAGCTTGCTCACACATTGGCTATGCCTCCAGCAAAGCCTTTGTAGGTGTTCTCCAACCAATGCCAATACCTAGCTGCCCTTGGTCACATATAGCCCAAGATTTTATCATAGGTCTACCTCCCTCATAAGGAAACACATTCATATTCACCTCCTAGGACAGGTTTTCCAAGGCAGCTAATTTCATAACCATACCAAGAGTCCCCTCAGTGCTAGAGACAGCTAAGCTCCTGGTCACACATGCTTTCTATCTCCATAGCATTCCCACAGACATTGTTTCAGATCACAGCCCTCAATTTGCAACTCAAGTGTGGAAAGGACACACAAGTCAGTCTATCTTCAGGGTACTATCCTCAAAGTAATGGTCAGACTGAGCGGGCTAATCAGGAATTAGAAGCAGGTCTACTGTGCCACCGCCTCTAATGCCACCTCCTGGAGTTCACATCTCCCCTAGATAGAATATGCCCATAACACAGTGTCCTTTTAAACCACCAATCTAACTCCCTTTGAGTCCTCTGTCAGGTATCAACACTCCCTTTGGTCCAGCATCAACTCCACCACTGCAGGAAGCCCTACTGCGCAACAACAACAACAAAAAAGAAAAACTAGGGGAAAGACGGATAGTTCCGGCCTTGTCATACACTCCAGGTTAGAGATTTTGACTTTCCTCCAAAGATATTCTACTGAAAACTGATTTTGATGATTCAGCAGAATCTATGATTGCAAGCTGAAACCTTTCTCCACTAGCCATCAGTACATTCACTGTGACAGTAGTCTGACTGTGAGTCTTTATTTCCTTTCTCTTTGAAGGCACTCAAATGCAGGACATCAGAGATTCAGTAAAATCAAAAATTTTCATCTCTGATAAACTGGCAATGAATATGAACAAAGAGCAAGCAAATGGCAAAAAAAAAAAAAGTCCAAAAAAAGTCTATGGTAAGCATCTGCAGGGATACCTTGTTTTTGCCATTTTTTCTAGATTTATCAGGAATTTAAGCTGACTAGCCTCCCTGACTTTGCCTGTGATTTCCGGTGTCTTTACCTTTGACTGATGCTTTGAAGCATCAACTTTTGGGGGGTCAACCTACAAATGAGGCAATATATCATCTTGAAAAATGTTGTTCTAAGTTCTAGTAAGATTGTTAAGTGGCATTGAAACTGTCCTGGCAGTGCATAGTGGTCTAACACGTTACTAAATTAATTTTTCATTTAAATTCCTTTACAGATCTACTTTATTTCAAATTTAGACACACAGCTGGGTTATTTAGTCATTGAGAGTCAAAGTCGTAAGATATTGCACATTATACAAGCATATAGCAAGGTAAACCTCATAGCACTGGAAGCCATGCTGCTTCAATAGTACTCCAGCAGTGCAAAATGACTACCTCTTCATATGCTTCATATCCTATGAGACTGGCATTAATACATCCCAACTGCGCTCTCACCCTCTCACTCTTTGCTCGTACCAGCAGGTGATTGTATTGCACTCATTAAAGCTTTTTTTTTTTCGTTAACAATCATAACACTTTCACCTGCTGCTTCGATGCGCTAACGTGGAAACTCCACACCACCATTTACCTTTTCTCATTACTTTTGTACCACTAACATGTGCTCTTAAATATACATTTCAAAATCCACTCCTTTTGTTCAGGACTTAAAGGAAGGAGTAGCAGGAGTTTTTATATTAAGGCTGTAATGATATGAAGATGGCTCAAGCTGAAACAATGCTCAGTTCAGTATGAGATTTGCATAATTTTGCTTGCACTCACAGACTAAAAGTTCCATAATGAACTTTATGGCACTAGTTGCTGTTTGCCTAGCAACAGCTCTAAAGGCTAAACCCACAATGGTAGGTTTAGCGTTTAGAGCTGGGCAGTCATTGTGTGATTTAGCACTTGCAGACCAGATTATATGTTTTAATTGACCTTCCAGCATTGCTGGAACCTATGACTTCTCTGTTCAAACTGTCAGTGAACCAGTGCATAAATGTAGAATTTATGCTTAATGTAAACATGAAAATAATACTATGATATTGCTTCTTCTAAACTAAAATCTATTTGTCTTTACTGCAACATTTGTCAAGTCAGAATATTAGAAACTACCTATAGCAACCAAAAATCAGTGTCTGTGGCATGTGTAATGAAATTTGCAGCATCTATGCTGTGTTTTGATAACAGGGTAATTAACCGTGTGCTCATTCTGGCACATTTAACAAATTAAAACTAATGCAATACTTTCAGTATGTGAATGAGCATACAACCCTGTAGGGATTTATCTGCAAATTTCAAGTGAATATCTTGTACATAATCTTATGCTGCCACCATTTGCAATCTCAAGCAGCAATGACAAACTGTTCTTGTGGCTAACTGACGTATCTGATGTTAACACTGATACTGTGGAATTGTGCTAACTTTGCTAGATAGGTAAGCAGCAAATTTTTGCTGTTGATAAAGCTAGTTATTGACACTGAGTAGAGCCATGAAGATATTATATCATCATGCCTTTCTGTGATCCTGGGTGGGTTTTTGGACGTTTGTTGTTGTTCAGTTCTTAGTTTGGTTATTATCTGTGTTTTGATTTGTATGTACTTCCCTTTTCTTTTGAGTAGGTAGTTCTTTGTTGCACTTTCTGTTTGTGTTAGAGTTTATTTGTTCCCTATCTCATCCTTCTGTGTCATTTCCCGTGTTAAGGTTATTCATGTCTGTGTGTTTTCCTGCTTATTAGCAGTGGCGGATCTAGGATTTTTCTGAGTAAGGGGCCATCAAGGGGCCACAGTATTCATAGTGGGTCCAAGTATTTGTGGTCGATGTGGTGATATACGGACCAATAAAAATTAAAGCCATTACATTACAGTTAGGGTAAATCTTATCACCACGAGGTGTAAGAATTCAGTGAACTTATGTGCCATTTCACTAAATAACAATATCAGACATTTCAGACATTACAGCATTAACTGTTGTTGCTCTCCCTAAATGATTTCTGACCTGATGAAATGGGGCTGAAGGTGCCCTGCTCCTGACCAGCCTCTGGTCTATTTTGTTCTGCTGCTCTCTCCCTCCTCTCACCCTGCTCATTTTCAGCTGGCAGACTCACTCTTTTGCTCAAAAACTGCTGAATTCCCACCTGAGACTGACCCTTTCTTTTCATATTCTTCTCTATTACTGCCAAACATTACAGTTAATGTAAACACACAAATGCAAATTACAAAGAAGTACATGAATTAGTATTACATGAATTAGTGAAATGCTAACACTCATGTCCAAACACAAGTAGTGCCTCAGTTAACATTACTCTTAACTAACTTTGCTTCTTAATTTAATGTTTGTCATACTTACACTATGTGACAGCTGTGAGTAAAAAGGGATTTATGACTTATCATTACCAACAAACTCCTCAAAATGTAGACTGCATCGGTTGTGGGTTAAAAAAACTTTCTCCACAAGATCGTTCAAATCTTTTTCTTCTGTAAGCTTTATTCACACTGAGCATTCCTATTTGGCTTATTAGCGCTACTGGTGTTTCGGCATGGAATTGCATCCACCTATAATTTGATCCTCGCTCTCGAACAAAGGACAGATGAGTGACAGGACAGGGGCACTTCAGGGGGCCAATCAGATTTCAGATGGGGCCAAGGCCCCTGTGGCCCCGCCCCTAGAACCGCCCCTAGAACCGTTTCTCACGTCCTGCTTTATTTTGGTAGTAATTTGTTCCTGTGGTTTATCTTTCTGTTTAGTTTTACTTCCCCTCCTATCTCATTGTCCTTGATTATCTTCACCTGCCTGTCATTACCCTCCTGTGTCCTATTCCTTGTATAAATAGCGCTGTCTTCTCCTCAGTCCTAAACCCTGCGCTGCGAAGCAAGTTTAGCATATCCAGGGTATCTTTCTATTATCTGGATTCGCTAACCTAACAGCAATCAGGAGAAGCAGTCACATGAAGCTGGTTATCAACTCACTAACCCAGGATGCATGTTGACATGAAAGGGGTGGCCAGTCACAAACAAAGTGTGTACTGGCAACAAAGCGACTGATTTTACAAAAGAAGATAAAACTATGATAGAAAAAAAAACAATATGAAGACATTACACACATAATACAGACTGAAAGAAACACAGCTGCTGCAGAGGCGTGGACCTGTGTGACTGCACTATACAGTAGTTTAGTATCAAAAGCACTGTATGAAGGTGTGTACACTTTAAGTGCTTTGGTTAATAATATTGGACAAGCTCTACTATATTAATTATTAATGAGGTTTAACCTATTTGAAGACAGGAAAGAGAGCTAGCAAAAATGTTGAATGCATATGTTAACAGGCTTATCAATGTCACAACTCTATTGTTAAGATATGGGAAAAGCTGATCAATTATAAAGAAGTGTTTCATTAAATTAATGTTTAAAAGATAGTTTTAGTTTTTATTCTTTCACCTGCAGCCTCAGTGGTGTTTAACAATCTGATAATAAAGAATAAATATTTTAAAAAAAGAAAAGAGAATTCAAACGCAGGCTTAGACAATATGAAAATTTGATATAAGGTCAGGTACAATAGGTGCTCTGTTTTAGGATCATATTAATGCTTATCAAACAATAAAATTGTTCTAATAGTGTTTGCAGCCAACAAGAAAAAACTGAAGGAATAAAGTTGCATCTAAGAATCAATTTTTCTTATTGATGCTTATCAGGAAAACACAAAAACATCAGATGCTATTAAAAAAAACTTTAGACCCTTCCTCTATCCATGTGCGAGATCTGAGGGAGCTTCTGGGAATGGTGACATTATTTTCCAGAGAGCTGATTAGTGAGTAGGTGGTGATTTCATAAATATTGATCTCTAATATGAAACATATCTTGTAAGCAGGATTTTGGCTTGTCCAGGTAACTTCAGGGTTAACCCTGAGTATTCTGTACTATGAAGGTGGTTCACTCCTATGCTGTAGACCTAACCTGCTATAGAGCAGGTTATGTTTCAGATTAGAGATCAACAGGTATGAAATCATCACCTACTGAATGATGAATCCTTCAGAAAATAATGTCATCATTCCTGGAAGAGCCCTCGGAGAAAGTAGGAGGTCTGAAATTTCCTTTGTGGTTAATAAATAAAGATTCTTAGATCTTAGACATGACTTTATTCCTTGTTGTTGGTTTGGGTTTTTTCTGTTGGCATCAAACAATTTTACAATAATTTTGTTCTATAAACATTAATATATAACCCTAAAGCAGGACACCTACACTTGCTGATATCATATCAGATTTGTAATAGACTCAGCCTATGTTTAAATTCTGTTTATATATTTAATCTTTGATCTCAAACCCTTAAACAGCACCGAGTCTGCAGGTGAGAGAATAAAACCTAAAATTGTCAGGAGCAGGTTACGATCAGAGCTTTGGTTTAAAACCAGCTGGAAGCGGAACGTTTTCACTGATTCTTTTATTCATGGTATGTTTTAAGTGCATTATAAATTGTCTGCTGGGGGAGTACATTTTAGATGTGCAGTTCAAGCCATGATTTCATAAAACCACTGAATGAAGTGCAAATGTATATTGCACTGTCATGGGAATGAGCATGTATAAATTTGATGATTTAGAAAATGTGTAAAATGTTGTTATAGTTCATTGCAATCGGCTGCTAAGTTTCTTTTACACTGCTGGACTTGCAACTACCAGAACACAGAATTCACAACAAGAATAGCTGTTCAGTCAATCAAATTAATTTCACTTTGATCTGCCAACACACTGAAGTGATTTCCATGTCTGCTTTATTGGGCTGTGGGACAGTAACCTTAAATGTTTAAATGTATCCAGTTTAAAGTTTTAGAGCTCTAATGTGCAATAAAAAAATTAACAACAGCACTCAGAAGGCACTCAGTGGTCTGATCGCCAGTGTTAGGCTAAGTGAAGCCAGATAGCAAACAGATATCCTGGCTATGTTGAACTCACTTCAGAGCATGGGGTCCAGTTTAGGTCCGCAGCATATGTTACCATCGCAACATACCTAGGTAACAAATGAACTACCTTCATGGTACAGAAAACCCATTGTTAACCCTGAAGTTACGTGGATAAGACAAAATCCTGCAGTACTGCCCTCAGGCCTCTGGTGTCAGCATCTGGTTCACTCCCAGTGTGTTTCCTGTCTGCTTTGGATTCAGTTTTCCTTTTGCCTTATCATAAAATTTCAGTGTTGCTGTCTGGTTCCATCTGTACTTCATATGAGCCCACAAGTTAGTTGACTAGTCGTTGTCTTGACACATTCAGCCCATATTTTACCACCTATTCAAGTGTACTTTCATTGTCCCCGTAGGTCTCTGCAGGATTTTGTCAGTGAATAGAGGAGAAAATGTATTAGAGCAGTTTAATTATTTTTCTCTACTGTTTCTAGGTTTAGTGGCGGATGCTTGCGTAACCCTGACTTGGTTGGTGTAAGTTTCATGAATCTTTAGAGTATTTTTTTGAAATCATAGCATGGGATACTGTAAAAGCTTTCCTTTGTTATAATTTTTTATGGTCATGCATCACAAATGTGAACTGGCTCTTTCATTAACTTCAGTAATGTATGTCTTTAAAAAATATATTTATGTATCACCTGTAACTATATATATAGTGGAGTAATGACAGGAAAGCTGGGAGAGAGCAAGGGAAGACTTACAGTAAATGACAGCAGGGCCGATTCAAACCTGAGCCCCTGCAATAGGGTTACAGTGTTACAGTATTTCTTGTTATACCAACACTTCATTATTCAAGAACCTGTTCATCATGCCCTAAAAAATTAAGAGAAGAAAATATAATGCTGTAGGAAAGAATTTTTTAAAAAAGAAAGGTTTACAATGAATTTCCAACAGTGAAGTTGTTCTGCCCAGACCTCAGCGGGCCTTTTAGCTTGTTTAGATGACTGGACCAGTGAAATGACCCAAATTAGGTTGTTAGAAGAATATCTTTTATGTACCAAAGTGCCCCCAATGGAGATGCATGAGCTAATGTGCATGCACAGCTTTCAGTCTGGGCACAAGAAAGTTTTCCAATATTTCTTCTGGTCTATTAGATGTGCCAAAGGCTCAGACTGGGCTTAAATTCACTCCTTTCTAACAATTAAATGTGTACAGACAAATAGCTTGTAAAACCTATAGACCACTTTGATACAACTCAACTGCCATATCCTGTATATTAGATTTATTTTTAATTTGTCACAGGATTAATGGTGGCCGTGACAACGAAGTGTCAGCATCTCTGTTCATTAAAAATTTCAATGAAATTTACATTTATTTATTTAAAAGCAAATATGCCCCAACTGCTGGACCAAAGTTGTCCCACACAAGAATGACAGCAGAGCCAAAGCACAAAACATTTTTCACTCTATTGTTTTATTTTTCTTTTTGTAATTACATTTTGGAAAGTTAAATCCCAGTTGAAGCTTTATCTAGTCTGACTCAAAATTATTTTTCACTAAATTAATTGCTCTACTCAAAGCAGAGTTGTGGGAATACTCCGAGGCCCTGTCTTTACACAGACTCTGTCAAGACATGAACAATAAATGATGGAATCCATAAATAGAAAGACTAAGAAACCATAAAAAGGAACAGAAGTGCATAACTTCTTTCATTAAATAACCACGTCACCATAACATGTCCACAGTTGCTGTAGCTGCATATGTTCTATGAATTGTTTTAATTTAGAGTGTAATGAATGTGCCAATTACATTTTCAGTATGAAATTATGACTTTGTAATTTGAAGTTACCGGGAGAGTGTACTATATGGTTTACATGGGTTGGCACAGTAATAAGCCTCAAATGCTGACAGTGCATCAGCAGCAAAGTACCATAGCCCTCAGAGAGCCATCAAGCAGAAAATGATAATTAATTAATCATAGAGTGTGAGTCAAACTCAGTTCTATTAGCCCTTTGGTAATTCATTCCTTCAGCCTTCCACACTAACCATAGAGATCATGGCTCTCTAATAAGGCTTGTTTACTCAGCAGCAATTTGGTCACTGCACTGATGGCTGGTTGGAAAATGTTCATGAACTCTAACATTTACATTATTTTGCAACAAAACTAAAAAGTCTGCAGATTTGCTGGTTGCTTGTATACATAGCAATGCTTTATGAATTGCAGCATAACACGCAGGAATGTCTCATCACTTCTTGTCTTTCATTCGCTCTGTATCCATCAGTCTTTAAAGGTTTTGGTGGTTTGTATTCCATTCTGTCCTCCAGCACCATGTTTACAGCATTCATCTTCATGACTTGGTTTAAGTGTGATTTGGATATTTAGTAGTTAAGTAAATATTTCATTTATTGTCATTGTACATTTCCATGCAACAAAATTCTGCTTGATAGCTCTCCCTTTTTTCACAGCAGCATATAAATAAGAACAAGAAAAGGAAACAAGAAAATAGCAACAAAAATAAATTAATATAAATAGCAACAAAAATAAGATAATACAAGCCTAAATGTCCATAAAGTGTGGATGCGGAGTAAGGTGCAGAGTGTGAAGTGCAAAGTCCAGTAAGGTACAAATTGTCATGCTCTGGCTTACAGCAGAGCTTTTACGGCTCTGTGGAAGAAAGTGTGTTTAAGTCTTTCTGTCTGTGCCCTCATGATCCTGAGCCTGCCAGAGGGGAGGGTGCCAAAAAGACATTGTCCAGGGTGCGTGTAATCTGACCTGGTTTTTTCAGCTCTTTTTCTCAGCTGGGCAGAGTGGACTTGGTCCAGGGATGGGAGAGGGGCACTAAAGATCTTCGAACTGGTCTTAATCATCCGCTGGAGGCCTTTTCTCTCTTCTGAGGTGCAGATGGAGAACAACACCATGCATCCATAACTCAGGATCTTGAGAATTCTTTGTGGGAGCCCAGTTTTCCTGGGGGACCTCAGGAAGAAGAGTCTCTTCTTCACAACTTCTCTGGTGTTTACTACCCATGTCAAGTCCCTTGAGAGGTGAACACCAAGGCTCTTGAAGCTCCCTACCTGTTAAACCTGTTCTCCAGCAATCACCAGACTGACATGTATTGTCCTTATGTTTCCTGAAGTCGGTGACAAGCTCCTTTGTCTTGTTGATGTTGAGCAGGTGTCACGCTAAATGTCATGCTTTTGTCTGATGTCCTCAACCTCTTTTTAACCAGGTGTCAAAGCTGGATATTTTTAAATCATACCTGCTTTGTGTGTCAAAACTGAGCTAATTTCGTATTTGTTCAGCATATATAAATTCGATATAGATTCAGAGTCTAAATGGTTATACTTTGCCTACTGTATTTTGTGTTATAATGATTTTATTAATCATTGCAAGCTGCATCACTGCACACTGTTACATTAGCTGTGTTTCTGCAATTTTATGATACTGGTGCTTAGAAAATGTATTTTTTTCATTATTATATCATTACTTAAAGAAAATAAAGGCTAAATACAGTATAAGACCAGTTGAACAAGTCTGATATAGCATCATTATATCAAAGTCCCTACATGGAATCATCACTCCCACAAACTCTTTTCTGTATTAGAAGAGAGATAAAGATTGACTTTGATTTTCATGATGATGAATGGTTACAATTAATGTTCAATTAATCGCTATAATTAACAACTTAATATAGAGCCTAGCCAATTAAAGTTAAATCCCACTGTTTAAAAATACATAAGTGTAAGACTTTATATTTGTTCTCATTAGAAAAGGTTGATATTCTGAGATTTTAAAAAAAATGCCTCCAGGCACATGAGTGCATCACCATGCACAAATTCAAGGTAAAGATCCATAAACTGATTTTTAACTATGTAAAATTGACTGCCTCCAACTAGCAGCTTGGCAGTGTACACTGTCTATCACTCATTGGTGGACTCTGCATGAGTTGTATGCCCATGCAATTACAAAGTAAGACCATAAATTAGTCACTGAATTGGTCTTAAATTATGAGGTAATGCATCACATACTATCTCTCACCATTTAGAAGGGTGGTGACTGCATAGAGAAAAACCATGCTTTCTAAATGTGCCAAGCAGCTACAAAGAGTCTTTAGGGGTAGGAGCATACCGGAATTTACTGTTTCAATACATTTTTTTTTCCTCTCTGTAGCTTCAAAATTTAAAGGTGTATTTTGACAACTTAGACCCATAATGTTTTATATTAGGGATCTAAGAGCGACAAAGCAACTGATGTTAGATTACAGAGGCCAGGCAGGATCCCAGACAATCCCATAATGATGTTAACAGGGAGAAAAGAAAAAGGAAAAAAACACCATGGGCACAACATCCTGTGATCTCACCTGTACACTGCTCTGATCATTCCCATGCATATGCTTCGTTACGTAAATTTTTACATAAATGCATGGCCTCAACTCAAAGTGTTATACACAGGCATGCTGTAACATTGTTTTTGTTTGCCTAAAGCTGTGACTACTGAAATATAGTATAAAAGCAATCTATAGGCAACTTCTCTTGCATGTAAATTTAAAACCATATATTTGTATATGAAATGCGTGGAACACATTTCAACTCTGTCAACATCTGAAAAACATTATCTCAGTTACTGCAAAAGAAGACAGCAGTATGTGCTTTTATCCTGACTCAATATCTCAAGAGGACTATAAACATTTCCATGTTGCTACAAACCATCTCATCCACGCAGGTCGGTATATATGGGTATTTTATAGGCCTGCGGTCTGGCAAGGACAGAGGAATTAGCCTGATCCACATTCATTAACCTCATTCTCATTCTCCAGAGCAACAGTGCTGTAGAACTGTCACCACAGCACAAAAATGATGAATTGGTAATCAGTTGAGAGCTGTCAAGAAAGCTCCAGGAATACAAAATTTACACACTTGTTTGCCCTTGCATTAACCGTTTGTAATCAAATCACTATTTATTGTTGGTTCAGTTAGACATATTTTATCACCCAGTGTTGTCATATATGTAGAAGCGGGGAGACAATAGTGGCAGTTCACATTAGACATACTGAATATTGAACTCTTGGCAGAGGTGGGGTTGGCTGTGTTTATTTCTTATAACCAGAAGTACCCCTAAAGCATATGGTGTGTGTTGGTTGTGATTCATTTTTAATCATCCTGTTTAATTATTCACACATTTCATATTGAAAATGGAGTGCATGCAACAAATCAGTATGTTTAGCTGCTGTATTTTTTTTTAATAAACCTGCAGGTTGGAAAATATATTTGAAATTGTACTTCCTTAATTTAATGTATTTATAATACAAGAATTATCAGCTAAATTAAGCTTATGTGGAAGATCAATTAAAAAAAAACAAATTGACGTCAACACTTGGTTCTGTGCCCAAGTTGACCACTCTATGAGCAGAAGAATCCCATGGAGAAATCAATACAGCGACAGCTGAGCTCCAGAAACTCCAAACTGTCTCCTAATTAGGTGGTCAGTGTGTACCAAGAGTTTCTCTCACTTACCTAATTGTACTTTAAAGTTCAGACACAGTGAGGGGGTTGGATAGGAGAAAGCTTGGGAGGCCAGCCGATGGGTAGTCTACCAACCTGTTGTTAATGGCTCATGTTTTAAAAGTTAATGAGTGCTGGAGTTAAAAGCAGCATTAGCTAAAGGCTAGGTAGAGTTGAGTTATGTGGATTAACTTTTCATTACCTCCTCGTTAGGTGGGCCTGGGGATTAGAGAGACCCTGGTATGAAATGTAGCATGAAAATATCCAAATGGGCTTGCATAAAGCCGGTTTAGAAGGGAGGAAAAGTGGAGGGGTTAAAGATTGAGCTTTTAGCCCTCTCCCCATCGCTGAGATCCCTTTACAGTTAAGCTGACATCGTTTGCTCCCTATTAGCCAATAAGAAGGCAGGTTGTAGAGCAGAAAAGCTACCTTTTCTTAAGGAGTGACTTTAAAAACTAGATTGGGTCATTAAAAGCAGAATAAGAAGGCCATTATAATTCTAACACTGAAGTTGCCATTTATTTGCATTGTGAAGTCCCTGGTGTAGTAGTTAAATGTCACTTGCCAACTTTAATGAGAGTAAAGTTAGGGAGTGTAGCTGGAGCTGATTAGTGTTTTCTGCAGAAATTCTCTCCAATGCAGTGGCCAAAGGAATCATCAACACACTGAGAGCATTCTGGGCAATCATATTGTTCAGATAGCTATCAATACAACATTAATTACCCAGAATAAAGACAGAGAAGTCCACAGATCTTCAAATTTGCTGTAAGTGATACATTATGTAGCATGCCAATAGGATATGCTTTTAAAAATAATATGTGTAAGTCTGAGCCTGCTTGCATATGACTTTTAATTTCGGCACTTCTTAAAGTGAGTTAACACAGGAAGAAGGTCACATGAACAATTAATTTGCTAAAGATCTGTTAATTACTTAAAACATTTTTCTTGGAGGTAGCTCTAGCTGTAGGAAACATTGCTGTTCCTTGCTTGGGTATGATCAATGATCACACTGCGTGGGTACATCGACGGTCTAAAACATAGATGCTATGTCCAGGTCTGAAAAGTGAAGCCAACACAGAAGTACCTTAAACTTGCATTCTTCTTAGTGGCTACCAGGGTGTGATCCCTGTGGTTGCAAAAAGACTGCTAGTAGTATTGAAGTCTATGGGAAATCGGCCCTTGACCCTGACTTTCCTAAACAATTACCTGATGAGTTTATGAGCTCAATCACTCATTTCATGTCATAGTTAACAGAACATTAATGTAAGTTTATTTTGTAAATTTTGATAATTTTAAGCATCAGGATTATCCAGGGCAGTTTTGTACTCAGAGCCACCAGTTGCTTGTCACATTTGGCTTCAAAATACCAAGGTGGCAACAGCGAAAGTGCTCAACTAGCATGTTCATAATAGGGCTTCACTAACCAATGGGTAACCCCTCTACTCCTTGGTGGCAGGACCCCTGGATGAGATTTGTGTAAATTCCTGAAGGCTCTGGATGTTGTAGGACTGTCTTGGTTGACACACCTCTGCAGCATCTTGTAGATTTCTGTAGGGGTGCCACTGGATTGCCAGACTGAGGTAGTGGTTCCCATATTCAAAAAGGGGGACCAAAGCCTGCCCTCCAATTATCAGATCACTCTTGTCAGCCTTGCCGGGTAGGTCTATGCCAGGGTTCTGGAAAGGACAGTTCATCCGTTAGTCATATCTCGGATTCAAGAGGAACAATGCAATTTTCATCCTGGTCACAGAACGCTGGACCAGCTCTTTATCCTCTCAAGGATATTCAAGAATGCCTGAGAGTTTGCCCGTCCAGTATACATGTGTTTTGTGGACCTGTAAAAGGCATTCAACCATGTCCCTTGAGGTATTCTGTGGAAGTTCTGTGGGAATATGGGGTGTGATCAGAATCAGAATAAGAGATTCTGTACATATTTTTTTATAGACAGATTTTCTAGGCATAGCCAAGTGGTGGAAGGCTTCTGCCTTGGTGGCCTCAGAATCTCATTTCTACTTTTTGCTGATGATGTGGTCCTGTTGACTTCATCAGGTGGTGGCCGCCAGCTCGCACTGGAGCAGTTTGCAACTGAGGGTGAAGGGGTGGGTATGAGAATTAACGGCTCTAAGTCTGAGGCCATGGTCCACAGCCAGAAAAGCGTGGGGTGTCGAATCGAGGTCAGGGACGAGTTGCTGCCCCAAGTGGAGGAATTCAAGTACCTCGGGGTCTTGTTCACAAGTGAGGGGAGAGGGAGATTGACAGACTAGCTGTCAGTGTTGGGGCTGCAGCTTCAGTGATGCAGATGCTGCACCAGTCCATTGTGGTAAAGAGAAAGTTGAGCATAAAAGCTGTCAATTTACTAGTCAATGTACATCTCTACCCTCACCTATGGTCACAACCTTTGGGTAATGAAAGAGCAAGATCACAGATACAAGCGACAGAAATGAGCTTCCTCCAAAGGGTTCCTGGCCTCACCCTTAGAGATAGGGTGAAGAGTGTGGTCACTCAAGAGGGGCTCAGAGTAGAACCGCTACTCCTCCAAATCAAAAGAAGGCAGTTGAGGTCGTTCGGGCATCTGACTAGGATGCCTCCTGGGTGCATCTTGGGTGAGGTGTTCTGGGTGTATTCCACCAGGAGGAGCCCCCGGGGTAAACCCAGAACATGCTGGAGAAATTATATCTCTCAGCTGGCCGGGGAATGCCTCTGTGTTCCCCGAATAAGGTGGAGGAGAAGGCTGAAAAGAGGGAGGTCAGGGTTTCTCTGCTTAGGCTACTATGACACCTGGCTACAGATAAGAGGGGATGGATGGATGGATGGATGGATGGATGGATGGATGGATGGATGGATGGATGGATGGACGGATGGATGGACTGATGGACGGACAGACGGACGGCCAGTGGGTGGTAATGCAGAGACCATGATGATGTTTTATATGTGTATCATGACCAAGTCCAGTTAATCCCAGATGCAGTTAAGAGAACTGTGCCATGGCTTGAACTGGACTTTCAGGCATGGTGTGGCTTGTCTAGTGTCAGTACAGCCTTATTGTGTCAGGCCTTGTTTTATTTTTGCATGTCTCAGATTTGTGTGTGTGTGTGTGTGTGTGTGTGTGTGTGTGTGTGTGTGTGTGTGTGTGTGTGTGTGTGTGTGCGCGCGCATTTAATAACATCTGTGGAACCCAGTGAATTGGGACATACAAAGTTTCAGCTCTTATCAAGTAATACATTGCAATCACTGTAGTAGAAAATGTTCATAAATCAAATGGCAGAATGTTTTATTGTTGGTGAAGGAAATGAAAATTGAACTTTATTTATGCATATTGCTCAGTATCTCTATCACCTGGCTTGAAGATCTTCAAGCCAGGTGATAGAGATACTGAACAATACCAGTAGTATGTGGAACACACCCCCAGCAACCAGTGTACAGGAAACACACACACACACACACACACACACACACCACACACACACACACACACACACACACACACACACACACACACACACACACACACACACACACTCAAAGACATTTGAAATTAGCTTATAGAATAGAATAGAATGCCTTTATTGTCATTATACAGGATGTACAATGAGATGAGATAATATAAATGCTGTGGTGGCCGTGATGGACAGGCATCCTGTCCAGGGTGCAGCCATCTGTTGCTAAGAAAATGGATGGTTGGGAACAAGTGACAACTAAATATCAGTATGAAAACATTTAACTTTTTGAACAAAAGAATTAAACAAATTAAACCTCAAGTACCTCAAAGACAGGTCACTTTTAGAAAATATGTTTACTAGACTTCTATTAAACAATTTAAATTGTAATTGGCTTTCTTAAGTGTTCTTAAAATAAGAAGAAAAAAACACATTTATTTATTAACTGATATCCACGATATGGATTAATTGTCGTAATAATACTAATATTACAGTTTCATTATGCAACAAAGAGCCATTACACATAAAATGCTTGTTTGTGATGGAATCTGTGTTAATGTCGATTTTAAAAGTGTAAATGCACATTTTTATTTGCTGCTGTTTTAGTATTACAGGTATAAAAAAAAAACTGTTATGACAGTCTACTGTAATAACAATCAGCAATCAGTACCTCTGGGAATATATTGAAGGGAATTATGTAAAATGTATGCACAATTCAACACAAAATCCCATAGCATTTCTTTGTCCATCTGTGTGACCTATCAAAACAAAAATAAAAAAATAAATAAAAATATAATGTGTGAAAACAACTCTGAGAGGTGTGAATATAATTTGAATTAATGAGACCATATCATATAAGTGGAACAGTCTTGGAGTGACTGCAGTTGAACTTGTATCATTTGGATAATTAAAGCAACTTACTTTGACATTTACCACACATTTGCGAGATTCACAACTGACACTGAGGCTGGCCTCCCCAACTGTGTTTATGATAAAATGATTGTCCTAGTTTATTTCTTCTTCAATACTCTAATTCTGGTATTGACTGGAAAGGGAGAGAAACACTGACAGAAACAAAATTTGCAGAACCATCATACCATTATGTTTATTATATTATTATCCTTCATGCTTAACCTGTGATAATTAGATGTTGGTCAAAGTGGTTCATGGTGTTCTCTTACTGACATCCATTAAACTACATAGTCTTTCCTTGAATTAGGAAAAAAAACAGCCTTTTAAACGTGTTGCTAATGCTGCCCCCTGACAAGTTCTCATTACCATTCACTCATTGGGGTAGCACACATTCACTGTGACACCATTTCCCATGATTTCCCTTGCTGGCCAATTAAGGAGCGGCACAAAGTAAGTTAGTTGTAGGCACACTCCTGTTTTCTTTCCCATTGTGGAATGAAATGATTACTCACAAGCTCACAGAACAAAATGACCGTGTTCTCTGAAACAGTCTCTTTTTGTGAGAATATGCAACCCAGTAACATTAAAATGGTAGTCCATGATCTGTCATTTGCCATTAGCATTAAGGGTAGGGATATATTTTGATATATACTGGTGAAAAACACAGTTTCCCGATCAAAGATTTCCAAATTCCTAGAAGAAAAACCAGCCACAAACTCTTTGTACTTGCAATGGTATCTCTTGCATGGGGTGTCAAAGATAATATACCAAACTGTAAAGGCCAATTATTGATCCTTTTGCATGTGGATTTCTATCATACATTGTAATCCCCAGGGTAATTAAATGCAAGTACTATGCTTATGATAACCATCAGGTTCTTTGCCAGAGCGGTCAATCATTCTCTAAAAGGCCTTGCAGGAACTGAGTATGCTACAAGGCCAGTGGCAATGCCTTGCCCCAGGCTAGCAGAACTAATTAGAAGTTTGCCCAGTGGAATTCTATTACCACCCCGTCCAAGCCACCCAGCCCATTTCTGCTTTTCTTCCCCGTTTTCATCTTAATTTCAACAAGCAGCATATCTCTGTTTCTCTTAATTCCCTCACCTCCCTCTCCAGAGCCATCCATTTACTTGATATGTAGACTGAAAAATGTGATGCTACAGTACAAATCAACAGGGAGCATTAGAAGTGAAGTTTGAAATTTCATGCTATTCTCACATGAATTCACAAATATGACAAAATGTTTCATTTCTGCCAATGTGAGGATTCTTTTTTTTTTTCACTTCTGAAAATTCTCCACTACTAATGGAAATACCTTTAAAGTTGTTGTTGTCCTTACTTCCGCACATCACAGTCATATTACATATATATTACATGTATATTATTAGGGATTTTTTTCTTTTTCATTGCTTAATTTCTTGTCTAACCAGTTGTCCAGAGAGTATTACATTTATATTGATAAATTAAAAAGAGAAAAGTGTAACATTCTCATTTAAAATGACCCATTGCTTGATAAATACAATTTGATAATCATAACAGTTTACAGTTCATCTGTCAATTAATCAATCTATGGATTGATTAACTGACTGACTGAGTGACCTCTACTTTTAACTGTCTCTTACCTCACAACCATTAAATTATCAGACAAGCCAAACCAAGAGAGACTGCAAGAAATATAATCACATGCAAACCTCGAGAACAAAGGTTTATGAAAAACCATTCTCTAAGTTATTAAAATAAAAGAAGATAAAATTAAGTGCTTGGAGATATGCTAATATATTACCTCTGTGTACACTGCAGTAGACCTTTTAGTCACACTTTTCTCTGGGTGTTATTATTACAATGATAATAATTTAATAATTCTAATATAGTGGAGAATGTCCATTATTTTAGGACTTATGTGGGAATTAATGGTATGAATATGCACATTAACATGATGGTTCTTTACATCAAGACCTTTATTGTTAATCTTTTTGTAACCCATCATATTGTCATAAACTGTTACACTGATTTCCAGAACCATATTTTTGTTTTCAAACTCAGACTAGAGTAGCAGAGCTTGTTTAGCATAAATGAGTATTATATGTCTTATACTGGATCCTGGCGCAGTCCCTTGATTTATCCTTTGTCTAAAATGGGCTGTTTTAGCTCATCACCCCTATAAGAACACTCCCTTCTTTAAGCCAACTTAATTCTGTTTGACTGCCCATTACAAACAGAAGGTTTGAACAGCAGGTGTGTGGGGGGTGTTATGCCTGAGATGACTACATTATCGCTCTCTATGATGTCAGTGAGAGGGGGGTCTTATCCTGTTGGTTCACAGGGCTTACTTTTATATACACCGAGCTCATTATTTATTATTCACTTTTTTGCACGCAACTTGCTCTATAGTTGAAAACATGCTTTGTTGTTCACTAAATTATGAAAAAGAGCTCAACATAAATATGCTTTCTATATGTTATAAAACTTGTTGCAAGTCTGATTTTTTTTTGAAAAAAAACACACTTTATACTGGGAGTTACAGATGGCCAAAACACATTTGTAAACAGATGCCCTCATTTTCTTTCACTCGCACTAGCACAGAAGCAGGCACACAAACTGCTACACACCTGCACATGTGTATCCTGATGAATGTTTGATCCACTCCCATGCTAGGGCCCATTCATCCTTCAGCTGTACATGATGAATTATTTTCTTTGTTAGTCACATGTAAAATTAAAAACATTAAACACAGCACTAGTAGTAATTGTGCCCAAGGCGTCATTCAAGCACAATTTTTTTTTGGTTGGTTGGTTGGTTGGTTGGTTGTTGTTTTTTTGGGGGGGCGGGGGGGTGGGGGGGGGGGTGGTTTCATCTGTGAATTACTGTATTCTGTCATTTCATTGTTGCACTGCCTTATTGCTTCAGCAAGTCTCCCATTTATGAGAAGCCGTACTCTTACATTACTTGTTTGCTTTTGATTTGAGAGATGTAAAAATGGACTGACAGATGCTGAAGCAGACAAATGTAATGACACAGACCAAATTAGAATACTGACAGTAGGAAGAAAAAGCAAGTATTTAAAAAAAATAATCTATATTTAGCACATGCGACACGAGTGGTTTCTGTCAATGTGAGGACTCCAGGAGTCCTCTGGGGTTTAGGAATTTTTTCTATACACCACCAAAGATGGATAATTGGTTATTTTGAGTAATTGTATGAACAAAGCTCAGCTGCTGCAGCTCAACCTCAAGTAAACACCATACCTTGGGAATAGCCTCTGTTCAGCTTGCTTCTGTTCAGCTTGCTTCTGTTTGTAGATTCCTGTCTGGATGCATTTTTCTGTCTGCCAGATGTAAAGAGGCCTAACTTTTTTAACCCAGATGGAGCTATCTTGATTTCTTCTGATCATCTACACCAGAGGAAACCCAAATTAGTTGCACAGCAGTTAAGTGTCTTTATCACATTAGAAGGTAGTTTTTCAATTATTTTATCAGTAACTTTAGATATAAAGGAACTATACTTATATGCATAAATGTAAGTAATGTTATAAAAAAATATATAAATCATACAGTAAATTATTAATTACAAATGCAGTTATGGTAAAGAGAAAGTACCCCCTATTTCAAATCTAAGGTGTTATGAAGCTGGACTTAACAAAAACTAAGTCAAAATGCAGATAAAATGTGTGAAAAACTAAGTTAATCCTTACAGCCATAGGGATTAAGAAGGTAAGAAGAAGCCAGATGTTGATAATGCACTTGATTAACTGATTATGAACAAGTGAGAGTACATCTAAAAAAGAAGTTTTGACAGTTTGCTGGAGCATTCAGGTGTCACACCAAGCTCACTGTGCAATGTACGGAGAAATAGCTAAAAAAAAAACAAGCAAACAAAAAAACAAAACAAGAGCTGCATCTCTGACTCCACTGGCCTCTGTCAGCATGTTAAATGGTAAAGTCTCTGACAGTACAATTAGGAAAAGACTGAACAAGTATGGCTTGTTTGGAAGGGTTACCAGAAGAAAGCCTTTTCTCTCTGAAAAGAACATGGTATCACAGCTTAGGCTGCAAAGTTGCATCTGAACAAACAGCAATGTGCTTTGGACAGATGAGACCAAAGTGGAGATGTTTGGTCATAATGTACAGCGCCACGTTTGGCACAAACCAAACACAGCATATCAGCACAAACACTTCATACCAACTGTCAAGCACAGCGGTGGAGAACTGATGTTTTGGTCTTGTTTTCTGCAGTCATTGCCTATATACTCCTTTGTATACCGAACTATTCTAGAGTCAAATGTGAGGCCATCTGACAGCTAAAGCTTGGCTGAAATAGGGTCATGCAACAGGACAATGATTCCAAGAAGACCAGCAAATGCTGTAAATAGACTAATTGTTATATTGCTAATAGGAGGTTAATAACTAATTATACAAACTGAATTGATTAAAGTGATGAAGACATACCGACTTTGGAGAGCAGGCCGAGAGGATACAGCAATTATTCTCACATACAAATAGACTCCCTCTGGTATCCCCATACTGTACAAGACTGCATTAGAAACAGGATTCCACATGAACATCTGTTATCGCAGCTGGTTTCATCATCAGGATCTTTTTATGATATTTTCCTTAGTGGTTCTAGGTCTGAAGAGTTGCCTTGTTTTCTGCTTCTGGCCTTGGCAAAGTTTCCTTCCTGTGAGACGTTATCTTAAGTAATAACAAAACAGCTATGACTGTAGTTTTAACAAAGACCTCATTGTTATTTTAATGATGAATTGTGGGTGAGGCATTCAATGCTTCAAGCTCAGCCAGGTATCCTTTCTGACTACAAGTCAGTCACCACACACACACACACACACGCACACAGACACACACACACACATCAACATTCTGTAGTCTGTTTATTTATGTCTCAAACCAAAAGTCTTGTCTCAGTCAGGGTTTGGAGTTCAGAGACACACTGACTGTAGCTCGTGGGCCTGCATTTAAGTCTCAAAGCCATAGGCATTGTGAGCACATAGGCACTGTTAGAAAATATTGTCAGAAAGCTTAAATTAATCACTGTGCTGTAAAAAAATGTTTGCATTAATCTACCAGCGTTTAGAGTTGAAACAACACCTCTCTGATGAAACCAGAACAATTTAGCATCACATGCTTCCTAAATCACTATATTAACCCTTTCGTGCACAGTGGTCACTACAGCGGACAGCTATTCAAAAGCTATTCTCTTGTATTTACGTGTTTTGTTGTTATCAGCAACACAGTGGATGCTTGTGCATCATCCCATACATTGATACCTGTTGGGAAGTTGTTTTTGTCATTTTATTTGTTATTTGCGTGTAGCTAACAGGATCAGGATCAGTCAATGCTAGCAGTAGTGACAACGGATCTGAGAATGCAATATAATTTTCTGTTATTGGTTTTTTAAGTACATATTTCTCTGGTTCCAAAGCCAAACGCATGCTGTCCGTCTGAGTGGACATATTTGTAACTCCATGAAAAATAGGTTCATAAAAAAAAAACATCAGTTGCATTGTTTGCTTCTTAGTTTTTTTCATGCCTAAAGAAAAATAAAAACACTCAGGAAAAAAATCTTGACTGAGGTTCTCATAATTCATGCATGAAAGAGTTAAATTGCATTTTCACGTAATGCAATTAACTAAACTCCCTGCTGTGTGTCACTGGTCAGTGTGTCAACACACATCACACAAGCATGGTGTCATCTAATTTAAAACAAATGAGAAAGAGTGGTTTAAATGTTGCTGATTTTCGCTTATTTTTGCAATTTCATGAGAGGTTTTATAGTTTGATGGTTGACAGTTTTGAGTGATATGATGACAGCAAAAATACAAACGCTTCTGTCATGTCCTGGGCCGTTGGCCCAGCGTTTTGTGTTAATAGTTTATTTCCTGAGTTTGTCCTCCCTGTATGTTTGTCATGTTCCCAGTGTTGTGACTTGTCTGCGT
This sequence comes from Archocentrus centrarchus, assembly GCF_007364275.1. Classification (NCBI taxonomy): domain Eukaryota; kingdom Metazoa; phylum Chordata; class Actinopteri; order Cichliformes; family Cichlidae; genus Archocentrus; species Archocentrus centrarchus. The sequence continues at coordinate 10,000,548 of NC_044355.1, read as the reverse complement.
GTTCCTTGGTTTATCACTTCCTGTTTTACTTTGCCAATGTGATTTCCTTGTGCTTTGTGTTTAGCTTTGCTTCCCCTGTGTAATTAGTTTCATTTGCCTCACCTGTTGTTCCCTGCTGTTTCCTCTTGCCCTGATTACCCATTGTGTATTTAAGCCCTCAGTTTTCATTTGTTCTCTGTCGCGTCGTTGACGTTTTTGTGCCCGTATGTTCCTGTGCTCCCTGTGGCTCCCTTCGTCTCCTCTTCGTCTCCTCTTATCTGTCATCCAAGGTTTTTGTATTTGTTTTTTCCCGTTGAAATAAATCCCTTTTAAGTTACGCTGACTTCTGGAGTCCTTCGTGTCAGCCATTCCTCGCCTGTTTCCTCCCCGGCCATGACAGAACGACGCGACCATACTATGGTCCCCGCGGACACAAGGGGCCCCCCTGAGCAAGAAGAGAAGATCCTGGAGCTCAAGGATTTGGCCAGGAAAATTATTCATGCCACAAACGAACACAACCGGCTAATGCAGTTAGCTTTTTGCTGTGGACTGATCTCTTCCTCTACTTGGCTCCTCACCCATCCTGACACTGCCTCACTTGCTCATTCAGTAATCATGCTTCGGAAAAACCTGCAATATGACCTGTATAATATTGGCCGCCCAGTCCAGGGCAGGGATTCAAATTTTTTTCTTCAAGCCATCGCCAGTGCACCTCTCCTGCGGCCAGACCTCTCAGCCCCATTGTCTCCTCCACTCCCCTGCAGCCCACCGCCACAGGCACTGCCTCGCTCCCAGGACCCGCCTTCGTCCATCCTACTCACCTCTCCCACCTTGTCCTCGTCTTTGTCACCATTTCGCGCACAGCCCGCTGCCTACCCGGACCTCTCTTGGCTGCCGGCTGATGTGGAAATCGTCGATTCACCTCTGCTGGTCGACATCCTGGATGCAGAGAATCGTGCCTCCCACTCCCACAGAAAGCGGAGGAAGCAGCGCACCCGGCATCGTCACGCTCCCCCCCGGTCGCTCTCGCCCCTGTCTGCTGTGATGCCAGCTCGTCTCCAGGAGCCCCAGGTTCCGCCAGCCTCTGTGAAGCTCTCTGCTGTAGCTGTAGCTGTAGCTCCAGCCACCTCCCAGTCTCAGTCAGCTGTAGCTCCAGCCACTTCCCAGTCTCAGTCAGCTGTAGCTCCAGCCACCTCCCAGTCTCAGTCAGCTGTAGCTCCAGCCACCTCCCAGTCTCAGTCAGCTGTAGCTCCAGCCACCTCCCAGTCTCAGTCAGCTGTAGCTCCAGCCACCTCCCAGTCTCAGTCAGCTGTAGCTCCAGCCACCTCCCAGTCTCAGTCAGCTGTAGCTCCAGCCACCTCCCAGTCTCAGTCAGCTGTAGCTCCAGCCACCTCCCAGTCTCAGTCAGCTGTAGCTCCAGCCACCTCCCAGTCTCAGTCAGCTGTAGCTCCAGCCACCTCCCAGTCTCAGTCAGCTGTAGCTCCAGCCACCTCCCAGTCTCAGTCAGCTGTAGCTCCAGCCACCTCCCAGTCTCAGTCAGCTGTAGCTCCAGCCACCTCCCAGTCTCAGTCAGCTGTAGCTCCAGCCACCTCCCAGTCTCAGTCAGCTGTAGCTCCAGCCACCTCCCAGTCTCAGTCAGCTGTAGCTCCAGCCACCTCCCAGTCTCAGTCAGCTGTAGCTCCAGCCACCGCTCAGTCTCAGTCAGCTGTAGCTCCAGCCACCGCTCAGTCTCAGTCAGCTGTAGCTCCAGCCACCGCTCAGTCTCAGTCAGCCTCTGTAGCTCTCCCCGCTTCAACTTCCCCAGTGCCAGCTCTCTCTAGCTCTCAGTCCGTCTCCACGCAGCCGGCTCTCCCTCAGTCCGCTTCCACGCAGCCGGCTCTCCCTCAGTCCGCTTCCACGCAGCCAGTCGTCTCCCGGCCTGCTTCCACGCAGCCAGTCGTCTCCCGGCCTGCTTCCACGCAGCCAGTCGTCTCCCGGCCTGCTTCCACGCAGCCAGTCGTCTCCCGGCCTGCTTCCACGCGCTCAGCTTCCCCAGGGTCTGCTTCCACGCGCTCAGCTTCCCCAGGGTCTGCTTCCACGCGCTCAGCTTCCCCAGGGTCTGCTTCCACGCGCTCAGCTTCCCCAGGGTCTGCTTCCACGCGCTCAGCTTCCCCAGGGTCTGCTTCCACGCGCTCAGCTTCCCCAGGGTCTGCTTCCACGCGCTCAGCTTCCCCAGGGTCTGCTCCCACGCGCTCAGCTTCCCCAGGGTCTGCTCCCACGCGCTCAGCTTCCCCAGGGTCTGCTCCCACGCGCTCAGCTTCCCCAGGGTCAGCTCCCACGCGCTCAGCTTCCCCAGGGTCAGCTCCCACGCGCTCAGCTTCCCCAGGGTCAGCTCCCACGCGCTCAGCTTCTTTTTCTCAGCCCCGGTCTCTCCCGTCGACTGCTGTTGAGTCTCTGGCCTCTGAGTCAGAGTCCCAGTTAACTCCCATGTCGCCATCATCCTCACCATCAGACTCACCCGCACTATGCCTTGCAAAGCAGCCCCAGCCTGCGCATCCAGTGTTCGAGCATCCGGAGAGTCCTGCTCAGTCCGAGCCGCCAGAGTCCTCAGAGTGTTCCGCTCAGTCCGAGCCGCCAGGGGGTCCCGCTCAGTCCGAGCCTCCGGAGTCTTCGGAGTGTTCCGCTCAGTCCGAGCCGCCAGGGGGTCCCGCTCGGTTCGGACCTTCCGAGTTTCCTGTGTCCTTGACCGCCCTGGGCTCAGGGGAGTCCGGGCATGTTGCGGCTCTGGTGTGTCTTCGTCGTCGCCGCCGCCGCCGCCGCCGCCGCCGCCGCCGCCGGGAGCGCGGTTGGCCTCCGGTGCCTGCTCCCCGTCGCCGCCGCTGCTGGGCTCGCGGTCGGCCTCCGGTGTCTTCTCCTCGTCTCCGCCGCCGCCGCTGGGGGCGCGGTCGGCCTCCGGTGCCTGCTCCCCGTCGCCGCCGCCGCTGAGAGCGCGGTCGGCCTCCGGTGACTCCTCCTCGTCCTCGTCGCCGCTGGGAGCGCGGTCGGCCTCCCTCGTTGGGACTTTGCTTTGTGGCCCCTTGGCCTCTGCAGCCTCCTGAACTGTGTTTTTTGTTTTGGGCCTTCCCATACGCTCCCCTGAACTGTGGACTGTTTTTTCCCCTGCTGTTTTGTTTTGTTCTAGCTCCGCAGCTGTTCCTTGTTTTTGACCCTGTATTGAACATTGGAACTCCCCGGCCTTGTGCCGCCGCTTTTGTTTGATCCTGTTTTTACTTCTCGTCCCCGTGTTTTGTTCTTGTTTGGACTGTGTTGCCTCTGCTCTGCTTCCTTGTGTTTTGGTTTCGTTCCGGGGCCTTCTTCCGGTTTGCTCCCTGCCTGGTTTTTTGTTTTTGTTTCGGGCCCTCCTTCCTGGTCCCCCGCCTCCCGCCCTGGTCTGGTTTTGTTTCTGGTTTTGGCCGTCGGGAGCCGGCCTTTGGGGGGGGGTACTGTCATGTCCTGGGCCGCTGGCCCAGCGTTTTGTGTTAATAGTTTATTTCCTGAGTTTGTCCTCCCTGTATGTTTGTCATGTTCCCAGTGTTGTGACTTGTCTGCGTGTTCCTTGGTTTATCACTTCCTGTTTTACTTTGCCAATGTGATTTCCTTGTGCTTTGTGTTTAGCTTTGCTTCCCCTGTGTAATTAGTTTCATTTGCCTCACCTGTTGTTCCCTGCTGTTTCCTCTTGCCCTGATTACCCATTGTGTATTTAAGCCCTCAGTTTTCATTTGTTCTCTGTCGCGTCGTTGACGTTTTTGTGCCCGTATGTTCCTGTGCTCCCTGTGGCTCCCTTCGTCTCCTCTTTGTCTCCTCTTATCTGTCATCCAAGGTTTTTGTATTTGTTTTTTCCCGTTGAAATAAATCCCTTTTAAGTTACGCTGACTTCTGGAGTCCTTCGTGTCAGCCATTCCTCGCCTGTTTCCTCCCCGGCCATGACAGCTTCAAGTTTTAGTTATTGGAAGCTGCTATGTTTAGCTAAGTTCTAGCTATTTAAATATGATGTTACTTTTGATTTCTTTTAAAAAGATGAACCTACATACCTTTTAAAAGGGTTACAGAAGATGTGCATTCCGTGAACCAATTAATATAGAACCCAGCATTCATTACTGATTAAAAACAAGGGCCTACAGTACGCTTCAACAACTCCTTTAAAGTTTTTCCCTAGGTGAGAAGAAGTTAGCAAATTAGAGCCGTTGCCAATTCCAGGTCATGTCCCAATACATACTGTGGGTCATTGGTGAAGTGAGCCTTCATTGGAAGATGGATCTCACAGACACAAAAGTGGGTTTGCAGTGTCTTTTTTTTTGTGTTTGTTTTAATACAGAGAGCAGTGTTTCCATTATAATTTTGTGAATTGCAAAGCTCTGTAATTTGTAAAAAAGGGAATACATGTGCCAACACCTAACAAAAGTAAAAAGGAGAGAAAAAGAGAAAAAAGGAAACAAGAGAAAGTTGAGCCAGTTGGCAGATGGTCATCATATGTGGTGAATGTTCCTTCTTTTTTGTCTGTTTTTACTCTGGAAAAAACCTTACATCACAGATAAAATACAACACACAAAATGCAAGCGTTCTTTAGTAACTGATAGAGATCCCTGTATAAAAATATGTGTAACTTATATTTATCTGTGCATAGCCTTGACATGATAGACCAATAGTGCTTTGCAACAGGTAAGAAACGCCAAGTGTGTATTTTTTTATTTGTATTTTTTGTACTTAAGATGGCAACTCATTGGAAATCTGGGGAAGAGCCTTGTGCTGAAAACAAGACACAGCAAATTAAATCCTTAGACAGTGCAGGAGCACTGGTGGTGTGCAGATCAATTTATTTTTAACACTGTTAGTATTCAGAAGAGAAACATGTTATGCATATTATTAGAGCTATTCTTTAAAGAAAAAGGAAAAATGAAGTACTCTCAGCCAGGCTGCAATTTTGCCACTGAGACTAATATACAGTTTCCTCTCTATCAGTGGGTCAAAGAGGAATTATATCTGAACAAGAAGATGCCATTAAGTATTTTCTTAAGTTTCCAGTCAAGGATCACAGTATATCATACTTTTTATTACCTAATAATAGTTACTTTGACTGCCGGTGCACTTTGTGCATATGCCCCCAAGTACAGCGAAACCTGGTTACTAAATAAAAGAACACCTAAGTACTTTGTTACACTTACTAATGGTAAGCTGCACCTGCTCTTATTTTCTCCTAATAGTTTAATCCTGGAAAGAAGAAATGACTGAAATATTTCTTATAAAAAAAACAACAACAACAAACATAAAATGTTAAAATTTAATGCTTAAGCTTCTAACATAAAAAATGCAAGCTATAAGCCCTAAAATCCGATTATGTATTTTCCTTATGGTATAATAATCATGTTTTGATGTATTACCTACTGCCTAATTTACAAGACTATAATGGCACTAACCATTAGATTCACACCCTTTAATTTAATCAGTGTCCCTTTTATGCTTGGAATTGGGAGATATTTCTACCTGTAATTTTCACTTCCAATATACTGCTTCAGTAAGAGGTATAAAGTCAGATTTTCCAAAATTATGCCACCATTCAATTCCAAGTCAAATGAAACTCTGTGGTCCTAATGGCTTCTATTAATACCTGTGCAACAGCAGAGTATTAAATCATTTAACATTGTAGTGATTATAAAGTTTCTGTTAGAAAGAAAGAAAGAAAGAAAGAAAGAAAGAAAGAAAGTTTATTCCACAACTGATTGCTAATTAGAGAACATATTTGAAATTGCTTCCTTGTCAAACAGATCACTAATTTGCCAAATTAGTGATTGGTTTAACAAGAGACCCTTTTCCTTAGCTTGAGCACTAATGAGAAATAGTTAAACAATAGCATTTTACCTTGATTTGAGGTCTAGTACCTCAATGGTAAAAGCAAGTGGTTTCTCAATAAAGAACTTTATTGTGAGACTGTAGCTGCTTTTTTAGATAATATGCCTTCTCGCCCAGCAACATTTTTATCAGCCACAAATGGTGACAAGCTGCAAATTTAACCCTAAGATATATCTGGTTTTTAAACTGCTGTCATTTTTAAACTGGGAATGTTGTTTGTTGCATAGTGAGAATGTATACCTCTGTGCAAATGGGTAAAGCCAAAGGAACTGAACAGAAGACTAGAACAGAGTATACAGAAGTGCTCAGTCCACTGGCACACAGAGTATTAGACATCTTATTAGTAACAGTTACTGATGAAACAGAAAATTATACACAAGTGCTCAGCACAACACTTTCAGCTTGCACGCATATACACAAACTGCAATTGCTGCAAAAAAGCACAGGCTCCCACATTCCTGCTCATTGCAATAAGAAGGTTAGCCCTGTCACTAATTATGACGCTAATTCATTATGAGAGAGAATTAAAACCTGGCCTCTGTTGCTGCCCAAACTCCAATCAGGCTGTAAATGAGGCAGAAAAAATGGGCTGAACCTGAGAGTGAAGAGACTCTTCAGACGTGAATTTCAACACCTACACTTTGAAAGCTCACTGCTTCATTCTACTGAAACAGAACCAGAGAATATGCATTTAGAGAACATGCATGTATGCAATCTTTTTTTAACTTCTGTTAAATTTTGTCATCATGTTTGATTAAACATTATAATCAGTGCTTGTTCAAACTTCTATTGTCAATAGAGTGCTTCTTCCCACAGCATAAAGGCAGGTTAGATTAAGTGGTGATTCTAAATGGGCCACGGGTGTCAGTATGTCCACAAATAATTCTTTCTTTCTTTCTGTTAGCCCCAATAATAGAACGGTGACCCAGTCAAGGTGAACCCCACCCCCACCCACAGTTAATGTTACATTTACACTCACCAGCAACTTTATTAGGTGTGCCTCACTTCACGGTGTAATTTAAACAAGTTGCTGGAAACATGCCTGCTAATGGTAGTCTTACTTTCCTATTGTTAGCTGACAGGAATGGTCTTCTGCTGCTGCAGCCCATCTGCTTCAAGGTTAGACATGCTGTGTGTTCAGAGGGGCTCTTCTGCATTCTTTGGCTGTAAGTGGATATTTGACTTACAGTACTTTTGTCTTCATATCAGCTAAAGTCTGGAATCAACAAGGCATTTTCACCCAGAGAACTGCTTTTTTGGATCATTCTCTGTAAATGCTAGAGGTGATTGTGCAGGGAAACACCAGTAGAAGCAGCCATGCCATGTTCAAAGTCACTTAAATCCTTTCTTCACCATTCCGGTGAGGTTTTCATAATATTACAATGGCCACAAGTAATGTTAGCTAACATAATGTTACACTATAGTTGATGCACCTTCAATTGATCATTTAAACATTTTATGATTAATTAGATCATTGCTGGGTATCAAAACCCAGTTGTTTTGCAACATAACTCCAGGTGCCCAAATATGTCTAATCTGGAAACTTCTTCCAATTTGTTGTGCTTTCCTAATAAAAGTATCACATCTGCAGCCATATATAAAAAATATCATTCAGAAGTAAAGATATATAACAAAAATTGTATTTTCAGTATGTGCGATGTAAGACACTTGTTAATTTAGACATGACAAAGTGTTTCATTACATACTTGTCAGTGACATGTCAATAGAGTACCTAAAGATTAAGTTCCAGTAAATCCCCTGGTAAATGACTGTAAATATTGAAAATACTGTAGGTCTTTTTCCCAATGTTAAACATGGCTGCAGACATAGCTGATAAATAATGAAGAAACTTCTCGCATTGGGACATAACCAGACATCTGTCATATGTGACATATTGTGCATCCAGTGAAGCCTCACCTTTTCACCCCTAATTTGTGCTTAGGATAGATACAGCTTGCACTCAAGAGGACTGCAGCCTTAAAAGAGACTATAAAGAGACTATAAAGGAAAAACCTTGTGAAATATCCTAGAAACCACCCTTCCCATTTTCGTTATTGTCCTGCGTCAAGGGAAGAATCTTTTCTGGAACTCCTCTCGGCCATATTATGACAGCTAATTAAGAGCATGATGAGTGCTACATTCCTCTGATGTGATGGTGAAAAATTAAAGATGAAAGAGGAGATTATGTTTCTATTATTATCATTTTATTTTGTTCTTGTTCTACACCTCAGTCTTGTCATGCACATTCCAAGTTCACTGAAAAAATAAGGACATCATAATTATTTGTAGTAATAAAGCCTGATGCTTTTTTAACAAGTGTCCCCAAAATGCAGTTGGACAGTTGAAATATCAGCAAACCCCAATGAGGTTCATAAGGTTTTTGATAAAATATTAAATGAATGATAATGGTTGTGCATAAACAAATATGTCTGTTATAAAATAAATAAATCAGATTGTTACTTGAGGCAACCAATATACCAACTGAAATGTCACAAAAAGTATTTAAACATGTTTTGAATACAAGACTTGTTAGAGTTCTAACCTGTACTTGTTTATAATTTAAAGCAACTGCAAAAATGCCAAAAACAACTGAAGTGACCTCTGTGAAAAAGTAAAGCATTATTTGTTTGTACACAGATGGTGATCAGATGAGTTTAATAAACAAGACAATTGAAGGCACACCCAGAACAACCAGTACTAAATTGGACCACATAACAGTCAGTAAAATCAAGAAGAACTGTCAAGACGCAGCACTGATTGCTGTGGAGATCAAGAAATACAACTCAATTCACAAACCACTTTGATATGGGATCAATAAGTTTGGATTCAGATGAACTGTGACACAGTAGAAAGCATTCATAAGCTAGTCAGCTGTGAGAAATAAGTGAGTCCTCCTGAGACAGCATAGAGTTGCAGAGGGTGTGGAAGATGGGATTAAATATGCACTTTAACTAAAACGAATAAGTGCTGTTTATATAATCACGGGTTTCCTGACCTATATTACGCCAGAAATCAGTTGGGATCATTTTTGTTAACTACATGCCTTATCATCCTAGTCAGTGATGAAGGGCATGTGAACTTCTGACTTCTGATACAGGGCACACTAGAAGAAGTTCTGGTGTGGAAGAACTGAAAGTTGTGTTTTACAATGTGCTTCCGATTCACACACACACACGCACACAGAGACACTAATGGGCGGCAGTGCTGCCATACAAGACAATGCTGTGCCATCAAAGTTAATGTAAATATTGTTTGTTTTCTTTCAGCATGTTGATGAGTTGACATCTCTGAACTAAAATCATGCACCTGTGGAAAAACTTGTTTCATAATTATATATTACCTGAATTGTTTATGTATATATATATATATATATATATATATATATATATATATATATATATATATATATATATATATATATATATATATATATATATATATCAAACCTCCAATGCCACACAGCTGTGTTTACAATCTAATCGCCACAAATCAAAGTCACATGATTCAGGGTTGTAGAGGCTGATCCAGGCAATGGGAAATGGTGTTTGGAGGCTTTTGAAAACACATTGATAAATCAGGCTACGCGGATGTGGGATTTAGTGGGTTATGATGCGAAATGGTTTAATTGGTGTATACATGTAGTACGTGTGGAAAGGATTCCATAAATATTGTCTCATTTTTGAATCAGGTGGCGTTTAGCGGCTTTTTAAGTCTTCATATGTATTTCTTCATAGTTTGAATGACTTGAGTATTAATCTACAAAGCAGACATTTTTTAAGTAATGAAAATCCACTGAATTAGAAGGTGAGCCCAAAGTTTTGACTGGTACTGTATATATAGAATAGAATAGAATAGAATAGAATAGAACTTTATTGTCATTATACATACAACAAAATTAATCATTATACAACAAATCATATAACAACATTCCGTCATAATATAACGAACAACTATCCAGAGAATAACAGACAAGACTAACATAGGGAGATGGGTGTCCGCAGCTGCTGCCACTACTGGCAGTCAGTCCCCAGAAAAAGGAAACAAACACACATCATGGGGTAGTTTGGTTAAAAAAAATCATCTGAGCACTGTTCCAGGGTCCAAAAAAACCACCTTAGCAAAGCATATTTGCACATTTAAATCCAGGATAGCAATATGGTAGGGTAGGGAGGGCGGGAGAAGATGCAGACGGAGACGAGAGGGTCAGGGCATTGTGGAGCCAGATGCCAGCTCCTAGCCAAAACAGTTTGCCGATAGTGATGCGGCCGTGGTACACCAGATCCAGCTCACACAAATCACAGAGAGGGCAGAGGGGAAGAGGGGATATTAAAAAATAAATAAAAATTCCCCACTCGCTCTGTGGGCGGTCCCTGTCCTCCAAGCTCAGGTCCTCTACCAGAGGCCTGGGAGCTTGAGGGTCCTGCACAGTATAATTGCTTTTCCTAGGACCACACTCTTCTGGACAGACATCTCAGATGTCGTTCCTGGAATGTGCTGGAGCAATTCTCCAAGTTTGGGGGTCACTGTCCCGAGTGTTCCGATTACCACAGCGACCACTGTTACCTTCACCTTTCGCATTCTCTCTAGCTCTTCTCTCAACCCTGGCTACATCTATCACTGTGGCTTTCTTCCTCTTCTTGTCCACCACTACTATGTCCGGTTGGTTAGTCATTACCAGTTTGTCTATCTGTATCTGGAAGTCCCACAGGATCTTAGCTTGGTCATTCCCTACCACCTGTGGAGGTCATACTCAGCACAGATGTTCTTGTATACCAGTGGTTCCCAAACTTTTTCCATCATGCCCCACTTCACCGGATGAAATCTTTTATATATATATATATATATATATATATATATATATATATATATATATATTGAGAACAAGTCAAATTTACACAGGTTCTTAAAGTTTACATTTTGGGATGACTGTGTAGAACAGTCATCTGTTCCTTCTCCTCCTTTATATCATTCTTGTATCATTAATATGACTAACACTACCACACAAATATCAGTCTTATCGACCTCCAGAACCTCAGACTGAAGGAAATGATGAAATTCAATCAAACCTCCAATGAACTGAGGTTGATTGATGACTTAGTGGAGGATTCTGGCAATTGCATTTACAAGTGAAATCACATTTACAAGTAAAAAACGTCTCTTAACTTTCTCTGGGTGAGACTACTGTAAAATCAAAGGGTGGCACTAATATGGTATCTCTTTATGGGTATAATGTACCTGGAGGAAGCAATATTACATGAATATTGGACCATACATATTATCAGTGAATTCTTTTTTGCATGCTTGTTTTTTTGTTCTTGCCAGATTAGTTGGTTGAATGAATATTCATGGTCTCCCTAAGATGAGACGAACCAGCGGGTGCGATCCCTTGACTTTTACTGTAATGGCACCAAGAGATCAAAGTTTTTATTTAGCCAGGGAAATGTCACAACATATGTAACATGGAAAGTGTTCAAATTTGCTCTCATGGTTTCCAGAAAATCTGTGCTTAAGATTTGAGACATCTGTCATTTCTTTCAGCATCTATATTTCGTTAGCCTAATAGCATAATGGTCTAAGTCATATTTTGGCATATTTTGAGATACCTACCTAATTCTACTCTGCTAACAGTATAGATTCATTTAGATAGATAGCTCAGTTTTGGCCAAAATATGACTTAGGCCATTATGCTATTAGGCTAACGATTTGGTTGATATACAGTCATGGTAAAAAGTTCTAATGTTTTAATTATCAGAACATAATAATAAAAAAAAAATCATCTGGTACTTACCAGGTAATAAAATTATTTAAATACAACCTCAGATGAACTAAAAAATATGACATATTATACCATGTTATTATTCATTTAACAAAAATCAAGCCAAAATGCAGAAGCAGTGTGTGAAAAGCTGAATACACTCTTACTGCTTCCATTAAAAGCACTTGATTAACTGATCACCAGTAAGTGTGACCACTTTTATAAAAGCAGATGTCTTGGCAGTTTGCTGGTCTGGAGCATTCAGATGTGTGTTAACAAAGTGCCAAGGAGGAAAGATATTAGCAGTGATCTTAAAGAAACAATTGTTGCTGCCCATCAGAACAATGTGATGTTCATCATTATACTGTGAGAAAACATATTCACAAGTGGACAACATTCAAGACAGTTGCCAACGTTCACAGGAGTGGTCCCAGCAAATTCAATGCCATGCTCAGAGAAACTGCAAAAAATCCAAGCGCTACATCTCAGACTCTACAGGCCTCAGTTAGCATGTTAAATGTTAAAGTTGATGACAGCACAATTAGAAAAAAGACTGAACAAGTGTGGCTTGTTTGTAAGAATTGCCAAGAGAAAGCCTGTTCTCTCTAAAACAATCATTGCAACATGGCAGCATGGCATTGGTTTGAAAAGCTGCATCTGAATGAACCACAAGCCTTCTGGAACAATGTCCTTTGGACAGATGAGACCAAAGTGGAGATGTTTGGTCATAATGTGGTATATTTGGTGAAAGCCAAACACAGCATATCAGCACAAACACCTTATATCAGCTGTTAAGCATGGTGGTAGAGGGATGATGATTTGGGTTTGTTTTGCAACAGGACCTGAGCAGTCACTGACTTGACCCTGAACTCCTCTGTATGCCAAAGTATTCTAGAGACAAATGCAAGGCCATCTGTCTGACAGCTTAAACTTGGCTGAAACGGGCTCATGCAACAGGACAATAATCCTAAGCACAGCAGAAAATCTTAAACAGAATGGCTGAAGAAGAAAGAATCAAGGTACTTCGATGACTACGTCAAGGTCCAGACCTCAACCTAATTAAAATGCTGTGGCAGGACCTTGTGAGAGCTGTGTGTAAACAAATGTCTGCAAACCTCAGTGAACTGAAGCAACATTGTAAAAAAAGAGTGAGCCAAAATTCCTTCACAACAATGCAATACTCATAAGTTATACTGAAAACCATTACTTTGTGTTAATGCTGCTGAATCATGGGGTGTATTTAGTTATTCACACACTGATTCTGCATTTTGGTTTACTGTTTGTTGAATGAATAATGACACTGTGTCATGTGTTGTTGCTCATTTCGGGTTGTATTTGCTTTAATGTATGACCTGCTAAGGACCAGATCATTTTTATAGTGTCCTGACACAAAAAGAAAAACCTTAGAATTGTAAGAGGGTATACTTTCTTTTTCAATTTTCTTTTTCATTAGAATTTAAGAAAGGCAATAGAATTTATGACTTTCTATTTACAAATTTATGAAATTCTATTGCCTTGGCTTATTTTTCCTTCATGATGAAGTGTATAGTAATTTAACTTTTATACCATATTTCACATTTGTACTGATGTAAAAAGAAGCTGCTTTTAAACCTTTAATTTTGTCTGTATATAGTTTATCTGGATATGGGTCTTAGCAATACTAAGATAAACTTTGAAAGTCACTTTCAGTCAAGGCTACCTCCAAATGTTATTTGAGGCTTGGCAGCAAAGTTTCATGACAGGTTGTGCCCCCGCTGCCCTAGTTGCCGCTTGGCCCTCCTTTGCTCTGTATGGTGAAAGCACTGCTCAGTACTGGCATGCCTGCAGAGAGGCTGTGTGTAGGGGGTGTGGGAGGGTGTTGGTGGTTATGTGTGTTGGGGTGAGTTGGCAGGACTTGGCCAAAAAAAAACAGTCAAGCAGCAGTTGTGACTTACACTAGGTTAAATAATTTCCTTCATCCTTCAACGAGAAATGAAAATTTTGAAAACTATTAGCTTTCAAATACACGTATGTGAACAAAGTAATGTCCTCCAGATTTATTTGCTCATCATTTCAAAACATTCCACAATACACCACTGACATCCTGATGATGCTTTAAAGGGAAAGTTAGTGAAATATGCCCTTCACAAAATGACAAAATAAAATAAGTTACCAGTGCCTGATAAGATTGATTCATGGAAAAGACATTTTTTTTAAAATCTAGCTTTCAGAACACTGCTTTCATTTAGTTGACATTTAAAAAAAATAATTAAAAAAAGGCATGCTGCACCAATTCATATTTTCAACTCAGCAATTGAGAATAAACACACCAAACAAATATTGCTAGTCTTTTCAGCTACTAGCACAATTAAGCCTTGTTTTGAAATGAAAAAATGTGACCTAGCCACATTGCTAATGTACATTACTTTATCTGTCCTTCCTCAGTCTCAATGTACAATATAAAATAGGACTTTTTTTGTTGAACAGCAGGAACAATGTCACTCAAGAGGATGGATTTAGGGGATGAGTGCATAGGGATGTAGGTTAATATTCTTCTTCTGTCACATGGCACACCCACACATATGCTTGTTATGTGTGGGCGCTTGTTGACATGGTATCGCAGAAGTGTGCAGCGGTGGCAGAAAGGCAGAGACTGTAAAACATTAGACAATGCAAAATCTACTTAGCAACCAGCCACAGATTGTCTTAGATTTTCAGTGTTTCTGAGCTTATTTCAGAAGAAGGTTTGTAATTCTTTGCCTTGGCAGCAACTTTATTTATGACCAGTAGGCTATGAGCGCTTACATTACATTGTTATCATTGTCCAGATAATGATGCTTTTTTTTAGTAGCAAATGATGAAAAAATTGGTGAATTTGTGCTGATATAGGTTATAGTTTTTAGTACCACAGGTTTACATTTACTGCACTGGTAATACTATTCATGATTTTAAGGTGGTTTGATTTAAGTCGTTAACTCCACTACCACCAGGACTGACAAATTGATGCCCATTAATTTTTTTTCCTAAGTATGTTTACACACACAAGGAATTTGTCTTGATATTTAATGCATAACAATGACAAGCATGGCCAGAAAAGAATTTTAAAAAGTAAAATCAAGTACTGCAGGTAAAAATACACAAGCTGTACTTGCTGACACATACGCTGCACACACAGCCTCATACAGACACCGCAAGCACCTGCTGAGAATGACTGCGAGTTTGGACATGACCCTGTCAAGAGTCTTCAGGAGATTAATTTTCCAGGCCTGTTTCTTCAGATAAAAACTGAGACTGAATTAGAAACTCAGACAGGGGGGAACAAATCTGAAAATGATATACATTTCAAAGGGATTAAATAAATCAGCACATTTCTCAGTCCCTTCATTTGTCCTTTGTTTCAAGCCAGTATTTTTTAAGGAAAGTAGACTGTTAGCCTTGTCAGAATGTATGAAGTTGCTTCAAGAATATCCAGTAGAAATTGTCAATGGAAAATGAATCCAGGGACTCCATGCAATAGTAATCAGGAGGGGGGGGGAGACCCCTCCGAGTAATTTATCCTCCAAAGTAATTTCAGTATTTATGGGATTCACCTTCAAAATGTAATGTGGCATGCAGGTAGAAAAAACATAGGAAATGAGAAATCCACTGAGGAGCGTGTGGAAGAGGCAGAGAGAGGTAGCGAGTCGGGGAGGGAGAGAAATCCAACGAGGGAGTCATAAAGTAAGTCATCTCCACAGTCTGCCATCCAGACAGGTTTCCCGTGACCTCCAGCGCCAGTGCCCTTCACATCTGACATTGTTTGGAGGACATGCTGGAAATATGAGGCTGTTACAGCCACCCCCATATTTGAATGCACTTATTATGTCTCTGTCTGGATAAGAGCATCTGTTAAATGACTGAATAGTAAATTGTGTGCTGAGGACAGCAGACTAGCAGGGCAGATAAAGGAGCTTTGTCTTAGTTACATTTCAGCAGGTAGCAGCATGGCTTAGACTGCCAACAGGTTTTGCTACTGTGCAAGCCTAATGGTGGATGACTGAGGGGAGGAGAGGGAGTCACTGGTAGAAGAGATGCGATTTTCCACTTGTCCAAGCAGTTTTCTGTGAAATTACATATGAGTTACCTTGCACACAAAATGTATTGGATGGTCTAGATTTTGAAATATGCATTATCTGTTACATGTCAGTTAATTGTGAAATTAAACAGATTTCGTGACTTTGACAATAAATGCTGGGTTTATGCAAACTTTTTTATCATAATATTTTTTTTTATTAATTATCACTTGTATTATTAATATTCATTTGTCTTTTTCCTGTTATCAATTTTCTGTGAGGACAGATTTGTGAGGTTGATAGAAATACAGTGTGATGCGTTAAATGTTCAGTCTGAAAACAGAATGATGGTATCTGTTAATTGAGTGAACTTATTACTATTCACAGGCATTTGGAAAGGTGATATTTTCCACCAGGAATGTGGGGAAAATGATTTGATAGTGTGTTAGGGTATAGAGCGGCACTAGCATTACTTTACACTTTTTTATTTAATTATTTTCTTATCCTCTAATCCTGTGCATTTTTGTACAAATTAGTTTGTTTTGTTCACACTGTGGGAAAACTGCCAACCCTGTATATTCTTTGTTTACATTTATTTGCTCTTTAGGGAAATTCACCTATGTTCTAATTTTTAAACCTGTGTTTCTTATTACTTTAATTAGATTTACTACACAGTGGAAAATGTTATTCTTTCCAGCCATTTATTAGATCATCAAGTTAAAATAACTAGCTGCTCTTACAGCATATACCTCTTTATTTTCAAATAATAATAAGGAATTGATCAGAGTAGTGATAAATATATATGAGTACTGGTTTAGATATCAGTAAAAGTACACTGATTACCCAAGCAGACTTGCTGAGCATATAGACACTGTTAAGTAAGATGCTGGCTTACATGTAGAGATGGAAAAAAGAAAAGTTGCTTCTGTTTTTTTAACTTCTAAAGATTGTGTGTTTGTACTTGAACACCACCCAGAACAGTTTTCTTTCAGCTGATCAGAATTCTTGGCTTGCCTTTCTTTTCCTTCAAATCTGCTATTTAAGGATTGCACCCCCTCCGAGCTATTGTACCAGTGCCACTGCTCTAATCAATCACAGACCATGCTGTGTGTGTGTGTGTGTGTGCGTGTGTGTGTGTGTGTGTGTGTGTGTGTGTGTGTGTGCGTGCGTGTGTGCGTGCGTGCGTGCGTGCGTGCATGCTTGCACATTCTTAAAGGGGTGTTTAGCTAATGCTATTTGAATGATTATGAGCCCTTAAACATCAAGCCTATTGCCAAATTGCCCTTGACACAGAAATATGTTGTTAGCTAAGATAATGTGCTGCCCATTATTTTAGGCTATAGTTCTCTGCCAGAATGCAGGATTATTTGGAGCTTGCAGGGTGGCAGCAGCTGCACACTTAGAGATACACAGAACATGGAACAGGGAGCATCTCCACCATTATGTTGCCAGTTGTGGAGACAAAAAAGAAAATTGTAGGTTATACCTAAAGGAAAAACAAAACAAATGCTCTCTACCATATATATAATATGAATTCTAACTGTTTTACACAAAACAATGGTATTTGCAGGAACAGCTCATTTAATAATTGCTCTTAAAATAATAACACACCCCGGGGGGTTAAAAAATAACTTTTACACAAGGTATGGTAGCTACACAGATTTGCTTTGCATTTTCATGTGGTACATTTTGAAGCTTCTCAAGCTCCATTTCTCAGTAAATTTAAGAAAACTCTTTCTTTAGCCTGGTGAGTTACACATCAAAAGGAGAAGAAGGAAAATATATTAATGTGAAAGCACAAGTAATTTAACAAAAATATAAAAGTTTTTCTTCACAGGGTAACTATAGTTTTCACATATAGTGCCATTTTTGTTTTAGGGGGTTTACCTGCTACCGTCATCTTTAGGTTGCTAGTATTGTGCACGTATCCAAGTTGTTCAGTATAATTCAGATGTCCAAGTATTTTAGTTAGTTGTGTCATGTCCTCTCTGAGGAGGCTTAGAAGCATAAGGTTTCGGGTTAAATAATGTTTTCTGTTAATACAGGTAAATTTTGTTTATGTTTTCCAAATTGATAACTAAGGCAATTTGACGGGTCAATAGGACCAGAAAAGCTCTACATAAATGGCAGTCCAGTCCATAACTACAGCCATGGCCATTTACAGGGTTTGAAAAACACAAAGGTCCAAAAATGAAGCTTGCCACAGGGTTTCGGGCATGCTGAAGAAGACAAGGAAGAAAAATTCCAGGATAGTATATGTACATTATAAGATGTTTGGAGGGCAAATATGGCTTGTGTGGTATGTCTGAGTTTTTCCCCTGTGTGTCCCCTCTGCTCTTTCTCGCAGCCCCATTTTCTGTGTCACTCTGCTTTTCATAACCTGCTGCATGTCTTTCATCTCCTCTTGTCTCTCTCCCTGTAACATTACATTCTTTCTGTTCATTTCTCTCTTCAGCTCTTTCCACTGTATTTTCTGTCTTTCCCCCATATTCACTCACTTTTCCTGAGACTCTCCACTTGTCTTTGCTTCTCAAGTGTATACATACATCTTCTCGGGACTTCAGTCAGCATTATTTTGAATTTAATGATCAAAATACGACTCCATTAGCACATAAATACAAACAACATGTGTTTCATACGATCATATTTTATACAACAATTAAGAGACTATAATTATACTAGGTGTTTGTGTTGTTAAATTGGGCCTTCAGGCTCCAGTGTAATTACCAAAGAAAATATATTTCTGTAAAAATTGGTCCTATATTGTTGTTGTTAGCGTTAAACAGCACAGAGACATAAAACTCTTTCACTCTCACGTCCATCTCTCCCCTGATCTCTCGCCCAGAGCTCATGGACTGATCATCATAATTGAAAAAAGCAAAATGTTCAATAAAGATTTTGCAGTAAAAACAAGATAATTCACTCCAGCCACTGGGACACACAAAGTGACACAGCTAATCTAATAAGAAAGTCAGGTATTTTGGTAATGTACAATGTGAGACGGCGCCACTCACAACATGAGAGTCTTGGGTTCTAATTCAGTGGTCAGGGCCTATCTGTATGGAGTTTGGCTGTCTGTCTCTCTGCAACAGACTGGCAACCTGTCAAGGGTTGTACCCTACCTTTCACCCTACAGTATGAACCATGATGGATGGATGGATGGATGGATGGATGGATGGATGGATGGATGGATGGATGGATAATTCAGTTATTTTATGATTTTTCATCTCCACCATGACCTTAATGGTAGGTATATCCATGGCTATAAAGCCACTGCATTTGGGCAATTGTTGGCACCATTAATAATAACAAGATGCTGCAGGTGTTTTGGGTTTGGGCACAAAAATCTTATCCTTAAACTGTATTTACATAAACAAGCATAGAAATTATTATCTTCCCAATATTGTTATGTCTGATGTTATGCAAATATTTGTGACTTGCATGCTTTTTTTTAATAAATGGGAAAAATATCACTGTGGTAAACCAGAAAAACAGGGCAATCACATTTCAAATAAATGAACTTATATCAGGTACACCTGTGTATAACAAGTGTAAATATTATTTAAAAACTAGTACTGAATGTTTCATCGTATCATTCAGGAAAATATTATCATGGATGGGTGTCAAAAAGGGGAGTCTGGAAATCTGGTGGTGGTTGTAGCAATTAAACCAGTTTGTGTTTTGTGGAAAACTGTACAAATAGGTGTCCAATGCATGACAATAAATAAATGGGAACAACAGCTGAGACCATTTCTGCTTCAGAGGCTTGCCTTGGGTAAGACTGTGTCTGGAAGAATAACAAAACAGATGCATTGTACACAACCTGGCTGATGCATTCCACATAATACATCATTTAATCATTGAACCTTTGGCTCTACGAGAGAAGAGAGGAGAGCGAGGGCTAGAGAGAGAGACAGAGACAGAAATAAATGGCTCAAAATGAATTCTGAATCCATGAGAAGTCATATTCATATGAAGCTTTAATTTTAGAATCCTCATGAAGCAAAATGACCAAATGTATTATCAGCCAAGACTAATCCTTTTTATATAAATCCCTACTTTTCCCACTTTGTCTTGCTATGAGAGGTCCTCTGTGTCTGCTGGATGCTACTCGCTCTCTTTATTCTTCCATAAAAACCATCAAATATTATGGGTGGAGGGGGGGGACACAATCTCATCCATCATGATCAATGTCTCCATGTGACTATCATATCATTTGAAAGCAAAACCCTACTCACCTTACCTGCAGTTCCCAATGAAGCAGAAAATAAGGCCAAAACATAGTCTGAGCATTACAGAGCATAAAACTGAATTGGAAAGCCAAGTAAAACAATAAATATCAAGTAAATAGACAACCCATGTAATGGATTGTGCACAAGAACCTTTTGGATAATGCAATTCTCTCTTTCAGGCAGACAACATACTTACTGCACTGAACTGGATTTCTGGTCAATTCATATTGGGTGTGTTTATAATCCCATTATAGTTCATCCAACTACCAAAGTTTGATTAAATTTGAGTAAAACACGACTTGAGAGGCAGTTTGACAGACAAGACAAAAGTAAGATAAAAGAAGTGCCAAAAAAATAAGTCAAACAGTCACATGAGTAAATCCTCTAATAGCACTAAGAGTAAAATGCTTTGGCAGGGAGTTTTGGTTGGCAGGGGTCTGAGGAGGATTATTTTTGCTGAAGTGACAGCTAACGCGTGAGAATATTGAGCTGGTTAAGCTAGCTCCAGGAAGGATGATATGTGGCAGCGCGGCAAGAGTGACCCCGTCAATTCCAGCCCACCAATTATTTATTCCAGATTCCACTAATAATTATGGTAAATGCTTCCAATTGTATCTGCTGTTTCTCTGAATCTTAATCTTCTCTTTCTGATGATCTAGTAATAAAGAAATTAGAATAAATAGTAAATAAATTGACAAATCTAAATTAGTCACTCATTTATCTAGTATCAATTCACAGTGTTTTTTCCTTTCTTGCAGATGCAGATGATCTATAAGCTGGGGAAATATGGCAAGAAATGTGTTTAAGAATAAATGAGAACATAACATGGTGAAAATAAATATGTGGAAAAATTAAGGCCATCAATAACATGCGATTCATCATGGTGAATCACTTTGTCTAGCGATCAGAAATAGGAACATATTTGCAGACATGACCTGATTATGAATCATACTAGCACCTTTTCCCTCCATCAATAGAACTGTGTGCACAGACATATCGTCACTGCCCATATAGTGTTTATTATACACTAACGTATCAGAATCTTTTGGGAAGGTTACTCTTCAGTCCAGTGAAGCCCATAAAGGTTGTTGAAGGCCAACTAGATTTAATCTTTAATCATTCATTTTGGCTCATCATCAACTGGGCGTGGTGTCTTTTTTTTTTTTTTTTTTTTTTTTTTTCAGTGTAGCTGTTAGTCAAATGAGGCCACTGAAATCAGCCTTGACAGATTTGGAGCATGTTACAAGCCCTGTTTGTCACAGGCTGTACCTGCCACTCAACTTGCAACAGAGAGAAAAAGAATAGGAGAAAAAAAGAGACCATTTTGTCATTTACCTTTTGAATATTTAGGTAACCTGAAAAGAAGCAATTTTAGGGCTCCCTGGGGCTTAAATGGCGTGCCTTGATTTTGTTGAAAAGTACTGCAACCCACACAAAACGACTGTACTAATTCCATAGTTTTGACTAATTGCTTATAATGCCAGGCTAAACTTTATATAGTTCATGACTGAAATCTTAATGATAGGTTTGCACTGTATGAAGGAGCTACAAAGTTACCTATATGGTGTGCACTAGTTTTGTGTGAAATCTGCGAAAGATGTCAATATTAACATTAAAAAAATAAATTAAAAAAATAAAAGCATTTGGAAATTCACTACTGGCATCTGCTTTTCCGCTACATCACCCAACGTCTGCCGGGTCTTTACTTCTGTGACTGAAGAGCATCCAGAAGATATACTTATCCAAACATCTGCAACCAGCAGTTAAACTGTTTAAAACCTTTGCATTATGATTTTGAATGCTTTTAGTCCTAAGTAGGTCAGTCGTTTCTGACAAAACCTCAAAACCATGACTCTTTCAGTCCTCTCTTGATTGCCTAATTTAAACAGGCATGGACTGACATGGCAGGTGATGATTTCAGTGTGTGGGTGTTTATAAAACAGCAGTTTTTTTAAAAGCGTGCATCTATACTTACCTCCCTTTGCTGCACTTTCTTTTTTCTTTAAAGCTTGCCTTTTGCAACATAATAATCTGACCACAATAACAAGGACACATAACTTTCATTTCTGTTCATCTGAAATTGGCTATATTAAAAATGCATATGTATATGATGGTTCAAATGGACAGCTTTTATGTTTAATGTGTTTTCAAACGGAACATATTCCTTCAAAGAGCATACACAGCAGGATACAGGAAGTATAGAGGAAGGTAGCAGGGGGTGTAGTCTTCTGCCTCTTTCTCATATTCTCTTCACATAATCACCTGCAACAGGATTAGTTCAGGGGCTCAGGGTCTGCCACTTGGTTCTAAATATGTTTGCCAAAAGCCCCAGCTGGCCTTCCCTGGTATTTGGACCAGGTACTCCAAGTCCTCCCACCCCTAAGGGCACGCCGTGCCTCCATCTTTTTGTACACCCAAAGCCCATGTACAAGACTGACTTTTCTCTGCATTTTATTCTCAGTGTTAGATGAAGAGAGATGCCCCAAAATTATGTCTATCAGTACTTGATGTCACTCCAGTAAAAACTGTAATTTGCATTTAGAGAGATGAAACAGACAGACAGGGAGACCGACAGACCATGGGATGAAATCTGTGTTTCACCAGTGAATGCGGCTTTACTGACTGTGCTCATGTCATGCGACTGAGGTCAGTTGTCATGCATTTTGCTTCCTGCAGTGTCATCATTTGCTGATTGAAGGCTGTAAAAGTGCATTTCTGTAGTTTGTAAATAACTGCGCTTATCTAGCAAACTAGTAATCAAACTAGCTAAGAGTTGCAAGCCCAGCCAGCGACCATGAAAGCTGCAAATGAAGCACATTTGAGAGAAAAAAAAGAACATTAACATGAACAGAACATTTCTAAAATGCATATGCTGTGCATTTTATGCAGATAGATTTTCTTAAGCCATAAAAAGTAGTAGTTGTTTTTCTCATATAATGATTCTTGCTGTTTTTTCCACAAGAAACCAATCAATATGGGCAAAATTCTTTAACATTTAGGAACAACAGGAACATCACACCTTACAGAATAATGCTAAATTTGCAGTTTGTAAGCATATAGCTTATCATTTCAAAGAACATCTAATCAATTCCCTACTCTTTCTATTCATGCCTGCAAAAATATTTTAAAAATGAAATGATCACATATTGGCTTTGAATTGACATCCCAATAGCCAACCAAAGTGACTGGAGCCTTGAGTTTTTCTAAGGCTTAAGAGGGAGAAAAAGAGTCAAGTCTGTATAACAGAGTAGCCCTTTATAGCAATATGTAATCACCTTATAAAGCAATGCACTCTTCATTCCATACCAATCATTTTGAAAAGTTCATGCTTATTCACCTCGCATCTTTTCATTTTGCTGTGTGTGGCTGAAGGCTTTCTGTGAGTATTGGCTGGTTCTTGTTATATGTCTCTATGTCCAGATTTGTAGCTTGTGCAAAACATTCTTCAAAATGCAGGTGTATTCACATGAAGTGCATACACCCCTTTCATATGAGGGCAAAGTAGGTGTAGCAAATTGCATCAATACTATAAATTTTTGCATGAAAACAAGGTTTTGTTGCTATAAAAGACCACATAGCTTTTAACACTCTAAATACCTCGAACAATATGAAGCAATATGTGAGCAGAATAAGAAAGCTGAGCAGGCATGCTAAAATAACAACTGCAGCTCTTGTGAAATTGTCAGTAATGCATTAGATATTTGATAGGAATTTATGTAAAGGACAAAAAGTTGTCATTTTTTTGCAAACAAGAGTGTTTTTTTTCTTTTTTTAAAAAAGATTGAAATGAAGCATTTCCCATTTAAAAAATAAAAACACTGGCAAATGGTTTACAGGAATTTAAATGCCTTTTTATGCAAAACATAAGAATCTGACTGTGTATATCCAAAGCTAAAGCACTGCAGTCAAACAGACATATGTACATCGATCTCAGGTCAAGCATAAAAGACTGTGACTCTAACACCTTGCAATCCTGATAATCTCTCTATGCTTATCAGCGCGGGAAGAGTAGGGAAAGATAAGAGCGTCCTGCTGTTGCTTATCCCCTCACAGCATGGTCACCACACTGATCAGAAGAGGAGGACCCAGGTGGAGACCTGGAACAGTGTCATCATCAGCGCTCAAACAGAAACGAAACAGTTTGGCCCAGGCACCAGGAGTTGGATTTAGCCAAGTTGAGAAATGCCAGCCAAATGCCTTTTTGCTCTTCTTGATTCCATGCTCTCTTCCCATAACAATATCAGGGCCCCTTCCATAGATGGAGAGAGGACTAATATTGAAAAGCCAGGCCAGACAAATAAGAGCAAAGTGTACTTAGCCACCTGTGAACCAGCTGGAGAGGAGATGGCCATAAGATGGTATTTGGTCAGAGATTTTGTCTCATAAACAAAATGGATGAAAACAACAGAAGCACTAGACCTGCTGTTACACAGAAAATCATACAGATCCTTAATCAAAATTACAAATGAATGGCAGTAGATGACCGCTCTGCTTGTCACATGAAGATATAATTATGACGTTTCCAGCTGAAGTTACCAGGTTACTTGCTTAAATCTGTATTAAGTTTCATGTTTAAGCTCGATTATTTAAATTACGTCACATCTTGAGCATGTCTCCATACAATTTGCAGAGAAAATGCCTACCCAGACCTTGCTAATAAGTGCTCAGTCTGAAGTGATTACTCAAAGAACCTGTGTAATAAAAACACTCAAATTCAAAATATGTGCCTTGAGGCTTTGTTTCACTGTTAAGTTATTAAATAATGGACAACTGCAGGGTAATAACCACACCAAAAATAGGATTAAAATATGTCCAACATAAATATAAAAAGTCTATGAATATATATACAAAACTCAATCAGTAACAATAAAAATTCTAAAAACAAAAATATCCAAGGGCAATAGTTCAAAGAGAAAGTGTCTGGGGTGGCATGGATCTTTCAGGATGCTCTGGGCTTTTTTGAGGCAGTGGGAACTGTGAAGATCTTCCAGAGAGGGAAGAGGGCATCTGATGATCTTCTGGGCAGTAGTGATGACCTTTTTTGTCCGAGCAAGCTGGTAGTCAGCAAACCATCATTAGCTATGCTACCTCCCACACGCATGCCCTCATGCTACCAGTGGAGAGCAAGCCCACAGAACATGAAGGGGTAGTTTGCAAGGATTGAGTCTGCCAGCAAAGCAGAACCAGCAGGGAAGCTACAAGTACTAGCCTCTTCAGAGCTGAGGACTGTGCTGCTGCTGCAAGAGAAGACTACGTTCTGCGAACAGGATGGACAGTGCACTCATTTGAGGACTGAGCTCTTATATAGTTATAGTTTCTAATCATGCTCATGCCACTAAATCTAAGGTGAAGGGGTATGAATTTTACCTGTGGCCAAACTTCACAGATTGAATGACTGGTGGAATAGAGCTAACACTAGCCCACAGGCATGGTGCTAGAAAGACCAGCAGCACGGGGGTGTATAAAACACCACAGATTGTCTGTAGCCGTGCAGGAAGAGAGGTACTGAAATCTGTGATTAAAGCCATCCTCGGTTATCACATCTCTGTTTTTCACTCGGTCAGAATATGATTGAAAAGTATCAACCTAATTGGTTGAATACATTTATGCAAAGGTTCCACATTCTGCTCTCCAGGCTGAGTGGCTAGTCTATAGAGAGTGAGAGGGTAATGATTACATGATGAAGAACAAATATAGAAATCAAACAGCTTAGCATGTCATCACCATGGTCTCTGGTTTGTGCCTTTGTGGAATTTAAGAGGATGCTCTAGAGAATAAATCTGTCTATTTAAAACTGGGGATAAATACAACTAATATGCAATTAGTGTAATGCCCGACAATCAGTATTTCTTTTTTTTAATCATATGCAGTGAAAGTATAGCTGTCAAATATGGAATATTAATTCTATATATATGATAACATTACACCTCAGAATCCTCTTTAGAGTTTTCTTCTTTTTTTTCCCTTTAGGATGTGTAAATATTCCATTATTTTTTGTTAATAATTTACTGCTAATTGTTATTTTTTTTAAACAATGTAATCACTCATAACATATTCAAACTAACTCACTATGTTCAATTATATGATATACCCGGACATCAGTCCACCCTGTGCTCAGTGTTAGCACTGATCAGCATTAATCTAATCAATTATAAAATCATTTGACAAGCCAAAGGCTACACAAATCTTACACTAACTGAGCTCTGTAAAGCATGTCATGCATTGTAATGAGAGTAATTGATAACATCCCACAGCCAGAGCCATTTGTGTGGCAACCGGGGCAGATGATTTCAAATATTGAGCATTCAGTAAGAGAAAACCACCATAGCATTGTTGCTAATTATACATTTCTGAAGCTACAGGGGTATGCTCCCCTGAGGGCTGACTTTCCCTATCCCTGATGCACATGCTCAGAGGCATCATATCTATGGTAATATTGGCTGAGCTGTGATTGCATTCTGCCTGATATTCTGCAGTTCATTAACCTATAGCTAAAAAACTCCCCAGACAGTTAATCTAATAGAGAGGACACAGTGCTTTATCCCCTCTGCTCCAATAACTAAAGAGTAAAGATAATTAGGGCCCAGTTAACAAGAGGAGATGCAGATTCTCTTTTTGCATGATATAGTTCAATTATAATTTCCTCCCAGTGGGTTTACCATTCTTGGGAATATTCACCATGTATACCCAAGGGTCATCCAAATACATTCCATCCACTTTCACTGGATGGCATTTTCACAGAGGGATGTTAGTAAAGTGTAATCCTTCTGGTTATTGCATGTCAATAACCACAACTCAGATAGAATCCTTCATTTAGCTCACACTGAGAACAGCACCAGAGAAAGTTGACCCTTCTAATAAGGTGGAAAAGTAAAAAGGAGTATAACAACGCTGATGCATAATGGATCAGCCCAGGTTTGCAAGCTGAATATCAAGCAAGTCCTCTCGTACACGCAGGCCACCTGAGCTCTGTTACAACAGAGTTGTTTAGGTGAGAATAAGTCGCTAGGTGAACACCCACCTTGACACTCACTTTGACACATGATATAGATAAATGAAGCATACTAATGAGCTTTCCAGAGCCTTCCCACCAAAAAAATAATAGATAATCCGTTAGTACTCATCCCTGTTCAGATTAATTCTATAATAAAAGAAGAGTAGTCAAAAAAATTTCAAAACAATAGATACCTCTGACTACTGAACATCAATATAATAATATGATCAAATTATATAAACGTAAATACTTTATAATTCATTTCACCTTCTGCTTTGTAAAGTTCAAGTAATTTGTACAATAATTGCAACTAAGAAAAGCAGTGCTGCAGTATCATGTTTAAAGTGGAAAAACTGATCAGGTGGTGTCACAACGTTGGTATTCTCAATGACTGCAGCCAAGATGTTCACATAAATACACAGATGTTGAATGGGTGGAGGATGTCAGAGTGAAAAGTTGCTGCAGCTGGTGCCAAGATACACAGTGTTTGGAAATAGACACAGGTACACATAGCCGGTGCTGCCACGAGGTACTGGCACATGTTGAAGTGGACTTGGCACTCAGGCTTGCGAACAGATGTTAATCCAGGACAGATAATTACATCAGTGAGTGAGCAGACATTTTTCCACTTAATTTCCGTCTTTTAAAAGTGTGACTTTTCCCCAGAGGCACTTGCTAGAGAGATGCCCCTGGATCTGTTACCTGGGAAGAAGCCTAAAGCACCCCATTGAGATTCCTGATCACCGGGATTTAATGTGACCTCGTGCTCAGTGGGGGGGCCAGTCAGCGTGTCAGTGTCACTTCCACAGATGTGTTGCACGGTGTGTATGTGCGCAAGAGAGGAGGCAAATTATCAGACTATTACATTTCTTTCATTTCTGACCTTCCACAGCTTAATAATGCACTACAAAAAGCTTTTATTTTGTTGTGAAAATATGCCTTTTATTGGCTATTCTATTCTTTAGCAAATACTTATTTCATAATATCTTAAGAATACAAAATGGAGGGAGTTAGAAGCAATTATTTTTTTCCTCTCCATTTAGTTTACTTTAAACACAACTTTTTCTGTGTATCCACCTGCTTTGCCTAGGTAATGAGTCTCACATGTACCTATATGTCAGCATTTCACAGCAGATGCGTGTGCGTGTGCGTGTGTGTGTGTGTGTGTGTGTGTGTGTGTGTGTGTGTGTGTGTGTGTGTGTGTGTGTGTGTGTGTGTGATATAAAAAGTGTGATAGAAAGAAATGCCACTTCAACAAATCCAGATTATTCTTCATTATTTTCTTTGTGCAAAACAATAATCAGATTAGATGAGAATAGGACAATTCATCAGCAGCTTTTCAGTTCAGTTTTGCAACCCAGATCCACAATGGTGCCATGAGAAAATGGTTCTCTCTGGCCCACGCCACAATAAATCTCACTTTAAATTAAGTTAGCATGTTCTGTTACATTGCTTAATGAGCTGAGCAAGTAAACAATATTGTAGTACTCTCACTGACTGATTGGTGACAGCAGCTTTACTGCCTTCACAAGGGCCTCAAAAGGACAACATGATGCTTTCATCATTTACCCCTTGCAAACAAATGTGGCATCGGGTGCCTTAATACGCAATAAAGTTGAGGGAGTCATCTTAGGAGGACCTCAGTTGTATCATGGTTGTGCTGTGTTTGTGTGCACACATGCGTATGTTTGTAGGTAAGTGTACAGGAAGGGCGCAGGACTGCATTAGGGAAATTTACAGTCCATAAGACATTAGATAATTCATGGTGTGGAACCACGCGATAAATAAAAGCACAAGCGAGAGTAAATAGTCTGCAGCAATGAGTATCACACTTGAAAAAGACCTTCCACAGACCTTCTTGACTTTGACAAAGCAAGTGTGCACCAATAACTCCTCCCTGCCTGCTGTCGGTCTGGAAATATAAGTACCCACTTCTCACGCTCTCCAGTAAGTCTTCAAAGGAAATTTTTCTATGAGTCACTTATCTAACATACATCTAAAACCTTGGATTTTGTTGCCGAGTTTTCTCCGTCCTTCTAGTAGTACTTTCTCCTTTTTGGAGATGGGAATAGGCATTTCTTCTTTACAGCAATGTGCGTCTGTCATCTTCTAATTGACAGCTACTAACTGTACAAAGTTGAAATTTAAACCATTCCATGAGGTATAATTAAATGTAGAGGCCTATACTGTGGGAAGTGAAGTGTGCCGTATTGAGCAGTGTTGATATCCAAAAAAAACCCCTTTCCAATCGATCCTGAGTAGAACTTAGTTTAATGTCCTTGGAAAGTGCGGCAGGTAATCTATTGAGTTATTAATCTGTGAAGGACCAGGGAATGCTGAGGCACACTGTGATTCCTGTGGGAATTCCTGTTGCACCAAATTATTTGCCACAACCAAACTCTTCTTAATCTAAGGTCCTGTGCAGGGTTTCTGTATTAACAGGCATTTTTTTTCTCCTGACTTTTGAGTGCTTAAACTAAAGTGAAGAGGGCAAAGAGAATGCAAGAGAAAACTGACTTGGGATCCTGAGGGAATTAATTTGCCATTGCATTCCATTGACAGGAGGACATGACAAAGGGACATGCTCTAGTACACAGGAAACATGGTTAACACTTGTAATCATCTATGGTGTAAAAGTAGAATTGCCAAGATAACACTTGCAAAGTAAAAAATTATATATATATATATATATATATATATATATATATATATATATATATATATATATATATATCATTGTTTGAGGGCTTGTCCTCCTGTCACAAAAAACAAGCAATAGCACATGGTGAAGCACTTCACATACAATTTAAATTGTGCCATTTCTGACACATCCCCTCTGATAGTGTTCAAACCATTGAGCTCAAATGGAGATGGCACTTAGCCGGGCACTTTCCTGGCCTCAAATATGTGACAAATTCATTTTATAAAAGGTGCAGGTGGCAGATGAGGCCCTGCAATCGAGTGTGAGCACATATTTCTCAGGTGCCTGGCAGGGTCTCGTTGGAAATGCCAATATGCTCCATACGTTTTTAATGGCTCATCAAGGAGCAGGAATGATACTATGCCAGGCCAGACATGTTTTACAATGGGTTAACATATTCTATGTGTGCCATAATCAGGCAGAGAAGAGCAAATGTGCACAAAGCTCAGAGAAAGAAAAAAAAATCATTGCTTTGGGAGGAGGAAGGGTATGAGTTTGAGGTGTGTGTACAGCAGATTGTGCTTCTCTGTCTCCAGGGTCAGGGTTGTGTTTTTCTCCATCTTCTCCCCATGTCCCAGAAGAATCCTAAGCTCAGCAACAATATGGCTCAATTTCGGCAGCCATTGCTCCTACTATTCTCCTGTGGCATGTAAGGAGGAATTAAAAATCTGTAATATCTGAGGAATCACACACCCAGACACACTGACCTGATATGTGACATTCTAGATTCATATGTCTGGAACTTTTTTCCTGGAATTCTGCTCTGGGGAAAACTCAAATTCAGTTAAGTTGTTTAAGAGCTGTGTTTGAACAATAATGTGTTAGGGGTTAGATGATGATGATGATGATACAAATTGACAATTGACTGATAAGCACTTTCATGGCCAGGTCAGGCCTGCTCCCTTTTTATTTCATGACAAATGAAGTAGACATAATATCTGAAGTTCATTCTTGTTGAACGTGTATTTTAATGTAATTTTAAACATCAGGCCCAGAGAAATGTTAATGCAAGTGAGGGAGGGCATTATTAGGCTGATTCAACTCAATTCAATTCAGTTTTATTTATATAGAGCCAAATCACAACAAACAGTTGGCTCAAGGTGCACTATATTATAAGGCAAAGACCCTACAATAATTACAGAGAAAACTCAATAGTCAAAATGACCCCCTATGAGCAAGCACTTGGTGACAGTGGGAAGGAAAAACTCACTTTTAATAGGAAGAAACCTCTGGCAGAACCAGGCTCAGGGAGGGGCAGTCATCTGCTGTAACTGGTTGGAAGTGAGGGGAGAGAGAGACAGAACAAAAGATATGCTGTGGAAGAGAGTCAGAGATTAATAACTAATGATTAAATGAAGAGTGGTGTACAAACACATAGCCAAAAAAGAAAAGAAAAAGAATCATTGAATCATGGGAACTCCCCAGCAGCCTAAGCCTCACCTCTGTCTCCCAAATTCAAACTGCGAGTTGGTTACACAGAAGAGGGGCCTGAAAGTTGAAGGTTCTGCCTCCCATTCTACTCTTAATTATCCTACAAACCACAAGTAAGCCAGCAGTCTGAGAGCGAGGTGCTCTATTGGGGTGATATGGCACTATGAGGTCTTTGAGATAAGATGGTGCCTGATTATTCAAGACCTTGTATGTGAGGAGAAGAATTTTAAATTCTATTCTAGATTTAACGGGGAGCCAATGAAGAGAAGCCAACACAGGAGAAATCTGCTCTCTCTTTCTAGTCCTTGTTGGTACTCTTGCTGCAGTATTTTGGATCAGCTGAAGGCTTTTCAGGGAGCTTTCAGGACAACCTGATAGTAATGAATTGCCATAGTCCAGCCTAGAAGTAGTGCATGCATTTTCAGCATCACTCTGGGACAGGATGATTCTAATTTTAGAAATATTGCCAAATACAAGAAAGCAGTCCTACATATTTAATATATGCATTGAAGGACATATCCTGGTCAAAAAATATTACACTATTTTTTACATGTAGTACAAAAAACTATATAGTGACATAATTGGAAGGTATATATGAGAGATATTTTAAGATTCTCTTAGTGGAATAAAGGAAGTGCTGTGCTTCTGGTGCTTTTGGCTCCATGTTTTGCTGCTGATCAAACTTAATAAGGTAGTTAATAAGGTACACTTTTGACTAGAACTTTAAGAGAAGCATAACACTTTTTAGAAACAAGTAATTGTGTTATCATGTTAAATTAACACTGTCAGGTGCACAGGGTTGAGCAGGCAACCAATATGGTGTAAATCTATGACAGAGGCTTGGGTTTGAATATGTCCTGGGCCATTTGCTGTATGCCTTCCCCCTGCTTCCAGCATTCCTGTTATAATAACAGCTAAAATGCCCGAAAACATACTTAAAAAATTGATACTAACACTGTTACAGATGATCAGTACTGATAATGTTTGCTTCCTAACTCCCACTTTAACATGAGTTTTTTTATTATTAGCCATAGCCACTAGCTGCTACCTTAATGATAGCTTACTAACAGTTGGACAAAAGACACTTTGCATGCATGAGTTTAGAATTGTTTCACTTGTCGTTTTGCTCTGCAAATACAGAAACACAAGCACTCAGTTCAGTGGGGGTCCCACTCTGCAGGCCGTTTGTGCCCTAAACGACACACGTTAACTTCATGTTACTTCAGAACTTGTGCTAAGAAAGTATCCATTAACTCATATCTCTGTTCACACTGACAATATTCTACACATTCGCTTGAGTAGTCATGTAGTAGGCTGCTGGTGCTTACCCTATGACCCCCCTTAACCATTTGCTAGGCGAAGCACTGTTTCCACAATGAGTTCATGTACATCATTGAAGCTGCAACCTCCAATACTAAGTTCTGTTAACAGTCATGACAGTACATTCCTCTAACACATTTCTTGTACTTGTATGTTGCTCAGCATATATGTCCTTACAATACTTCTGCTCATCTGCAAATACAGAAACACAAGCAATTCAGTGGGGGATGCACTCTGCAGGCCTTTCATGCACTAAACAATACAGGACCCTTGCAACCTACTCAAGCCCCCCCACCCCCCCCCCCCCCCCCCTCCAAAAAAAAAAGCTGGCCCACCCAGTGCCTGTGTGAGCTCCACTCATTGGAATCATAATTAACCTACTAAAATATTACAGTTGGATTGTCGATGAACATAATATGTGTCAGTGTGAGGATAAATGAACGCAGTAACAATAAGTGACCCAAGAACATAAAATGAAGGAGAGGGGGGTACCCAGTAGCTCTTAAAGCACATTCATGTGTCCAACCATACTGTGGGTATCACAATTGGATTACTTTTGGCTGCTCCCTTATTTCCCAAGGGGTTGCCAGAGCGGATGGATCCACATGTTTGATTTGGCACAAATTTTACACCAAATGCCCTTCCTGACACAACTCTGCCATTTATTCTGGGGGACTGGCACTACGAGCACATTAGATCCCCACAACTTCCCCCCTGCTCAGTTTGTATCTATTGAGTAATTGCTAGTCGTTAAAATCTAACATTAACGTGTGCTGGCCAGGTTAAGATTTATGATAACTGTTCATTACTTAAAAATTGTTGAGACAGGAGCTTCACCGACCTCTCAAAATTCTTAATAACATTATGAACGTAAACGCTAGTGGGGGCGGGACTGTGTGCCTGTCTGTCTGTTACAGCGCCGTGTGAAGTTGTGTGTCTGAGAAGGAGTTGAAGATGGCAGGATTGCTATTGATATTGTTACAAATGAGTATCTAATCCAATAGTAATTTTTAATATTGATTAATATCAATTTTTATTTTTACAACAGTACAGGAGACCAGCATGTTAGACAAGCTGCTCCTGGCTATGCTTTCACTGCTCTGAGATCAGTTACCATCTGTGCATTGTGTGGAAACAGAGCTAACATTCACAAGTACAGTAAATGAGTGCTGTGGTTTATCATCTTAACAGAAAATCTTTCTTTTACTAACTAACTTGGTCACATCTGTGATGTAGAGGAGGTAGAGTTAGTAAAAACTTTCAATAACTCCTTCAGCACAGACTCAACTAGCATTTTCAGATTAACATGCATGTTAACATTATACACCACCTTGTCAGTAATTTAATTCTCCCGTGACTTAAGAAAATTATATATATATATATATATATATATATATATATATATATATATATATATATATATATATATATATATATATAATTTTGAGCTACATGGTCTTCACAGTAAAGTCACACTACAGACATGAAAATTATAGAATATGATATATTGCTGTTGATTAAACAGAATAGATAATTACTGTTACATTTCATACTTTTAGTAAAGTGTACTAGTAATATATAGTATAAGTGTAGTGAGGCATTTTACTTTTACTAAAAGAATAGCAGGGGCATAGAATTAGGCAGGGATGGTACCAATATCAAATGTCAGCTGTTATGTCCCTACCAATATTTCAGATCGAAATATCA
The DNA here is from genome assembly GCF_007364275.1 of Archocentrus centrarchus. Taxonomy (NCBI): domain Eukaryota; kingdom Metazoa; phylum Chordata; class Actinopteri; order Cichliformes; family Cichlidae; genus Archocentrus; species Archocentrus centrarchus. The sequence goes on along the minus strand of NC_044355.1, from coordinate 9,966,533 downwards.
CACTTTGTGCTCTGCGGCTGTAATTAGCGCTGCACTGGACCCCAATTTGGCACCGAGGGGGATACCCACCCCAGACCCCAATTGAGTCCATGTCCTTAGCAATGTTAATACCAAACCTACACCCTTAAAGAACAGTTTTTTAAAAATTGTCAACCACTTGTCATTGTCAGCTAATAGTAAATATTTTGCTAACTATGAAAGCAAAAACTAATGTCCAGGATGTCCATGCAGAGTGCAACAAAGTGTACAAAGCTGTCAGCATATATAAAATAACAAAAGAACAGGCAACACAAAATCATTCAAATCGGTCTGTTTTAATCTGATCCCATTTGTTTTGTTCTGTTTATATAATAGATAAAGACCCATTTTCTTCTCTTTTTTTTGGTCAGGTTGCAGGGAAGGAGAAGTGGTCACTGACTCTGGGTGCCTTTCTGTTAAAGTCACTGCACGTAAAAAACTGCTGGAAGGAAGGGAAGGGGATGTGAGGACGCAGGTGAAGAAAACAGATACTTGAAGATGTCGTGACATGAGTGACACCTTACATGCAGACTGTTCTCGAGATAAATGAATAAGAAATTAGGTCTGACATTTGGAACACAATTTTATTTTTCAGGGGAAGAGGAAGTATGTCTTTACTTTCACAGTTCAGTTTGCTCAGCTGGAAACAAACACACATAAAAGAAGAACAACCACAGAAGCATTGCTTCATTCAAATGAGGAGTACACACAGGCGCCTTAACTACAATATCCCCAACACATCAGCTGCTTGTTTTATTGTTATAATACACATGTTCCATGGCTAACCATATCACTACCATATCATGCAGATAGATGTCATACAGCATGCTGCCAATGTTTGTCCCTTAACAAAGCATTGTGACACCAGATAAGGATACAATGCAAATTAGGCCTGGGGTTCTACAGTACTATAAGGGAGTCTGTCATATCCAAGAATTAAATGCAAATCATGCATTATCACTGAGCACACTCCCTATCCAGGAGAGTGATGCCTTTGTGTTCTTATGCAGCAGCAGAAGGTGCATGGCCTTCTGGGGCGAAAAAGACAGAGGAAAAACAGGTCTCTGACAGAAAACTGCACTCGTAACTGAAAAGGACTTGTCAATCGCATGAACAATACCCGTCTCTCAACCCCATAATTATGGGTTTCATTACACAACCGTGCACCTTTCTCCTGCTGTCACTACACTACGTGTGTCTTTGTATGCACACACAGGCAGACAAAGCAGTCACATGCGAATACACATGCAGTGAGACTAACTACAAATGGGACAACATTTTTTTTTTTTTTTTTTGTGTAATCTTCTTAAGGAAATGTACACATCAAAACAAAATTTAGCAAATCCTCAGGCTTGGCTTTTTGGCTATGGGAGAAAGATGGCACTGTACTGACAAAGTAATGCAAAGACACTGCAACAAAGAAATGTCAGAGGTGATTTTAATCACAGACTGTGACTATAGAGGCAGAGTCTGTGATCTACATGCAGGTACAACACAACCAAATGCACCTAATCTTTTTTATTTTAAAAACTCCATGAATACACGGTCTGCATGCATACTGTTTGATATCTGAGATGCCTGGTGTTTTAGGAACACCTTTTGTGTCTGGGGTACTTCTGTATGTCTGTGCGAGTAATGCTACTACATTTGTTCTTGTACAGTATGATCACTGAACCCCGTGGAAATACATATAAATTGAAACTCTTCATTTGGAGATCGATCACCTCCTTTGTAAAAAACACTGAAAATTGGTGGTTTGATCATGCAACTTCAAAAGCTGATATTGATAAATGTCTGCAAGGGCACAGTTGTTGTATGTAGGTGAGATTTCAGAGGTTTTAAATAGAAACCTATTATTTCTTGACATCCCACACAAATGTGCATTGTGTTTGATGGTGGCCATATAACATCCTGCCTTTGACATTTGACAAAGCACCTCAACATTATTTATAAATTCCCTCATATTAATAATGGAAGCCAGTGGCATTAGGGTAGTCAACTCAGTCTTTCATTCACTCCTTTATTCTCATATGCATGTGGTATAATGCTTTGGTGGAGGCCATTCAGAGCTAATGAATGGATGTAATTGAGAGGCTGGAGTAATACACAATTGAAGTCTTTCACGGGTTTTATGGATCTGAGGCTAATTAATGAAAAATAGAAGCCGCATTGTCTCCCATCAAATCCAATCCTTAATTCACCAGGGTCCCAATCACCCCTTCACTGGAGCCTAACATTTTAATCATCCTACCTCTAGAGCACAAGGCCAGTCCCCTAGTCGATTATTGCAATTCAATTTAGCATATTAATTATAGCCACTGCCAAAGGGTATGTTCTTTCTCCCTACTCGAGGTGAACGTGTTTTCCACTTCCAGCATGTTTGCTTATCTCTGGTCTCGTTTAGGGCATGTATATATTGCATTGTTACTATGGGAGACAGTATGGTAATTTACCTCCATGCACCCCAGACTGTCAGTGTAAATGAGTGGACAACTCTACAGAGGAGCTCCCACTGTTAATCCTTCTATGAAGACTAATAAAATCAATGATGCCCCCCATGGGAGGTGAGTGGGTTCAAAGGATTCTTGGTAGTGTTGCACATGGCCTTGAACTTTCTAAAAGACCCTTATGTGAGTTGAACAACTGCACAGGAAACAGTATGTGGTCAGCTCTCTTTTTGGCCTGTATAAATTGAATCACTCAGGTCAGGAGTGAATGGGACTTCTGGACTTGTTCTCAGGACAGTGGATTGAATGCACTGAAAAAGAGGAAGTGCTATTGTCTGTTGTCTGTGCTGACTGTAATGCAATAACACAAGATGATATTTGTGTGTATGTCCTTGAAAAATGTAAAGTTTATATGTGTGTATTAAAATATTAATGGCTGCCTCATAAAAGAGAAAAAGAGACTGTCTTTTCCTAGTAGCAAGGAGGTTGCAACTGGGATTTTTTTTTTTTTTCATTTGTCAAATGATTGCATGCAGTTGCAGCAATCAGCTGCTCGCCCAAAGGTTTAGCATGCAACACCCTCAGCCCCTGAGTGACCACTTGCAAGTGCAAGACACTCTCAGGCAGATTGGTGAAGGTTTGCAAATAATTGCCATCTAATTTATAAATTCAGAAAGATTGCCACCACGTTACAATCAATCTGAGTCAGTCTAAGCATAACTCTTCTGCAATATTTCTCTTTGCAGTAGAGGACTTGGCTCAGCTGGTTGCCTCCTGGTTGTATTCTGGTTTTATTCTTAGATAAAAGCAAGGTTGCATGTGTGTCATTTTGCAGTTAAATTGCCTTCCCGCAGCAACTGCATCATTATTTGTGGATGAATTTTTGAATTTTTGTTTCAAATCTGTGAGGCTCTGGCTGGACTCTGTATATGAGTAATGAATGTGAACTTCTGTTTGATGTGAATTTCTGTGAATGTGAACAGATTTCAAGAGTTTTGTGATTTTCACCAATTATCACAGTTAATCAATGTTTTCTCACAAACAGATTGCATGTAATTGTCATGGTTTTGAGCTTTGTGGGTTTGTGATTTGTTTTTCATTTTGAGAAGTGATTTATATTCATGGTTTTCTGTTGAGAGTGTTTGCATTTCCTGGCGCTTATGAGTTTTATTATCTTCCGATGCCTGGTATTGGTTCCCTATTTGTTTTGTTATTTGTGCCTGTAGTCCCGTTTGTTTGTAGATTACTTTTGGTTTATTAACTCCCTGTATTATCCCTGTGTATTCCTGCCTCCCTTGTGTTTTCGTGTCTGGTTTTGTCTCTGTCTCTGTGTTTTGTCTTTTATCCTTGTGCGTTAACTTAGAAGTATTGCCTCTGCGTTTAGTTGTTTGTTCTTGATATCTTGTTTAGTTTTCTCCCTGTGTTTTGTATGTATATTCTTAGGTCCTCTCGTTTTATTTACCTGGTTTCTGTTCTTGGTTATAGCTTGTGAGTATTCTCTCTTTTTTTTTTTTTTTAAAGTTTTGTTTCACCTTTCTTTGCTGTCTTGTGTCTGTTTGTAATGACTGTATTTATTCCAGGAGTTTCAGTTTATTCTTGTCTCCATGTGTTCCTTTTAAGTCTCTGTCTGTAGAACATGTCCTTGTTAATTACCGCCTGTCTTATTTTGATAGTCTCTTGTTTCTCGTGTTTTGTATTTAGTTCTACTTCCCTTCTCCTGTTTCCTCAACAAGTCTCAGCTGTGCTCCTACCTGTTTCCGCTTCCCTCATTACCGTGTGTATATATTGTCTCGGTTTCATCCCTAATCAGTTGTTTGTGTCTCTCTGCTTTGTGTTCCTGTGTTTTTGGTGGGATCTGCTCTTGTTTATGTTTTCTATTTTTGGGTATTTGAGCTCTGTGGACTACAGTTCCCTTCTTTTTCCTTAGAAAAACCTGTCAGTTCAGGCCCAGCCTAATCAGGTGGTGTTGGACTGTTCAGGCTGTGTGAATCATTATCCAGACCATAGTTTCCATAACCTTACTGCAGCTGGCTAATCCTCCAACTTCTACCCCTGGATGACTCTTCATCTTTGCCACTGCAAGCAGCCTGCTCCTCAGCTTTGTTATGGCCAGCCTGCTCATTGCTGCCACCATTTCCAGCTCCTCATAAAGAAGGTGGCAACAGCAGAATCGGCAGCCCCAGTGCTTGCCTACCAAGCCGCTGGAGGGTTTCCGCCACTAGCTTGCCGGTGAGCTGTCTAAGGTGCTTTGCTTCCACTGCAGGCCACCCAGCTGGCCAACCCCAAGACTCTCCATCTCCACTAAAGAAGACTGGACGCTGAGTGCAGAATCAGCAGCCCCAACTTGAACCTGCATCTCTGCCCGCGTGAGCTGACATTCCGTCCCCGCCAGAGCCTGCACTGCTGCCCACGTCGGCTGACACTGGGCTTTCCGTAATTGCCTCCACTGAGAGTAAAACTGATTTATTCCATTATGTATCTCATCAGCCTGAACTGATTTTACCTGAGAATTTAAGTCCAAGCTGGCTGTTTTTGAGACTGAGTTCATTTTCTGTTTCTGAGCCAGCAAATGTAATGTTTGAATTTTCTGTTTCTATGTCTGTAAATTCCAAGGTTCGGTAATCAGTTTCTGAGCCAGTTAATTTTGAGTGAGTGTTTTGTGTTCCTAAGCCGGCCTGTTCAGAGACTGAATTTTTTGTACCTCAGCCTCCTGATGTTTCTGAGCCAGCTCAGTCTGAGACAGTTTATTATGTAGCTGAGCTTGCTCTCTCTAAAACTGTGTGTTGTGCTCCTGGGCTGGCCTTGTGTTCCTGAGCTTGCTCCCTTAGAGACTGTTTATTGTGCTCCTGCGCTGGAATCCCTAGAAACTGTTTTTTTTTCCTGAGATGGCCAGTTCTGACACTATCCTGCATTTAGGTCCACACTCTGCCTGCCGCACAGCTGTTACATGACAGTAATTACCAAATTGACCCCTTCAATCACAAATTGATACCAGACACTTTGAATTTGGAAGCTGACTGTGAGTGGTCACAGACCTGATCCCCATCTTTGAAGCAACCATTTCAAAGGCAACAAGATCAAACGTTCATTGCACATGATCAATAATAAATAGTAAATAATTCTGGTTGTGCTGCAGTCTTAACCACTGTTTTCCCTAGTGTACTTGTAGCATCAAGGATTCTCTTTCCTTTCAGGATTTAGGAGATTATGATTTCCTTCCTATTAATAATGTTAATAGCATGATTTGTATACATCACATTAAAACTAACATGCCTAAGGGCAAGCTGAAGCTTTGCACATTGCAGTGCAAAGACTGCGTGATGTAAGGTGATGATAAAATTAGTCCCCTTGCTGTGGGTCTGTCCTTGCGTGGCACATAGGACTGCTACCCCCTGCTGACACCCAGTCTTCATCTCTGCCTGGCTGTCCCTACGCTCCTGGCATTCCTAACCAGACCTCTGTCAAATCCCAGAGAAGAGGCAGATGGGCCTGGCTTTTTATGTACTAATCAAGGAGGAATTTGCTCCCTCACAGACATATCACCTCTGACCCATGTGTCTAGTCACATTTATTATTCATTCTCACAGAGGTGAGCTGCTCCAAAGGGTCGAGACCAGAGTGGAGGATGAGTAAGCAGAAGCAAAGAGAATGTGGGGTGATGAATGCTTGTTTTGCTTTGCTCCAGCTGCCAGCTTATCCCAGTATTCAAGGGTCCCTCAGACTTTACACAAGAAAGAGGACCTCATGTAACATGCTGAATCAAAGCATGTGGTCCATGTTTTGCTTTCGTTGTCGTCGCTCACACATTCCCTTTCTTACGCCCTCTCATTTCTGGTGGCAGCAAGGGACAAAGCATCTGAATAATATCATCAGCAAAATGAGTGAGAAGAGAAGCCAGCTGATCTTGGGTTCATTTAAAAGTTATAGAAGATATAGTTTTTCTTTTCTAAATTAATTTTAAGTCAAATTTAGATGTTATTGTAGGCTTTATCTGCTTGGCCTGCATGGCTACTTCAGTTGGATGAAAGACGTTAATTAAAAAAAAAGGCTTATGCTATCATTTAATGTGCCAATTAACTTAATATTAATTTTATTTCATTTCCATTTGAGAAGACATTATATAATGATGAACAGGAATTTGAGTAATATAAGAAGGCAGAGCAGTGTTCTAAGTAAAGGCAGGAAATTGAATTGGAGTTTAGATGCAAAGGGTGATACAGCAGAATTAGCAGATGGGTGGTGGAGGCTTCAGATGATACTTTCAGAGGTGAAGAGGGAGAAGACAAGGGTTGTACTAATGATGATCTGACAGGGAAAACGCAAGAATAATAATGTGTTTTAACAAACCAAAATCTGACTGACTGGCTCAAAGAAGGCAGAGTAGTGAGGGTGAAACTGAGAATGAAGAAAAATTGAAAGGGTGGGAAAGAATATGATGATGAAGAAAATAGAGCAGCAGATATAGCCCAAACAACCAGGACTGCAGACAGACAGGCTCGAGGAAAATAAAAAATTCTGTCTTTGCAACCCAAGCGCAGGCAATTGTAGTGAAAACATAAATTTTAGCCCATTAAGTACTAGAATTACTGCCATCATTACTGTCAACATTACAATATTTTTCAGAGCGTCCTTGAACACACCAACAAGTGGAGTTTTCAACCAGCCACAAGATGACAGCGGAATAAAATGTTCACTGTGATAGATAGCTTAGCTTAAGTAAAAACCACATCTCTGCATGATTTTAAAACCACACACTGTTTAACAGAAGCTTTATGGTACTTTATTTTGGCTCAAACTAGCAAGCTGCATCCATAGACTGTATGGGTCATTCACACAAAAACACGCATCTGCTCTTTAGTGTTAAGTCACATATGTTGCTTGTCACATAATTACATTAAAATCTATGTTTAGACTGTAAACATGCTTGTTTTTGCTGCATTGTTGCACTGGCTTCATTTTGTTGGGCCCAAAGTTGTTGCTCTGTCAAAACCCCATCCCCGTCCTCATATGAGGACATCGTGGCGGTCAGTTTAATCAACTAACCAAGGTGCAATAAACAATACATATGCTTCATAAATATATGAGCCATATTTTAAAGTTTAATCTTATGTGGAAGATTAAAAAATATTTTCCATTTTCACTTTTCATTTAGAACATTGAACAGAAAGAAAAATACGTACTGAAGTATATTAGCTACAGAAACATCCTGTGCCTTCTAATATCCATTCTAATTTGTTTACAGCACTTTTAAAACATTACAGCCGATGCAAATATTTATGAGATTATTTATATAATGTATAATCAACACAACAGGAGGAAGACTGAAAAAAAGTTAGAAGTGCACAGAATAAAAAGCTATAGCCAGAATGCTAGAATGTAATAAGGTCAGCAAGTACCAGAAAAATGTGATCACTTCTCAAAGGCTAATTCCATATTACATTCATGTTAGCACACTAATCAATTTAGATTCAACCATCAAGCTTAGTCAGATCATTAGGAAGCAATTTTCATTTTGCCCAAGAGTCCATTAGTTGCTTGAGTAACATTGGACTCTAAATTGATGCACTCAAATTGCATCTGGACTGATTTCAGAACAACAACAAGCATACAGAAATACATGCAAATGCATCATTAGATCTAAAAACACGCTGTCAGTCGCAGCCACTGATGGTGCCGGCACACCAAGTAGTAACGTCTTCAGATTACACCCAACTTTGCCAGTCATTCCAATTGCTTCTGTTATTGATGTGTTTATGGTGGCATTGGGCACTCCTGCTCCTTCACATCTTAATAGATGGAAATGGCAGAGTGAACGCTCCACTGAACATCACAGGAAGTGACTTTCAGCTACCTTACACAAGGTGGGCAAATCAGTGGGGAGCAAGCCATTATGGCTGTGTTGTGGTTCATTTGAGTGCCATGCACTGTGCAAGAAAACATGATCTTTCCAAGTGGCCAGGGGATTCTGCACAGCAGGGTCGCTGGGGAGGAGTTGTCCCGTAAATTACGACTAATTACAGCTTCGATTGAGCTGAAATCCAGTCTGCTAAGGCCCACATTTTCTCTAAGACACAGGGGGGATTTCACTCTTCCCCACTTAAAGCCCAATATCCATAGGCAACTGTGTGAGACTTAACAGCTTTTTAAATAAGCTTTCTAACATGCATTTAAATATTGTACTGTTCATATGTTGACAGGATGTTACAATATGGTTTATGGATTAGTATTGACCAGAATATTTTTCAAAATTGCCAATAAGATAATGTGGTCTAGACCCACCTTTTTTTGTCCTCCCCCCCCCCCAAAAAAACTATGTTTTACAATACTGAACAGTCGCAGCTTCAAAGCTTGACATGATGCAAGTATGATGTAACTCCCCTCAGCCAATGGTTTCAGAAAAAAAAAAAAACAGAAAGCTGTTTCTGAGTCGATAAAAATGGAAGCCTCTACTGGAAAAAATATATTTCTTTCTTTCTTTTTTTTTTTTAAATATAGTTTTGGTTGTGATGTTGGGCCAAAACATAGAATTAGTCATATGCAGCTTTTACCTGAGACAGGAGATTTTTGCTTTCACTTATTATCATGCATTAGGTGCACAAGACAAGATACAGTCCAAGATATGCTAGGATTTTTTATAAACTTCGTTAGCATTTGTATTCTATCAATAAAGCAACAGCCCCAAAGCATGTCTTCTGATAGAGAAGAAACAGTCGTGAGGGTGTGAGAGCACAATGGTACTGACATGCTCAAAGATGTGAAATATTTCAATTAAACGATTCCAGAGACTAATAATAGAGCAATACTGATAGTCACAGGCCGGTTTGGGTTTTTTTTGGTAGAGTTGAGTGTATTTTATGAACAGAAAGAAAAAAATGAAGATTAAATGTTTGGATTCCTTTTAAGCCCCTAATCAAAAACTCAACATAACCAACAGTGACCATAAATCCTTCTAGCCCCTCACTGCTTTGTTAAAGATGATCTCCACAGAATTATTCATTTTACTGTTACCATGGGCACAGGAAGAAATCCCCCCACACCCACACCCACTCTGCTTTTCTCTCGTTTCCTCTTTTTTTTCCACTGTCAGGGTTACTGTTATTAAAAAAAACAAATAAATAAAACAGCCAAACAAAAAAATTAGTCTGCAACTCTGCATAGTAACAGACTTACTCGGTATGGCACAAGGATATTTCTGAGACATCCACTAAAAATGCCAAAAATTGTTGAATGGGCTGGAGGTGGTAACTGGGTTGTTGAAAGTGAGTGAGGTGCCCAATCTTCTCAGTGAGGGTGGCAGACAGAGCACACATTAACACCTGTGAGACTGGTAAGCCACAGCTTTGGCAAAGCCTCTTAGACCAGGCCTGTGTCATCCATTTTATATGGCTCTGGCACAGGGGCATTTATACAGTACAGCCTCAATGCTGCATTACAGAGTGCTTCAGCGGCACAACATGTGTAGAAAAATGTTCTTTTTGTCCTGACGCAGAATAGTCTTCACATATGTGTGAGTTTTACAAAAGGAGGGAGCCAAGTCGAGTCAGTTCATCTTTAAACACAACCGATGTTGACCAAATTGTTCCATAGCAAGTAAACCATCAACAAACAATATTTCAACAGCAGCATTTTGAACCAAGTGCAGTTGTGGCATTAGAGAGAAACTCTATAAAACTTGGAGGAAAGCATGACAGAACTGTCACACACTTAGACTATTGCAATAGTCTACAAAAAATGTATACATAAACTGAGCTACAAATAGAGATACAGTGACATTTGAAATCCAACTTGTCGTTCTTGAAAATAGGCTTGTTCTTTGCACCGCTATCTTTGCATTTCTGCGTGTTGCTTTTGTTTTTGGTGCGGCATGCCTAGTATGTGGGTGTGATATTCCTCTGAGAGTTTTCAGGATTAGTAAGCACTATATCTGTGACAGTTAGCAGGCTGTCACATATGGCTTACCTCTTTCTTGTAGAATTTATGGTCAGGGCACATGCACTGATCTGGCAAAATAAGCTAAGCCACGAGGATGACATGTTCAATTAAAGCAGCTAAAATCCCATTATACTGATTAAACATCTCTTAATTGCCAGTTCATTAAGTGCACCTACTATAGCTAAAAGTAATTCAGTCTAATTCAACATTCTTGCAGTAAATCCTACCTTAATAAGGTTATAATGTTTTTTTAATCGAGTTGCAGTGGTGAGATGTCATTATGGCATTTAGTCTGCTCTCACTGATGAAGAAGGTAGGCAAAATATTGGAAACTCCCTCCATATACAACTCATTGGTACCACAAACTATGCTGCTAAGAATGATCAGATGGTTCAGTAAGCTACTCACCTCAAACTGTTTCAACAAGAATGCATTAGTTTAATAAGTAAATTGAATATATAGTCAAATTTTAACCTTTTGGGGGGCATATGGACATTTCAAGCATGATGTCAGTAAGAGTTTCAAAAACAAAGTGATGATTGATGTGATGGTTTATATTAATCACTAATTACTGTAGTTCAAAAAAATATTCTGATATTGATGCTCAGTGTGGAATCTCAGCTCTAATTTTTTCATTTTAGGTACCTGGACTTTTTTTTTATGCCAGACTCATGTTGCAGAATGTGGTCTGGTATTGCCTTGCTGAAGTTAGCAAGGTTTTTACTCACAAGATGTGCCACCATATGTTGTTCAAATACCTTTATTATTGAGCAATAATTGTGCATTACCACCCGTCCCCCCACCACCACCATCACTGATGCTGGAAACAGAACAGTGCACTGATAACAAGCTGTATGACCCATGTCCCCTTCAGCACGGAGGACTGAAGTCTTGATCATGCTTATATATGAGGTTCTCATTTTAACTTTAATTGCTGAATGCATCTAAGAAGTGTGTTTGCCAACAATGTTTTTCAGAAGTATCCTGATCCCTTGCAGTGATTTGAAATACAGAATTGTGTCTGTTTTTAATTTCTTGTTGCTTCAGTGTCTGAAAATCACTGACTTTTCCATTTGTTTTCTCTTTTCAGAAATTCAAAAACTGAGCCTCTTAATCATTTGATGATAATATCCCTCTTTTTTTATTTATTTATTTATTTTTTTTTTTTGCAGTTTTAGTGATGAGCTGCTCATTTACTTCTGAAACACTCAGTTTCTCTAAACTCTTTTTTCCAGTCATGTTACTGACCTGTTGACAGTACCTAATTAGTTGTGAGATATTCCACAAAGTGTCTGTTTTTTTACATGAGTATGAGGTATGAGGCCTAAATCATAAATTAGCCAAAAAACTGTAGTTTTTTTAAAATATTTTTTTTGTAGTTTTCACTTATGCATATTATATGGGTGAACACTGGCTTTCTTATTTTGTGTTTTTATCTTACCTCTGTTTACTCAATTCTGATCAAAATTAGATTTTTCTTTACTGTGTAGTATTACTATTTGGTAATGCAGTGAAAAGTATACACAACAACATCATTAAGTTGTATCTTAGCAGCCAGCAGGAAAAACGTAGTAAATGTGGGGAAATGGACATTGTTACTGAGTAGTACTTCAAGGAAAACACAGTACTTCTTTTTTTCCTGCTTGCTGATATTAATGATTGGCTTCTTTGTTGTACCATGGCAGGCATATCAGATGCAGCTGCTATGGAGATGAGATCCTCCTCAGGCTAATGTTAATGGGATTCCCACACAAACACCTATCACATGTCCTTAAAATGCTATACACCTGTTCTGTTTTTATTTATTTTTGCTGCCTATCTATTAAAACTATTTCTGCAATGCATAATTCTTCTGGGATTTTATTTTTTAGAATTGATCTCAAAACAATTATTAAAAATTTTGCATTAAAATATTAGCATCTGGAAGCCTGTTTGCTGATTTTACTGCACCCTGATGGCAGAAAATACAGATAAGGTTAATACACAGAATCTATTATGTGAAAATGTTATTTTTGCATACTGCTGTTATCAGTCCTGCAACTTGACATGGGACTGAGAGATGTCCCCACTACACTAACAGCTTTCCAAATGCATGGGGATAGATTGACAATAGTTGTAAGGAAGTGGGGGACAAATATATGATGTGGGAATATGCCTGCAACCTGTGAAGAGGATGGAGACACATTTATATTCTGTAGTGGGAGACTCATAGAGGTGGTGAAATGAGATGCAACTTATGCCATATCCCTGTTGCATGGTTGCAGAGAGGAGTGGGGGATAAAAATGATCACTGCAATCATTAAATCAAATTGACAGGTGGCTGCAGTCAGTTAAATGCTGAATTTCGTCCAGTATCTGTGGGATTAAGGAGCGATGTGAATTCTTTGTCGGTAATTCTTCAAGACAAATAGCAGGGCTCCCTTGACACCGCCCCCCTCAAGACAGCAGGCAGCCTGCACTAATTAGCAAGGGAGGTGTGAAGGAGAAATCATTACTTTATTCACACACTGTGCCCTACATACCCCCCCCCAACACACACACACACACACACCATCAGTCCACCTCTCTCCTTTCCCTATAATCTGCAGCACGGTGTGGTGCATGTGCATATTCATACGTTCACATGTATTTGAGTGCAAAGTTTGTACACAGCAACAGTGGTTTGTGACTTTTAGTTCAAAATAGAGGGCAACTGGAGGACCACAGTCAAAGGCAAGAACCAGAAATTTTGGGGGGGGGGGGGGGGGGGGGGGGGGGTGATAATGGTAGGCCTTGTGGGAAAAAAAAAGAGCATCAGACTTGCCAACTGTATGGTAGGGGGAGGAATGAAGAGAACGGGTTTGTGCTGCAAGGTGTGGGCAGCTCAGTGCGGTGCCTCCCTGGGTGTAATTACAATAGAATGGTCTCTGATTGATTGTTTGAGCTAGCAGGACCTCCAAAGCACCTCTGTGCTGTGGATGAGGCCTTTGTAGCAATGCTTAGTGCCCCACGACCCCCACCACTCCCCGCACCCCAGACCTCAGCTGGGCTCCTATTCCCAGCAGCATGATTCATGAGCATAGGAGCACTCTTGTGACCCAAGCAGGCCTGCAGTCCAAACCATCAGGTAGCACTCAAAACAGTTGCCCTCTCCACAATTAATTAGACACAGAAGCAGAGGGCAACCACCACTGCCACCACCTTCCCTCTTTCATTCTCCCATTTTAAAGCCTGCATTCATAGCTGTTCATAATCAGATCAGTTACCACAGAGCAAGGATCCAAGAGAGGGAAAAATAACCACAGTAGGCTGATCTTGCTAGAAGCGCCACTGTTAATACGCTAACACAATCCGCCACAGGCTTACCAATCGGAGTACATAGTCAAAGCAATCAGATTTAGGGCTAGATTCCACAAGTAAAGTGATGCACTTAGTACATCCTGGCCACTGTCTCTTCAAGAACATCTTGAATATTTAACCATGGCTAGGTTTTACATACAGGCTTTTAAAATATGATATTTATTTCATGGGGACAGAATGCATAAAAGCCACAAAAATTGAACCCTGTTGCATCTTCACTCATTTCAAAAATGCACTTATATTGAGCAGCACTTACCAACACAATGCACTCACTCTGTTTGTGCCTCAAGTTACACTTACTACGCTCACAAAAAGTCAGGGGAAAAGGCAGGGGAAAGTAGATAAGTACAGAATACAGCAAAAGGTATCGTAAGGAATTCCATTGACTTTAAAGGGTAGCTGTTTTTACATTTTTTTAGCAATAGATACTGAAAGTAAAACATCTGTGCAGGTACTTTACTTTACTTGCACACTCAGCACCTCAAAGGGCACATGAAAACATAAAAAAGTGCTCTAAAAAAGATACACAGAATTTCAGTCATATGTGGTTCACAAGAATATCTAAGGTAAATAGTAGCATTCCACATAAATCCCCCTCAACTACTCACCCACTCAGTCCCCACCCTTGAAAAAAAGCACCATTTCAGCACATATTCATAAAGGTTCTCTAATGGCTTCCAGAGGGACGAGGGGGCCTTCTCCTCAGACAGAGACATTTCACAGCCCCACAGGCAGAGCAGAGGAGAGCCAACAGAAAAATATCAAGTCTGAGAAAGAGAAAGAGAGACAGAGAGAAAGAGAGAAAAGGAGAGGACGTCTTCATCATGAGTGGAATAGAAATGATGCCCCACTGGGTTCTATTAGTGAGCTTTTACATACAATGGAAGCCTCACCAAGCATGGCAACAATGCAAAATCTCCAGTTACTATGGCAGGAATATACAGATTGTTCAGAAAATCATACAGTACCTTTTGTATATCCAGTACAAATCTTCTCTGGATGGGGTGGACCATCTTTCCGATGTTATGGTATTCTGCTATCATGACATCCATTATGATATTACAATTTTTACTACTGGCAGGTCTTTAATTTTATTCACCTGTTCATGTGCATGCTCACACACACTTGAAGTGGCCAAGTACTAACCTAACAATGGTAACGTAATTTGAGTTCAGTGTCTTCTTCAAGGACACTGAACAAATAGAGGAAGTTGGGGACTGAGCCATCAATCAGAGATTGACTTCCTCCGAAGGGTGGCTGGCCTCCTCCTTAAGCGTAATTTATGGTGCCGCAAATATGTTCCTCTGCGTACATGTTTCCATTCGGATGGGTGGGTGGGGAGTGGGGGGTAGGGGGTAGGGGCAGTTAGAGGGGTTTTCACACACCGGAGATGCACTCTTGTGCAGTCCTCCAAAATCCTAACTGCACATGGTGCAAGCATCTGATGAATACTGATTGGTTGACAAGTGGGCCAGAATAGTAAAAGGAGCAACAGAGTTCACTGGGAATTGGAGAATTATGAAAAAAAATTCAAAGATCAAAAAGTACAGCATGATAAGCACAGATATTGGCTGCAGTCGACACTTTTCATCGTTTTTAACACTGACCACAGCTGGCTGACGGAACAACAACAGCACAAGCAAGATTGGTCCATAGACTGGTTGTACCACATACTTTGTACACTGCCTCTATCGAGAACAGAGTTCTCTGCAGGCAGATGGGCCACCTCCAGACTGCCAGAGGACTGGACCATAAATTCCACATTATGTCACTAGGCATCATGCCAAACTCAAAAGGAAGACTCAAGCGCAGACACGGAGGAGCCAAATTCGCAATTTAGGCGATACTTTATTTACAGACACAAACTAAATCAAACCTAAGCACACTAGGCAAACTCAAATGTACTGAATGGTCCTAGAAATCAAGGCTGGGTACAAAACAGAAGCCTTAAACACTGGAAATGACAAAGACCAGGGTGCTGAGACAACTCTCTGGAGCTTTGGGGCATGGGGTCAGGGTCCACAGGAAGATCACTATAGAGAAAGAGAGGTCGGTTAGTATTTAAGGCCCAGATAAAGAAATCCAAGCAATTATGGAAGGAAGGGTGAGAATTGACTGACTGAGACTTGTAAAAGTGAGAGAGTCTGTCCTGGAGGAATGGCAAGGCACAGGTGTGATGATATGAGCTGGGCTTTCTGGAGGGCAGGCAGGTGAATGCTGGCAGTGGGAAGGAGATCCATTTTTTGAAGGAGGGGTAAGTGGTGCAAAAGGTTAAACTGCTTTATATCCAGGAGGATAACAATGATAGCACGCAATAATTTACTGAGGTGATCACGAGACAAGCCTAGTTACTGCTGAATCGTAGTTGACTCTGGCGAGGAGTGAAGGGTTTTACAGGTCCTCAAATACTGGAACTTAATTGAACTTAATGAAGCAAAGGTGTGCCAGGTAGCTACACAGGAACAAGACTCCACCCCAAGGGGAGGAGTTTTTTTGGCTGGCTTGGAAAACACTCAGTGTTTCCCCAAATGAGCTGGAGGAGGTGGGTGGAGAGGGGGGGGGGGGTCTGGGTTTCTGTGGTTAGGCTGCTGCCACCACAACCCAGTCCTGGATTATGGATGGATGGATGGATAGATGGATGGATGGATGAACACATTTTGCACTTGCATCACATTTTGTTTGCAGAGATCAGGAGAGAGACACCCAACACATTTGTATTTCAGCTAAGGTTATATATGTGTATGTAAAGGTGTCATAACCTTATAATATTAGAGCAAAACTTTGACTGACATTGAAAGACCACAGTAAGATTCAGCTAAACTATGAACAATGGACCAATTATGATGAGCCTTTAGTTCAAGTGCATTTACCATTTCTTCCTCATTACTGGGAATCAGAGGCAGCCCATTAACAATTCTTCATGAACAGAATCCTCTGCTCAACATGGTGCTCATTAAAACTGCATTGGGAAGGTGCCATTTTCACTTATTAGCTTAATTGCCAGGTCACTTAGATTGGACAGATGACAGTGAAGGTGTCTGTGCCAAAGGACATGTTTCAGTCAGCCACTGCTGCTACAGAGTCTAAGTCCTCAGTTGCTGAACATATTCACATGTTGCATACATTATATGGGCCAAATTAAGCCACAGACAAATTAAACATGCTTGCTCATAAATTAAAGGACAGGAAGGGGGGTTATATATCATTGGCATGGAAGTTGTGAATCATTGTGAGGCTGGAATTCTTAACTTGAGTAACTGTGCAGGTTATTCTTTTACCTAGTCTGACCTACTCTTCATCCTTAGATGAACTGACTGCTTAGTTAACTACAATTATCGGTCTTAGTAACCTCAGACTGCATTACACGTCTTAATTCTGATTGCCCCGTTAAACTACTTCCCCTAATTTTCATCAAAGCACGAAATCCTGAAAAGCAAAGCAAAAAAATTACTTTGACCCTCTGATCCTCTGAAAGGGCAAATACACTTTAATATGTGTTTGTAGCCGCTGTGCCATTCAATGCCAGCATTCGCTTTTAGTGTCAACTTATTTCTGAGTGAAGTGTCATGTGGTTTGCTTTGTGAACATACGATGACAGATGTAAGAGATATAATGATTCTGCAGCCACAGTATTTTCTAGTTATAGTTTAAATGAGCAGAGCAAGTGGACCCTGGCATGACTGTTGATGCCAGATAGGCTGATTTGTGTATTTCTTAAACTGCTGATCTCCTGGGATTTTGACAAGCAGTGGTGTCCGAAGTTTACTCAGAATGGTAAAAAAAATAAATAAATGAAATGCACCCAGTGAACGGCAGAAATTTCTTGTTGATGAGAGAGGTTAGAGAATGGCCGGGGGCTACTAGAGCGCTCCGTGAGTAGTGGACATGTAGTGTGTGTATATGTGTGTGTATCTATGTGTGTGTTGGTGTGTCTGTGTGTGTGTTTATCCCACAGTTCTTATGCACTGTACTTCATAGACGGTGCCAGCAGCACCTTGTTATAACAGAATTTTTACCATGTTACACAATTCTGACTTTGTTTATTCGAAGAAGGTGTTCAAAGAAGACACACGAAGAAGACACACGTTTCAGGCTCTACAAATTTCTTTAAAACCAATGAATGTAAAGTTCTTTTCAGGTAGAGTATATCAGTTTTGGATAGAAAGCTACACTGCAACAATTAACTAATTTTAATATGTCAGTGCTTAACCATAATGTGCTTTCAGGTCAGCAATCCAAGGGTATGTCATGTTTATAGAGGTTAGGCATCTTGTTGTTTAGTTTTATGTCACATTTCTTTACCTAAAGTGGAACAGGTGCTTCAAAGTCATACAACCCTTAATAATAAATGCCTCATTTAAACTCAGAACTGAAACTATATCTTTGTCATCACTTGATTCGCAGTGATGAAATAATTATAGCCTTGATAGAGTACAAGGCTCCAGAGCATGCTCGCAAATGACCATGTTCTCCATTCCCATGGTTAAAAAACAAAAATCAATCATGAAAATTATCACTATTCACCAAAGCCAGGCTTTGACACCGAAGACACAAAAAAAGACAATTCACTCAAGACTATTTCTGCCACAATAACAGAAGCTTCAGTATTCTTGGGTTTAATTCTGCAGCTAAATGTTATTGCTCCAAGCACATCCTTTAATGTGGCTCTGAAAATATCACCGTTACCTTGCACGCTCTGAAACCAATCACACATTTCTCAGTTTACTCACTTAGTCTCTCCATCACATGCCCAAAGTTATTCATCTGATTAAGAATATGGAAGGCCTTTTAAAGATAATCTATTTTTATTTGAATCTGAAACAGAGTGACATTTAAAAGAAAACCACATAAAAGCAGTTAAAAGTGGACTCAACTGTCTTGAAGACAAGTAGAGTGATTAAACATCCAAATATTAAACTGAGGTCATACACTGCAACAAAGAATTCATGAGGAATAAGAAAATATTCTACATCTTGTACCTTATCAAAAGAAAATGTGCTAAATGACTTTGCATTCATTTTATAATACATATATCTGAAAAACCTAAGCTGTACAACTCGGAACATGAAAAGGGCAACTTTGTTACTTTGGCAGTAACAACAAAGAAATCACAGGTGTTGTGCTCCATGCTCTTTTAAACCTGCACAATGACTCTCCAACAATATAAAAGGAAGGAAGTGAGAGGGTTGTGTACCATACTTCTCAGGTGAACAGCTGGACTGTGGAATATTTGGCGGGCAGAAAGTATGAGGCACAGCTGGCTTTTAAGAGGAAGAGGTCCCCTGGAGCCTCTGGGAGGTCACAGCCTGCTAGGCCGTGAAGCGTTGCTCGGCAGGAGCCGTGTGTAAAGGCAGAAGGCCTGTGCCACTGTGTGCAGATGTTCCAACCCCCATCCCCTACCCCGCTCTGCTGGCTGCTTCAAAACACACACAACACACACACACACACACACACACACGATGCAAAAACCTTGGTGCAGGGATAATTTAACACACAAAGCAAACACTTAACACAGACACCTTTACTGAAACAGACACACACGTTCATACATACACATACATCCACTTTCCATATCCTGTCTGCACAACCACATCACTTTCTTGTATCCTCCATAGCAACAAGCACCACCTCAGTGCTTCTGAGAGGTACTGCTGGAAACAATAAAGTATGTCTAAATGAGCTCTCCAAGGTCTGAAACACATAATCAAATGTAGGAAGGTGCCCCTCAAATGCAGCAGCAAACTGCTCCTCTTCACTTCATAACAGAGCAGCTTTTATTCATTACCCAGAGGAAAAGCAGAGTTATAGGACAAAGTAAAGATAAAAAAAAAAAAAAAGCTCAAGGCTCCAACCTTCACACACCTTAGTATTATACCTTGTTATGTATGTCTTTCACACTGTGCCACATAGCATTCTGCAACAAACGCAATCAACAGAAACATTAAAAGTATTTTCTTTAATTTCTATGCTGCGCACATTCATCAGCCTGTGTGCACCTCACTGATCCAAGATGTATCACTGAGGTCCATGTCAAACTTTACTAATGTTTGTGGTATGATTCCAAAAATAAAACTTCATCAAATAATGTCAGTCAAAGGTGTGGCAGATAAAGGGAGATTTATCTCAGGTGGGAGATGGCACCATAGGATAGGTACAGACATCAGACACCAGCATCAGCAGTCTCCTGGCAGTGATGAACAGAGAAAAAGACAGAATGAGTGGCAGGTCCTAGTGAGGGACAGCACTCACTCGGAAATCTCCTCCTCACCGTCTGTCCACCCTGACAAACCCTTGCAAACACAGGAGGCAAATCCTGCTGCTGACACCAATGGACAAGCACATCTGGCAACTAAGGTCCGCCAGGATCTACAGTGAGAGGTCCAATCAGCCACTTGATATTCAGTATGCCTGCTTATTCTCTCAATAGGATGCTGGAGACTGTGCGAAAGAGTGCAGAATCAAGAGGAGGGCAACCTTTTAACAGAAGATTAAATATTAATCATCCTGATCGCATATCACCGTAACTGCATTCAGCCATTGATATTCAGCCACTTATAAGGCCTTAATATGGAGAGATTATAGTGAGATCAACAATAGAAGAATAAAAGGTTAAAGGGGCAGCCACACAGGAAGAGATTTGCAGCTATGCGGCAACTCAAGACCATAGAAAGCAGTGACATTCGGCAACTTCAAGCAATGACGGGAAATAACTGCAGGCAATGCAAACTTTTCTCAACTTCAAGGTGAGTGACCAAAGCAACTACCAATTAGAGCGATGGATATTGCTGACTGACATCTTATAGTTATTTTTTAGTGTTAAACCTGTACCAGTATGACAGCAGTTGTTGTTTTATATGTGTTGTTAGTTCTATTGCCCTTTCATTAATTATGTACCAGAAACTGGCCAAAGGCTATATTGTTGTCTACAGTGAAAATTAAATATTGAAGCTCCAGATTTCACCCCTGATTTCATTGTGTTAACAAATATGTTTTGTTTGCAAAACAATTTGAATTTAATAATTCATCAAAACTGGTGGAGGCCATTATCATTCAGTATGAGCCCTGTGTAGGGCTCCAGATGTCAAGGATCATGTCTCGGTACTGACAATACATGCAAAGTCTGTGCCCTCTTTTATACATTATTGAACGCAAATTCTGGAGATGGGGTTAGACATGGGCACAGAAACTGATACATAACATGTATAGAGGTGACCTGAGACTGTCTGTCAGGGAAAAAAAAAAATCGTGACAAAACTACAAAGACATATTTACACCTACATTCTGCATAATCAGTGCACTCATTTGGGACTATAAAAGCTTTTGCTTTTACTGAAGGGGGATTAAACTACAGAACAAGTTTTCTTTATGTAGCCTTGATTAATTATTTTCATGTGATGTTAACATTATTAGTAATACTATTGCATGTTAAGTATAAGCTTTCCATTGTGATTGTCTCTCTTTTTTCTGTTTAAAGGTTAAAAACCCATAGGTCCAGAAATCCAGGGTAGAGCGAGATCATAGCATCCCAGCGGGCTATACCATTAGTCACCAGCCTCATGTTGGTCATAAATCTAAAAACAGCAGAATCCTGACTCTGCCTGGGAACATGAATGCAATCCTTAAAACTGAAATTATTCTTTATTTGTCATAATGGGTTGAAAGGAAAGTGAAAACAGTGGCAATTACAGCTTTAACCTGGAACATCCAAACCTTATTGACCGCTCTGTCAGGCTCTGGTAACAAAGCTTGACTTGACATTCTGTTAGCAGCAGTGCGGGGGCTGCTGAATAGAAGGGAAGTGGTGGTTGATAGGCGTGACGGAGAAGAGAAAGAGAGAGAGACAGGGGACGCCTGTTTGGGATTTACAGCAGCGGCGTGCTCACCTAGCAGCTGACCGTACTGCTTCACAGGTCAGCCACTCTAACCGGACTCCATTAATACGCCAGTCCACCTTGTGGCACACTTTATGCTCCAATGCATCCGCTACCTCAGGGACAACTTCACTGGCACTTTACTCTAGAACAGAGTAAGAGGGGGGGTCTGGTATCCAGGAACAAAGAAACCCCTTGAAAGGGGTAAAAGAAAAGTCACACAGAAAGTTTGAAGAGTAGATGTTGTTTCCTAACCCTGTACTTTATTACATGCAACTGTATATATGCGGTGAACTTTGCGTGCTTGAGCTCAGACTTATAAAGAACTCTGTTTTAAAGGTCAAAGTGGTTTTTTTTTTTGTTGTTGTTTTTTGGTTTTTTGCTTTAAAGTTGACTCAGGTTCATCTGATATATCAGAGTTTATTTTTTTGGCCCAGTACCCTGAAGCACACTTTAGGGATGGGCATGGACATCATGGTATAAATGTGTTTTATGGTCAGGCAGCTGCCGGGTGCAGGCTGTTTTTTATGCTTTCTGGCCGAGTACAACATGGCCACCTGCTTGGTGTATAAACTCTCACTGTTATGCTGAGCTTAATGGGCACGTTCTGCAACGAAACAAAGATATACAAGGATGTGTGCAAGGAACACTTCCTGCTGCATATGGTGCGCACTTAAGCAATTCATTGGTGCCATAAGCATCAGAAGGCGCAAATCCTTAGCTCTTTGCTGATTCCAGAGCTCAGTGGAGCCTAGGTGATACTGCCTGGTTCGTAAAGCTACTGATGAATTCCTTTTCTCCACAAGTCTATGTTTCCCTTAACTAGAACTTTACATGTCACTCCACTGACAACTCTTTTTTTTCTAAGCTCCAGAAAGCCCGCTGATTATGATGAGACACTGTCTGGGGGTACTGCAACTGGGAGGGGAATCACAGATGATCACCCCAAGGGTTCACAGAAGAGAGTGTGTTTTTGAGCTGTGGAGGGAGGTGAGTGGCACTCAACCACCTGGTCTTCTGATAAACAAGTTCATGTATGAGGAAGAGCGAAAATGATTATTAGAAGGATTTCAGAGTGTCATCCCTCCCTCTCTCCTGCTATCTTGCTTTCACTGCGAGCGGCAGAACAAAATTACTCCCCGCCAGTGAATAATAAGGAAGTTTATGAAACGTGACGAGTGCGGCGGCGCTCTACATGAAATACCAATGAGGGAGGCGCCCCAGCGTAGCAAATGCTACATCCTAATATCAACAGTCACCTTGTGTTACTCCCACTGCTCTCCGGAAGGGCACATCACAGACAGAGTCGGAGCACACAGCATAATGTGGTGACACCAAAAATCCCAGTGTTGGCACGCTGGCCAATGCAGGTAAATGGGCACATCCAGGCAACATGCCACCACACCACCACAGCAGACTGGCACCAGGACAAGGGAGGCTGCCATTGTCACCTGTGCGCTGACACGCTGTGTGGCATATTCAGGCGCAGATGGGGGTCAGAGGAAGTGTGTGCATGACTCAGATACAGTTGTCACTCAGTGTTTGACTAAGTGAGTCAACTTGGCGTGACAAACTTGAAGGAATGTGTGAAAATGAAACTAATGCACAGATAATGACCAGAAAACAATTGACAGTTGTGATATTTTGGATTATAGTATGCACAGTACAGCCCGATGGTGACTCTTGATGCCATTGTTTGTGGCACATGAGTGTGTGTGTGTGTGTGTGTGTGTGTGTGTGTGTGTGTGTGTGTGTGTGTGTGTGTGTGTGTGTGTGTGTGTGTGTGTCCAAAAATGGGTCTTGATGTCAAACCAGCTGAAGAGCATTCCTGCCTCCAAGTGTGCTTCCTCCACCACGTCTCCAGCCCAGTTACGAGTACATTTCTAGTACATTGACTATTCATATCATGCTATGATATAGTAGCACAGAACAAGACCAAGAGAGCACTTCTCTTGAATTTAAACTCCTTTGTGGTAGCCATAAAGCTTCTCAGTGTTAACAAATACAGCTGTTAAGCTGCTAAGAAATCGAACCACTGATGTTAAAACAAACTAACAAAAAAAAAGAAAGAAAGAAAAATTGTCAAAACAATTACAATTAAAAGAAAAAAACAGTTTTATGTATATATTTTGCCTTTGAGAACTTCAAGAACCCCCCTTTTTTTTTTTTCGCCAGGAAAATATACAAATATTTTCTTTTTCCACTTTGGCAAATTATAGAATTTACGGGTTGTCTCAATTTTGTGGCACTTTCAACCTATTGCCTTTATGCGGGGCTCATTGCGATATTTGTTTCAACCATGCGGCTAAGACCCAACTTTGTGTTTTGGATGATTTCTGTTTACATTCTTGACTCAGACCAAAACAAACACTATGGATCCATGAGGTCGAGCACACTGATCAATGCATGTTCTTCCACAGTTTCTCCCTAGATTTAGAAACTTTCATTGTTTGATTGTAAGTTTGTGAGACAGCAGTTTTCTTTTCTTTTGTTTGGCTGAAAATCACTCAGTACCCTGCCAATCATGGAACATTGTGACTTTGGCGGTAATATTCATGGTGATCATGGTGATGGTAGAGGAGATTGAACTACAAATGTTTTTTTTTAGCTTATGTCATTAAAAATGATCTTAAGAGCATTCTATAAATAAGGCTTACATTAATTTATCTTCAAAATAATCATCACCTGAACCTCTATATGAATCATTAATGGGCTGAAGTTCTTAACTTCTCATTTTTGGCTATCTGGAAAGTGTTTACACTTTTTTGTGTGTTTTACCAAATTTTGTAGGTTTATTTCCCATTTAGAAGAGCTCCTCTTCATTCTCTCCATCTTCACACTCCTCCACAGCTAAGTTGCAAAAGTTTGTTTGCTTGTCTGTTTTTTTTTCTTCTTCCTGAGTGAAATCAGGTATTTCCTTCTTTTTGTGATGGTCATTCCCCATGCTTGCAGGTCATAGTGTTCCACTGATCTACAGTACTTTGTTTGCCTGCATACTTTCAGCCTTTTAGTGCAAAATGAGTTATGTTTCAACTAGAGCATTATTAATAAACTTGGGTTAAAATGCAAAGCTTAAAAAAACAGGCCTGAATGGAATGGCCTCTATATTTTATGAGTGTGTGTGTGTGCGCACGCGCATGCATGTGTGTGCGTGCATGTGTATTTATGTGCATGCATTTATGTTCACATCCATGGGGTCAACCCTTTTATCCTCGTCTTTCAGTTCTGAGTGTGAGTGTTTGTGTGTTTCTGCATTCTCCGCAGGGACTATTTCAGTTGAGGGCAAAGAACACAGTGAAACTTTGAAAGAGCTTTTATGTACTTTTGAGTGAAATGATCCTAAGAAAGGCTTTTTATAAAAATACTTTTATTCAGGCTTCCACATCCAGAAGGGCACTTACTCAATTACCAAGCTCCCTTCTTCCCTTTTTCCATCAATCCCGCCTCTATTCTTAGGCCTGTTTCTGCGTTGTGTGTGGAGGCACTGCTATGGGCAAAGAGCATGAGCTTAGTAGTAAGCTATATAGGGCATGTCAGTGAGTATACAGTGAGTCAGTCATTTGAAACCACTCTTTGGCCATATTGTTACTTCAAAAGATCACGCAGCCAGAAAAAAGACAACATGTTTGATTACAAATCTTGGTCTTGTTGACTATTTTTAAAGCAAGGGTTTAATGGCCTTGAATTTTTACTTTACTTTTAAAAGAAATCCTTTGATGTAAAACACTGGCTGTGGTAAAATATGGCATGTACAGATAGAGCTGATACTGTATGACAAGCCAACTGAATAAGAGGTAAACTCATTCTGTCGCCCTCACTTTCGCATCTCAGCTCTCTTTTAACTGCAGCCTTGTCACTCAGTAGCCTGAAAGGCAAGACCTCATACAGGTTTGACAGATAAAAGTCTCCTCACTTCATTGCTGTTTGACATTTTTACCTCCAAGAAAAGTTTCGGCACTTCTCCTCCCTTTCTTTTTCTCCTTCCATCTCATAAACACACACACACACACACACACACACACACACACACACACACACACACACACACACACACACACACACACACACACACACACACACACATCTCAATGTGAGTCCATCTTCACTCCTCCTGTCCATCTGCCTGGCAAAATGGGGCCTCAGACAAAGGAGACGTAGGGTAACTCAGTGATCTGAATCAAATGGCAAGAAGAGGAGGGTAGCAGAGAAAAAGAGGAGTGATGGGTGCCAGAGAGGGAGCACTGGAGATGTGGGAGACAGAAGGGTTGGATGGTGAAGAGAGGCATGAGGGGCTAGATGTGAATTTTTTCTGACAGGTTGAAGTCTCCTCTGAGCTGACCCTCTCCCTGCTGGGAGACATGTCTCCTGAGTGGGGTGAGGCAGGAAGGGGGAAAAAAAAAAAGAAGACATACAGTAAGGTGAAGCAATGAACTGTGATCATGGAAATGCCATACTGAATGCAGGAGTACCAGCAGTTATCATCTCTGAGCATGCAGTATAATACTCTGATCCACTGCAAAACACAAACTCATTCAATAATATGTTGGTATTAAATTTCCCAGTTTAGGGATATTCTGCCATCACTCAGTGTCAGGTAGCATTGCTGGACATAGTGCTACTTACCAACAACTGATGTCTGGTGAGATGAAAGATGCATCTGCTGTCTAGGCCATTTTACATTTTCATATACTAAGAACAAACAAACAAACAAAAACAAAAAAATAAATAAATATTGATTTATAAGTCATAAAACTCCAGAACTCTAGTATAGGGCAAACTGTAGAAACACAGCGATTAAGTGACTTCCAGTGACTCCAAGGCCGAGGAGGAAAAAAAAACAAAAATCAAACCAAAACAAAATATATAGAGGGCAGATCTGAGGAGACTTCTTGTACATCTGCAAGTGAACAATGGAAGAGTGAAAAATGTGTTACAGTCAGATAGTTGGAGGCATTCATATATCTGATTCTGAATGCTGAGTAAGTCGAAGAAGCAAGCAGACAGCATAGACATTATTGCACGGAAGCCAGTTCATTATACGGCTCAGGAAATTAATCAGTCAACACAAAATTCATTTGTTTTTGTCAAAAACGCCAAAACACTCTATTTTCTATTTTATGTTGGTTTAATATCTTTGTGAATTGAAGAATTTTTGAAGTTCTGGCCAAACAAAACAGGCAGCTGAGCACAATCACCTTGGCCTTTAAAACGATAAAGCAAATCTTCATTTGCAGCACTTAGCCCATAAGACTACAAATCTGTCCAACTGTTCTCAAGCACAGGGGTGCTGTTTACCCATAGACTGTATATAAAAGATGGACAGAATTACTGGGACACAGTGGTTTGTGGATTCCTATTTTCAAGTCCCAGTTTAAACTTTATGGCCATTGACTTTTTGTTCCTCAAATAACTGCATTAGAAATGCTCTAAAAGACACTGACACCATCAAACACAGATCAGATCAGTGACTTGAATTTGTGTCTGCAAAGCATAGCAGTGATGGCATCCACCTGTGGCCTTGCCCATAATAATCAGAGTTCATACACCTTTTCCCGGGTCAAATTCAAGCACTTTTAAAGCACTTTCAAAGTCCATTTTCAAGATTTTTCAGTGATACATATCTATGCAAATACATACATAGTCAAAGTTATTTCACATTTTTTAATCACATTAAAAAATGGAAGTCACTTGACGGAAAACAATAATATAGTAAATTTGGGAAACTTTACTCTCCAGATTGTGAGCAAATCCTGTTTAAAACAGCTTTTATGTTGCTGCTACAGTGTAACTCGGTCTAACTCAGTAACCTGAAATATCGATCAAAGTGACCAACCACATTAGGCTTCATAGCCTCCGCCCAAACGGTCAAAAAGTCAGTTCATAGGCGTAGAATTCAGCTCCGCACGCGTGAAGTTTCCTCGTAAAGATCGTAACCCTGCAGCAACACGGGCGCATAGCAGACACTCGTGTGCACGATGTTTCTTTGTGCGCGCGGCTGCACGAGTTGTTGAATTTACTCGCGAGGAGTGAATGACTGCGCGGAATGACATTACTTGCGCGGATTATGTTTTTTTTCTTGCGTGTGACTTTTGACCTAAATATAATTCCATACTTGTCTTATCCATAATAGGAATTTGCAGTTTTCCAGCCAACACTCATTACAATGGCGACTCTCTGTCTTCAGGGTAGGGGCGGGGTCACAAACAGACTGACAGGTCACGTGCAGACGTGCAAGCCAGGCCCAGGCAGAGAAATTTTCATTTTAGACTTTATGACTCATTTTCTTTCTCCATCTGATAAGCGAACTATTCAACTATTTAATTTGAAAAAACAAAATGGTTACAATTTCAAACAGTTTCAACTACTATATCTAAAATCCAAGCATTTCCAGCACCCGTACAAACCCTGAATAATGCATTACTTTAGGACTAAAATCAAAATAATTTTGAATTTTAAATAATTAAAAGAAAACCTGTAGGCTCCTTATTGGAGTACCTCTGATGCAGCATACTGTAATTTATGTTCACTTAAATTTTTTCTGTTTAGAGTGAGGATGTGCTGGATCTAGAACACAGGATGTCACCTCATAACACTGAATGAAATTTCCTCAGTGGTTTATAGGGCAAAATTGACTTTCAGTGCTTCTATCATACGATACACATGTTCAGCAAGTTCCTTCAATTATGAGCTCATAAAGCATGAACACGAGTTTTCTTTTAAGCCAAGAGCATACAGGAAAAAAAAAGATTCCTGCTAGATTATTACCCTGATTTCCCCTAGGCTCCACACACATATGAACAGTATTAGGTAATATAATCATAGAGCTTTTAAAGTCTTTCTGATTGTTAGTGGATTAAATGAATCACTGTCTGATGAAGAAGGGAGTCGTTTGGATTGTGGAGTTTTGAATACTCATAAAAATGTATTCACTGTTTAACAGCCCTTCCAATAAACTATATATACTTTATACCAAAAATACAGTAAATGTAGCCTCTGGTTCTGAAAAGTGAAACACTGCAAAAGTGCCTTAAAAGTGCATTATTTCTCATAGCCAACAGGGGGAGACATTCAAGATTATAAAGAGACATCAGTATAGAAGTGTTTGGGAAATTGAGCCTACCGCTCACTTGATTTATTAACATTGTTCTGAATAGTTTTTGTTCTCAGTCTCTGCTTTCAAGTCTTATTCAGTTTAGAATGATTTTCATATGAAAAAATTATGTTTCTATTTAAAGTAAAATACAAAAATCAGGGCACTGCTATAAGCATACAATGCACTCAATTTCTTAGCTCCACCTCAAGCTTGTTCAGTATTCGGTTGTATTCAAAGACACTTGAAGGAGACAGTTGTTCAGTTTTCACAGCAAGCAGGACTAACTTTTCATCCTAATCCTGTTCTTCACCAGCATCCCAATTACTGTCACAGTCAATAACAGGTGCATTTTGTTAATCACAGTATCTAGTTTCCAATAGCACTCCTGTTAGCTGTTGCTCTTTCATCCAAACATGGTTATGATCGAATTTGAACAAGCAGTTCACATATCAATATGCAGTCTATGCTCACATAGCAGAACAGTGGTTAGAGATCAAGTATCACTGGCCTCATCTTTTGGAAATCTTTTTCATATTTATGTTTAGCTTCTAAACAATGCCAGCAGCTGATGATTGCAGACAATAACACATTTATACCTCTAAGTCAAAAGAAAATAGTTACCATAAAGTAAACTGTGATTACAAGAATACAGCTGTCTTTTCTTAAAATGCATTTTTTTGGTGCAGCATTGCTGTGATGATCATCCATCCATCCATCCATCCATAAGTGCAGTGCTGCTTAAGTAGCAAAGGACCAACAGGCCTATATGTAGAGTTGTTCTTTTCACAAACGGCACACACCTGCAGAATATTAGATGAGACTTCTTTTACAGACAAATTTATTGAGACACCCATTCACCCTGAACATACACTTATAGTACATGCATTTTATCAAAGTGTCGTGGTTAAGCGCAAAGTGCTGCTTGAATAAGATTTCTCGTCAGACAGAATTAGCTCAGGTAAGGAGGGAATCGTTACTGCCTGCTTTGTCTCATCTCCATAATGTTTGCGTATTCCATTAGGTGGAAATGCAAAATGAAACATAATTATGTTGTGCTCCTGCTGACAACTGATCTGTCACAGAGTGCATTAGAAACACGACTGCGTATACCGTGAAGAAAGAGGGTGGCGAGAAAAAAGAACTTGTGTGGGCCTGGCTCATCTCTCAGAGTTTGACAAGGCTACTTACCTGGAGGTTGTAAAAAAAAAAAAAAATAGGATAAAATAAATAAGTAATACCTGCCACATCCACACAACTGTACCCCTAAGCTCATTAGACAAACACACTTCTAGTATCTCATTTCCAGTTCTACCGCCCCAGCCATGACAGATTTCTCAGCCTGGTACAAAGCACAATTACACCAGACTAGACAAATATAGCAAGGGGTATAATAACTCTGAATCACCTCGAAAGTCAAGAAGATAAAAAAGCTGTCCTTCTTATAGTTGCAGTGCTGGTACCTTGTAAGGAACTAGGTTGGCCTCCTTCAGCACTTGCAGCCAAGTACAAATTAACCTCCCTAGATCAACAATAAACCTAATTAGAGTTGTGTTCTGCAGCACACATCTCTAAACACAGATCACAGCTTGTCGAGAGATGAATCTCCATCTGTCTGGCTGCACACTGGGAGGAGAAGAGGCTCAGAGAAGATCAGTCCCAAGATTTGTAGAAAGAAGCATTGTGCATTTCTGTGTGTGAGAGTGTGTGGTGCACACGGGGAGCGAGACAGAGGTCCTTGCGACCACAGGTTTACTTACCCGTGTCAGCCCGTATTTTATGATGTCATGCTGCAGCTGGGAAGTGGGACATGGCACATGCAGAGAGAACACGCCATTACATTTGAGCAATCTTGGTGATGGTTGGGGGGCTGTAAAGCAAAGGGTTAGGACAGCAGCAGCTCTGCCCTGCAATTTGACACTCACTAGTGGGACTCAGATAGACTGACAGAAACTGATCACATGGGAACACATGGAGAGTCACTGCACATCGCATCCAGAGTTTATTTGTCCATAAATTGCTACACTAAAATAAAAAGTAATTTCACTTTGTTATTAACTTTAAACTCAGATTGCCCTTAACAGAATCAGGCAAAGTGCATTTTTTTTTTTGGACTGTTTATAAAAGAGAAATTCCAAAGAAAATGTTTCCCCGGTTAACAAATTAAATTCTTTTGTATCAAATAATAAGCAAATTGTTGGATTTCTACCCTGATTTTCCCTGTTCTCTAGCATGGGTGGTGATAAGTTGAAGTCACAGTGGAGAAGGTGGTCTGAAAAATGATTAAAATGAGAAACATTTTCTTTAAATGTGTTTTCAGACTAGTAATTTCCCTAAGCTGCCATTGGACATGACAGCATTATCACTTTGCCTTTGACACTGTGCAAGATAAAGCAGTGAGGACACCAAGGTCCAAATATGTTGCTTTTATAGGTAGGAGCTGTCTCATTTATCATGTACTAACACCTAGAGCTCTCTGTAAGCTCTGTCCATAAGTCAGAGGGGCAGGTATCTTCTGCCATGCTATAAAATGAACTGAAGATGTAATTTTAGACCTGAGTATATGACAAAACAAAAGGTGAATACTTGATAAAGAAATACTTGAATAAATAAACACCTATGGGCAAACCATGCAAAGGAATAAGAGACAAAGTACCTCTCAGAAATCAGTTTATATAACAAAGTGGTTATTATTTAGTATCATATTCCATTACATAGTTTATGGAAGGACAGTGTGCATAACCATTTTGTTTTTTCATGTTCCTAAGGATACAAATAAACTTAAAATGTTACAAATATAAATGTTTCTTAAGACAATAAAACATACTCAGTGACAACAAGAAAGGTAGGCAGGGATATGGCAGCTTACACACCATGGTTGGACAGGGTTTGTCAACAGTTATGAACATTGTTTGTTGATTCAGCCACAATTGTTCTTCCACAAATCAATAGTAAGCGCTAACAAAGTCGGAAAGAACTGGATATGTGGCAGCTGGGAACTATTTACCAAAAGAAATGCTTTGCAAATAGTTCACTCTGTTAGTGGCAATGTTGTATTTACGAATCTTAAACAAATCTTTCTCCGCCTGAGCAGAATAACTTGTGAGGTAAAGTGCACAGTCAGTGAGTCTAAGTAACATTTCAAACTTTTAACTTTTACTTTAATCACTTGCCACTGCGCGGAGAAATGACACCTTTACCTTCATACCCCTGCCTCCTCATTTTTACAATTACAATGAGTCATGTCGTCAGCTGAGGTTTGTTAGTTACAAACAAAAAAGATGATGGGCTGATATGTTGATTTTTACAGTAATGGCAGACCAATTCAGGTTCACTGTCTTTTAACTCCTGCTATTTTTCTAGAAAAACACATTATTCTGAATATTCTACAAGATGGGATGGGGGGAGAGAAATACACCAATCACACACAGGGACAATGGGAATGATGCCATTGTAGAAGTTTCTTTTACAATTGAAATAATTTAAAGTTTCATGTTTTCACCCATTGCTTTCCAGCCATTTTGTCTGCTGATGGTAATACTGCCTTATGATTTATGGTGTTGCCTTCCTATTCAGTTTTGTGTTGTATCATTCAAGAAACAAGATGTATTCACGGTGAATAATGTAGCAGGGAAAATCTGATCGGGAACTTCTACAATGGCCAACATCGTAGCTCTTAGCTCAGCACGTTACACATCGGAATCATTACAAAAAGTTTCTTTAAATTACACCTTTAAAAACACTGGTGGTGTACCCCTCAGCCTCCTGGCAGTAGAATCTTTAGGTGGAACAAATCCCCTGGAAGTACACGTTCTGGAACAAAGAATTACCAGGTGCGATAGATCTTAATGGGGGTGTATATAAGTCTTAGTGACTTTATTCACCATATAAAATCAAAAGCAAATGGCTAAGGAAGAACCAGGAATAAAAACGGTGAAAGCATAATAAATATAAACCACTGAGAATGCAATTTGACCATCCTAGGTGACATCCTCGTCAAGTTATCGCATTCACAAAATTGAAAGTTGGCCGTCAGCCTGCCTGCCCACCTGGCGGGGTGACAATACCCCATTAGCCTTTTTAGGCTGAGGGATAACATGAAATAACACTCAACTATCATAATAACATCAAATGTCCTACTCTGAATGACTTAATTGGATCAATGTTTAAATAACAATTACATTTTTTTAGAGCGTTTTCGTATGTACAACCTTTTTCATCATTTGAGGAAAAAAAAAAAAAGAAAGAGCAAAACAAACACCTGCCAAATGTGGAAGAAAGCTGTTTAAAATGAACAAAAATATTTCAGTCAACTCTTTTAAGACACTGTAGCTGCTAACCTCAAACCACTGGTTGTTTTAGCATCTGCAGTATCCAATCATAAGGGAGAAATGCACTGTAGATAATGGTGTTAATGGAGGATTGATATAACAATGGCCATTATTAATCACTTGAAACTGTGCAGAGGGCAAGTAGCTATCAGAAAGTCAAAATCACTGCATTCTTGGCTGTGTGCAACACATCATTATAATGGCAATGGCAATTTTATTTATATAGCATATTTCATTATACATAAACTCAATGTGCTTAACATGGAAGATAAAAACCTAAAAACCTGTGTAGATTTACAATGCCTTAAGACGGTGAAAACAGCAAAATAAAACTTTACCAAAAAAAAAAAAAAACCCTCCTATGAATGCAGAAACCTCATTCTCTATGCTTTCTCTGTATGACTGCTCAAACCTTATATTCAGAAGAGAATTATTGTCTTCTTAAATATGCAGACTTCTCAGAGTATTGTGGCTGCACCTTGAGCCGAGATGATGTGTAAAATTGCATTTTTAGAAATACGCAGGCTGGGAGAGGAGGCATCATGAAACAGACACATCATAAGCTGCACCGGCAGATTGTTTAAATGAAAAAAAAATCTCCATCTATTCAGCCCAGGAGTCAAGCACATGGAATCCTATTTTGCCTGAGTTCCTGTTCCGATTACTGAGCTGGCATGGCGCACACAGACACTTGCCCCAAACAGAAACACATCGACACACGAAGCCTAGAGCTGAGTTCTGTTATTAGCATGGTAACCTGTCTTAAGGTAAAATGGTTGCTTATGCCTTTAGTGCTGGGGAATTGGAGGGCGTCTGGAGACTCACTTGCTAAGACAAGGATCATCTTGTCTACTGTGCCCCTCAGTAGATAATCCCGCTTGTGCCCAGTCTCCACGTGGATTCGGTGGTTGTTTTTAGCAGCATCTGCTTACAGTTGAGGGAAGTAAGGGAACAGCGTCGCCCTAGGCACGAATACATGAATAAATAGTTCACGTGAAACTGTGTGACAGTGGGCCCATGCAGAGAAACAAGCTTGCAGCAAAGTTTCTATCGTGTACACAAACACCAAGTAGCAGGTGATTGTTTAGAGGAAGTTTCTCCAGGTAGAAGAATTACAAACCCCACCTCTTTGTGTTCTTAAAACCCTGTAGTTTTGGCCCCATACGTCCTCTCAGTAGAATTTGAATGTTTTTAACATAGAAAGGCTTTCACTTTTTCTTTTCTTTTTTTTTTTAAATAAAATCCCGTCTCTGGTTAATGAGATCTGAGATTTTGGTTTACTGTGTACATTGTACTTTTTAATATCAAGTTTTTTTAATTAGATTGAGAGAAATTTGGAATGAAACAGACACTTTCACAAAGTTATCCACATGTTAAAACACAAACTTCTTCCATCTGGAACAAGTATCGCCTCAAATTATTATTTTTGTTACCATAGTGACAGGCCCTACTTCAGGCGCTGATGACAACACCACTGCCTTTCTCTAACAACCTCAAGAGGCTGCTTACATAAACAGTGGTCATTTTTAACCCTGTTCAAAAATTTGCCATGGCTTTTTTCTTTCTTTTTTAACTTAAGGGAGCAATAAACAGAAGGAAATAGATTAATAACAAAAAAAAAATAATAGTAATATTGTGGTGAAAACCTGTGTGATCACAGGAAAGGTCAAAAAGTTCTTGTCAGTTCCTCCTGGCAGTAAGATGCATTTAAAAACGTGTCAGTCTCTCATGTTAAAAGCAAAAGCGACCTTGGGACAGATCAGCACCTAAAGGCAATGTTAGATATTAGACAACTAAAAATAAAACGCATCTTGTCAAAATGGAGATTACAGTTTCAAAATCCATGAGTCACATGCTCTGAAATATTGGTAGAGACAGGGGCTGGCTCTCGTGGCTTTGTGGTATATGCAATGAACTGATTTTCAGAGACGACTCCTAAAATTTAACAGTGAAAACTGTCTCGATGTTGGCTGAAGGAGGTACTAGCAGAAGGAAATTTAAACAACTACTCTCTCTTTGATAACAAAAAAAAAAAAAAAAACTTAGTGAGCTGTTCAAGAAAACATCAGCAGGTTGAAGGCTTGCCAACGCGGGTGTTAAATCCCTGTTTTCCATTTAGAGGGCAGCTGCCCCGCTGCTTGTTTGCAAAATAAAGGATGTGTGGTATGTTCATGAGAATGAACTACTCTGCAGTCTTTCTTGGCATTATTTCTTTCTTCAGTACACTGCAGTGCTCAGTACATGTTTCACATCAAAACTGAGTGCGAAGTATTTTGATTACAGAAGGATTAAAGTAGCAGGCTTAGACTTGCAATAAAAATGGATTTTCAAAGAATGAAAACATTTCATTTGTCTGCAGTAACCTTAAAATGTATCATTTTTAATATCAAAGCAGTTCGAGTGGACACAAACATTTAAAGTGATGAGCAATTATTGAATAAATATGTAAGGCGGCTGATGAACTGGATGAAAATTAAATGCCAGATTTTTCAGTTCTGTGTGGCTTCTTTAGGCTTTTTTGTTCTGTACTTGGTGCTGTGTGTATGTGTTATTCCTTTGAGTTTGTGTGTGTGCCGCAGTAAGGGGTGGTCTGTCCCTTCTTCAGCTGTCTTCCAGATCTCCTCCTTGCAGCCCTCTTTGGCACTTATCTAGCGTCTTGTGGTAGGCGCGGGTGATCATCGACCTTGGTGATTTGTGTTGTGTCGTGAGCGAGACCTTTCCAGGACTGCACGACGGTTGTCTGGTTAAAAAACAGGAAGACAAAGAATAAAAAAAAGAGTGTGAGAATGAGAAAGAACATGAAAGTGCTGGTACATTGATTCATACTAGCACAGGAGCTCAAGTAAATCAAAGACTGCATAGAAAAACTAAAGAAGGCAAAAAAAAAGAAAAAAAAAAAGAAGATAGTCGAGAGAGGAGAAACGACACGAAGAAAATCCAGGCTGATTGAGAGCAGAGCAGCAGGGAAGGAGGGAGAAACAGAAGAAGCTGCTGAAGTGGAGGTGCTTGTCTCTGGTGTCATAGTAACTTCATTCAGCTCCTGATCCAGGCTCCTACTCAAGTGCCCCCAAACTATTCTCTCATCAGATGTAGCATATGCACAATAGACAGAGTAAATCCACGCATTCAGGCACACAAACCAATAACGCTGCAAAAATAATATACATATGGGCTTTTTCCATTAGACCAGGGTGAAGTGCTTTCAAGTCAGTGTGCTGTCTCCATGATGACACTTTTCCACTATAGTCTCCCTGCAGGGGACAGCTGCACTGCAACAAGCTGCTGCAGCAGTGTTTGATAGCAGAGCTGCTTGTGGCCAACCTATGTCGGTGTCCTCTCCTGTCTTCAGTGGCTAAAAAGTGCTGGAGACCAGAGAGACAACTCTTACAACTCAGCTCTCAGTACTTTTGCAACTTCTACCTGAATTTTGGAGTTTAGCTGAAGTTATGTGGTTCATTCAGATGTCAGCCTTGTATTATTGTTAACTCAACATTTTCAGTTGTATCAAGTGCACTAAACATTTCCTGCGTTTGCTGCTTCATGATAAAAGCTTTTGACTGGTGAACAGGCAAAAGCTCTAATACAGGACCCAGACAGAAGCATTGTGTTGTAGCCATTCAGTGTCAGAAAGATCCTTTGAGAAATGAAAGGGAACAACATGTTAAGAGTTCAATCTTCAAATGAAAATCCTAACATGAGTCAAAATATACAAAGAAAATGAAATCAGCTCTATATACCAGCTCTTTATGACTAGCTACATGTACTAGTAGCAGAGAATATGTCACTGTAGCATTTGTGGTCAGAAAGCAGGCCAGTCACACTTTGGGTTTTCCTCTTGCCAGTTCTATGACAGAGTCATACAAACACTACCTCCTATGCTATCCAACCATGGCTGCCCAGAAATGCCCATGGCATCCACTGGACAGCCAGGTGGCAGGTGGGGCTGAATAGAACCAGGAAGCATAGCCATGGAGATGACTGCAGGCACACCCACACAGGACTCCCTGGTATTTCCAAGCGTGCTGTCGCCAATGTGCCCATTACTCAGTGCCAGCTGTAGGGTGCCAGGCGTCCCTGGCTGGGCGTTGTTTAATGGCATTTGCTCCATCCATCATGTCAGGTAATGAGCTGAGAGTGACTGTGATGCTGAGAAACACATACACAAGCACGTTCACACACAAGCTCCACACCGACTCCCACATTCACAGCAGAAAACAGAAAGCACTCCTTCAGACTGGATACAAAGCATCATGCAGATGGTGCACAGGAGGAGAGGGGGAGAAAGAGGGAGGGATGAAACAGAAGGACCAAAAGGAAGACAGATCAAGA
The DNA here is from genome assembly GCF_007364275.1 of Archocentrus centrarchus. Taxonomy (NCBI): domain Eukaryota; kingdom Metazoa; phylum Chordata; class Actinopteri; order Cichliformes; family Cichlidae; genus Archocentrus; species Archocentrus centrarchus. The sequence continues at coordinate 9,929,176 of NC_044355.1, read as the reverse complement.
TGTTTAAGAAAAACAGATAAAGGTCCTGCATTCTCAATTTGTTTTAGTACAACATAGACTCATATACAACAGGGCATCGCTAAAGCTGACATGTTCTGGCAGCGCATCCAAACATATCAGGACTAGTTATTCATGGACTCATTTTTCTGTCCACAGGTTGTGCGTTTTTCTGTGAGCATGACTTACCAAACCTTCCTCCTTTCAAAACAAGAAGCAGCATTACACAAAAAAGAAAGCGAAAATGGGGACAGTTTAAAAGAAAAAAAAAAAACTAGATCATCCACAATCTATCCCTGCCAATCATTTGCAAGCCCAATTGCTGTAACCTCATTTCTGTGCAAGCAGTCCCCTTTAACCCTCATTCTATCAGAGGAACATGAAAAACAGAGCTCAGAGAATACAGACCCACTGTCTCTGATCTGAGGTCATCTTGGGCTACATCTATTACTGTAAATAGGAAATGGGAAAGAAAATAGGAATGGGAAAAACAATGGTGAATGGGATCAAAGGAGGCTGTATAAAGGCATTATGAATTGTTAGATCAGTAAAATCACAAAAGACAAACTAAAAAAAAAAAATTAAAGAAAAAAAATAGAACAAAACATCTACTAGGAACTTGAATGATGGCAGTAGAAATGCTATTTTCCCATTGGACTGATTAAATCATCATATACATTCTTTGAGTGATGTTATACTACACCTTGTATAAAGAATACTCAGCATCAAACCAACATTGTTTTAGTTTGTCATCATTTTATTATATGGAGCAGCAACTGTGCTTTCTATCAGGTTATTAGTTTAAAGTAAGCCGCCATTGTCAAAGCACAGGACTCCAGCCAGTACATGCAAGTAAAACAAGGGTTTTCTGGATCTTTAGCCATCCTCTCCCTTCCCCAATACAATGTATATAGGCCTATTTACATTTAACCTTGATATTAATTGAAAGTACAGATGTATAGATAATTATATGAGAACTGTCTACATTATAAGGGCAAACTGTCACTTTGTATTCTCTGTAAACTGAAAAGAATGGAGACCATTAATGTGGCCACTTGTTGAAACCCTACAAGAAAACTGCCATAAACTGGAGGCAGCTTTTTTGTGGAATAACAAATGACAAGTGCCCTTTTGGGGGTATTTGTGTCTTGCCTAACTGCCTGAATATATTGGAAAGCTTTCGTCAAAGACTTTACAAAAAAACGAGAAAAACTTCCAGCAAAATGCATCTCCCATCAGACGATTCTTGAATGGAGAGCTACTAGCTTCTCATAAAGACTTTTCTGTTCCTATGTTCAGGTGCATAAAAGCCCATCTTTTCCCACCCCACATCAATCTATCACAACAATTGAACAAACAGCAGCCATTTCTACTGGGAGAGGAACATTACTAGTAGCCTCTACTGAATTGAAAGCTCCAAGTGCACGCATGCATTCATGCACGCGCACACACACACACACACACACACACACACACACACACACACACACACACACACACACACACACACACACACACACACACAAACACACACACACACGCACAAACACACACACAGGAAGAGAGGGAAACAAAGTGAGACTGGGGATAAGGAGAAGAGATTCACACAAAAGACACTCTACAACTAGATTTTTTTTCTTTTTTTTTTGGTGCGCTGATTGCAACTCTTTCTACTTGCATTGGTTTTGATGGCTTCTTTACCTGCTTCTCCCAGAGGCGACATTTTTCCCTGTTACAGTAAGACCGACACAGAGGAGCTCAGAAACAGGAGAAAAATTGACAAAAGAAGAGCTGATATTCCATGTTACAACAGGGAGATGTTGGCATACCAGAACTTAATTAAATGCTGGCTGGCACCGTTTCTCAAAATGTTACTAAAAGCACCAAGGATGGCAGATGGAGGGGGAAGTCACTGCCACACACACACACACACACGCACACACACGCGCACAAAATCTCTTTTTCTCTCTCACACCAACAGAGGGAAATACATTGTTCCTTTAGTGTTAGCAGAGGAAAATCCTTGCATGTATATCATGATGATCCCTGCCACAAGGGAGAAGTTCTGAATAAGACAAGGGTAATAGGAGGAGGAGAGGACGCCAGATTACAGAACAGCTAACGCAGAGGCCTTTAAGTCGGCGAAGTCAACTCCAGCCTTCTCCTGACTGTTTGGAGGGCTTCCAGTGAGATGCCATTTCTTCATATGATAGATGTTACATTATGTTAATGGCTAATTGCACAGAATTACATCATGATGCAGTTCCGTTATCGGCTAAAGAAGGAAAAGCTATCATTCATCTACCAAATGGTTTTCACATTGGATACTTTCAGGACAGTAACAACAGTAAGACTTGGGAGGTATTACACTTTGTTAAGTAAATAGTGTCTGCGTTGCAAATGCCCAACATCTAAATGTGCCACTCATGTTCACCGGCCCATATTCAAGACCACAATAAAAAGATCAAGTTCACATAATTACCAGCCTTGTGTGTAAATAGCTTCAGAAGGAAAATATCATGAGTAAGTAGCGGAGCTGCAGCTCTTGTGGTATAGCTTTGTAAATCTTGCATTGACTGCCTTTTTTTGTTAAATAAGTTAGCGATGACATGATGTCTCTGACATGTCACTGCCTTTGTCTAATTCTCTCTGTCTGAGGTGCTCCGCACTTCATAAGTTGATGAGTTGAAACATAGAAAAGGTGATTAAATCTCTGCTTGCTGCACATCAACATGTTGTTTGCTTCTCTGTTGAGGGGGAAAGCGTCTGCAGCACTAGCAACAGGAACAGCCGCAGCCTTCTATCACTCCTTTTCATCTCCTTTACCTCCCGCCTCCCTCCCCTCTACCAGCCTCCGAGCTACAGAGTAATGGAACTCCGTACACAGAAACAAGATACGACATATAAATGGGATGCAGAGTGAGAGAAGCTATTTCTTCTAACTGAAAATTATGGGCCAGGTATTGCAAAACTAAAGTTGTGGCAAATATAGCTCCTTGTTCACTGGTAAGACTAATCATCCCAAATAAGGAGCAAGAAAGAAAACATTGTGCAGCTGAGTAAAAGGTGAGAACAGCTGTGATGAGGTGAGAAAACAAAAAACAAAAAAAAGGCATTGTGTCCTGTGTGATTTTACCAGACACTCACTCAACAATCAGCTGAAAGGTATACAAACCATAGACTAAGATTAAAGGGTTAAAACAAGCATTTGTTTCTGATTTTATTCTTTTTTTTTTAAAAAAAAGAAGAGCTAGATTTTCCAAAAGCAAGTAAGCAAACAACAACAACAACAACAAAATAATCAAAAATGATTTGAAACAATTTTTACTCTTATTTTCTGTAGCTAAGAATTTTTTGTTTCTTTTTTGTTGCCGCAAGCAGAGAATATTAACTGTGGTTTGCAGAAAACAAAGTTCATTTTGCTTCTGGTAACAGAGACTGAACAGATGCTGATGTTTTTGTTGGAGAGCTGTTCCGAGTGCAAAAAAACAAATAAAAACAAAACAAAATGGACAAAAAATGCTGAAATGCTGGAATTAATCAATCAATCCATCCATTCATCCATCCATCCATTTCCTTCTCACAAAACCATTTTTGTGTCATTGTTTTAAATCAATGTTTCAATCTAATTTTCAGCTGTTTTCATGTACACTCAACAACAAAAATGTAGTATTTCCATCACTATAATTACCAACATCTTTTAATTCCACTCAGAGGAAAAGCTACATGATAAAACTGTGTAAACCAATTAGCATTCAAGCACACATACACTACAATTTTACATCATGTCACCAAAAAGATGCAACTGTAGTCAAAGTGTTAAAATTTGGACAGACAGAAATCAAGTTTTATCTCATTAACTACAATGCTCAAAATAATTAAAGGAACACTTTTTTTTCAGAGTATAGCATCAAGTCAATTAAACCTCTGGGATACTGATCCGGTCAGTTAAGTAGCAGAGCTGTTAATCAGTTTCAACTGCTCTGGTGGTAATGAAATTCTCAATAGGTGCACTAAAGGGGCAAGAATAAGACCACCCTGAAAACAAAAAAGTTTTTACAGGTGGAGGGCACTGACATTTTCCCCCTCCTCATCTTTTCTGACTGTTTTTCACTAGTTTTGCATTTGGCTAGGGTCAGTGTCACTACTGGTAGCATGAGGGAATACCTGGACCCTACAGAAGCTGCACATAATCAAAGTCCTGCAGAATGGTACATCAATATGTGCAATTACCAGAAGGTTTGGTGTGTCTCCCAGCACAGTCTCAAAATCATGCAGAAGATTCCAGGAGACAGGCAGTGACTCTAGGAGAGCTGGACAGAGCTGTAGAAGGTCCTTAACCCATGAGCAAGAACAAGTATCTGCTCCTTAGTGCAAGGAGGAACAGGATGAGCACTGCCAGAACCCTACAAAATAACCTCCAGTAGGAATGCCTCTGTCTAAACAGTCAGAAACAGACCTCACGAGATTACCTGAGGGTCTGATGTCCTCTAGTCAGCCCTGTGTTCACTGACCAGCACGGTGGAACCTGATTGGCATTTGCCATAGAATACCAGAATTGGCAGGTACAGCACTGGTGCCCTGTGCTTTTCACAGATGAGAGCAGGTTCACCCTGAGCACATGTGACAGAAATGAAAGGGTCTGAAGAAGGCATGGAGAACATTATGCTGGGTTTTTAAATAACACTTTTCTACTCTACTTGAGTACACCTAAGAGCTTTCTTTAACATTCACACTCCCATGAATGCATCAGAGAACAACTTAGGGTTCAGGATCTTGCCGATGTAGATTGGAGCAGCCAAGGATCGAACCGCCAATCAGGACCCTATGCTGGTGCAGCGGGTCCTGGGCTTCTCCTGGTGCAATACAACGAATTGCCTCATGTAGCGAGAGTATGCAGGCAGTTCCTGGAAGATGAAGGAATTGATACCACTGACTGGCCCCCATGCTCGCCTGACCTAAGTCCAACAGAACACCTTTGGGATTTTATGTTTCTGTCCATCTGACGTCACCAGGCTGCACCTCAGAGTGTCAGAGCTCAGTGATGCCCTGGTCCAGATCTGGGAGGACACCCCCCAGGACACCATCTGTCATCTCATTAGGAGCATGCCCCGATGTTTTCAGGCATGCATACAAACACGTGGGGGCCATATTAACTACTCAATAACATTTGGAGTTGCTGCAATAAAATTTCAGCAAAATGGAATAGTCTGTCACATCATTTTTTCACTTTGATTTTCATGGTGTCTGAATTCAGCATTCCGTGGGTTCATAATTTTCATTTCCATCAAACGATGTGGCATCCTTTTGTTCCTAACCTAACATTACTCAGTACATTCTTTAATTTTTTGAGGAGTATTTGTTAATATATTCAGTTTATCTGTGCTTCAAATGTTCCAAATGACTTTTGCAAATATTCTGTGTAACAAGCATACTAGTCTATGAACACAGGTATTTTCTTACAGTCAAAGTACAACATGTTATCTATGACTTTTCAGTGGCACCATAGCGTAGTGGTTTACACATTCATCTAACAAGTTAAAGATCCCTGGTTTGATCCTGGGACAATACACAAATCTCTTTGAGGGTTGCGGCAGGAAGCACATCCAGCATCAATAATCTGCCAAATCAAAGTTGGGAGCTACCTGCTATGGCAATGCCCTTGTCAGTTCAGTTCAATTCAATTCAGTTCAATTCAATTCAATTCAGTTCAGTTCAGTTCAGTTCAGTTCAATCCAATTCAATTCAATTCAATTCAATTCAATTCTATTTATATAGCGCCAAATCACAACAAACAGTCGCCTCAAGGCGCTTTGTATTGTGGGTAAAGACCCTACAATAATACAGAGAAAACCCAACAGTCAAAACGACCCCCTATGAGCAAGCACTTGGCGACAGTGGAAAGGAAAAACTCCCTTTTAACAGGAAGAAACCTCCAGCAGAACCAGGCTCAGGGAGGGGCAGTCATCTGCCGCGACCGGTTGGGCTGAGGGGAGAGAAAAGACATGCTGTGGAAGAGAGCCAGAGATTAATATCAATTAATGATTAAATGCAGAGTGGAGTATAAACAAAGTAAATAAGGTGAATGAGAAGAAACAGTGCATTATGTGAACCCCCCAGCAGACTAGGCCTATAGCAGCAACTAAGGGATGGTTCAGGGTCACCTGATCCAGCCCTAACTATAAGCTTTATCATAAAGGAAAGTTTTAAGCCTAATCTTAAGAATAGAGAGGGTGTCTGTCTCCCGAATCCAAGCTGGGAGCTGGTTCCACAGAAGAGGCGCCTGAAAGCTGAAGGCTCTGCCTCCCATTCTACTCTTAAGTATCCTAGGAACCACAAGTAAGCCAGCAGTCTGAGAGCGAAGTGCTCTATTAGGGTGATATGGTACTATGAGGTCTAGATAAGATGGTGCCTGATTATTCAAGACCTTATATGTGAGGAGAAGAATTTTAAATTCTATTCTAGATTTAACAGGGAGCCAATGAAGAGAAGCCAATATGGGAGAAATCTGCTCTCTCTTTCTAGTCCCTGTCAGTACTCTAGCTGCAGCATTTTGGATCAGCTGAAGGCTTTTCAGGGAGCTTTTAGGACAGCCTGATAATAATGAATTACAATAGTCCACCCTAGAAGTAATAAATGCATGAATTAGCTTTTCAGCATCACTCTGAGAAAGGATGTTTCTAATTTTAGAAATATTGCGCAAATGCAAAAAAGCGGTCCTACATATTTGTTTAATATGTGCATTGAAGGACATATCCTGGTCAAAAATGACTCCAAGATTTCTCACAGTGTTACTGGAGGCCAAAGTAATGCCATCCAGAGTAAGTATCTGGTTAGACACCATGTTTCTAAGATTTGTGGGGCCAAGAACAAGAATTTCAGTTTTATCTGAATTTAGAAGCAGGAAATTAGAGGTCATCCAGGCCTTAATGTCTTTAAGACATTCCTGCAGTTTAATTAATTGATGTGTATCATCTGGCTTCATTGATAGGTAAAGCTGAGTATCATCTGCATAAGAATGAAAATTGATGCAGTGCTTTCTAATAATACTGCCTAAGGGAAGCATGTATAATGTAAATAAAATTGGTCCTAGCACAGAACCCTGTGGAACTCCATAATTAACCTTACTGTCTGAAGAAGACTCCCCATTTACATGAACAAATTGGAGTCTATGAGATAAATATGATTCAAACCACTGCAGTGCAGTACCTTTAATACCTATAGCAAGCTCTAATCTCTGTAATAAAATGTTATGGTCAACAGTATCAAAAGCTGCACTGAGGTCCAACAGGACAAGCACAGAGATGAGTCCACTGTCAGAGGCTGTAAGAAGATCATTTGTAACCTTCACTAATGCTGTTTCTGTACTGTGATGAATTCTTAAACCTGACTGAAACTCTTCAAATAAACCGTTCCTCTGCAGATGATCAGTTAGCTGTTTTACAACTACTCTTTCAAGAATCTTTGAGAGAAAAGGAAGGTTGGAGATTGGCCTATAATTAGCTAAGACAGCTGGGTCAAGTGATGGCTTTTTAAGTAGAGGTTTAATTACAGCCACCTTGAAGGCCTGTGGTACATAGCCAACTAATAAAGACAGATTGATCATTTTTAAGATTGAAGCATCAATAATTGGAAAGACTTCTTTGAACAGTCTAGTAGGAATGGGATCTAATAAACATGTTGCTGGTTTGGAGGAAGTAACTATTGAAGTTAACTCAGAAAGATCAACTGGAGCAAAAGAGTCTAAACAAATACCAGCAGTGCTGAAAGCAGCCGAACATGAAGATAAGTCTTTGAGATGGTTATGAATAATTTTTTCACTAATGTCTAAAATTTTATTTGTAAAGAAATCCATGAAGTCACTACTAGTTAAAGTGAAAGGAATACTCGGCTCTACAGAGCTCTGACTCTTTGTCAGCCTGGCTACAGTGCTGAAAAGAAACCTGGGGTTGTTCTTATTTTCTTCAATTAATGATGAGAAGTAAGATGTCCTAGCTTTACGGAGGGCTTTTTTATAGAGCAACAAACTCTTTTTTCAGGCTAAATGAGCATGTTCTAATTTAGTGAGATGCCATTCCCTCTCCAGCTTTCGGGTTATCTGCTTTAAGCTGTGCATTTGTGAATTATACCACAGAGTCAGGCACTTCTGATTTGAAGCTTTCCTTTTCAGAGGAGCCACAGTATCCAAAGTTATATGCAGTGAGGATGTAAAACTATTGACGAGATAATCGACCTCACTGGGAGCAGAGTTTAGGTAGCTGCTCTGCACTGTGTTGGCACATGGCACTGAAGAGCATAACAATGAAGGAATTAGATCCTTAAACTTAGTTACAGCACTTTCAGAAAGACTTCTACTGTAATAAAACTTATTCCCCACTGCTGTGTAATCCATTAAAGTAAATGTAAATGTTACTAAGAAATGATCAGACAGGAGGGGGCTTTCAGGGAATACTGTTAAGTCTTCAGTTTCTATGCCATATGTTAGGACAAGATCCAGAGTATGATTGAATAAGGGAACAGCTGAAAGTTTCTAATTATCTATAACTTTTCATAAGTTCATCTGAAATGTGCTTATAGTCAAGCATGAAAGTGAATCGTCTATAGCCAGCAATATATATTTTTCAATGTTAAGTATCACCTAAATGAGGAGGCTGTACAAGTGTCAGGAGATCTGAGAGTGAGGGCGCTGTATTCTGGTGCTTGATGTGTTTTGGTGTGTTTCCTCAGCATGCCATAGCAGGCAGAGGCGATCAGACTGGCATGACAAAGGGAAATGCCCGAGACAGGTCTAGATAAACATGCTGAGGCAAGATACTGAAATTCTACCACTTTCGGTATCTCTTGCACCATTCGAGTGTACACCGTGTTTTTCCTTTTTCTGTATAGGTTTTTTTTTTTTTTTTTCTTCACTCACTTTGTTCTGCTTTTCTCTTTTTAATCCCTCCTATTACCGACATTACCTCCACTGTTTACTACTGGCCACTTGCGAATTCTAAACACTCAGGAAGCACAGGAAGCAAACTAAACAGTAACACACACTTTTGACTTAAAATGAACACTAAATCTCAAAGTATTCAGATCTGGCATGCACGTATACAAGTTCCCTGTCCTTCCTGACAGCTTGTATACAGAATCTGAAGGCAAAGTGAGTTCAACAGAGTCTTTTGAGATAAACAGTAATGAAGAAAGGTTCGCAGAGAGCAAGGTGGTCATAACACATGCAATTGGTTTTGACAGCAGAGGGATGTGGTTAATCTTTCCATGCCTCTATCACCACTCTATCTCTGTGGGTACTTTGATGTGCACGCTTGGTAAGAATAGTGACTGACCCAGATAGTGAATACAGCCATTCATTCTCCCAGTAGCCCACGACTCTCACTACCAGGATACCACTTAAGTTCTAAAATCCTCTTTACAAAAACAGCGCTATCCACCTTCACTCAAAAATTTCATCGGTTTGCAGCTTTTTTCCCTCTTTTTTGCTGCTGTATGTGCTTAGCATTTTTCTGCTTATAATATCAGACATAATGTGCATAAATCTCAATGCATCTTGATTGAGGAGGGTACAGGAAATCACTGCTCATGTTCATAAACAATGGATTTTTTTTCCTTTTACTTTGCCTTCTCACTAGTGAAACTTTGACAGGTCTCTACCAGGGACAAAACAGCAAGAGAGAAAAAATGAGGTTTTGCATGTGTTTGTGCACATAAAACCTCTCTGCACTGCTTTCACATAAGACTGTGCAACTTTATGTGTGTGGTTTTTCGACTAAAAACAACATGCCTGACAGACAAAGGATGGCACACATTCCTCACTGGGCCCTTCAGGTTCAAAAATCTCCTTAAAATATCTCTGCAGGACTTGATTCCTCAGTCATGGAACGGTGCCTCTGAGCATTCTGGGATGCACAGACACACACAGCCCAAATGAACAGTTATATGAAAACACTTTTGCGATCGATCAGTGCCTGAGGCAAAACTCCCATTCATGATTGTCCTCTCAGCAGTCAGGTTTGAGGAGGGAGGCTTAAACCTAAGTATAACCATGAAAGAAAACAAATATCCTTGAGAGTATATTCCTAAAACTGCTAAGCACAGCCCACCTGTGTGACTACTGTTTGAATTGACTTTATACTTTGACATTATCTGCCTACTTTGGCACAACACTTAAATATACAGTGGAGCTTAGACGTTTAGCAGAACTAGGTCTGAGTAAAAGGAGCAGGAGCATTTTCACTTCATTTAAAAAATTAAATCTAGTAATATGCTTAATATTTTTATACTTTATTTCTCGCAATAACCTTCTTAGTTAATTGCTTGGTTTATAAAATAGACTAGAACAGAATCTATCATATCTTAGAGACCAAAGTGCATCATCAAGTGTCATTTTTTTGTCACATGAACAATCAAAACACCCCAAATGGTCATTTTTCAAATATGTTCAGATCGAGCAAAAGTCATAAACCCAACAACAAGAAACTCTGCCTAAAAATAACTTAATCACTATTTTAATTGGATATAAAAAATAGTGGTGTGTTATTTTTCTGAGTGACCAATTATTTGAGTATGTTTGCAGGTCTAATTATGTCTTTCTTTACTCAAGTCAACTTCATGCATGGTGGCATGCTAGAAGTGGCAAAAATATGCACACTGGACTGAAACTGAGACTCATTTGGGGCTTCACCAGCAGCCCAAGACTATGACCACGAGGCATGCAGGAGCCATGGAGAGCACAGATGGGGCCCGTAGCAGAGGCCTGGGTTTCACATGCCTGAGCCAGGAGAGAGAGTAATCCATCAGGCCAAGGCACTCTGGTGCCTAGGGGGGGGCAGTCACTGATCCTATAAGACTGATTGGGCCTCTGTGGGAGGCCAGACCTCCTGACTACATGGACATCAGTGGCTGGCTTGCTCCACTGAGGCTTGATCTGAACTGGACTGATCCAAAGCAATGACCTGCTTCCATTTGGATTCTGTGGAGGCAGCTATGTAGATCAAAGATAACAGTTGTGTAAACTTAATGAAAGTGAGCATTCTAAACTTGAATGTTTATATATGTATATATATATATATATATATATATATATATATATATATATATATATATATATATATATATATATATATATATATATAATTTAGGAAACATTTCAGATCCTGAAATATTTCATCAATCCACCATAACCTGTGTTAATATATATTTAGTTTAACAGCCCTGATGCTGGTATACCTCTGTTGCTAAAATTGTACTTCAATGTATTTAATACAGTGTAAAACTTTAGCTGAAGTGATAGAAATCTAATTACTTTATCTAACTGTCTTCTAATCAGACGAGGTCAGAGACAGCCTCACCCAGATGAACAGCTGGAACCTGCGGCAGCCAAGGCATGCTGCATGATTGACAGGTGAATGAGTAGACAGAGAGATAGTTAGACAAATGGAAGCTAAGATATAGTTTGACAGACAGATGGGAGTGTAAATGGATGGTTTGGCAGCATGATAAGGTAAATAGGCTGATGGATCACCAAACAAATGTGGGAGGAGGAAGGAAGAAAATAAAAGAGAAGAGAAGAAAAGAACGCCTGTCTGCAGACAACAAAAGATAGGAAGCCAGATAGCCTGATAAACACAGATGGATTGTGTTGATACATGGGGAGGTGGGGCAAGATCGATAGATTGTTTTATTCTATTTTCTCTTGGCAAACTGGAGATTTGATGTGGCTGGTATCAAGGCGATCTGTTTCTGACGACGCCAGGCGTGACTGTTACAGATGGCAAGATAACGACACATCTCAATCTTTGGCTAGCCTCACTGCAGTATATCTTAGCTGTAATGCTAGCACCACCAGTGGTGTCATTACCGCTCTTTGTTATCAAAAAGGCTTTGTGAAATGAATAATGTCCTATAAAGCTATTCCCCCTGCATAAGACTTCACATTACATGTAGGTCAAAATTAGTGAGTTTGAAACAAAAAGTAAAGCGCTAAAGAGATGCAGCTTTGAGAGAAAAGTGACTTTGTGTCTCACAACGGAGATAGGGGAAGAATTTTTACTTCTACTCAGTTTTGAGCAAAACAAAATGGATGCCCTGACAACCCGATGCCTCATTACTGCTGCTTGCGTTTATCATGTCAAAATGGAAGACAAGGGTATGAGAAGTTTAGAGGCAAGGGCTCTCCTAGTTAGAAAGGTGGCTTCTCTCTGTGGCTGCTTGAGGGACATGAGGGTGCACTGCAACAGCATTGATGAGTGTTGCAGGGCTTATAATAGACAGGAAAGGCCCAGAAAGCATGCCCTTTAGAGGTGCAGCATCTCTCACTGTCTGACAGCTTACAGGGTTTAGGCTTCACAATGACACCTTCACAGTGCGCTCAAGATGACACACAAACACACATGCTCACAGGTGCATAATTCGCACACAAAGTCTCAGAAACACAAATAAGTTTGGCAGCACACACGCACGATGATACACAAACAGGTATGTGCATGCTATCACAGTCACGCACTCTCACTAATCCATTTGCGATGTGGAGATAACACCTGACAAGTGGAATCTCAGCATCATGCTGACAGTATTAATACTCATAAAACAAGCCAAGCTATAAAAACATCCTGCATTCACTCCAAGAAGGGGGTTATGGAAACAAACATCTGTTTGTGCCATGTTAAGGAAGCAGTACAACTCCCTAGGCGTAAACATAAATATAGCTAGGAATAGTCTTGACTTTCTGTCAAACCACATAGTGGGTGAAGGAGGTAAGTTACCAGGTGGTTTCTTTAATGAGAGGCCAACTACACAAAGATATATAGCAAAAATCACCTTTATCAGTATTAATTTATGGTGGCGTCGGTGACAAGCTGACAAGTTTCAAGAGATTGGAAAATTATCTTGACATATGTGAATAACATGTGCAAAAAATCAACATGTCTAATGATTCCAGCTTTTTAATTTTTAGGTGTTGTTTTTATCTTTTTTTTTTTTAATTTGTAGAATTAAACATATTTTGGTTGGTCATGTTATTTCTAGCCTTCCTTGCAAAACTCTCCCTTATCAAACATCCCAATCAAAGTTTTATTGTTAGTGTTGACAAAAAAAAATAACATAAATGTATGGCTAAAATAAAAGTAAATGGGGCAGAAACAGTTAGACAGCAGTAAAATTGCCTGATTTGATCATTTAAGGAAAAACAATCATTCTCTGGCTCATGTTTTGGCAGTGTGAGGATATGTTGCTCTTTTCACTCTGCAGCACAAATCATGTTTTGGATTGTTGGTCAGATGGCATGAAAAAAAAGTCACCTTTGATTCTCTTAAGGAAAATTTTCTGTAGTCTCATATTTCATAAAACAAACTCTTCTTCTTCTTTTTTTAGGCTGCTTCCTTTAATGGTTACCCCTGAGAATTATCTGCTTCCATCTCACCCTACTCCTAGCATCTTCCTCTGTCACACCAACCCTCTGCATGCCCTTCACTACATCCATATAACAAAAATCAACCAAATGAATGAAAAAATACAATAATCACTAGTTGCAATCATTAAAGTAGTCACAAGTGCAACAGTCCAGAAGAAATGATTGCATCAATGTATTGATGAGCTTGGCTATTCAAGAGGAACTCAGCGTAGAGCTACTCCTCCATACTGGAAGAAGCCAGTTGAGGAGATTCGGACAGCTAAACAGAATGCCTTCTGGAAGCTTCCTAGGTGACATGTTGTGGGTATGTCCAACTGCGAGGAGACCCTGGGGCAGGCCCAGAACACACTGGAAAGATTATCTCTCTCAAACAGTCCCCACAGAAGAGCTGGAGGGGGAGGCTGGGGAGAGGGAAGTCTGGGCATCTCTGTTCAGACTGCTGCCCCCTTGACCCAGACCCCAGACCAGCAGCATGGATTGTTATTATTTCTGCATTTTCTGTATTTCCCACTGGCATGGTGTAAAGCACACATTATATAATAAACTTAATTGTCTGCATAACTTTTAGATGTCAGCAAAATACTTTAGACAGTTTACTACAAAGTTTCTGTATTGCTATTGAAGGCCCAGTGCAACTTCGTCTAAAAAAAATCTGTAACTGGTTAGATAGCTACTAGGTTTTCCAGCAACAATCCAAGCTGTCATCCAATCTCAGGATTCTCTAGGACTTTAATCCACTGATGCCTTACTCCAGTTAATAAAACATGGCGTTGCGTGTTATTTATTTATTAATCCCCTTTTTGAAGTGTCCCAGTGCACAGTGAGAGCAGTGGCGGAGACCACAGAAGGCTGTGGAAGTGAGCAGCCTCGCTCTTTCCTCCATGCGATCACCATCAGACCCATTTGGCCATGTGAAGATGCTCCCTTCTGTTCACATGGGGGGGAGGGTGCAGTGTGGGTGTGCTTCCCGAAAGACTTTTCACTTTCTCTTTTAATATAAATCATTCATACTGAGAGATGCTCCCTCATGTACACAAAACACCACAAGCTTCCCCGTGATGGGCTACACTTTGCTACCTTCATGTTTTTGCTTGTGTATCTCCTGTGTGCTGTCAACGTGCGTTTTGGTGTGCACAACCTAAAGTAGAGGTGATAGATACAAAACATATAGTGGTACTGAATGAAAAGCTACGTGACTTCTTTTAAGCTTTGAATACAATTATTAGAAATTTTCTTTTGAAATTGAATTTACCAAAAACCATCCATCCACTTTCTTCCGTTTATCCAGCTCATGGTCGCGAGGGGGCCAGATCCTATCCCAGCTGTCACAGGGCGAGAGGCAGCGTACACCCTGGATAGGTCACCATACATTATTTTTTCTTAATACTTCAAACTGTATTTATTCACCTTTCTAGATGTGTTTGTATTACGACTGATATGAAGATAGAGTGAACAATAATTCGGCAAAATTCCACTGCATTTGGCAGGCACTGTTTATTAGAACTCATATGATGTCCACAACTTAAATGTGTGTCTATACATTTTGTGCTTACATGTGTGTCTGAGTGTGTGTATGTGCTGGCACCAGATGAAGCAGGAGCAAGATGACTACACATACCAACAGACCAGACATCTCAAGCGACAATGGATTCAGTGTGGATGAAAAATTTATCTGCCTCCTTCACTTATTCATCAAGGAGGAAGATTTTTCTGCAGGCATGCCCTCCAGAGATGCGGCGCTCACATGCCAGGCGGCCTGCCGCCACTTTACCCACAAGGTTTTCAATAAAACAAGCAAACAACACAATTCCAACACCTATAAATAAGTGATCGTTCCTGAATAAAGTGCTGTACACAGAGCCCCTCACTGAGGCCACTCATCACACTTTAATGGGGCCCTGTACCAGCCAAAGTTATTTCTCTCCTCTATCCCTCACTCCTTTCTTCCTTTCTCTATCTTTGAGCAGAGCGAGGGAACAAAGTAGCTAGAGGTAGCTGAAACAGAAGAAGCGGAGTTGCATTCAGATCATCATCATGCCATCACCTGGCTCAACAGTGGTTAAGATACAGCACTATCTCGTTCATGATTTATGAGGCTATCAACATGCACTATCCTCCCACTTCCCTCCTCCTCTTTCTCTCTCATCTCTTTCGAGCGCACACAAAAAAACACAAACACATAAGCACAAACAAAGTCCTTGAGTTACTTTCTTAGTTATTTCTCCTTTTCTGGAGACAGGTTGTTCACAGCAGTTTGAACATTCAGAGTGGTGGCCCGCCAGATGCTTGGGCGTCTGTCAACGTGGTGCTATTGTTAGCTAGTTTTTGATGAGATTTGCATGGCAGAAAAGCCATCAAATAAGATATACTACTGAGAATATGAGAAGAGATCACACCTAATCCGCACACCTGTGTCTTGGCAGCATTAAGTCTCTTTTCAATCCAGACCAACACACACAGGAGCAGATACATCCAACCGCCCACCCACACCCACACAATCAAGACTGCAAACTTACACAGCAGCTTGAGTCTGGTTTAGATGTGGGTTTTCCTGCAGCTCAAAGGCTCACAATTACCATACTTGTTCAAAAACTAACACACATGTAGTACACTTCTTAAAATGGAGTATGCACAGAAACAAGAACATTACACTCTCACATATTTTCTCTTATAGCCTTTTTTTTTTTTTGCTACACTGGCTTGAATTTAAAAAAAAAAAAAACATTTGTTGTGGTCTTCAGATTTACAAAATTCAATCTCAAACAGTAAGCAATGCTTTTATTTTTATTAGCCTTATCTTTAATGACATTTAGTTTACAAGTTTGACTGCAGAAATAGCATTTTATTTGAAGATTCATTTCCTGGGGCCATTTCTTTGTGGGACTATTTGGCTGAAAAGGCCCATTATATCTTTTCTCTCACTTTGACTGATGTGTGTACTCTGCATATAAAACCTGTGCTGATTAAAAAAAAAAAAGAATTGGGTCACCAGCGTCCTGGCTAGTGCCACTTTCTGCCCTGGCCTATAAGCCCCTTAGTTATCTAGAATCCCTTGGCATCCATGTTGGAGCCAGGGCCTGCGGCAACACACCTGTGTCCACACTTCTTCACTGGGATCAATTAGCATTAAAGTTTCAGAGCTGCTCTACCGCAGTGTGGACATAGTGTACACTGGAGGGATACAGCCTGAGAACAGCCACAGAAAGAGACGGACGTGAAGAGAAGGATAGATTTGTAGACACACAACAGACTGACAGACACATGCAGACACACACACACACACACACAATCATTCCTCCAACCCTAACCCTCTATTAGCTACATTTCTGGGTCCAGCTCCAGGGTTCTCGGTGTTTTGTTTTGTTTGTTGTTTTTGTTGAGGACCAATAAATAGATAATCACACACACCATGTTTTTACTGCAAAAACAAAATTTTGCATTAAAAAAAAAAAAAGATTCACATCTCTGAAATTCTCCAGCATCACCACATCCATGAGGACACGAGCATGCTTTACTGTATGTTCTGCTGTGGCTGTGCCTGAATTAAATGCAACTGATTTTTCTGATTTCTTTGTCCTCTGTAACATTGAAGTAATCATAGCATGAGTCATGCACTTAGAGGAGCTGATTAAACTTTGACTATATAACACGCTCAAGAAGAAATGCAGGAAGAGGGGGATTCTAAAGTATCACATAGAAATGCAGTTTTGAGATGAGGGCAAAACAGCCTCGTTAAATGACCAGCAAGAACCGGAAGAATCGTTTTGACTCTAGTACTATCGGAAAAGAAAAACTGCTGTAAACAGTTTTGTTGATGACATCTAGAGCTCTTCAATCTAAGATAAACTCATAAATTGGAAGATTTTCAAATCTTACAAACACCCTTAGGCTCCTAAGAGGTCATCGATTTGAATATGCAGTATGAAGTGTTCTTTAAAATTCTGGTCTTATCCAGTTTTCCTCTCACAGGTTACTGTTAACTTTTTCAACCTTTGCTCTTCCAAAGTTCACTATGCTGCTATAAAAATTTTCTTTATGAGGCTCTGCTTTACCAGTTAAGCCACAGTCTTCCATGGCTTCTACCTTTTCATTTAAAGAAAGCCTCATGTAGCTGGTCCCAAGCAAACAGACAGTCAACAAGTAGGCAATAGCGTTTGTTTTGAAGGGAGTGCACAATCCTGGGGTTTCACCCTGGGGGGCTTTCCCACCACCGCGTGTCACTTTACAGTGAGCATGGATGTGTTTGGCTGTGTGTCCCCATCAATATATGTGTGTGTCTGTGCCACAGAGGAAAAAGAGCACTGAGGGCAGCTGTACCTGTGCTGCCTTGTGGCCGTCTCTTGACAGTGCCCTTCACATCACAGCATGGGCCTGGACATCGGATCTGACAGGAGTGACCTCCATGCCACATCACCCTCACTAGACACACAAACAGACCTGCACCCTACACAGGCAGATCTACACATACACGCACGCACGCACACACACAAATACACACACATACACATGGTAACTCGATCACATGTATGAAGATTTAAAGCATGATAGTGAACACAACACAAAAATATAGTGAAGATATACATGAAATACTGTATATTCTAATACATTCATATGATACACAGCCACAAACTGCACTCCACACTACACCCTCCGGGCTGCTTAGCCACCCAGCCCCCTGTCAGACAGCTATCAATAGGGATTCCAGCAGAGCGGCTGCTAGACAGCATGGGTAAACAAAGAAGGGATGAAAAAAGCCTGAATCAAAGGCAGAAAGGGGACCCTGTTATTCTTCCTGAACAGGAAATCATTCGCTGGCAATTTGTGACTCATTTTGAAGCATTTTGTGTGGGGGTGCTTTTGACACATACGTAGTGATGAGGAGGTGGTTTGAAGGGAGTTTGGTGGTAAACTTTTACTTAATATATTTAAAATGTCAAAAAGTTTGTTCTTTACAATGCTGCTATTTCTGGAGAATTGTTGGCTAATCAGAATTTGTGTTGCATGTGTCAAACAGAAGGCAGTAATTGATGGGATTCGGTGCTGGCACAATTCAGTGATTGATAGGAAGCAGAGGAAGCACTGAGACTTGCATTTTTCTCCTACTGTAAGTAATAAGAAATATACAGCACTTGTGCCACTGTTCGAAACTGAGTGGAGATATGATCTTATTTGGCATGTCTTTCCTAAGTTATTCAGTAACACCTTAGTAGCATTACCACCTTCTTTAGCTGATTAGCCGTAACTTAATCCTCAGAAACACAATTTCCCAAACACTTTCTCGCCAGTGACATATTTACCTGGCCTAATTGAAATGAAGTTGTGTGACCTTTTGGTGCCTATGGGGACCTGGTTGTTCCACCAGCCTCCTACTATATTTCATTCGCTAGAACCTCATCAATCAGCCTGTTGAACTGGGCTGAGACATTGGTGTCGACCTTTCTCATGACATTTCCAAATGGTTACATCCTCCACCTAGGGTCATGGCACCATGAAAGGCACCTGACCATGATTCACGAAGATGAGAATGAGTCCATACTGCCAACTATAGGGAATAAAATAAAGTACCGCGATTAGGTAATTACACTGATTGCCCCAAGTGGTGTGCTTTGTCCTCAGCTTCATAATTTGAAGAATGAACTGAATGAAGAAGAACTCTGGGAATACTCATGCAAACAAATATATAATATACACTTGTGTTTTTAAATGAGGTAACGGCACAACAATACTGTTGGTGGTAAGAAAAAGGTCTCATTGTAGAGTCCAGTTGTGTTTACATCATCTTATCTTTAGCCCCACTGAAGAAAATCATCACTCTACAGAGGAAACAGCACAGAGAAGCTTTTCATTCAGGATCTCTGTATATGTACTATGTATAGTTTGATGAAGAAATCCTGTATATGTGTGTAAATCTGTGTGTAATACAGGGAGAGAAGTAAAGGTCCTCTTGTGACAAGTCTAGCGGGAATAGGAACATCTGGTGGACCGGCTGCTCCTCTGGTTAACATGCTCCTCCTCAGTGGCCCTCAACGGCACACACCCAGGTACCACATGCACACACATGCACAGGTACATGCTGATAAACACACATACATATGGACACAAAAAGGCAAGTGCATGTACGTCATGCATACCAATGTACAAACACAGCTTCCTTTCTTGGTTATTCCTGTCACAGACTTTTAACATAAAAACCACATTCCGCTCATCCCGGGTAAATAATGGTTCCTCGCGCCATCAGATTCAAATAAATTATCACTGTGGAAAGTGGTATAAATAGAAAGCCTATCATTCATGCCATGATGCTAAAGAGCAACTATGTCCAATTTGCACCAGATGCTCTTCAGAGCCAAATTAAGCCTGTATTATTACTGGTAGAAAATGTCATGTTATTGGCAAGGTGAACCCTTTCCACTCCAACCCCTGTTCTTGATGTAGCTCTGCATGGATTTGTACTGGCTCAACTCCATATCTACCCTGTAATCAACTAAACACAGAGCCATGCCTTATTTTATCCATCTCAGTCTGCCACTTACACGCGTGCATGTAAAGCCATCACTCATAACGCTGCTCAGCTCCAGTGAAATGTCATCTGTGATGCACAGCATCAATTAACACTTCCTTCACCTTCGTTAACTAAGTAATGTTAAAGCCAGAGGTCGTATTTCCAATGAGAGCACGGTCGTATAACAGGAGAGGACAGAAAGACTGGGTCCTTCATGAAAGGTTGAGCTACTTGATAGAAGTGGCAGTAGACTTACTAGAAAGATTGCTCACTGCCCCCAGGGCTGGCATTTGGTGCCCTAGGCAAGATTTTGCACTAATAACTCCGACCTCCCTCACTCCCTTCCTCCTTACACACACACACACACACACACACACACACACATTCACACCTTAAAAATGTCCTTATATAGGCAGTACCTCTAAACATTATAACACAATCAATAAGATCACTTGGTCTGAATTAGTTCTTTTTTTTTTTGGTGGGTGGGGTGGGTATTGGGATAACATCATCATTATGATGATTCTGGCACTCCCAATGATAGCAATAACACAAAAGCCCACACATACGCAGACCTAATCTCCAGCCTCTAACGGCTGCAGCCAGGTCTCACCAGAGAAATTGTGGGAGGAGGACGTGTATGGCAGAAGCAGACTACACATTCTGAAAGACCCTGCCAAGCCTGAGAAACACTCAGCTGGTCTCCTGCCAGGGCGTCAGCATCCTTCCTTCACCAATCTATGTAATGGCCGTGCTAATGATGGTAAAGCAGCCAGTACCTCAGAGAGCAGTAATTGAGACACTGCTAACACTATCGCCAGTGCAGTTGTTCCATGGTGATGATATGCTCCTGATATCAGTCATTCCAGCCCCCGGTGGTTTCTTTGTGGCAACATGACAAAACTAGATAATTAGACAAAGAGCATGTGTACACATTTTCAGTAACTTAGAAAAAAAATTACTTGGATTCTGAACAGAAAATACAACTTATTGCAACTGTTTACTTCTTCAACAGTTTCTTATAGCTGAGAAAGTGAGAGTATTGATTTTCCTTTTCAGAAAAATAATATTGAAGAACCAACCATAAATATAAGCAAGAAAATAAGAGAATGTTATGGAGAAGAGAAGGGTGTTTGTATGGCGTCAAGGAAAAAAAAGAAATTACAAAGCATGAAAAGGCTTTTTAATGTTACTAGTAAACAGTGAACAGAAGCCTAAAACGAGTCTATTTTTACAACAGGTGCTGACATATGTATGTCAGCATGCACTTGTCAGTGCATATCCAACAGGTTCATAGAGCAATGTTGGCTATGCATTGATTTCCCCAATACTCAACAACAAACGCCGCATCTTAGTAACTTAAACACTGTTTTCCTGCAGCTGACCATGGCACACAACCTATTCCCAAAAATGCACCTCTGGCTTGTATGTGCTTATTTATCTTAGGGTGGGTGTGTAAATTTACATTTAGAGTGGAATTAACAAAAGACAAAAGGAACATTGTCCAACTAGAGTCATCACAATTAGTCACATGTCAGAAGAACTTGACCACCAGTGACGTGCAGTCAGGGGAGGCAGGTGAGGCACGGCCTCACCTGTCATCGTGGAAATATAAAATTAAAAAATAAATTAAATGGTTATATTCATTCAGTGATTTGTATTTTAAAGTTCTTTTCGATTTAACTACACCATTTTTAGATTAGTTTTTTCAAAATCGCTGAATTTTCGCATTTGCCGGTCAAATACTAAGAGACGAACGGTGAGGCACCAGCCCGGCGAGCCGCACCACGGATTGCGCAATCCGTGGTGCGGCTCAGTATAGTCATTGCCAATGACTACTAACTGTGCTGGCATGCTATGCAGTGAGACCGGATTACTTTCCCTTTGCATGTGGCTATTAAAATGTTCTAACACTTTTACTATATGAACTAAATTTCTATATTTTAGCTGGTGTATATAATGCACAGTTTTTTTTTTGTTTTTTTCATTAACAACTGTATGTGTGTGTAATGCATTCTTGTGTTGAGCGATCATGAAACTGCTGCGAAGAGACACTAGGTGAGGCACGCAGTTCTCGTGCCTCATGGTAGGGGGCGCTGGTGATCCCAGGGACTCTACGACTCCTCGGCGGCAAGCTACCATAAACAGTTTAGCAAGGCCAGTTAGTTTTTCCTGTTGCTTGGCCTTATGTTCAACATGGAAGATTACATAACTCAACTGAAAGAATTTTCTAAACTGGACTTTCAATCGAAGCAGAAGATAATAATTAAAGGAAGACCAACACCGGAGCTAAAAGGTTTGCTTCAGACTATGTTAATGTTAAACAAAACAACTGTTGCCAATCAAATGGTGAATAAGCTATATGTTTGTAAATCTGATGTGATGACGTCAGTGCCTCACCAGTCACGACCCTCACCGCACGTCACTGTTGACCACCAAGTTGCCAGAAGAGGTCTGATCCACCGAGGATTATCATGATACAGGAATTTCCATACTAAGACCCAGGAAAACTCAGTACTCAATACCATTTTTGATTACATAGGGAAAGAATGACTAAAAGGCTTTTTTTTTTTTTAAAAAAAAGATGAGAACATTACAAACACTGTTTTTAAGCTGTCTAACATAGTGCAAGAAACAAACACACAGCAACAGTATTTTTAGGTCGTCTGAAGTAGTGCTTTGCTTATGTTGACTTGGCTCTACATTTTCATTGCTGATTGTTAAGGTAGCTGCTGACAGACCTTTCTCAGCATCAAACTGGGACTTCAACAGAAACATAACACTTTTTAGACACATGCAATTGTATTATCCTGTGAAATTAACACTCTCTGCTAATGTTACAGATGGGTAGGGCTCATAATATTGACTGCCTAGCTTCCACATTAGTGTTTTATCATTAGCCATAGCTGCTAGACCCTACCTTAATAATTCAAAATGGCTAATGTGACTATTGGGTAATTTCTAATTTCTAATCGTTAAAAGGCTAATGTTAATGTGTGTGCCGGCCAGGTTAACATTTATGATAACTGTTTAATACTTCATTTCTGTTGAAACAGTGGCTTTACTGACCTCTCAGAATTTCTTTTAACTTAGTTTTTAAAAGCAGAACAGGAGGCAGAGCCTTCAGATATCAGGTCCCTCTACTGTGCAGCCAGCTCCCAGTTTGGATTCACGAGACAGATACCTGCTCTACTTTTAAGATTAGGCTTAAAACTTTCTTTTTTTGATAAAGCTCACAGATAGGGCTGGATCAGGTGACACTGAATCCTCCCTCAGTTATGCTGCTACAGGCTTAGACTGCTGGGGGCCTTCCCATATTACACTGAGCGCTCTCTTTTTACTTTCTGTGCATTTCTATACCACTACTTTATTCAATCATTAGCGGTTATTAACCTTTCTCTCTCTCTCCCATAGTTTGCCTTTTGTTCTGTCTGTTTTGGCTCTCTTCTCTTTCCCTTCATCTCCAACTGGCCGTGGCAGATGGTTGGCCCTCCCTTAGCCTGGTTCTGGCTGAGGTTTCTTCCTGTTAAAACTGAGTTTTCCTTCCCACTGTCGCCAAGTGCTTGCTCATAGGAGGTTGTATGACAACTGGGGTCTCTTTCTAATATTGTAGGGTATCGATACTGTTGCAAATGAGTATCTAATCTGATATTAATTTTTAGCATTAATTAGTATCTGAGTATCTTTTTTTTGACAACCCTAGATCCACCAAGTCATGGACACAGGACCTCTGGAGGCATGCTGTGATGTCTGGCACCAGGAGATCCAGTGGGTCTCTGTGAATTGGACTTATAACATCATGGGGATGCTCAATTAAAACAATGATTTAGGGCACCTGGATGCCTGGTCAATGGCTTGGCTGTTCCTGCCCTCAGCCCACTTTGGATTGGAGCAATAAATTGTTCAGCTAAAGGAGGTTGCTGCTATCAGGCAAAGCCATTGCCATGGGGGTGTGTGCTATATCTGCAGCAATGATTAGGTGGGTGGTATGTGTCAAGAAACTTAATCCTGACTGCCTGCACCCAAGGATTTAAAGTAGAACATTAAATTGCAATGAGATGATCAATGTTATTCACTTCATCTCTAACTGGTGTAAATTTCTAATGTACTGGAAAATGTAAACAACAAGCTAATACGCAAACACTGTCACAGGAAAGGAACGGAGAACCATGACAAACTTAACTAAGCACCTTAAAAACAGACAACAAATTCAAAGTGTGTTTTGACTTACTGACCAAATATTTATTTCTACCTTACTTTACTGTCTAAAGTAAGGTGGATGGTCTTAATAATGTTAGTATGTTTCCATCATTATAGTCTAAATGTAAGTAAACATTTACATAAAATGTAATGTTGTATGCATGTGTTATTACAGTGTGTGTGCAAAATATAGTCCCTTTATTGACTGATTCTCTTAGGTATCCAGTTTGGTATTGAGAATTATTACATATGTGTGGTTTTGGTGACATCTATCAAATTTCTGGCATTGCCAATATTATGAAACAAAGCCACATGGAGATAAAGTGATGGCCACTTGAGAGCCTTGGGACACGGGGACTTAAAAGGCACATTCCAGTGTCGAAATCACCTTCCAACTTGTAAAACTCATCTGGAAATTCAGAAGTTTAGTTATTCTCATCAATGTCCTATTCATCTGAGTCTTTATGAGCAGCACTAAAGGTGATGATACTATCAAGCTGTATTATGCTCTTTTTTAAGTGGCCATATTATTAGTCATGGTAATGTCCTCTGAAGTGTCCTGATTCAAGAAAATAATCCCCTTAATCTCTCAGTGTATTGTTTATCTATGTGAAGGCATTTCTCTGTGTTTTATTGCTTATTTAACCAAATCATCTTCACTAAACATTTTCTACCAAATGCATGAGCATCTTTGCTGCTAAAAAGATGAAAACATGGCTGCATCATGTCCATGCACATGCTGTGGTAAAATGAAAGTTGTCGAAGTAGCTACACATAATTTGACTGGGATACATTCTGACAGAAAAATCAACTTTTAATGAAGTGCCGTGTGGTGGGAGAAATTAGCCATTACCCTACAGAGCTGGCATAAAATGTTTATAAATGACAATGATGTTGGCACTGACTGTGAAGGAAGTGCAGAGCTTGGGGAACATACTGACGTTTAAACTGTCAGAGAACAGCGCACAGGCTTCTCATCTGGGGAGGTAGAGAGAAATGAAAGAAAGGGAGAGAGAAAGAGAGAGTGACAGAGGAAGAAAAAAAGAGGAAGAGCACGAGGGGGCATGCAAGAGACTGCATTTATGATGTGCATGAGAAAGAGAGACAGTGAACGACAGGGCGAGAGAGTTTAAAAGGCATGGTGTCTGTTGGCTGGCAGAATGGACGCAGCGAGTGAGGGAGGTATGCGACAGCAAAGCGTGGCAAGTGCGGCAGAAGAAACCGGTGGTGACTCATGGGCTCCTTCATTCACCAATGTGATCAGATCCAGCAGGACAGCCCACCATATGGGATGGCACAACTTATTCATCCAATCACTTGGACTATATACAAGACCAGAGGAGTAAAGGGGATGGTGTTTCTGCTTGTGTGCGTGTTTGTGGGTGTGGGTGTGGAAGAGAAGGTGCCCTGAAGGTTTTCCTGAATATAATGGAAAATGAAAGAGGAAGTGATGTAAACAGCAATTTAACAAGGAATGTAATTAATCTACTACAAACTACATTTCTTAACAAATAACAAATGCATATGACAGACAATAAGATATTTCATAACAAATCATACACTGCAGCATGATCTGTTTGTTTTGAAATTTTAAATTGATCAGTTAACGAAGCATATATAAGCTCTCCCATTTTGTGTGTCACCTATGATGAACAGCTTTTTTTTTTTTTTCCACTGAGTTATTTCTAATTTACATCAAACTGTCCTACAAATCCAACCTATTCTGTGTGCAATTTAACCATAAAAACACACAAAAAAAACAACTAAACTCAATGGGGAATTCTCAGATCCTAAAATTATCTGTTGTCTCTCTATACTTGCAGATTATTTGTTTATCCTCTTAAGAAAAATTAACATAACCTCTGACTCTGTCATCCAGATGACATATTGAAAGGAGTCAAATACATTTAAACAAATTATTAAATAAATCCTTCTAAGCATATAACATTGTGATAATCATTCCTGGCTTTTCCAGGCCTCCGTTAAATGCAGATTAAGGCTAAGCTTTGAGAGGTGAAGGGCCTGGCAAATTGAGCCCCAACACACCAAGCACAGGAATAGAAACAGACATAATCTAACCAAAGCCAGATATTTTTGTGAAGAAAAGAATGTTTCTACTCGGTTGGCAAGAGGCATCATAAACCCTTTTATAAGGTACCTAAAGTACACTGCGCTTCGCAGAAAGCAGAACCAATTTGCTTAACTTCACAACATGCAGGGGCCCGCCGATAAAAGTGTCTGTCCTATGCCGTGGCTGGCAAAGATATTGTTATCCACTTTGTTCCTCTGCCACCTTGCCAGCTTACACAATTTTTGCAAGACAGATAGCAATCGTTGTGGGGTAATTTAGGGATTAGACTGGAGGTGCATTGTGATCACATGCAGCAAGAGAGTCATTTAGGATATAGGATGGCAAGACTGTCCAAGATACACCTTTTGTTTCTTATCTAATACAAAGGTTTTTAGAAATCCTCAGGCCACTGCCAAGATTTTGGTTTTACAAAGTACCAGTATGCATTGTGATCTGGGAGTAATTATGTAAAAATGCAGATTGGAAGCATCTTTAAACTAAATGTGAAGTAGAAGAATGAATTTTGAGACATAAAAAAAAAAAAAAAATCACTTCCTTTTTAGGTTTCACAGATTTTTCAGGATTGGAACTACCCTACCAGCACAATTTTGAATACAATGGCAGTGCAAACATGTATCATTTTGTTTCAGTACTTATTAATAACCTTTGGGATGTGACAGAATTTAAAATGCATCCTAAACTAAAATAAGCCTCACCAATGTTGTGGTTATTGTCTTTCAAATGCTCCAAAATGAAAACATAATGAAAATGTAAGGATCCCGTGAAAAAGCTTCAACTTTTCCACAAAACCCTTTCATTTTCATTATGTCTTCATCGTGTAGCATTTAAGAGGTAAAGGAACTTAGTTGCCACATCCCATTGTTATTCTCATTTACAGCCAACCCTCCTGTTTTCTGCCACACATTCTCCTCTCTTCTTAGATGCTCCACTCAAAATGATTTTGTGCCCATATTAAAGGCTATATAAGGGTTTTCTATTTGGCAGGTACAACACTGCACTTCAAAGATGATATGTGTATTGAACGCTAAAATGCAATGACACATTATATCGTGTCACTTGCTCAGTGGCCAGAACAGAATGAAACATTGTCACCAGAGAAGATATCTTTAAATACATATAAATATCTATATCTATATCTATATCTATATATATATATATAATATCATGAATTTGCTAAATGATTGTGATGAACTGTAAAATAACATAGTGAGAGCAAAGACATGATCATGGGTGACCATCATGAGGACAGAGCACCATCCCAAGGCTAGAAATACATTAACATTTCCTACATCTGACCACTGCCTCAAGGCTCACATTCTACACATTTTGCCTGTTGACCTATCTGGGGCAGCTATATTTGATGACAGTCGACAGAGTAAAAGACGGTCTGCATCAAAAAAATGGTCACATTCTGACTCTAGATAATAGATGTTGCCATTCTAAGCCAATAATAGTGTCTATAATGAAATCAGTGGAGCAGAAAAGAGGCACTCTTTCATTTCCTTATGCAGGGCCGTGTGTTTTGTACATCCCATTATTCATCAGGGTCCTGGCTGTTGATAACTGTCCCATTTGCATCTGAATCAAGAATACCTTATAACCTCCACCCCAAAAACACCACCCCCATGCAAATGAAGTGACCTAAAAAGAGCATGTACTGTATTTAGTTATTTGTGAGCAACTGTGACCTACTCTGGAGGTTATGCTAATACGGTAGCAGGGTGGAACCAAGTGTGCTGGCAATAGTGCAAAAATGTTATGAGGATTCTTACAAGTAGCTCACATCTAAATGTGATATTGTTGCAAAAACATTCTGTGATAGAAGTTCTTTCATTCTTTTTACCACAAAGCAAGACTTTTTTTTTTTTTTTTGCAGCATGCTTCTTTCCATGCTATATCTTGTGCTGCCCTTTTTCCCCTGACATGCCCTACTTCCATGAACAAAAAGGCAGGACATGAGTGCATAGTAGAAAAGAGTCAGTAATCTTGGCCTTGCTTTTCAGAGAATGCTTGACTCACTCCAGGACAGTTCAAAGGCACAAGACTTCCTTATTTAAAATCTCTACTGCAAGTCAGAATCATGCTGTGTGATATTTGTGATCAATCATAACTGCTGAAAAAAGATTGCTCTGGCTCGAATTCATAAAAAAAGATGCTATCTATAAAATGGTGATCTTTTGAGGGATGAACTCCTCAGAGGGAAGTCTGTGCCAGACAAACTGTTCAAAACCCTAGTAGACGGACAGATTAATGGAGTGTGCCTTCATATACAGTAGTCATATTAAACTCAAGATGAAGTTGGGTGCAATCCTCCACAGCCTCAACAGCACAGTAAGGCAGCATATAGTGTATATGCATATTGTATATATAATGTGTTGAATCCCAGGTGTTATTTCTAAAAATCCTGCAGAACCAAAAATGAAATATATCATATTCACATACACACACACAAAATGCAAAACATCATCTATTTCACACATGTAACAAACACAAAACACACTCCAAAATGCCAGAGGTCAAATGGATAGAAAAGTGGCGTGGGGTCCTTTATGCACTCTGAGATTAGGTCTTGGCCATTAAATAAGCTGGCACTGCTGAGGTGAGCAGCATTGACAATGATATATGGGAGAAACACAATCCATTGCTGTTATGAATTGGTTGGCTCTATGCGGACAATGCCTGCACACATGCACATGCACAAAAAGACACGCAGACGATCAGAAACAAGTGCACAGACATAGACACACATACAGATTCAAGTGGTAGAGCCAAAAGTATCTTCCTCTCTTCCAGACAAATTCAATTTTCATCCAGGACATATGTAAGCTGATTAAAACGGCCAACAAAGACTGGAGAAATATGTCACATCCTTCAGGACTGGACACAATATTGAGTGCTGCTTTGGCAATGGCATGCCTACTTCTTCTCTGTCCGTCTCTGTCTAAGTCACTGCTCTTCTCTCTCATGACCTTTCTGCATCATCTGATGCCACC
Organism: Archocentrus centrarchus; assembly: GCF_007364275.1. Lineage (NCBI taxonomy): Eukaryota > Metazoa > Chordata > Actinopteri > Cichliformes > Cichlidae > Archocentrus > Archocentrus centrarchus. The sequence goes on along the minus strand of NC_044355.1, from coordinate 9,899,981 downwards.
ATGCATCCCTTTCTTCCTTCCTTTTCTTTATGACTTCCTTTTCCTTTCTTTACACTGTGACTTTCCATTCTGTCCTTCAAAAGGCAAACATATTATTCATGAAACTCTATGAAAAGAACATCATGAGCCCATTCACATTTTTTTCTGCTCAGCATACATACTTAAGGATTTAAACCACGTGTTACTGATGAACTCATAACTGATTAGCTACAAAGGTAAAAATTGTCTGCATATAAAAAAAAACTATAAATTGATTGTCCTGTTTTTGACAGGTTATTAGTGGAAGTGTACTTGGCTTACATTCCATTAGGCAATCTGCTATATATACTGCATAACATGTGGAAATAAATGATAAAACTAAAATTATGAACCGTTTCACTAATCTGACAAGTTTAATAAGACAAAGAAAGGGAGAAAGAGCGGCTTTGTTTTCTACTTTGCACTTGTGGCTGGGGTGGAGCCTTGCCAGTCTAAAGTGTGTCATGCAGACACAAAGACACACACATGCCCATGCACTTGAGGCACCTCAGTGTCTGTTTAGCCACAGCAGTAATGTCATATTACCAGAAGATGTGTGAAGAACACATCTGAATTATAAATGGGGAAGGTTAATTATGGATGGAGGGAGGGCCAAAATAATGCCTTAGACATTTCCCTGAAACACATGGTTGGATACATGGCTATGGATCCAATGCACACTTCTTGGCAAGTATCAAGCGAGAGAGACTCCTTAATTAGCTGGTTGTTGCTGGTAATGGTTGGTTCTTGATGTGTGTGGATGTATTCAACCTTATTTCTGTGAATAAGATGAATGTGCTTAATTCAAGTTGACAAGGTGAACTGTTCTCTTGTCAACAATAAAGCTTTTTGTTTGTTTGTTTTGGAAAAACAATTATACTCAATGCTCATTCTTATAGGATGATGTGGAAAGTGATAGCCAAGGCAGAATACATGAGGGGAGAAAGGAGCACTGATGTTGACTTCTGTCAGCAGCATACTCTTTTTGGGCAAAATATGCCAGTTTCTTTATCTTTTTGTATTTAAATGCACTTAAAACACACCTATTTGAGGGGGTTAGTACTTTAAAACATCCTGAGGTCTACATGTTATCTGTTTGATGCAATTAGCCGTCTGCGTTTTTGTGGACCAGTGATTCCCTTGCAAGAGTGTTGCACCTGCAACTCTGAAAGATTGTAATGGGCTGTCAACCACAAACAAAAAGCTGTAACCTCCAAAAGGGGGTTGAAGATTGGATTCATAGCAAGTAACTGGGGGATACAGACTGGGCTGTTAGGGTGACTTAAAGAGAAGCAAAAAAGATCAGGGTGGAACTAACGAGGGGCGTGCTGTACCCTCGATGGAGAAAAAAAAAATCCACTGAGAAAGAATGATGTTTCAGACACCCATGGAGACTTGTTTTGAGGCTTGTGACCCCTGGAGGTTTTGTAGAGTTGTTGGAGGATTAGTCAAATGGCCCCACTGCTTTTGTGTCACAGTCACGACAACTCACCCTGTGCAGCATGTAGTCATAATTAAACTTTTACTGCAAACAGCAGATTTCCCTTAGCTGCCTACCATCTATCCACCCCCCAACTCAGCTTCAAAAATAAACTAATGAAAATAACTGAATTGCCTGCACATCAGTTAGCCATCTACCAGACTTGTTTTTCAGAAACACGCAATTTTAAAAGAATTTGAGATATGAACAGCTTTGAGATATGAACTAATATTGTCATTTCCGTTACAGTTAGCTCACTCAATATCTGTCTTTCTAGCCATATCTGTACCTCTGTCACCTCTGCCACAGGTCACACCCGGAGTGTACACATAACGCTGGAATTTCTTTATAAAGAGATAACTGAAGCTGCGTAGATTTGACATAATCTAAGTCTGTACTGGTCTCTTTAGTTGGTATGTGCACATTCTTCTGATTGTCAGCCAAATGAATACAATTGCAACCATACAAGTGACTAATAAGGACAAAAAAGTAAAACCTTTCTGTTTGGTTCAAGGTTTAAGCATATAATCGAGGAGAGGAAGAAAAAAGGAACTTGGCTCTCATCAGGTTCAATTGAATCAGGATGGTCATGCACGAGGCCCTGTCTGATGTCTGCCCCTTTTGCAGTTCACAGCACTGTGGGCCATGGGACATCCACATGGCCCATTCACCCAACTCTCCTGAAACATTCAAAGCTTTGATTCCAAAGGGCCAAACTTTTGTTCCTTCACAAAAGGTCTGACCAGAGGTTCTCCCATAGATGGGAGCTCCGTTCAAAATCAGATTATTTCCAGTGAAATCCTCCTTTCTCCACCTGCCAGTTAACTATGTCAGTGCTTTTGTGTCTTCCCTGATAGAGCTCTCCAGTTTGGCATAATGGAGGCTGGATGTGCATTATTGCTTTTACTGCCATTTATTCTAGAAGGAAAGAGGCACACCACACCCCCACTCTCCTTCCTCCTTTCCTTATATTTTTTTTTCTTTGAAGAAAAATCTGGGCCACATGCCCCAGAGGAACGCAAAGTGCTTTAATTCATTCGCACCTTTTCTCTCTGGCTGCCATCTCCAAGGCCTCTCTTTATGCCCAGAAGTGATTTGTTCAGGCTGGACCATCAAAGCAATTATGGTAGCGGCCTGCTTCCCTATTATGAAAAGAGATGACTGACAACAGCGGGATAGTGCGGGGGTGGAGGGCACTTGGCTTCAATTTATTTGATCTGAAAACATTTTTCATCCACTTGAGTAACAAAACACAAACAGACTCGTCAGATTATGTTTTTGAGATTTTTTTTTTACTAAAAACATCTCATCCAATTCTGTGTAAAGCATTTTTCAATTACCTTTCTCACCTTCCTGGGCAAAGCGATTGTGGGCCACAGTTAGGTGATGCAGGAAAGAGAAAGCCAGCGATGTAACAAAATACTGAGAGGCATGGCAGCAGTGATGTGTAGCAATTAATGTAATGGACATGAGAGAGAGCACAATCTTTTGACTAATGAGAATGTCTTATATTACAGTGCAAATGCACAGGGTCACCAAGACTCCTATCATTACTGGGCTATAGGAAGATGGCTCACCACAAAAGGGGATACTCCATAAACGGATAATGCGGGTGGAGAAAGCAGAGTATGGCGCCACTGAGCTGATGTTCCGTCCAAGAATAATAACTCTGCCTGGAGTGACACAGGGTCATAGGGATGGATGGAGAAAGGATGCAAGGAAAAGTGAAGCATCTAAAGAAAACAGGGCATTAGGGTGGTAGAGAGGAAAAGCAAAAATGCAGCAAAGTGAAGCTGATAAGGAAAAAAAAATATTTTAAAAGAATTGTAAAGAGGTAAGGGTGGGAATGAAACAGAGAGAAACTAGGCAAAGGAGCATGTAAAGAGTGTGATGGGCTAAGAAAGAGGATCAGTGAGAGGAAGAGGGCAAAAAAGAGATGAGAGAGCATGGTGTACAGATAGCAATAGGGCAATATGACACATTGGCTAATCAGTCTGCTGTCTTTCTATTTCACAAGCTGTCATCTTGGCCATCAAGCCATCAAGACCTTGTGCCTCTCCCTCTCTCATTGACTGATTCCCCTATTCAATTATTCAAGGTTTATAAGCAGGAACCATCCATTCAACTAGCAGCTGAACCAGTAAAATAATAAAAGGGTAGCTTTTTCTCCCCATATTGACTATCATAAAACTTTTACAAGTGGCAAAAGAAAAATCAATTACTCAGACAGACACCATGTAAACATATTAATGCTGGTATCAGGAGTGAAAAAAGGAGGCCTACCATATAGAAGAGTTTAATAATTGTGGACCATAAATTATTTTACTTGCTCTCTCACTAATCATAATCTATTGTGGCTGTACGATTCCAATAAAATAATGCTATATTTAGCCAAGACATTACACTCACACATGCACACAGCATATGTGCTGTGAGAATGCCGATGCGAGTTCATTTATGGTATTGCTTTGGCGGTGTGTTTAACGTGACTTAGGCAACATATTTGTGGCTCAAGTTTTCACACTCAAGTTTTCACAGATGAGACTGTGACACAGAAATCAGGTCAACCACTGGCCTTCTAAGAAATGCTAAGCTTCAGTGAACTTTCCCACAAAGCACACACAATCAACCAAAAACAAAGCACACACACACACACACACAAAAATATCAAACATATAGGCACACACCCAGACACACACACTCTTTTCTTGACTTGTCGGAAATCTTAAGGAACATCACAGCTCCCATCTGCCATAATCTGCCCCGGGGCAGCAGTGACCTGAGCCACTGGAAGAAACTCATCTGGAGTAAAAAATAACAATTGAGGTAATGCAGTGCACAGCCTCATCCTTTTCTTAGTGGGCAATGCCTTCAGGGGTGGAGATGCTACAAACTCATCAGCCTTCAACTAATGCATGACTCCCATGCTGCTCAGGTTATGCACTTAACAAGAAAACCATATATATATATATATATATATATATATATATATATATATATATATATATATATATATATATATATAATTTTTTTTTTACATGTACACACACACACACACATACATACTCAACTCTACCCTTTAACATGTATTTGCTTAATCCTTATCTACTGGAGGCAGAGGGTCTGTACTGTGGCAAACTGTCTATTTTTAAACTTGACATATTACTCATCTCTTAGGGGAGTAACATTGTAATTTATGGAATTCATGAATACCAAGCTGTTGTGTTTCCTTCTTGTTTATTTCCAGCCCTCCTTCTCAGCACAGCAACTGCTTTGGATGAATTCAGATAAACTCACAGAGTTAGTTGGGTAGGATCCCTGTCTTTGTAAGAGCGCAGATGCCAATCAGCTCCTGCTGAAGAGGGAGCTCGGTAGCGCCTCACAACATTTTAGTCATGTGTAAAAATGAGTGAAAAGTTCTGTTTTCTTCAGAGGGATACAATTGCTATATGACCAAAAGATAAACAGCAAAACACTCCCCGGCTCATTTCTGTTTTATTGTCTCTTTCATCTTATCCTAATAATCCAATCTGTTTTCTCAGTCTCAAATCAGATCACTCTTCCCCAGTCTTTAGTTCTCCTTAATCTCTGTTACTCATTATCACTTCTATAAAACTGCTAAATCTCCATTTATATTGAAGATTTATTTTTGAAAAAGTTAATGAAAATAGTCGATAAAAAAGCCCCTTCTAGAAATTTAATGATCAGGAATATTTTAGCTCCACCACAAGAATGACCAAAGGTCTGCTGGAGGATCTCTGCCCAGAGATATTGTCTTTCAAAACTAATGATCTCAAATTGTACACCTGTGGATATTTAACCATCACTGTTCCCCAAGTAACTTACAACAGCAAATATGTCATTGTGAGACTAAACATCAATTATACTTACACTCATTAAACTCTAATTGGATCATCAAGATCACAACCAGGGGGCATGTTATGAAAAGCTATCAGCAAAAACAACTAACAAAATGAAACTTTAAAAAAATGGACTAGCATTAAAATACAAGGTTACGTGAACAGTGGGATCTTTAAAAAAGCATGCATTTAAAACCCTCATGGGTATCTGCTGGTCAACAACAACAGCAATGTGCTGCACGCATGCACTGTGGCTGAGAGTGCTGCCACTAATACAGTGGAAAAAAAAAAAAAAATCACACAGGCAAGGGAGTAATTTGACCCCACTCAAATCCCTCCATCAGACGCTAACCAAATAGAAGTCAAAAGAATGAACGATAGAAGGAAAAAAGATAGAGAAGCAGCTAAACCACTGGGATTAGTGCTAAGTAACTAAATGGGGCATATCACTTTTCCATTACCAGAGACGAATAGCTATTTCAGCTGCTGGAATCTAAATAAAAAAAAAAAGGGAACTCTGTTCTTTTACCGTCTTTTGTTCATTCATGTGTAAATGGCTTAACGTTCCTATATGAACAAATGGAGATCTGCCATCATATACTTTAGACCCATCAATAAATAAGGTTGACACAAATAAACAGATAAATAAATAATTGTGAAGAGCCTAGAAAATGGGCATCAGTCAGCATTAGTGGTGGAACCACATGATGGAATGTCAAGCTTCCTACACTGGGATTGTCAGTGTAGGAAGCATTAGTGCTGACTTCATTGCATTTTTGTTTGTGTTGTATGCATTTTCAGCTTTGCACTGTACCTTCATTTAACTCTGTCAGTCCCTCTTGCTGCCTTTAACTTTATGCTACACTCTATTCTAAGACTATAGACATTTTTCCTTCATTTCACAGTATACCTACTCTATCCATTGCACAGATGGCTTTCTTTTCTTCTTCCTCTCCCTCACATACAGTATGCACCTCTCACCATGTAAGACCATTTCTTGTTCCAACCCTGCGACTCGCCTCTCTTTGTGTTCAAAGTTAACTTATGTTATCTCATTTAAATATGAACTGACCGATCAGCAATTTGCATTTACTCTAAAAAATGCATGATGATAAGGATCATTACTTTTCATTTAATGTGTCTTAACCAATATATGACAATTAACACAGCCAAGAGATGGTTTACTGCATACATTCATTTAAACAAACAAGTAGCGAAAGTGTGTACATCCGACTAATGGTGCGACATGCTTACTGTGCTTGTCAAAATTCGGAAACACTCCTTAGTGTTAACTGACGGGTCTACACGCTGGCGCTATTAACAGTTTCAACAATAATCTGTGTGACTCATTTTCAACAAATGATAGGCTTTTATTCTTATTCTTACTGTCTTTTATTTGACTTCTGTTTTTTTTTTTTTATTGCTTTCAGAATTTTTTTTTCCGAATGCAAACTTCTGGCTTTGTTTTTTCATTGAAGAACAACAGCTTCTGTTATTTGAGTGTTAAATAACTAACATAGGTGTTGATTACAGAGTTTTATTCCACAAAAAAAGAACAAAAAAGCAAGTGTTAGTGAACTAATTATCCAGTACTCCTTATTATCTAAAAATACTTTGCTTCAGAACATCAAACTCAACATCTTCTAATTATTAGAAAGATGGAACACCTTTTTGCACTCCAGAAAGGCAAGGTGTGACATAATTAACCTTACTGAAAAACATGTTAATTTTAGCTTGTAATACTACTATGGGAGGAAAAAAGCAGGAAAGCAATGCCAAGCTGAGAGCATAACATATGCTGTGATTTTTTTTAATATCCTACCTTTACTGGTATGTCCTGTCAAATGGAACATTAACCATTCTTTGACACATTCTCTCTTTGTCTGCATTCTTTGTCTGCTAGCATCACTCATTCTTTTCCTTTACCTCAACATTACACAACACCACATTAAGCCTTCAAATGGGAGAGTAAAACATTATCTGCACCTCATTCTGGCTGACAGATTGTAGATAGTGGCTGACAGATCAAATGCAAACATCCATCTGGACATTAGATCTTATACTTTAATAATAGCCACATCATATTAAAGACTTAAAAAAAAATGACAGGCAAGGAGGAAGCATTTGATTCTGGCACCGTGTCTTATTGTCAAGGGAAGCCATAATCATATAAGATCTTTTTCCGCTGCACATTATTTCTCTAGCTGATCATCAGTTGGCCCCACTGCATGCCTAATGAACGATAAATAAGGTTTAATTTATCCGACACAAGTTTCCCATCCTTCAGCACTGAGCATAAGGTTGGACGAGATTCCATTGGAATTATATGAGAGCAATTTTTCAGCTAGTGGGATGGTCCAATTGCCACCCCTATATTTGGCTTTCACTGGCATTCCTTTGGCTTTAAGCTGTGCAACTTTATAGGTCTATTAGGAATACATCAAACAATGAATGACATCAATCTTATTGTGTGAATGTGCCTTGGGTAAAAATAAGATAAAACTTTCCATTACGGGGCCTCCAAAGCCCATTTGCCCTCCAAAATTGATCCAGTATTGACAATTTACACTTAGGGTGACCTTTCATAACTGCCCACATACTTGAAAGCCAATATTATTTGGAGAGTGAGCAAGGAAATCACACATCCCACTGCAAATGCTCTAGGATGTTATTGAATATGATAAATTAGTACACATTTTGCCTCTGCAGTTGTTCATTGATGATCCACTAGGCAAGAGGGCTAAGCTCTTCAAAAATACCCTTCTATAATTAAGTAAGACAATACTGGACACAAGTGTTAAGAACTCTCAGGCTACCTGATCAGTGACTTTATTTCAAAAGGAAACTAAGGGAAAAAGAGGAGAGACCGTAGGGGATGGAAGTGAGGTTCCAAAGGGACGTCTTCTCAAACAGGGAGCTGTAAAAGGGGATAATGGCATCAAAAGGGCAGTCGGACAACCCCCTGTTGATACCTTGTAGTCAAGTAGATAGCTTTCGTGTGATTCAAACAGCAAAGGGGTTAGAGGGAACTTAAGAACAGAGGCAGGGGCGAGAGACCCCTGGTGTCCAAAGAGAAGGCCATTATTAAGATTTGATTTATCTGCTCAAATGCACTATGTCACACTTCACTTACTTTACATCCTCTCTTGGCAGAGTCAAGCAACAAATCAGTTATGTGCCAAGGGTACTCAAATGGTACATAAAATCTTCATCTATATTTCCATGATGGGTTTTCTGTTGAAGATGAAAAATTATCAGGTCTACAGAAATGCCCTGTGGGTCAAAAGGAGGGACAATCGCTTTGTCCAGGCTCTAGGACAGGAATGTCTGTCCACATGTCAGTTCCTTTCCATCTGCCTTTTCTGTTTGGCTGCTGATAAATATCCTTATCTATGAGAAACAGGTGATAGATTTCAAGCGGTACATCTCTACAGAACTCTTCTCTCATCTGCTCTATTGATATCTCACATCTACTAAACCATCCACGCTGGAGTATGAGGCGCCAACACCTTCTGGGCCTCTTCACCTCAAACCATGTTAGCTCCACTTCCTTTAGGATCACCTCTAGGGCTGCCCTAATAAATAACATCTATCAACACCCTAAAGTGGAGGCCGGGAGCTTGTGGAGGCAAAGAGCTTTAGCCCTCAAGTCAGAGGCACCCTACAGCAATAGTCCCTATCAGATATGTCACACATACTTGAATGTGTGTGTGTGAAACAGCAAAGGAGAACAACTGCCAGAGAGGTTGAGAGACAACACAGAGATAAAACGATGAGTACAACATATGTGTGAGCAAATTAATTGCTAAGGGAATTACGATCACTATCACTTCCTGTGATGTAACTCAAGAAACAAATGGCTGATTTTCTCCCAGATCAGGGTGAAAAATGAGAAAACAGCTGCCAAGCTGAACATACTGTGGTTGTCTGCATCAGGGTAATATGGATAACAAACATAGGCGTAATATGCATTAAAAAATGTGAAAGGTGATTGGAAATAAATGAACACAGGGATATTCTTTACCAGCAACACCTTGAATACGCTTTCCTTTGGGCTTTTCATTTGCCTTTTTTGCATTCATCGCCTTTCTTCCATAAAAGTTTCATGAGAGAAAATAGGTAATTTAATCTTCATTAAACATACAAGGAGCTCCCTCTCTGACATGACCAGCTGAATTAACTGCAGGGCTTCAAGGAATTAGACCGTTAGGCTGAAATTCTGTAACCATGACAAGCATTATATCATTGCATCTCTGTTTCTTAATGGATATAAGATGATCATTCTCTGTTCACTGTCAAATAAGTCCTTAAAGAGACTTACTATATAGAACAGAGGAGGGAACTTTTGATGGACTGACCTGTGAAGGTGAAGCAGGAGACTCGGGTAGACAGAGGAAGGGAGAGAGGCCCTGGTTTGGGATTGTAATGACATTGAAAAGGCAGTAAATAAATAAGATGGGCTTGGATCTCTTTGAAATCTGATTGATGTGTCTTTTGGGATGCCCCCCAGTATGAAAGACCTACTGAGTCTGTGGCTTTCATCCCTGACCGAAAATCGATGAGCCAGGATGTATGAGAGGCTCCTGCTCTCTACCCACCAATCTCCTGCCAGATTCCCAGGTAACTGTCTCAGAAGAAAGGGAATAGGAGATAAAGAAAAAGGTGTACGGCAACTCATATCTTTTTAGTAAAACTTGATTTTAAATTACACTATCTACAGAAAAAAAAAAAAAAAAAAAAAAACAACAGCAAAAGAAAACCCAAACGTACAATATACCCCCAAAAAGGAAAAACGACCTTTACAAATTAACTTCCTGAAATGAGACTGAACCCACAACAGAAACATGGTTTCCCTGGTCTCCATCAATCCATCTACTTTCTTTGTGTTGAATTAGGAATGGCTGGTGTAATTGCATAACACGAGTATGGCCTCGCGGGTTAGATTTTCCATCTTACACAAAGTGGAGACAAGGAAATAGGAAATGCTTCTGGAATTGGGTGTAATTAAGACTGACGGCGGCAAGAATTGTGCTCAGCCTGACACTTGAGGTAGTCTGCTGAAGTATGGTTTAGCCTAAAGGACGACAAAGAACAGCATGCTGGGTTTAAATGAACTCCTTTCAACGCAAGTGAAGATTCTTGTATGACTAACGGAGTCTCTCTCACACACACTGCTCGCTTAAGGATGACAGGAGGTTAATCAAGCTTTAAAGCATGAGATTACAACAGACATGACAAGCAGGATTGAATAGATTTGGCACAATGTCTGCTATAACTGTTCTGAGAACCTTTTCTAACAAAAAATTCAGGGACTGAAATGTTGTCAGACCCTGAGTCAGACACAAATTACATTTACACAGAACCAAAGCACATAAATAATGCTGCTCCGCTGACCTAAAGAATACATTGCTGTTCTTTAAGTACTACAAAAACATTGCCAGTTTTCACCATACATGCAGGAGTAGCCTCCCAAAGACAAGGAGACTTGTTAACTGTGGTTAAAAATTTCTCTTTGTCCTCTTTCATCAGATGAGACAAAGTCCCCTCATATTGTATAACAACTGATTTAGAAAAAAAAAAGAAAATCCATGAAGCCAGTATTTCAAAAGGATTTTCCCTTCTCATCACCTCGGAGTACAGACTCCATGCAGCAGTTTATCAAACCAGTACAGGGCTTCATATAAATAAACAGCGAGCTGTCAGTACACAATGCATTTTAGTAGCTTCACAGTGGTGTGCACTCGGTGGGAGGGTAGGGTGTGTAATGACACAAAATCCATTATAATGAAAACTGCATTTTTGGTTACTTCCCAAAAATAGGAAAACAATTTATGACCACAGAACATGAAGTTAACAGGAGGTTAATCAGGACAAGCAAAAAAGTGTTAAATAAAGATATGCAGCATTTAGTTTTTCAGTGTTCCAGTGATCCAATAACACTGCATTTAGTGCAATGGTGTCTGAAGAAAAAATATAGATATCATTTTTGCCTTTGGGAAGTTGCAGAGTTGGTAGCCAAGAAAGTTGGAACAGTGTTCATGACAGCATTAAGTTAAAATGGGTGTTCTGAAGGTTTATCCCACTATTGTATTCCTAGTGTCCTTTCAATCTTGGAAAATCATGCAAAGACTACAACAGCTGATGTTAGAGTATCACATTTACTAAGAATTATATAATTTTAGGAGTCCAGACACCGATCGGTCAGTCTAAGCAACCCGGTGTTAGTGACCAGGGATGACTTTCATAAAGCATTCACTGTGAGTCACTAAAAATCAAACGGAATACAGACACCTGCATTCATCTGTTGACAAAGTTGGTCATTTCTATTTTGTTAATTCACAATTTAAATAAAAAACCATGTCTGACTAAACCAATTCATGCCACAAACAGAGTCTTTGGTAACCAGAGGTTCTTAGAAGCATTAAACATAGCAGTGCTAATCTGGGAGTCGATGAATACTCCCATCAGTGTCACTCTGTATTTACACTCTAGATTAAAACAAAACAAAACAAAACAAAATTCACAGTTGTTGTTGTGCATTGAGGCCAGACCAACAGGTTCTTCCATACCTCAAGTCCAACCATTAGGCTGTTCCCATCACACAGTTTAAACATCTTTAAAAAAAAAATCAGTCACTGCCAACTATCAGCTAAAAACATTTACATGAACAATAATATCTTTTTTTTTTTTTTTTCCATTTTAAACAATTTTTTAAATACCTGCTTAGAGACTACAGCAAAGCAGTTTGGTGATTAAAAACAAACAAACAAACAAACAAACAAACAAAAAAAACCAGCACACAAAAAAGCTCACACTGACACCCTTGGGATACATACACCAGCACAATGTCAGCTACTTGGACATGCAGCAATAGCAACAAAAATATAGGGAATCTGCATAGCATAAAAGGCAAGAATCCTTTAGAAAAACACTGCGTTACTGAGCATCAGCTTGACATTTACCAAACATACAGGGAAAAAAATAGGTGTAATTCACAAAAACCTTGTGAGAAGCCAAAGCATTGAGGTCCACAGACCTCTCCATCAGAATATTGGCTAAACATTGCTAGAAGGCAGGAAGTGCTTTCATGCTTTGACAACAGGCTTTTAGGAAAAGCACAGAAATTTGATGACAACCGTAGCTGCTCCATAAGACAGAAACTGTGCTGAGACAAGTTCCTTTGAGTAGTGGGACCTTTGTTAGGTTGCATTAATGTTACACGATTTAACATTAAGGATCAAGGTGCTAATGCAAGGGCAAGTTGTATAATTACCTATGGATTCTGAAGGCATAGAGCGTAAGATTTACACTGTCACCCAGCATTACCATCATTAATGTCCAATTCAATTTTCCTCTGTACTTCTGCATGTTTTAATGTGATCCTACGATCACAAGAAATCTATTTCTAGTAATGACATATGCTGCAACATTTACATTTTTATGCAGGACAACATATTTTCTGTATTTATTGTTTTTTTCAGTATTGACTCCAACTGAGATCAATTTGTTTGATAGTCTTGGCATGGACTAATCACTACTTCTAATATATACAGAACATACTATTTTGCCTGTCAATTTCTCTCCTTATGGTCATTAACCAAAAGCACTGGCACTTTAATAATATTGTGTTTAGTATTGTGTATCATGTAAAGTAAATATGCATGAAAAACAAATGTGTTATCCAACAAATCACTCCAGGAAGACTGCACAAGCAGTCCTTATGCAGTCTTTGATAAATAAAATATGTACAGTGGTATTTTTTTTCACTTTATATGCTTTTGCAAAATGTAAGATCAAGTGAAAATTAAACCCAATAGTGATATTCTGTTTTTCAATTAGGTGTTTCAATTTTCCAAGTTTCATTTTGGAACATGTTTTTGGTGACAGCAATCATTCAGTAATGACAATGGGTTTAAATGATAATCAATACAAAACTCTCATGACAATAGTTTTTGCGTACAGTAAATCTTATATTATAACTCATAACATTTAAATCTTTTCTCAGTTAAAGACTCAGCACAGGACTCTGCATGTTGTAGACCAGCTCAGCTTGAGTGCTCTAACAGGAAGGATGTGTGAGTTATGCAGCCAGGGAAAGTGCAGTAAGAAGGAAGGTGGTATCCGGGTTAAAATGATAGTTAAATAAACACACCTAGCGTTCTGTTACCATAATTAGCACCCGGCCACCGAGGGGCTGGACTGGTGGGGCTTTGATCACCTGTAGCAATGTTGGGGGGGGGGAAAGAAAGAAAGATAAGGAGATAAAGAAGGCATGAATGAAGATAAAGGAAACAGAGAAAAATGAAGTGACACATTTCAGATATTGGCAGAAGCACTCCCGTAGTCTGGCAAAAAAACCCTTTTAGGTTTGCTAACACACCTGCCCAAATATTCAGACACAGACACCAGCGCACAACAAACCCCAACACAGAAATATGGAATGAAAAAGTTGCAAGCAAAGAACGGAGGAGGTTTTGTTTATAGGATGAGCAGTATTATAGCTGTTGAAACAAGAAGAACGTGGGGGTGTGTTTGTTTGCTGTTATACAGTCTGTTATACTTGGAAAATATAGTTAAAAATAGCAAGATTTTCTACGGTAGGTTTAAACCTCAGCCGTGGCTATTCTGCAAAAGTGTCTTGTGCCTGTGTTCTGGCTGCCTCCCACAGTCTCTCTGTGATAGACTGGTGACCTGTCCAGGGTGTACCATGCCTGTCACCCGGTGTCAGCTGGGACATGTTTCAGCCCCCTCTCTAATGTATAAAGCAGTTGACTGAGTGGATGGATGATTGAGTTGTAATTCTGAAACACTAGAATAACTCTGACAAGGCAAATGTTCCTTCTCTCACTTTTAAAGAAACTGATCCTGATCAAATTTGTACTCAGACAGAGTAGTTTTTGATTTTAATTTTAATCTTTTTTTTTTCTTCTACACTTTTATAAAGACAAACACATGCACCAATTATTTCACTGATGTGACTAGAGATAGATCCTGATGGACAATCAGAGAGACACAGGGTCACATAGGTGAAATATCAGCACTGCAAAATACAAACAGATTTTTAAACCTACTTAAAAAGCAAACATAAATAAATAAATAAAATTAACTGCCAGAGCACAGGAACAAGTCAGAAACCAAACAGGTACCTTTTCACATGCAGGTAAAAACACAGATAACCACACTTGGCCGGCCATACTGGTATACTACAATTTAGTTTTCCAATTTAAAAGCTAATCTTGGACCTAACTTTAAACAAACAATCAGAAAGATCCTGTCAGTTTTTGTTTCCTTGGATAACTTAAATTTTTACATCTTAGTATTTTTACATTGGAGTGACAGGTGCACATGTCTACCACTGACAGACACTGTTACAGTAGAGCAGTCATCCAACAACTAACCTGCATGATAATCTGAAAGGTGTTGCTATGCGTGCAAGAAAGGGGAAGTGCAGCTACAGGTTGTGCTAGGCTAAAAACAAACTCCAGCTGGTCCTGTTTGTTCTGCCTTTAACTATTTTTTTCAAACATTTCAGCCGTTGTTGTGTTTACTGTTCATTTCATGACCTCCGCAGGGGATTTGAATTAACTATACAAAAGAAAAATGTTATCTGGAGAGTATTTATTTACATGTTGGATTGAGGGGAGACTGGATGCTACAGGAACTTGTTGCATCTTTTGTATTATGAGATGACAGAATGTTAACTTCATTAGAAATCTACAATATCCAATATTCTATTGAAAATTGCAGTTCATTTCTTTATATTTCAAACTAAAAATCTTACAAATTGTACTGTTAAAAACTGTAGTTACAGTATGTCATCAGGCATTAGAAAGCCAAGCACCAAAGAGTGGTGCAAAACTGTCTGTAAATGTCTGTAAATGTAAATAACAATCTAAATTTTACTATTTAGATATAAATAATGCAATCTCTGCTCTGACTTCAGCCAATCCAGCCAATGGTCTGATTTTTTCTTCTTTTTTCTTCACTTTTTTCTAATATGATCGACAGTATGAAGACAGCAGCACCTGTGACTCTTCTGCAGAACTCTAACTTCCATATCAATTGACCCTTGCACCCCTACTAGGTGGTACTCCTCTGGGCATGGCCTATTCATCATTGCAAAATGGAATACATTAGCACCAGGATTTCTCTAAATCAGCCTCAGCCATACTGTTAAGTGCTTCATGAATGGGAAAAGGGGCAATAAATTTCTAATGACCTACACGAGGACGCATGCATGCTTTTTGTTCTGTGACACCTCCTTATATGTACATATGTTTCTACGTGTATTAATGCTGTGTATGTGTGTAATGCACCATTGAAACAGTCATACACAGGTACAAACAATAAATAAGTGCCATTTACACAGAAACATTTAATTCATATGACAGACAGCAGTGTTGCAAGAGAGCTATTACCAACAAAAAGGGACAGGTATTTTTCAGCAGACAAGTGAAGATGACAGAAACAACAAAAATTGTACTATAGGACCTAAATACAGTATTTTATCAGTCTGCGGTCTGCCTTACCGTTGCGTGGTGTACGTTTTCGCCGATCACGGAAGGCAGCCCCGGACTGCAGAGCCTCCATTAGGCAATCCATCACACCGGTTTCATCTCCCTCTGGAAGAAAGCACATAGCAAAAACACAAATGTTAACAGAACAGCACGTGCATTATCACAGTGCATAGTAACTACAGACACACATGTATAGCATACTATATAGGTCTAATTTTAGGTATTGTGTTGTGGATGTCCTCTAACTACAGGTCACCTTATATCACAATAAGAGTGCTTTATTTTTGAATAAGCTATAAAAAATCCCTGCAAGTGTATGAGTGTTGAGACAGAGGCCTGTCACCAGAGCCTGTCCTTTATTTCAGTAAACAGCTGGGGAGGAGGGAAATACACTTAAGAGTTTAGTTTAGCGTTTAGAGGAGCCTTTGGATGAAAGCATCCAGTGATGGTCATTGACAGATATTCTTTCTGTGGCTAACGCAGGGGAGCTAAGTGCTCTTTACAAAGATTTAGTGTGGAGTCGCTCAATACCCGCGCACTCTATCTTGTTTAGTCAATGACACAGGGACCGGCCTTCGAAAAACATTCCCCTTGTCCACCATTCCAGCTGTTGTGTAGATCCATGAAATCAGAGAAGTGGAGGCAGCCAGGATGGCTGACGGGACAGGTATGAGACACTAAAAGTGCCATAAGGCCGAGAGCATGATTAGTTGTGCCCATACTGTGCACATGCAGCATACCACTCAATGCAAACTGGGTTCAGAAATAAGCTTAGGTTCTAGATCTGGGTCATCTATCTTTACGCCCTCATACTAATGAGTCAGAGGGGCACCATTTTTATCTTTCTGGTCCAGAACAGACATTATTTTAAACTAGGATCATTAGGGTGAGTTATTGTGGAGCTGAAGACTTGGTCATCAATTCTTTTGCGTGTATGAGTGAACTAGCTCTTTCCTAGTGTTTACCATCAGGGTCAAGGCATCTTATTTCTGCACTGTGCTTAGATGAAGGAAAATATTCAAAAGTAAGTGGAGACAACTGGTACTTTCAGCACACAGCACTTTTCCAACTACTGGGATGATCAATCTTTTGTTACTTGTGTGTACACAACACTCAGGCAAATTGGTACACAAATAATTTTAGGAAGTGGCACATATTTTGCTGTCACCATTTAAAGTCAGACCTGTACAGATTTATTTTTTTAATTGTCCTCCAGCAATAAACTACACCACCTGCAATCATTCATGCAAGTAAAAGAAGACAGTACAACTAAGAATAGAAGCATGTCTTATGCTAATTTTAAAAAAGCATCTCTTCAGTCATACTCACTAATTTTACTCTCTATCTCATTCCTTCTCTTTCTTCCTCAAGTTCTTCCCAAGGGCTACTTTGAAATCAAAGTATCTGTTCCAACTGTGTGCTGTGCTTAAAAGCAATCCTGATTAAATGAAGCTTAATTAGACCAGCTTTATCAGAACAAAACCAAAGCTGCACCAAGTAGTGCTTATCTCAAATTGCAGCACTACACCTCAGATAGCAAGCTCATTGGTTAAAAAAGGGGAGCATGGGTTTCATCTCTCGTGGACCCCGAGAACAATATGTTGAACAACTTGCAGCTTCTATAACTATATCAACTCCCAAGATCATTAGCTACTTCTTCTTATGTAGGCTAGTAAGGACACACTGAGTCTGACAGAAGGTAGAGCATGTAAAGTGGCAGGTAAACATTTATCTACAACCACTGTGGTACAAGAAACTTTTTGACAGCTCCTTCTTCACTGCCTTCATGGAGACCTAAACATCACAGGGGGCACCTGACACTTTGATCAATTTGTCCTACTTCTAGCTTAACTGTAGCACAATTCATCATTTGTAATGGCCAGGACTTTGGAGCCCTAGAAGATCGAGGTTCAGGGGGAGGACTGCAGACACAAAGAACCAAATGACTAAAATGGGAAGCATTTTCCCCAGCTGCTTCACAGTGCTCAATTAACTATGTCCTAAGCTGTCCAAAGCTTAAACCTGAGCAGGTCTTTGCCTCACCAAGAGCTTCTCACAAATGAGTCTCCAGACTGTCTGAACTTATTAACACAAACATATGCTGTATATATTCTACAAATCTACAAAGATAAAGTAAGCATTTATTAGTGGGGAAAACTGAATATTATTTGACTACACTTATTCCACTAATCCTCAAAGCAAACTTTCTTCATTGCTTATTGTAACATTGCTCACTTAAGCAGATATTTCTGCCTTGTTCCCAGTATTCACTCATCTTATTTTGAGCTGTTAAACCTAAGGCAAATATTCATCTGCTTCTCATTAGCAGCACTGGTACATTGCATGGGGTGGAATTACAGAAAAGCTAACCTTTTATGCCCAGAGATCTTTCTCAAGAGGAAAGATCCCCTCTGCTCACAGGAAATTACTTTCTAAATGGGTTAAGATGGGCTAAGACCCAAGACATTGACAAACCCTTCCAGTGATGAAACACCTATGTGGGCACCTTAACTGACAGCCCCGAGGTCCTTAATGATCTTATTAAAGCTTCTGGAAGTGTGGAACATGGTTGCAGCTTTTGCACTTTTAGGTATTTTCTTAAACAGTTAAATCTTTAAGATTAGAACTAAAGCTATGAAACTCTACCTACCAGATAGAGGTGGCCTACTGTTTCCATATATTTTCCTTTGATCCTGCATACCTTACTTTACCCGGATATCAGGTAGTACCCAGCCCGAGAAGCTGAGCCAAATGTAACTGAGTTCTAGGGATTGGCTCTTATATTTACAAGCAGCACTATCACATTTTCTAATTAGAAGGGATAGAAAGAGCAATGTGATGTCAGCAGGATTGGCATAATAACTTCACCTATAAGATTATTTTTCACTAAGAAAAAAAAGTACCTTCAGTAAGAAAGCAGCTGCAATGTACCATTCACCATTCCCAGGAGCAGAACTCTAATTTTGATGATAGCAAAGGGAGGAATAGGAAAGAATAAGCACTATACATCAGAGATACTATAAGTGTATCTCTGCTTACATATTATTATTAGGGGTGGGACTTTAACGTGTTAATTTCGATTAATTAATTACGGGGAAATTAACGCGTTAAAAATTTTAACGCATTTTAATCGCACTTTGCACCGTGGAACGATTCTCAGTGCACGAGCTCCAGGCATACAGATTATATCGACGCACAATGTCCAAATTAGGGGCCGAATCCTGCGAAGGACCCGGCCCACGTCTTTCGCAGCCCACGAAGACCGCAAAGGCCGTAAGTGAGCGGCTAGCCTTCATATCAGCTGCCATCACCTCTGCGTAGCTCATGTCGCCTAGCAACCGTGAGTGTGAAGCACAGCTGTGTAAAAGCAGCTGGTTAAACGGAGAACGAACTTTTTCTCCTTTTTGTGGTTTAATTTGAAGTCTTTAATTCAAAATAAGCTGTTAAAACAAGCATAACACATTTCAACATCAAGGAATACAGCTGAGCGAATGGTTAATTTCCAACTATAACAAGTGAGACATTAATGTTGAATAAAACTATCCAGTTATGATGCTTAACTTTAATTTCAGGAGTTTGCTTATCACAGGAGCACTTCCACCCTTCGTTGGTCTGTGTAGTAGACTGGTGGGAAAATAAACAAAATTTTGAAGTTTAAGCTTATGTATATTGATTCATTCATCAACTAAACTTAAATTAATATTTCTCATGTCAAATATTGAAATGCGAATAAAATGCGATTAATTTCGATTAATTAATTACAAAGCTTGTAATTAATTCCATTAATTTTTTTAATCGAGTCCCACCCCTAATTATTATGTAAACTTGGCTCCACATTTAGTGGGTGGCTGTAGATCATAAGGTAGAGCAGGTCATCTACTAATTGGAAGGTTGGTGGTTCAATCCCTGTCTAGTCCAGTGTGCATACCAAAATATCCCTGGGCAAAATGTTGTTGTGTGTGATTGTGTGAGTGAATGTTAGATAGAAAACACTTCAATGTTGAAAGGGTTTGTATGAATATATGGGTGAATGAGATGTGCTGTATAAAGTGCTTTGAGTGCTCCTGTAGAGTAGAAAAGCACTATATAAGAACCAGTCCATTTACTATTTTAAGTGAAACAAATCCATGTTTCACATTTGTGTACTGGCTCCACCATATGTTTAGTGCAGATTTGTATAATTAAGAGCAAATATAAGTTTAAGCATCAAAACCAGCAAAAGGAATGTAAAGGTAGCAAAAGGAAGCGTGACTGAGCGTACTCTGACTAATGCTAACTGGGTGACCTATGCTCATGGCTGCTCATGATGAAATCAGTTAACTGAGATATGTTTTGTGCAAGTTTTTCAGAAATCCAATGCATCACTCAAGCCTCCATATAAACACTTGTCAGTCAAAAACCAATTAGGAATAAAACGCTTACATAATGTAAAAAACATCTATTTTTAACTTTGGTCAATTAAAATCAGTCATCTACAACACTCAAAATATTACTGCAATTTAAAAGGACAGCTGTCACCTCAAACATGTGACAAGGCATAATCATTTGAAGTAAAAAGGAAAAAAAGAAACATGTATGTTTGAATGGTGTGCTTTTTAAGCACCAAAGGCATGGCACTGCTATAATTACACAGGAGTGTCAACAAAGCCTGTTCATAAATTCAATTTGCTATCTGTCACCCCCTGCATGTTTTTTTCTGTGGAGAAAAACCACAGTGGATCAATTGAGAAATCAATTTCTGATGGCTCACATGCTGCCTTCATGATTCATTGAGGGAAAGAGAGACAAATAATTCTCAGAATCCTAAAAAGCTTCGGGCTTCTAGTATGGATTTCTAATATAATGGCAAATTATAATATCCTGTATGTCATCAGTGAAAGTGCTAGCAACAATATCATGACATCCATGATCCATCCATGATCCATCCATCCATGATCCATCCATCCATGATCCATCCATCCATCCATCCATCCATCCATCCATCCATCCATCCATCCATCCCAAGTTTACAATTCGTCAGTTAAAACAAACAAAGCAATTTTTCATAGACTTATTTTAATCAATATCAGTATCCTCTGAATTTCTGTTCACATAAAATAGTCCTCCCTAATCAAAGTGTGACAAAATAAGGCATAGGAGAGCTGCCTATTATCCACCACTATCAACTATCCTTCCACTAGCAAATTCCTGAGGCTCATTTACACTGTAATGAGATCTAATGAGAGCTTACCGGCCTTGTGCTTGATGAATTGAACCCACTGTGAGAGAAGAACACAGTGAGAGTTTAACCTCACCACAGTCACCCTTCATGACTTTAGTAGACAAGATTAGAAGGGAAAGGAAGAATAAAGAGGAGAGGAACAACTCATTCTTAGTTTTTTTTTTTTTTTTTGCTTGCTGTGATTGTTTTTGAACACATTTGAGCCCATCTGTTCCTCCACATAAAGTCACCTGTGCAATTAACCTGGACCATTAGCCGTGAAACAAAGGCCTCAGTGGAGGGGGGGTTAGTTTGCTGCTTTACGGCCAGGTGGAGAGGCAACAACCACACTTTCTTTTAATCTCATCTCATCTCTCTAGTCTCACTTGTATGCACCTGGTTTTGTGTTATTTTCACACCTGAATTCAAGCTTAGCAACCTACACAACCACCTGCACTGCTCAGCACCCCCTTCCTCTCACTGCCCTGCTGGCTGCTCTCTAACTAGCTAGCTTTGAGCACAGTAACCTCTTCTACTCACCCACCTGCCCTTCTGCCACAGCAGCTCCTAAGACTTAGGCAGACAGAGAGCATTACTGCCACAGAGAGTAGAGAGAGCACAAATGCCCAAAGGACAGGAGTCTTGCACCTGTTAGATGTCTTCCTTTTGTGTTCCCTGCAGTGAAGCTGCCTCACTATGAAAAAATCTTTGGCACAATAATCTGAGAAACTTTACAGAATGGCCATAGTGTTTAATACTGTAAGTGTGTGCATCCTTACTTCTTCCAGTTGAATGAAAAAAAAGAAAAAGAAGGACAAATGGGAATTGAAGGGTGAAATGGCTAATACAAAAGACAAATTTGCCTGCTGATTAATCTAGACTGTTTTACAGTAACAACTTCATGAGCAAACCCAATCATGACCTCACTAACTCAGTTAGGGATGCTCCCACAACTCTCCATTCCAGAGGAAATGGCAGTCTAGCTACTACTTAACGTGTGCTCTGAGGCCTTGTTTGGCGCCAGGGCCAGGGGAAAATAAGTAAGGAAGACATTCGGATAGAGAAAAAATGTCTTGTAGTTACAAAAAGTGGGTGGAAGGTGAATGGTGCATTGTGCTGACATGCATGAAGTAGAGACAAGTATTGGTGCTAGGCTGGCCTGGTCACTGCAGGCTTGATCTCACACACTGAAAGAAAGACTGTCCTGACTATGAGAGACTGGAGGAAACGTGGAAAGAAGTTGGATGTCGACAAGGGAGAGATGAAAGTGGATTAGCCGCCGTGGCGATTTGCATTCTGTGGTGGAACGAAAGCCCCAGCGATGCCCCGAATAGCTGGATGCATGAATAAGTAAACAAACAAAAACAAAAATAAACCCTCCATCTGGATGGATGCTGCTAGGCCCCAAGTGAGAAACAGTAGGGAGGGGACACTGGGAAATGGAAAGGGGGGAAGAGAAATGCTCTCAACATAGTCATCACCACACTCTGTTTCCTCCACTATCATTTGCTTCTACTGCCTGTGGGCCCCCCAAGTTAGCATACTGCTATCACCATCTATCCATTGCTTTTGGCTAGTTTGCCCAGTAATACCAACATACAAGCAAGAGCTTCAACCCAGCACTGACAGATGTTAAGATGACACAGTTTAGATGAGCCACATGGGGTCATCATGTCAGGGTGCCAGCAGGGCCTGTCCTCACATCAGAGAAGATCACTATTGCCCTTTTTCCATTAATGAGGTTCTACTTAATTTAGCTACATTATATTGCCAAAAGTATTTGCTTGTCTGCTTTCAATCACATATGAATTTAAGTGACGTCCCACTCTTAATTCATAGAGTTTAATATGATGTCCGCCAAACCTTTGCATCTATAACAGCTTCAACTCTTCTGGGAAGGCTTGTGTGTTTATGGGAATTTTTGATCATTCTTCCAGAAGCACATTTGTGAGGTCAGACGCTGATGTTGGACGAGAAGGCCTGGCTCACAGTCTCCACTCTAATTCGTCCCAAAGGTGTTCTATCAGATTGAGGTCAGGACTCTGTGCAGGCCATTCAAGTTCTTTGCGCAGACATCTTGGAACAGGGAGGGACCATGCTCAATCTGTTCCCACAAAGTTGGGAGCATGAAATTATCCAAAGTTATCCTTTCACTGGAACTAAGGAGTCGAGCACAACGCTTGAAAAACAACCAACACATAATCCCCCTCCACCACACTTTAAACTTGGCATGATGCAGTCAGACACATTCCATATATTTTTCTTGGTGATGTAAGGCTTGGATGCAGCTGCTCAGTCATAGAAACCTATTCCATGAAGCTCTCTATGCACTTTACTTGAGCTCATCTTAAGGCCACATTACGTTTGGAGGTCTGTAGCAATTGACTCTGTAGAAATTTGGCAACCTCTGCGCACTATGTGCCTCAGCATCCACTGACCCCACTCTGTCATTTTATATGGCCTACCACTTAGTGGCTAGGTTGCTGTTGTTCCCAGTTTGTTATAATACAACTAACAGTTGACTGTTGAATATTTAGTAGCGAGGAAATTTCACGACGGGAGTTGTTGCACAGGTGGCATCCTATCATGGTACCAGGCTGGAATTCACTGCGCGCCTGAGAGCAATTCATTCTTTTACAACTGTCTGTAGAAGCAGTCTGCAAGCCTAGGTGCTTGGTTTTATACACTTGTGGCCATGGAAGTGACTAGAACACCTGAGTGCAATGATTTGAATGGGTGAGTGAATACTTTCGCAATATAGTGTACATGGTAGTGCTTGACCCATATGAATTTTCTGAAGTGACCTCCCAGCAAGGCATATACAACCAGGTCTATACGTACTTGAACAGCATCTTCTTTAAACGAAGGTCTCACTGTTAAATGATCAAACTCTATGGTCTTGTTAGGGACAAGTTTGTTTTCAGTATTGTTTCTGTTTTACCTCATGCAACATTTTTCTTGTGCCACTGTCATCAGCTTTCCACTGCTGAGCTATCACAGCAGTAGTGAAAACTGCTGTTTAGCTACTGTGAAAAGACACAGTGTGTATAACTCTTAGGTCATTATCTTTACAAACATTCTGTTGGCATACTTTACTTTTGTAAAAAAGTCCTAGTGAAAAAAATCTTTGTGAAGATTTCAGCTTAACATTCTAGTGTCCCAAGGCTGGATCCTTGAAAAGGGAATGGTGTTTTATTGTGCAATGCTATCTGCTGCAGTGATGGAGCAGGTCTATTGCAGTTTGGTTAAACCTCAAACCTCTAAAACATAAATAAGTGAACAATGCCTGTGACTGTGCTATTCAGGAACATGGACAAGAAAAGTCTGGGTCTTGTATATTGGTGCTGCATCAACATGACATGGCTCTGATGCGAAAGTATAATGCATGCAATCTTATCCGAATGCAACATAAATATGCAAGTGTTTAAAAAAACCTGTGGAAGAATACTCAGCTGCTCTAAAGATTCTGGATTTCATCCATCCTGCAGAGAGTAGAGGCTTCATTTTTTGATGAGTGGCATATTTGGATAGTGGATGCCGTTTTGGAATCCAGATCAAGATAACATCTGAACCAAACCCCACATGGGCTGTTCACATCAGTGAAAGGCGGTGCTGCCTGGGGAAGCTAAATGGATTTGACGGTCTTTGTAAGTGAGGGTAATTAGGTTTGATTGACTGTAAAGTGACTGGTGAGGTCCAGATCTGGGAGGGGAAATGATCAGACACTTGAACCACCCACAAATTAATGAGATTCAACTGTGCCGGAGTTGATTTCACCAAGTAGAAGACGAAGATTTCTGAAAGCAATGGGTGGGAGAAGATTGCGAGAAGGGATGTTCCATGTGTATATACGAGAGACACAGAAGGAAAAACACAAAGCAGAAATGACAGAGATTAGTGATTAGAACTATTAGAGAAATTACATAATTAATTATATGGTGCAACCTATTTCTTTTTTTTGGGGGGGGGGGGGGGGGGGGGGGGGGGGGTACATCTCCTAATGCTAAAGAGTGTCCGGAAAGAAATATACCAGTTCACCTTGAAAATGTGATGCAGACAAATGCAGACAGATAAAAATATGGGAGGAACTATTCCCTGGTTGCCTTTAATTGCTGATGACTAGGGTATTTATCATGAAATACTGAAAGCTTCCCTATAAAGCTAGGGTCATTTCATTACGGTGACGTTTATTTTTGGAGATGTACTAGAAATATCAAAATCTGGGAGTCTAGTGGATGACTATTTTATTGTATTACTTTCATTTACAAAATGGCATTTTTCAATAAACTGTATTTAATCCTTGCATGTCACTTATTTATAAATAAGTCTTTTTTTTCCCACATATTTCACTTTATTCTGTTTGGTCCATGAGATGCAGCCCTCTATAATCTCTGTGCTGTCATTGCCTTGAAGCAGATCCCGATTCTGCCCAGAGATACAGGACGATCTAATATGCCGTTATTTATTAGAATAGGTGTATGACAGCAGATAATCCCGGTGCCCTTGTTCCCGTCTTTCAAGGTAATGATGGAATTCACTGGTCCATATGCAGAAGTTTCAGAGAATGCCTTGTACTTCTTGCACTCCAAATTGACGGCAGCTTAATGCAAGGACAAAGAAAAAGCAATTTGTTCAAAGTTTGGCATTACACTGCAGTTACATCCATATGCAGATGTACCAAGAGACTTCATTTTTATAAGTCATCAGAAATACAATATATAACCAGACCAAGGAAGGCCTCATTGGTATGTCGAAGATAATGCATTTTGGGGGAAAACAGGCAGTAAACTAAGACAGGTGGTTTTATATATCCTGTAAAATTCTGAAAGGTCTATCCTTGTTCATCATATTATATATCAACAAGAAGGTCAGCTTTAGTGCTCTAAAACTGGCTTCATTTTCCAAGCTAAGGTGAAGAAAAGAGAAAATATGTCTCAGAAGCATGTTTTTTTTTATCTGCTTAGGCTTTTGACCTCCATGTCTCTATAAGCTATCTCCCCTGGTAATATTGTTTGCCATGTCTGCTGTGCTGTGGAACCACATGCACACCTAGACAGCACAACCTGTCCAGCCCACTGCCACTTGTCAGTCCATGTCTATGATCACCTGGCTGGCATGGCTTGCGACGCAAGTATGCACTGGCCTACCAGCAGCTGTCACTGTCACACAAAACCATCAATCTACATCTCCACCACTGTCATTTCTGACAGGCCTCTGCCGGTCACAACCAGTCAGCCAGCTGCACAGAAATATGTCATTTTAATTTAGCATGCCACACTAATCGACACTTGAATTTGAGAAAAATTAGTTCCTTGGCAAACAAAAGTAAAAAAAAACAACAAAATAAAATAAATAAAACTTGCAGACAACTTTGCTTTGACAACAAGCACTATAACTAAAAACATGTTTAAGAAGCATGAACAGGATATATTCATAAATTCTATCAAATCTTAATGTGTTTGGATTTAGTTCTTACATGTGCATTATGCAAAAACCACATGTGCTTTATCTTAATTGCACATTCAAATGTAATCTGTAATAGCATTTCGAATGGAGCTGAGGCATCTGAATAATCTGAATTGGATACAAGAATGGCAAACACTGCATAGAGTGTCTAGGCCCAACCTAACTAACCTTCTTTATTTTAATATACATTGCGTCCTCAAAATGTGAACGGATAAGGAGGATGCATAAATAGAAGCTTGCAGGGCCATAATTGTCACATGCAGCTGCTCTCTTCAGGAATTTTAGAGACATCTCATTCTTGCTGGCCTTGCTGAGGGGAAAAATGCAAAAAACTATCAACAGCTCTAGAGAAGAGGTTTGAAGACCAATGAGGCGACATAATAATTGTAAATTACAATACATTAAAATGAACAACAAACTTTTCACATTATTGGAAAAGTGCTTAATATCTGTGACTTTGATGTTAAATATACACCAGTGTGTTACCTAATTGATGAGCTCCACGATTTTTAAACGTAGTAATATGTGGTATACTCAACCTACAGAAGTTTTGCGAACAAAGACGACAATACTGAAACAATTAAAGTATGTGTTCAATAGCTATATTATCACGAACACAAAAACTTTGCCAAACATATTTATCTGCTATAAAATTCCCAGTGAGCAATCCAGTGTATGGATCTACATTCTGTGAGTGTGTCTGCAAGCTGTTGCAAAGGATGGAGGCTGGGTGGGGTGGGGGCTCTAATTCAGTCTGTAAAAAAATGATCACTTTGCAAGTAAAACTTAATCATAAAACAGCATCTGTGCAGCCTCTGCATTTGGTTTTAGGGTTTTCGTAATACCTCTAGTACAATTATAAGAATTGATTTTACTGTAATATAGTTTCCATTCAAATATTTTTATTTTGAGATCTGCAATTAGTGAAGTAATAAAGTTGGATAGCATTTCATGTGTGTTTCCAACTGAGACAGCAGACAGTTGGTACACTCATAAAATGTAATGTGAAATTTGAAGGTTATAACCAATATGCTTCTAAGCTTTATATTCTTCAGGTTGACAAAGTGTATTTTTAGATGTTCATGTGGTGAAGGGAACTTGAAAAATGGACAAAAATGTAAACTAATTTCTCAGGACTTCTTTCTCTCTCTTAGCAGAAATATATGGACTAAATAAATGTTTGACTTGTTACTTTTTTTTTTTTCTGGTTGCTTGTTTATTTACTTTTATGTGCCTTCTGCCAAGCTGCATTGAGCTCAAAGAAGCATGTGTGCTTCCCGGCTCTGTTCAAAGCTTAGTGAATTTGACTGGGGTATACAGTTGACATGTGGGTTCAGACACTTGCCCCAGACGGGGGCACTGACCCCGGTGATGCCAGCCGATCAGGCAGCCGGAGGGGTCTGCTACTCTTCACAAATGCCTTAGAGAAGTAAAGTCCAGATGCTCTACCATACTCAGGCTCTCGACACACTCAGCATGCTGTTTGTGACATTGTTTCATATGCTGCAATAAAAAATATCTGCTGAGTTGAGCCATCTTCTCTTGTTTTAGACAGAAGCATTAGTTCGGCTTTATTCCACTGTGTTCAACAGTATTTCCAGTGAAGTAAGTGATTTAGTAAATGTGAACATCTGGTCAGTTCAAGAGAATATGGAAATCCACTTAGAGGAAATTAAACAAATGGGGTGACTGGGGTAATGATTTCATAAGCAATTTCCTACATTAGGATTTCTAATACTTCACAAAGAAAAACGTGTTCAGCGCTTGTCTCATCTATCACTCACGCTTGTTGACGAAGTGTGCATGTCACTGAAAGTGGAGGGAGCACAATCTCAAGTTTTATCAACTGGAAATGGGATTTTTTTTTTTTTTTTTTTTTTTAATTATTACCCTACCGCATTTGTCCGTCAACCCTCCCCCACCCTGGTCCCATCCTGGCAAAAGCTAAATGAATATTAAACTCCCATTAAATATGTATTTCATTCTTAATCATTTGCAAGCGAAGAGGATTAGGTTGCAATTTGTGAAATGACATCAAATCTATCCCTTCTCAAAAATAGCCTCGTGAAATGGCATTAAACAAAATACTATGATCCATCAAAGAGTGTTTTAAGCAATAAAATGAGAAAATCAGTAAATCCATAAAATAGATAAGACAATGACCTGCGCATAATTCTCATAATACAATGGCCATATGTTACTCTATCTGCTTATGTGAATGATTGCCAATATAAATGTATTTATATTTGATCTCACTGCCCACCCCCCCCCCCCCCCCCCCCCCCCCCCCCCCCCCCCCCCCCCCCCCCCCCCCCCCCCCCCCCCCCCCCCCCCCCCCCCCCCCCCCCCCCCCCCCCCCCCCCCCCCCCCCCCCCCCCCCCCCCCCCCCCCCCCCCCCCCCCCCCCCCCCCCCCCCCCCCCAAATCTTAAAAATGATACAAACAATATAGTATACTATAAAGGCAGGACTATTATAATTCTTATTCAGAATTTCAATTAGCCTTTCAACCTTTAATATACTAAATTATGTTTGGGCATGATTAATTAATGGTGAAAGGAATTAAACAATCCATCACTAGAAACATGACTGCCACTCAGCCTGAAATATTGATGTGGAAAGTCTCCTGAATAACTAATTCTGTAGCACATGTAGAATTTTTAGAACAGGATTGGAGAAAAAAAGCTGAGCCTCTTAAGCCGAAGCTGTTAACTGGAGAGAAATGGAGGGAGAAAGGGAAGACGTGAAAGCACCAAGTATCCTGCAACGTGTGTTCAAACACACAGCTTAATGAGAACTGGAGTGAAAACAGAAGCACAAACACCAAGCTGCTGTAACCTCCAACCTGCTTCTGGCTGGAGTTCAGATTCTCATTCACATAATCCATTTAAAAATATCTGCATTTGATTGTTTTTTTTTTCTTCTCTGATTACATTTCACATACCTCGAAAAAAGTTAGTGCACAAAAATAAATTATTCAGGGATTTATGAACATTTGCAATCCATCTAGATAAGAACCTTTTCAGAAGAAAATAGCAGCCTGGGCTTGGTACAACTTGAATTTTAAACTGTGTATTTTATAATTTCCAAGGTCATTGTCATCGCAACAGTCCAACGAGCTAGGTGCTGGTGCAGAGGACAATCCCCACTATCTCCAAGGCCGCAGGCAACGTTGCCCATGTCATCCTTATGTTTTATTCATACAAGTCATATTATGGCATTCAGAAACTGAGATCAAAATCTGCTCTGGCAGAAATATTTAATATCATACCTACTTCTCTATCCTTCTCCATCTGGTTAGCCGGAATAAGAGAGAGGGGTAGACAGGCTCCCTCAGCTCAGCCATGTTGGATTATTAAAAGTGAGGCTTTCAGAGAGGTCACTACTCAGGAAAAAAAAAATGCAGCATGCATCAATTATCTTGGAGAGTTTGTGGCATACTGAAGACTGTCTTGTCACATTTCCCAATATGGCTGAGCTACAGAGAGGCTCTTGCCTGGTGCTGACATTTAGAAGTTGGTAAATTGTGAAAATCCCAGTCAATTTGTGCAAAAAAAAAAAGACCACACTGACTGCTCACAAAGCCCCCCCAGGCTTGAGATATCTTCTCAGTGTCATTGGCATAACTAGACACAGGCATCCAGCTCTGTCACTATTATTTTTCATGTGTGAACAACTGTGACTTTCATTGATCAATACATGGCTTACTGGCATTGCTCGAGGACATGGACTAATTCTAGCTATTCGCAACATTAAATATAACATGCTGCTTGAAAACAGGCTATTGCTTGCACGAGACCAATGGATAAATGGACCAATGGGCTAATAAAACCACCACAATCATATTGAATGTGCCATCCACAGAACAATCTTTAGCCTTTTCTATATGTAGTACATAACTGTCAGTCTTTACATGCCTATGACTATGTCCCTGCCAGTTCTTTCATATCTAAAGAAGTGGCAGGGACATATCTAAAGCAAAGCTGGTGACAAAGCTGAACTGCAGCAGTGGAATGTACTATCTAAAATATGTATAATTTTTAGTCTATGTACATGAAAAAAACTATACACAATACATACACATAACCTCTCTATTGTTTGGAAGCATTGTGTCAGGTATCAAAGTAAATAGAATCCCTTCATAGCTAAAAAAGATAAGTTGTACTTCTCCTACACACTATCGTCTTCCTTCAGTTCAAATGTGTGTGTAGCAAAATTCCATGAAATCCCCTTTCCAGCCTCCTGTTCTTGTCCTCCAAGCTCCCCCATCTCTGCCTCGGTGGCTGCATGGGGAGAAGTGGCATACCTTTGTTCATGTCAATCAGCTGCTTCTTCTTCTGCTGGCGTTCCTGCTTCTCCCGCTCTGCTTTCTCCTTCGCCAGCTTGGCTCTCTTGATCTTCTCCTCCATCTCCTTCTTCTTGTGGTTCTCCTTCAACGCATCCTGATGAGGCACACGCACAGACACACAAACGCACAGATAAAATCAGAATTTGGATGTTGCCACCACCACTTTTTTAGCATCACTACTGTATAGTGTTCAGAAAGCAGCATGTCATTAGGAAATCCTATTCAGAGGAAGGTTTGATAGTTACAGATAAGCTGCTGGAAAAAAAAAAACAATACATCATGCTTTTTGTATGAGCTTTTTAAAATACAAGGTCATTTGTCTGTAAATGTTTTCAGCTGCTAGATTCACATAGTTTTCATTATCACAAAGAGCTTATTTGTTATGAAAAATACATCAATGTGGTCAAATGGATATGCCCCAACATGAATAAGTGTGGCAGCAGTTTGATGGTCTCTGAGGAGGAAAAAAGATATCATCTTCCTCTTTCTTCATGGCCAGCTGAAATGTCAGGAGTCAGAGAAAGAGAGATAATCAACAGTACGCATTCAGCCTTTACAAATGTGTCAGTTTGTTCTTGTGCCAACAGAGAATAAGATGCAACCAAGTGACCTTTGGAAAAAAAAAAAAAAGTTATCACATTCCAGGACTGTGGCCCAGCCATGAACAGGACGCGTTGTAGGTTAGTACATGTGGGAGAGGTCATGCTGTATGCACATACGCTTATGAGTGTGTGTGTCTATAGTGAAAACCGTGGGCATCTTTGTGCTCCTGCTTATTCTGGTGTTCCCCTCATGTATGCATTGTGTGTGCATCAGTAAGTGAAGGCATGGTCCTGTCTGTGCACTGATATAATAAGTGGCGACAGTAGGCCCCCCATCTAATGCCCCTGTGGTCCTGATGTGTGTGTCGTGTTGGCAGCTAAGACAGAGGGATTATGGGGATTGTGGGGAAGGAACAAGGAAAAAGCAGCTCATCGTGCCAGTCAATAGCAGAGCTTTTCTCCATGTCCAAGGACACAAGCCCTCATTGTCACTGTCTCCTTGTCAGATGACAAGGGCAATGAGAGAGAGCAAAAGAGAGAGATGGAGAAAAAGAGGTGAAGGGGGTGTGGTAATAATGAAATCAAGATAGAATAAAAAAAAAATTAAGTGAAAAAAATAGGAAAGAGCATTAGTGTTAAGTGCATTTTGAAAATGTAACATGTCAAATTTTATGTCTGAGGCTGAAAAAAATTTGTGAGCACTCACATTTCAACCTATATTTTATCATCACATCCAAGCTGTGTAAATGATACAGATACAAATATAAACTACTGACTCCTTTCACTGTGCTTCTATTTGGGGATTAAAGCTGTGCTGTGTATTCAGTAATAAATTACTTAAATTTTTGTTAAAATATTGGACAGTTCAAAACTTTTGTCATCATTTGCTGACAGGAGACAGGATCCCTTTCATTTTGGAAGCATTGTCACTGCAAGGCTCAACATTTACAGCATAAATTATTGGAAGATATATTATGCAGATTACATATAAAATCCTGTCGGCAAAACTTATTTTAAACAAACAACTAATTCTGACTGTAAACACGATTATGCATATGAATATAATTATGCTACTCTAATCAAACAGCACGACTAATTACCATAGCACCAAATATGTGTTCACTATCCTCATATTTTTCACTTTACCATTCTCTTTGGCCATCCCAATTTTGCCACTGGCAACAACTGACTGTATCAGGTCTCATTTTCTTGGCAGCTCTGTATCCCGTAGACACAGAAGAGAAAACAACCTGCATGTTTAACAAAAACACACCTCATGCAGAGAACCTGATTTAAAACTCATTGACACATAAGGCAAGAGATCTGGTTCCTCTTAAATCGTCTTAAAAATTGTTTATGAATTCTGAAGACTCGGTTATAAAAGTACATGCATTGCGTTTGGTCTTCTAAGCACTCTCGTCTACTCAAGATCAAAGTAGAAGTAACATAATTTTAAGTAACCATGGAAAGCAGTTATTTTTGGCCATGGTATTTGTCTGTACAGTAGGTGATGCTCATGACTATAATTAGTGGCACAAGAGCTTTATTATTTATTAAAACAACTGAAAACATTACATTAAATTTGAGCTAAACAATGTATAACTTTATAATATACTGAGAGGGACACCTTCATCCAGCTGGAGGAGGATTTATTTATTTCAGTTCAGCTAGGTAGGTTTTTGTTCACAAACTAAAAAAAAAAAAAATGCACTCCAACAAAATAAATTTAGCTTAAAAGTTGCCTCTGAATATACCCCACAATAACTGGTGCTTTAATTGCCACAATTTTGCCTTACAACCCTTAATTAAAACTGTGAAACCCTATATTTAGGGGGTCTGGGTGTGCCCTGTAACAATGTTTAAACTCTGAGACCATTCAAAATGTGTGGTATTGTACAATACTACCTTAAATGGCAGGTATTACCACTGAAGCAGCGCATTATAGCACTGAGGCTCATAGAGGCCATGAGATGAAGTGAGTGAATGTCACACATAGTGTGTTTGATATGGAGATTATAAGTACTCTTCTCTCTATAGCTGGCTTGAGACTGAATGCTGTGGAATATGCACGTCCAATCTAGCAACAAAGGCCAGGCAGACTTTTCCCTTTTCAGGTCTGTTCTTTCCATAATTCATGAAATGTGTTTGCTGTTCTTTCTTGACCCTGCACAGCACAATACATCTCCCACAGCATGGTTCCCCTCCCATGCATACAGGTTTGCCAGTCCAATGAGGGAGCAATAAGTATTTCCAACTGCTCAGTTGCACCAGTGATCTCACACAGAGAGTGTCACTGCTATATCTCATTTGAATTTTACAAACACTACAACGCCTGGGCTTTAAGCAGCAAATGTGTTTATTAGCCATCTGTTACACTGTGTGCCAGGATGTGGGGAAAATATCTTCAAGAAGTTATAGGTTACAGATTGTGAGACTTCTGCTCTGTGGTATACATGTATTCCCATATTGATAGGTGACCTCTAAAATCTGGTGCAATGCATTTAATGAGTGTGCACCACTAGCAGCATCCTGAGGAAATGTGACAGTGATTCAGCAAGAAGGTAGCGAGGCTTTGCCAGAGCATCATCTTTAGCATCATCAGCATGATTATGATAATTTCTCATATTGTGAAGGAATTAGGAAGCTTTAGAAATATATGGGCTCAGAAGTGGACAGATCCACCCCCCACACACAGACACAGAAACCATCATTCTAATCTCTTAGATGCTCTATCTTGCTACTTTGCGAACCCAGTTTGGGTTATTTGGTCTTATTAGAAACTCACTCAATTAACAAGGAAGACTGTTAGCTCATCCCAGCCCATCTGCTGTGCTTTGATAACTCATTAATGAAAAAAATCCTCATCCCCATGCTCCTGGTCAGGATTACATATACAGACCCTGCGATTGCATTTCAGTCATACTCAATTTCAGAATATGGCAGCAGCATTAAATTAACAAATTGTTGGACTCTTGGAATACTGACTCCATGTACTGAAATCAAATAATAATTCATTGGCCACAGGAAAAAAAAAAAAGAGAGAGAGAGAATGGGACAGGAGTGAGGGAGAAAAAGAGAATGA
This sequence comes from Archocentrus centrarchus, assembly GCF_007364275.1. Classification (NCBI taxonomy): domain Eukaryota; kingdom Metazoa; phylum Chordata; class Actinopteri; order Cichliformes; family Cichlidae; genus Archocentrus; species Archocentrus centrarchus. Next base: position 9,865,470 of record NC_044355.1, on the reverse strand, counting down.
AACAGAAGGAAAATCGAGTTAATGGATTCTCTTATCAGTTACATTCAGTTCTGTGAGGACTGTCTGTCAATGCGTTTACTCAAATGCCTCATGTCGGCCGGGTGCATTAAGCCTTAGCTTTTTAGCAAAAGCAATTTAGGGTGACTGTATTGCAATGGAATTCTTTAATACTGCAGATGCTTTGTGATGTGAATGCATTACACGAGGCAATGCAACATAGATGGAAGAAAGTCAAACAACTCAATGTCTCAATATTGAAATAAAAGTGTGAGACACACCAGGCACAATAAGAAGTTAAATTTTCTTGAATGACAAAAAAGTCACAGTTTTCATCTGATTTGCCAGTTGGAACAAATCAGCAACGGTTGATGCAGGTCAATTTTTTTTCAAAGATAAATAACCAGCAGATATCTTCCCCAAGATTACTTTACTGGCAAGAAAAGGCTAAGAAGACACTTTCGTTGTGCTGAAAAGGAGCTAGCCCAGTTGTTTTCACAGAGTAAGAAAAATAAAATTCAAGTATAAACAAGCGCTGATTCCTTGTGCTCTGCAAGCAGATGAGATTAGCATTCCTGTCAGCAGAGCTGAAAAGCCAAAAGCTATAAATATCTGAAGAATATGGTGATTAAAGGATTGTTGTTATATGAATATATTAACTTACAACCCAACCCCCATTTCACAAAACTATATCTCAGTCACTTCCCTCCCCTTAACCATAGAAGGAAAGTTTAAATCACTAATAAAATATTCATATGCAGCTATTTGCTTGAGAGAATAATTTATTCTATTATAATTTATGCTTCTTTTAGAGATATGCAACTCTGGAATCCTCAAGGGAGCGTTATGTTGTGTGGTTGTGCACTTTGATCAGTCGGAATGAAAAGTTGGTTTCAAATGGGGATCAGAGAAAAGAGAGGAAACGGATTCAGACAAGGGGACCTTGCCATTCACGTTAATAGATTGTGAAGACTGAGGGTATGCCGTCTGGACACCGTGTCATCATCCTGACACCGGGAGCTTTCAGGGCACTGCCAGTAGGGATGAAGAGACTGCTCAAGGTGGAAAAGCAAAGACACTTGAATAAAGGTTTAACAGACTACTTAACAGATGATGTTTATTATCATTAATATTACCTCTATACCAACTAACCTGCCTTTCCCTTGATTCACTGCTGTTTTTTTATTTTCTTTAATCTGATTTAAAATGCTATTTCACGTGTATGATCCTCATGTGTCTCGTGTATGATCCTGTACTTGTATAATTGTAGACAAAAAAAAATACTTTCTTATATAAAATTATATAATCAATATTAATAAATAATTTTGTGTTTACATATATGCAAATAAATAAATATTTAACCAAAGTCTTTATTGGAATCATTCCCTCTGAATGCTCTTTACATTGACAGCGCATGCATACACACAACCAACTTTAACTTAATGAAACGTTTTTGCTGAAGCCAGCTGAAGCGTCTTTTAGGAAAAAAAAGACGCTTATAAATGCTCATATTCTTAATACTTCTTGTTTTGAACAACATATTTTAATCTGTTTTTATAACTGAGCCTGGTTTCTTCCAGTTCCATAAAGATTAAAGTTGCATAATATCTGTTGTGGCTTTGAGGAAGATGCACTGTGTCTGACAAATAACCTAAGTAAGAACATAGTGACGTCTTTGGAGCTGTTGCGATTGAAAGCACGAGGGGAAAAAAAATTATAAGAGGAAGCTTGAGTTTTGGACTAACAGTGTGGAGTTTAAAAGCTGTAAGCTTTCACACTCCACAGACAGGTAGGGTTGAGATGCTGTTGAGGTGCATTATAGAAAATTTGCTTTCAGAGCTGGACCATTACTAATGACTACCTCAGCCTCTTCTGCTTAGATTTTGATATTTCTTTCTTTGTATATCCTTCCAAAGTCCTCCAAACTAATGGAAGTGCAATGCTACATAATTGGTGCACCCTTTTACGATTCAAGTTCATCCATGAAATTATAGCAGTGTAATTTTCACACAACTTTTCACCACCGGTCCGGACCTGAAAGTTGGATGGAAATGTGTGCATGTGTAATAGACAAACACTGTTCTCAATTCACTGACACCCAGTGTGTGCAAGCGAGTGTGTGCAAAAGTATGCGCATGTGTGGGTGGTGGCTTCTGTTAGTCACTGTATGCGTTTACTTTGAAGGAAAAGCAAACATGAGTTTGTTCGTGTTCGTGTACAAAAATCGGAATCTGTGCACTTACCAAGAAGAGCATGCGGAAGTTGGCCAGTTCTCCGAAGAATTCTTCCACACTGACCGAGTGGGGGTCAAAGGAAAAATAACTGCCTATATTCTCATACAGTTTCTGCATGTTCTTGTGCATGGTGGACAGTTTTTCATACTGCTCCCTGGCGTGCTTGCTGAAGCCGTGAGAAGGACAGAGTCAAGGAAAAAAGGCAAAAGACATGTTTCAAACATACATAAACATACTTAAAAAGCTACTGTAATAATCTGCAGTATAATCTCACACCTGACAAGCATGTTGATCTCTGAAAAAAACAAGCCATTGTGAAAAATGACCACTTTCACAAGCTTTATAGCATTCAAAAAGCCCACCTATGCCAAGGTCAGCAAAACAAAACACTAGATAAAGAAGGGTCAGAGACAATCTAATGTGGCATTACAATAACCTCTCCATCTCACTTTGGAGTCAATGGCATGGTGAGCTAATAGCTGCAGCCCTGGAGTAATGGAAAGGTGTTTTGTAGTCAGCAGCATGACACAGATGGTTGCTGGAAAAGCTGATTGCAGTCATTGTTCTATTGTTTCTCACAACAACAGTGGGGTCAGGTTGTTTTGAACCTCACAGCTCACGTCGCACTGTGTAATTTACTGAACAGGCGGAGCACTTTTCTCCTGGTGAATGACTATTGACAGCCAGCATCAGTTAAGCATTATCGCAGCAGCCATTGACCTCTCATAGAGACTGCGCTCGGACACTCCGAGACTCACATAGTCTAGGTGAGATGAGGACGACACAAAATACACATATCTGACAACATTTATAGACATGCATTTACATGGTAGCAAGCACTCAAGCATGGTGGAAAAAACAAAATAAACTACTATAGAAACAGGAGAAACACTAGTTTCAGGACATAGGCAATGGTATCTGACACCTGCTGTGTCTTCAATCAGTTCCATCTTCTTTCTTAAGAGGCTATTTTGGTATCTGTCATATCTGCAATGGCACAAAGCTAAATGGCTTGAGGTGTGCCATTTTGTTCTCGCAATCACACGAACTCCTAGCATTATGTCAAGGCAAAGAGGTAAGCGCGGGAACAGCTCTGTTCTTGGCCGCGCTGAGCAGCACAAATCACTACATCAGTCCCCAGCCTCAGGCAACAGAAGAGCTGAGTAGAAAAAGTTTATTTTGATGGCACGGTACCAGCTACAGTTAGCAAGAGCCTGTACCCATGTTACAGCGTAACCACTTAGTATCTGGATGTGCTTCCAGCGTCGATCAGTACAATGCAGGACTGGCAACAAAAGTTTTCCTGAAAAAGGTTTTAATACCAACTCTCTGTGACAATAATGTAAATGGAGGATTTTATTTGATAAAATGAATTAAACTCCATTTATCAACCCAGTTAAATATTGGAGAGTAAAATCAGAGAAATCGTGTAGATATATCTACACTTCCTCACTGCTGATTTTGTCTTGTCTTGCTATGAATGATGAAAGCCATTGTACCTCAGTCCCCTGTGACACGTGTAGGTTGCTGGCATTGATATTACAATTATGCTCCACTGGCTGGTGAAGTTAGCTAGTTGGAATAAAAGAGCGATTCATAACTTCTCTAGCATGCCCTCAGAAGCATCAAGGGTTCTAGTATGAATTTTTTCTATGAATCATCAAGAATAAAATAGGATAAAAGTTGAATTTTAGTAAAAAGTGGTTTTACCTATATAAATCATAGTCCTTCAACTTAGTTTCACTACATGGTTTTATATTTCTGTGCTGCACATACACACGCACACATAAATATACATTTATACGCTCACATATAAATATGAGCGGTGTTAGTGTGTATACGCTGAAATGCCTTTGTGTATATGACAGACCAGGGACTGGTTGGATTACCACCTTGCAAACTATTGCTTACAGCAGCAATGGTACAGATCAGGTTAATAGCAAGCTCACACCGGACCAGATGAATGACTCTTTCTTTCCTTTCCCTTCTTCCCTGTCTCTATCCCTGCTTGTGATTTACCCCCCCTTGTTTCTCCAGACTGCTTTATATCTTCTTTTTTACACCTCCCTTCACTCAGCTTGTGTGTGGAAACCTGCCCTGATAGATAAATGTAAAAGTAAAACTTTGCCAAGTCATATATCTTTTCAACATCAAAACCCCCTCTAAGTGTAGTAGCTGCATTTGTTTCATGAAGCCTAAACACTATCCTCTATTATCTTCTTTCTAAGGTCCAGTCTACCATGACCAACACCATATGGTGTGGCGGCACTTCATCAAAAAACACCAATGTAGTCACTGTTGATTGCTAAACAGGGATTTATTTACAACCTCGTTTTTGACAATAATAGCATGATAATTGCAAAAAATATACAAATCTGAATTTATATGACTATTTATTAACTGCAAACAAGTATGAGACTCATGCCAAAATGCAAATCAATGTTTTAGTTTTGCTGCAAAAGGCATCTCGGTACTGTATATTAACAGTGGCACAGATATGCTTATTAGCTCAATTTCCATACAATATTGATTCCACAATATTGACTATTGAGTGTGCCGTCCCTTTGGTTCTGAAATGTTCAGGTTACAACTGTTGCCTCATTGCAGAATGGCAGCTAAAACACTGAGACAGTGGTTATGTTTAGTGCTTGTTGTGGCTTGTGGCTCTCTGTGTTTTCTTTTCTCTACTTCTCTCCCCTTTCTCTCTGTCTCACTCACTCAAATACCCATGTATGCACATGCACTGTGGTAGATGTGCCCCACTGGGGACTGGACTGAGGCTGGCTGGGGTTTTGCTCCTTGTATTCCACATCAAAGACATGTCATATTGATGGAGCCTGACGCAACACTATCCATGCAGCTACACAACCGGTATGGTAAAGCCTTCATCCAACACGCATACGAAACAGAATGAACAGGCAAATAGACTCTCTCGCTCTCTCTCTCTCACACACACACACACTACACAGTCGCACTGCCATTCTTTGAATGTCTTTCTGTCAGAATGTCTGTTACTATTTTCTTTCCCTTACTTTCTCACAGTCATTGCAGCCTTTATTCTCTCCCCTTCTGTAAAGATAATTTTTTTTCTTGATCCTTCTCCTTTACTTTCTTCCTGTCCACCACTGTCTCAATCAAACACATTCCCTTTATAATTCTCTTTCTACATTTCCCCATGATATTCTCTCCATTAAATTCTCTCACTCAAACAAGCAGCCCTTTCTTTCTCTTTTACTTAGAGCAAACTTTCAGAAGTATGCAGTCTGAACTGTGTCTGGTATTCCAGTCACTTTGGCTTGAAGCAGAGCAGGGAGCAGAGGAGATGGGTCTCAAGGTAAAAGCAGCAGCATGCAGCCTTTGGTTGCCCCGACCCTGTTTGTTAGTCTTTGCTTTCCTCTTCTAGTTGTCCTCAAAGGGCCACTGCCTGCAACTTCCTGAGCACTAAACCTCATCAGCGCAGAGCAGGACAACTGTGCCTGCTTGCGGGCTCAAAGTTGCAAATGTGGATTTTATGCTGTTGGACAGATTGATTTTTTTTTTTTTAAAGATATTGCTACTTTATAGCTGTGCATCTGTCTGTTTGAACTTTTTCAAAAGATTATATTTCACGTGTTTAAACAATAAACACTACGTGAAGCTGATTGCAACTTAAGGATAAGCAATTGCAGTTCAAAATGAGCCTGCAACATAGCAGCTGGTACCCCTGACTTACATGACTGCAGCTTCTGACAGTACCATAACTGACAGTCCTGGTTTAGACAATGTCAGATGTGAAGTGTGGTTGTCAGTCCAAAGCTCTGCTGTGTGGTTTTAAAATTTTATTTCTCAATTCTCCTGTTGTTGCAAAAACCCAATCTGCCTTGTAAAATTTCAGAATTTTGTCTTTGTCCTGCCACAGTGTCCTCATTACTGTGTTTAATCAGTGCCTGACATGGCAAAAAGGGCACATTTAACATTAGTAAGCTGTGATTAAGGCCGCTTGTTTTTAACACCATAACGTGACTTCAAAATCATATCCAAGTCAGACTTACCCTAGATGTCAAAAAAGGCTTTTTGGAGCCAAACTTAATTCAATGTCATGATAAATCCCAGAGAAGGAGAAAAATCCATTTATGGGCAAAAACAAAGTTAAGACAGTTTTTACAATGGCCACCTATGAGGACGACAATAAATTACCTGGTTTGTTTACCTGTGCGCATGAGAGAATTATTAAAGTGCTGCATAATACCCTACAGTGGGGCCCCAGAAAGCCTCCTTAATAAATCTCTTGTAACCTAGTTCCATTAATGTTTATTTAATGCTTTTGCTTGCTGGACCCTCCATCCAAGGCCCCACGCTAAGCCTGCTTTTCTCCAAACCCCACTATCCCTGCTCCCTTTATCCCCAGACCTACTGCCAACAGCCCCTGTGGGCCAAATTACACCAAGGCTGCCCACTGACTGGACATAACCCATCATGTTGAGAGCGAGAATGGGATGAGAAAGGGATGAAGGAATTGAGAGCAGAGGCAGGGCAGACAGAGAGAGTGAAAGAAAACGGGAGAGAGAGAGAGAGAGAATGTAGTTCCTAAAGTAAATTAATTAATGGTAAAACTATTTGTAACTGTTGCTGCTTTAATAATCAAAAGTCTGCAATTTGGTTGCATCACTTTTCGTATCTGTATATAAAAACAGTTAAAAAATTAATATGTTGGAGAACATTAAAGCTATTAATAATATATTAATACCATGTTGTTGTCTACACACTGTAAGTCAGTTTATTAAGATAGGAGGACAGGACTACTCTGTTGCGTGTGGTGATATGAGCTGAAGGATCCAGCTGACAGTATCCTGACTTGGGCCATTGCAAAAACACTGGTTTTGTCAGTGGGAATTAGCATAGCAGTGAGTTCTGGGCATTTGGGAAGTGACCTAGTGCTGAGATGGATAGAGGGAGGGGGTGGGGGGGTGTCTGTGAGATTAAAAAAGAGAGGGGGTACTGAAGATGGCAAACAGGAGGCAGCTGCCAAAATTTAAAAGAGGCATGTGTCTCCAAATTTAAAGATACAGTGTGGAAAATCTCACCACTAGATGTCAGAAGATGCGATTGTCATCAACTAAATTATGTTTTCTTACCCCTCTTAATTCAAGTACATAATCCGCTGTCAAATGTTCTTGTGCAATATGTGACACATTAAAATGGAAAGTAATTTGGCTGTAGGTCAACCATCATTGAGCTGAAAATTTCTTTTTGCTGTTTACAATTTTAGAAAATTTGTAATGAATATTCATACCAAGTTTTAGAAGAATTTGCCAATAAATAAAGAATGTATAATCAGTGTATATTTATGAGTATAATATTATTTTCTTCTTTTAAACAACTTCAAAAAAATCACTGACTGTACCTTAAAGGTACAGATCAAAGGTCAAAATGCATTTCTTTAGTAAAAATAAATGCAACACCACAGTAAGATCAAATTTACTTCTACTAAGGAATTTAGAAAGGTACTATTTACAGTCCACTTGCAGTTCAAGTTCAGTTGAACCAATCAGGTTTAAGCAGATTTTGGTTGCACTGCATGCGAGTAAACAGTCCATGTGGAAACAAAGAGAGGAATTGTTTTTGCTGTTTAATAGCAAAAGCATTTGCTTGTGAAAATATTGGCTCAATAAATAAAATAAATAAAAGTCAGTAAATACAATCATCAAACAACACAGAATCCTAGAATAACCTGATAACTGATTATAGACCACTAAATACAAAAAAACCCCATTTACTCAGCACTTAAACATAGAAAAAATGAAATAGAATATTTTAGGTGCCTTAAACCTCACCTCACAGAAGTCTGAAATGTGAGCCTGTTTGAATTCAGAATTCAAGACAGGCTCATTTTAGTGTGGGAATAATTAAATCTGTACCAAACTGAATGCTTTAGTGAAACAATACTCACTGAAAGCTGCTGGATTTTGTCCAAAGTAATCAAAACAACACCTTGGATGAAACTCAACAGTGTGCCACTGAGAAATGCTATCCTGTCCTATCCATCATTGTCGCCGCACACTAAATTGTATTTCTTTTTTCTGCAATTTCTGTTTTCTCTTGAATGTTGGAACGTGCCACGATTAATGCTATTAATTACATTTTCGAATATAGCAGAAATCCTGACACATTTCTTCTGTAGATTTAGGCTGTCGTAGTGATGTTGAGATCAAAGCTCTGCAGGGGCTACGGCATCTACTGCAGGACTGCTTGTGTCTTTATGACTCAGGCTGTACTGTCATTGTTACAGTTCAGAAAGGAATTGGGAATGATCATACACCTTCCCGACTGCATTACACATCTAGTGTGCCTGAAATTTGTGCACAGTACTGGGCATATACTGTATATTTAATAATTGTGATGAATGTATTTTCCACACATCAGAGGTTCAGTGAATTATATTACCACTTTGACACCGGGGTCATGGCCTTTATTTCTCAATGCTCCTCTCCATCATCTTACCTACAGCCCCTGCCTCCTCTATCTCTGGAAATTAAAAGACAGATTTAATGTCAATTTTACTGTCAATTTATTCTGCCCGTCTGTGCTTGAAATATTTATACGTGCAGAGAGGAAGGTTGCTTCTACTTAAGCATTCAAAGCTCTTCAGTACAGAACCCAGCTGGTGTTATAACAACTCAATGAGGGGGAGACTAGTGGGTGTAATGACTACATCTGATAAAGGAAAAAAGACTATATGAATTAGAAATGAGGGGATTAGGTCCATGGGAATGACCTGTTGAATCATGGATAGGCTATTAAAAAAGCTGTCGGAGCACCGGAAAAAATTTGGAAAATAATTTGATGTCCACTATAATGGTGTCGGTGAGTAAATGTGAAGACAACTCACACTCACACCCCCACTTACACAAAACACACAATTTTATCTTTGATAACCATTTATGGCTGTTGTCATCCTTTCATCCATATCCAAAGTAATCTCATGCCACATCGATGCCCGGGGCCCTGTGCCTCTCTGTGTAATTTTCACAGAGCGGAAACATGACAATGCAAATCCACTGTGGTTTACAACATTTATACTTGTCAATTCTAAAAGGTCAAGTCTCTTGCTTCCTCTGATCTAATCGGTAAACATCAATCCCTTCCTAACATTACAATAACTCGTGAGATGCCCCTTGAAGAGGAAAGTATGCGCAACACAGATAATACATTTCATTTAATAGACAAAGCTTGCTTGTAAACATTATTACATAGTTTAACAGCCAGAGAAAATTCAACTAGACCATTTTATACAGTGTAGAATGCTGGAGTTTGTGTTATTTGGGAAGCTAATGATACCCAGTGGCCTGCACATTTATTGATTTGTTCTTGAGTGAATCCAACAATCACCTTCTTTCCTTCAGCATAACAAAGGCGTGGAATGTGCAAGGAAATGAGTGTGATCTTTTCCTCTCATACTCTCATTTTAATATTTAATCTGGGTTTAGATGCATTTACTCTACACCTTTGGATATTGAAATAGCAGGTATTATTGATAAATCAACTGTAGTGCCAAACATACCGCACACCCCACTTTCTGACCTGGCTCATCTTATTCCTAGTTAATATATCATAGTACAAACACACTACATGCTTTACCTTCTACTGGGCAGAAAAGCCAGCTATTCTAGCTTTATGATCAATTTAAAAGACGCGTCTGGCTTTGTTACAGTGGGAGTAAACAGATGCTTTTTTCTGTAGGGCACACAGTATCGACTTGTTTCCTTGCATATACAGTAACCTGCCCAACCTTTGTAGTTCTATCTGACAATGAGAGTGATGAATCACAACTGTCGGACTGTACCATTTGTTTATTGGGCAGGATTTCTGTCTTTCTGGTCTAATGCTCTTTATCTACCTCTAATCAGCATTTTATCAACCCACAACACTCATACTGTTTTCATTATACCATAATTGTGCTATACATATGAGTTAGGAAGCTGTGTAAAATCTAAATGAAAACATAATTTGGAAGTGAACAACAAAATAATAGATTATAGAGGGAGCTATTACAATTAATTATTTGGCAAGAGGTCAGTAACAAGAACGTGATAACTGAATTTGTGTCATCATTACCACCCAGCTGCAGGCACTCCAAAATATGCAGCACTTGCTAATATTCAAAAGCTTTTAAAATGTAACAAACACAGACGATCATGAAAAACATAAAGTTTTCAAACTGTCATTCCTGTTAGTTACTAACCGCGGTTTGTAGCAAATTATTACCATCGGTTCAAGATTCAATTGCTGTGATGTGTACTCCCTTTTATATTTCATCTGCAACTACCAATAGCTTGAGCAAATGCAGGGAAATATTTGAAAGTGCAATTTGACCTAGATTTGCTCACAGCTTCTCCAGATTATATCTCCTTTATGTAATCACCATGCATAAAATTGGAAACGGGACCTCTTAGGTGGCCACTTAATGCATACAAGTAATCAAGTCAGGCAGTGTGGTTTGCAAATGGACATCATGTTGAGCTGCCTTTGATGTGTGCTTCCAGACTACAGGGGTGTGTTTTAAATGTCAGTGGAATCTCCTGCCTTCATGCTGGACTGTTTCAACCTTTTATGTAGCACCACGAACCAAACATGGACTGTTGCTGAATTTCTTTGTATTATGCAAATTATATTGATATAATGTAAATAACTCAAAAATAAAATCAAGTGTTATTTTTGCTTTAATAGGAGAATGAGAGAAAGGGTCAGCTGTTTCATGCGCGGCTTATCATTTCTGCAATTCACAACAATGACTGCACAGACTGATTTATTCAAATCAATTGGAAATGTGAGTGAGAAGGTGGAAAAAGCGAGATCTAACAAGGCCTACCAGTGTAGCTTTCACACAAATCATTACAAAGCTCAAATATAATAAAAACCAAATGCTAAATTGTTTTGCTTATTTATTCAAAATATAATAACCTTTTTTGTGTTATCAAAGGTAAGGGTGCTAGAGGCAATATCTCTTATTTGATGGTAATGATGGCTTTCAACAGCTAAAGTGTCTCTCTGAGTACAACTAGTACAAGTGGCCAAGTTTTTAATTTGTTTGTATATAAAGAAAGACTTGTGATGGAATGAGGTAGAGGGAGGGAGACAGAGAGAGACTGTATATTGATCAGATTCCTTCAGTCAGAGCACTGGCCCAGCAGCTAGCGTGACAGAGTACAGCTCCATTCAATAGCCTTATCATTACCACAGCACAAACCCATTCAGCAGGTCAGCCTGTTTGGCCCCTGCTTTTGTGTGCGAATGGGTGTGAATGTGTGCGCGTGCGTGCGCGTGAGTGTGTGGAAAAAAACAAAAAACGGTTCAATTCTTTAAGCCAATGAATCCCATTTTAAAAGCACTTATAGGACATTTCTTTGTTCGGAACATTTTCAGCCTAATGAAGTGTCCTAAGAGCAGAGGTGTAAGTAAAAACAAGATATTACTAACTCAAGAAGATTATACAGCACATGTAAAGTTAGTGGTGGACAAAGTAAGAGGAGACTAGATCTTGCTCAACAATATATATGACTTTTAAATCTAAACATCAGGTTTTGTAAGAACTTTGGACTCAACAATGTAATAAAAAAAAGTGGTATCCTATAACTGTGTGATTGTGAGTGACGTGTTGTAAATTGCACTCAAAGAACAATGAGGCATTCAAAGAATCAGTGGTGAAGCATTTGAAAAATGAGGCTCCTTTAAATACAAAAGGACAACCTCGTCCTTTATTAGATTAGAGTCAGACATGAGTGGCACAAGTAGCTGTCAAAGACGTGGGGCTAGAGAAGAGGAGACTGGGGAGAAAGGAATAATGGAGCTGTCTCCATTGGCAACACAGAAGCATAGAGGCTATTTTTAGCAAATTAATTTAAGGCTCTAAATAATTAACTGATAATTATCTGGCAATCAAGAGTAAGATAAAATGATCTTCCCAAGAGTTTTTTGTCATGTGGCTCAGCGGGCAGACAGAGGAGCTTTGTGTGACTCGCCAGTCAAAAAAGCTGCTGGATGTCACAATGCAGAAAGAGCAGGGAAAAAAAAAAAATAATTGATGGGGGGAATACAGTAAAACGTGCTTGCTAGAAGGCAAGTGGATTTGCCAATATAGTGCCTAATGAGTGACAGAAAACTGGCACTTACATTGCATTTGTGTGTGAAATAATAGATGTGTGTAGTAGCTGCCTCTCAAGTGTTGTGTTACACACACAAACCTGCTTACATATGTAAATATAAATACCATGATTAAATTGGCGCACACGTTCTCGAGGCATCACCTTGCTTTAATACCAAGTACGAGAAGTTTTCTTTATAAATGTGCAAGTTATGGACCCTTTTTTATGCTACTAAGCTAAAATGGAAAGCAATGACTTAAAGTTCAGTAGTTTGGGTTGTAAGTTCAGGGGAGTGGTAGTGGATGTTTTGTGTACAAGTTAGGTTATCTCCACACCTGACCCTGACAAGATTCCCCTCTGAAGACAGAGGAAAAGGGGTGGGGGGGAGGATCACTGACAAGCAGTTGATGAACTGCCTCTGGCTATGTGTGTGTCCTCCAACCTGTAAAAAAAAAAAGTACTTTCATTGCCAGTATTTTCTTTCCCTTCCTGTCTTCATCTCTTTGGTCCGCTCATATTTCACTCTCTAGCCCATTACTTCTTCCATCCTCCCACTATTGAACAGTTTTCAAAATGAAAATTGTAATGGGTTACATTTTCATAGGACAGGCTGTCAAACAAAGTATGCAAATCTGTCAATCCATCTTTGTCTTGGTAAAATCTTAGACACATTTTAACTCGCTTACTTTCAGCGTGTGTATCGAATTGCAAAACCTTGCTGAGTGGTGCTGGGATGAGAAGAGGTAAACGAATGCAACTGAGCACTGCCTATCTGACAACAGAATCTGCTTATTCAAGTAAATACATAATAGTTACACATTTGTAAGGAAGGATATGTACGCATATGCTTGCATGCTGCGTCCTTTTTAGGGTTTTGGGATTAAAAAGAAGGTACAATTAGCTTGCCAGTGTGATGTGCTTTGGTGAGAGCTAAAGTTGACAGGCCTACCTAGCCTCCCCACTACGCAACCTTTTATAAAATCAATGCCACCACTAAACACAACTGTCCCCTGTGGAGCCGGGCCCTGTTACAGCCTCCTTCCCCTTCTAGTGTGGGGAGGAAAACACAGACAAACAGATAAATTAGAGCCTCCCCAGCTGCCCTCCTCTCATTCTCGAGCCTGTTTACTGTTGTGAAGTGACAACAGTACTGTCAGTAATATTAAAAAAACAAAAAAAACAAAAAACAATTTTGCTTTTGAAACAAGAACCCCTGTATTTAAACATCTCTTTCTTCAACCAATTATTTCTTTTCTCTACAGACACCTGTGAAAATCAGCAGCTTGATTGGTTGCCACTGAGTGATACAGCAAATGGGTTTGGAGGCTCTGTACACATCCAACAGGATCTGAATAGTGACTAGACCTCAGCAGAAAATATTTGCTCACATTATCTCTGTGGAGATACATGAATTATCTCTGTAGAAAATACTGCAAGAAACTTGTATTATCAAAACTTGAACAAAAGGAAATGCGAGAAAGCAGCAAAGAAAGTTGATAGAAAGCATGTTGTAAATAGATATTAGCCAGATTGTCTCTTCTTGTTTGTTGCACATCAATAAAGAGACTGTTCTTCAAGCACATATTTAATGGAGTACCAGCACTGGGGCATTGCAAACAGTTTACCGTGATCGTACTGTTGGGGAAAAAAGCCTGAACAACTCACTGGAAAATGTAACATGCATTCATTGCTTGAGTGTATTGACACCGAGATCAATATGTTCGTGTTTTTCATGGAACATTTGTCAAATAAGAATTTAAACAACACACAAGGCAGCACTGCAGGTATACAGGTTAGCTGTGTTACCTTTTACAATTGCTCCATAGCACTGTCACTGCAGTCATTTGGCAGTCTGTTGCTCTAATTTGCATCAGATTACAGGCCCACAGAGGTAAACTCTCTTTAATGGGTAGCATCATCCTCTGCAGGTGGCAGGGAAGAAAACGTGAGTTGGGGACACAAAAAATGATCTGCCTCCTCAAATGCTCACTTGTCAATGGCTGATTGCGGCTCTGATGACATCCATTTGTGCTCCAAGATGCTTTCAACTGCTCAGCCTCTCTCTATTAACATGAACTGAGGCATTCCACAATGTGGACAGATTAACCCAGTTATTCTGTTAATTACCTTATCCGACTGTCACCCTAAAAATCACACGCCACAATACTATTCTTAAAATAAAGCAAGTGATACCACACAGTACATCTGTATTCTAATTGTCACTTACAGTAATGTGTGTGCTTGTGTTACAAAACAGGTGATTTAACTAGACTAGATGCTGCCCGCCTTTTATCAGTATGGGCAGGGGTGGGCTGTGGGTTGATGGGGGTATTGAGCAAGAGAACAATCTATATCAGTCATTAAAATGCAAATGTGTTTACCAAGTCTAGCTTTGATGCTGCACTAATAACAAGCAGTGTGGAACAATCATGAATCAAACTTGTGTAGCGACCTATTGAACGCACGCCGACGCCATGTAATGAAACAAGAGCTGAAATAAGAACAGTTTTGACAGTCAATACAAAATCCTGTCATTATCTGAGAATGTGAAACAGAGAATTAGGCAGCACAAGATGACGCTGGCACAATTCCAAAAGCGCATTTCAAAGGAAACCTAGATTCTATGCCCTAAATTAAAAACCACTGCAAGTGAGACAGATACGAAAGGCTAGTGCTCTCTGAAAATAAACATGGATTGAAGCACAGCACCTGTTTATGCACCGTAATCCAATACAGCTGGATAGACTTTGCAGGTAGCAACACATAGGGATTTCCTGCTGATTGTATCAAGCAAGGCATAGCGATAACAACACACCAGCTTTCTTTCGCCACACCAGGAAGGAGCGCAACTTTAATCTGGTGTTTTTGGCTTGTGACCCCTAACGTTTGCATGCGATGGCCCATCACAGGTTGCATATAGATGAACAGTGTACAAACTGTAATTTTCTTTTTCATATAAAGAACAAATTATGCATCTCAGAATTTCTGGACTTTTGTTGGGAGGCTGCATTGGGTTGGGGAGCAAGAGGGGATAAAGAAATGTATCAAAAATAGGTTTCTTGCCACAAACATTACTTATATTTACTTTGCAGTACCTCAGGGGGTGGAAGTGCCCTAAGTTCAGTTGGAAGACTTGATGAGAACTGAGCTTAAGGACCCAAACACATCACACTCAGGTAACTTAGTGACTCTAATCAGGAAGTTGAGAGCTGTCAGACAACGACTGGCTACAGCCCCCTGTGTCAGCACAACTGTCAGTCTAAGCAGTAGTGCCCTGAATTTTGCCTTACTAAATCCAGTTGTCATTCACAGTGGCCAAAACCATAATTGAGCATTTTAACATGGGAGTCAATGACAACAGACTTGCTTTTTGAGGCAGCCTCAGTGATTAATAGAAACTGCAGTTTTTGACACTTTTTTTTAAACAAGGTCGTATCTATCAGGGCACAGAGGTTGTCCCTAGCTTATTAAATGCATTTTTTGTTAGCTCTTTTGGAATAATAGTGATATGAATGTAGTAGTAAAAAAACATTTTTTTAACTACTCCAAAAAATAATGAAAATAAACTTTAAAAACTTTGAAATGTATCAAGTGTCTCAATTATAAATTGCTATTGCGATGGTGAGAAAAAAGAAAAGAAAAGAAAAAAATAAACAGGCTTTGGAAAAATACGATAATTCATCTGTAAAATTTCAATAAACACTGAATTAACCATGGCCTTCCAGTATTGACTAATTATCTGTGCTCCAGTGAGAAACACATCCAGACCAAAATAAATAAAATCCAGATAAGCACAGAGCAGCAAAGGAAGGCTCAGTCCCTCCCTTTACACAGCACAAATTACAGAAACCGGTGTTTAGATGAAAAAGCTGACATCAAAAGAACAAAAGGATCTAAAGCCATTCACAATATTCATACAAAAAGATGAGACACCTTTGGATGGAACATTCACATGTAATAACTGTTTGTAAGAGAGCGTGTAAAAAATATACTTCTGATACAATTACTGTCAAGTAATGACAGCATAGGATCATTTGGGTACTATATGTTCTGTTGTGTCATAGGCTGGGTATGTACTATACACACTGAATTCAAGTGTAATCGCAACGGTTTATAAGGCTTTTAATTGGCATGTAATTACTTTTTAGTTCAGAGGTATAACATATTAAAGTTTTATTTGATTCATGTTTAGGAAAGGCTGATACAAATGCACCAGTTGAAAAAAACTATAATAAATGGGGTGGGAGTTGTAAAATTAGTCTGAAATTATGTTTCTTCTATTTTCAACATGGAGACAGTACAGCATTGTTAATTACTAAGAACTGACATGGGCCATCTCCCTCTCTTTCTCCAAAGGATCCAACAATCCAGTATCTGCCCTGGGAGTCATTTTGGGATCTGTTCAGCATATCTTCTCATTTATACAATCACTTGGAATCCTGAAAAGAGTTAGAAACCCTCTTAAAAGCTTAGTCAATTTGAGTGGAATGGAGAGAGAGGTGAAAGGGGATGGAAGGGAGACAGGAAGAGAAACTGGGAAGTAAGAAGAGGGACAAATCTTGCGCAAATCATATGATCTTTGTGAAAGCGGACAAAAAGTTAAAGATGAGCATTACTACTAATCTCCAATCTGCAGACTGAATAGAAGCCTGACTTTCATTTGCTCCTAACACGCTCCCTTTTGTGATCTCTGAAGATGACAAAAAGACTCAGTGAACAGATTACACAGTCTCTACTGTCCTACAGTATGTAGTAAATCTCCAGCACCGAATCACTTCCTGACATTAATGGACTCTATTTGAGTTATATAATTAATGTTTTTTTTTTTTTTTTTTTTAAAGTACAGAGCTAAAAAAAACCAAAAAACAAAACTTTATTTCCTATAAAATCATGGCAATCAGTAGACTGTGAAATTAAAACTAATCTCAGAAAGGATTATTATCTCTGATCAGTCTGGCATCAGGGAGAATACTTGATACTGTTCTGTTTCAGATCAAATCTAATAAGCTTAAAGGTAAGTATAGGGCTTAGTATTCATTTGTGGATAGAAAAGCCCATTCTGTACAGAGTTCACTTGTAATATGATAAGGAGATATTGTTGGGGGATTAGGTTATCTCCCTAGAGATCTATTAGTGGATAAGTCCTACTGGCTGTCTTATGAATCATTACCTTACTGGTTACAATCTGATCTGCACATGCTCCCACCCTCTACTACTAACAGAATGACCATCTATGCATGTACTCACATAATACAGCATGATTTAAACTCTTTGAATTAACAGCAGCTGCATGTTCAAAACACACCAACAGAAGCCCAACACAGAGTGCCAAAGTAGTGCACTGAAAGATCACAGAGGGTGCCACTGAGCTTCAGTCAAAAGAATAAAGAGCTGGGAATCAGTGGATTTGAAACCTGTGTCTACATCACAGCAGGACATATTCATTGCCCTGTGTCGGATGATGAACCAGTAAGGTAGGGAACAGATGCTACATCAGCTGCATACCATGCAATAATGGCTAAAGTGACATTAAATAACACAAGGAATAATCTTCTTCATGTGGAATGCAGTTTTATTCTAACTGGCTCTAGTAGAGTGCTTTTTGGGCATTACCTCAATAGCCAAAATGAAAAGCGTTAATAATATGGAAATGGAGACATATTCAGATATAATTATTTATAAAAAAAATGCCTCAGTTTAATGTCATTACTAACACACTGGTACTATGTGTCACCATTCACAGCTGTCGTATTTAGCAAGAAGGGCAAAAGACAACAAAGTGAACAGTGCTTCTGCACACAGCCTAGGGGTTAGATGGGTGAAATTCAATCCACTTTTTTCCACCTGTTAGAAATCTATTATAGGCCAATAAGGATGCTGAGGGGAGAAGGTTTGAGATATTTCAGGTCAGCCTTGGAGGTTAATTGTTGAGTCGTCTGTCTGGTCAGTGAGAGGATCACTGTGTGAAACCAATCCTAAAAGCAGGGGATGAACAGTGAGTGTGGATACCGTTCAGGAGATTAGAACCGTTGATGGAAGAAGCAGAGACTCAAAGAGAGAGAGAGTGAAGGGAAACATGAATGCACAGACCTCAAATCAACTCTTTCACAAGGCTGCCACTGCTAAGTGGGTTGGAAACACTCTTATGTGCTACAGAGTGGTTATATGTAGCCAACAGAACCACAGTAGCCGGGCCTACTTACATTTAAAGTACAGGGTGAAGTTTAATCTTTGTTATTAAAAAAATACACAATAAAAAAGATGTTAAAATGTCTAAAATCAGTACTTATATATATATATATATATATATATATATATATATATATATATATATATATATATATATATATACACACTCACACACACACACACACACAAGGTTACAGTTTTAGAAAAGCACACACACATGGAAATAAAAGAGCAAGAAAAAGAACAGGCACTGAGGCTAGCAATGAGGAACTGTTTACTTTGTTTTGATGAAGGTCAAATTAAACCACAGAATGTAGGCTGTGGTGGGGTGATGATAAATATTTGGCTGTCTTTTCAGATGTACAGTGAAAAGACATGGCCCTCCTGTGGGCATCGCTCCACATCTCTCGGGCCGCCTCCATGCCAGTCCCATTTCACAAGTTGTTCTACATCTGTGACACAAAAACACACAAAAACCTGCACATATAAATGAATGCACAGAGGCGCTTTCTCTCAGATACCCACACATACAGAATGTCCCTCATCACCTTGCTCAGAGATGAATGAGCTTGCTGCTGTCCTCAATCATTTTAATCACTTCAGTGGAAAATGTCTTATTCACAGCTATCATTTCGCACTGCCTTGCAGCTATCTCATGTATACACATTTCTACGCTTCCCTTAAACACCACCCCTCACACACACACACAAACACAATGACTGCCATTCTCTGATAGTACTGTGTAACAGAGCACTGCAAAACCTATCCTACAGTCTCTCTCTCACCAGTGATAACAAGATGCCTAATGACATTACTGGCACTCTACAATTATTACTGATAAACCCTTAAATAGACATGCATATTCACACTCACACATACTATACTGCGTAAATGTTTTATGCAGCCAAATAAAATCAATACTTTAAATCAATATACCGCTCTCCTACACACACTTGTGCCTAGTTTTTCAAGGTGCTTAAAAGGTAGGCAGTTCCAAGTGTTTTGGGAGGCTTGCCAATATTCTGTGGATTTGCACTATCTCACTTGCCTCTGCTTTTCCCCATACTGACTTCATGGCATTAAGATCAGGACTCTGTGACGCTGCAAAAGATATTATAGCCCTGTCTGTTGCAGGACTGCCGCCTCTTCTTGACACTTCTGGCTTTATGTTTGGGGTTGGGGGATTTAATAAAACAGAATTGAGTAAATCTGAAGGTAGTGGAATTCATATGCTGTACTTTATCCTGAAAAACCTATATCAGAAATTAGAGTATACAGATTTCTGAGACATAGTTATTCGAAACAAACAATAACAGGAAAAGCTGTTAAATGCTGAATTTTAAAACTGGACTATTAACATCATTCTTATATTGTTTCTATATATTTTTTAAATATTTTTACATTGTTTATTTAAAGCACAAACTGCAATGCATAATAAATAACCCTAAATACGGATGTACTGCAAATGTGGAGGCAGCCATTGTGAGGCTGGCTAAGAAAAGACAACAGCAGAGACACTCCATTATCGCCCTAATATTCAGCTGGTGTAATAGGCATACCTGATCTGTAATCTCCCTGTAACTTTTTTTTTTTTTAGTTCAAATAGTTTTACTGTCACAAAAATTTGAACAGGTCATGTAATATTAAAAATGATACTGTGAACTTTAAATTAGGGGTATCATGAATGATTTGAAGCAGAGAAGCTTCATCCCTACCCATGGTAATTCAAGCCATAGTAATCTTTTAATAAAAATTACCATGGCTTTCTGGAGGCCACTATTTTGTGTAAAAAGATAGTAATGCAGGACAATCCAATGCTGTTGTTCAACATGAAAATTTTAATTTACATTTCAATTTAAATTGAGTTTAGATTTATTACTTTGATTTTGGAAAGTTCGATAAAAGGAGAGCCCTGCTGTGTACCAACTAACATACTATATGTTGGTTTTGTGGTACAGCATTTGTCACACTGTTTAGGAACTGGGACAGTGGCACATTAAACAGATGGATAGTTTGAAAATTAGTCACATTTATAAACTAACTTTAAAAAAAAAAATCTGATTTCCTAATGCAAATTGCGAGAAGAGTGCAATGGAGTACATGAAAATAGATTAATATTGCAGGAGGCGCATCATGACCTTGTTCACAGAGGTTGAAGAATATGACCACTGCATCAAACAAGCTCGAGGCATCATAACCTCTGCTGTACTATCAATCACAAATGTGCCTCAAGAGCACAGAGCACATGGAAACTGCAGTCAATCAAATGCTTCAAATGATTCTTTATTTGCTACATCGGGTTTCAGCTTATGTCTAGAAACAGTATGGAAAGCTTTCCAAGCAGTTTTCAATCACAGTTATAGGTGGCATGAGCTGCTCCTTTGAGATGAAGATGCAGTTTGATTGCACTTTTACAAAAACAAAGGTTTTGGTGTTTTTGGCCCCTTATCGGCCCATGGTGCTAACTGATGGTTCATTGTTAATAAAAACCTGCACAGCCATGAGTGTCGTTTTTTGACAAGCAGTATATTAGACCTGTTGATGAAAGCTGTAGAGGCAGTTGTTGATACTCCATTTTCTGTGACATGCCTGACATATTACTGATTTGATCCACTAGAAAGAAGTAATCAGGGTATCAATATACAGTACCAGAACATACCATGTGATATTATGGCCTCTGTGCCAGGGCAGTCTGTACCAGATACATTAAGTAACAAAATTAGATGCATAGAGAGCACTGACTATTTCAAATCACGCTTTGAATCTGAGCACCTTCAACCAAATGAGTGACAAAGATAAGGCACAACTCATTGATTGGTTCAATTGACAAAACAGTCAGTCACTGCCCGGGCACATTTACTGGCCTGTAGACAGATAGAATGTCATGTTCCCTGGCATTTTTTCTGGCTTAGTCAATCATAGGGGCTAGAGAGCTTACCATGCCAAACAACGATTTTACTGTCATTTCACACATTGCTCCTGTGCTTTGTGAAGAGTTACACTGTAGGTAAAAAGTCATCCATTCATGCCAATTAAGCCTTCAGAGATTGCTGTCAGTACTGGTTAAAGGTTTTAATACAACAGTATGATCAAGGTCTTTTGTATAGAAAATCAGCATCACCTGTATTTTTTTTTCTTGAGTGCTTGAATGTGAAGAGGTAGCATGGACTTACAAGCCTCTCAGCACATGTCATCAGCAAAGAATATCCTCCAAAACCTGGAATTCAACAGGATGTTTTGACAATTCTGTCTCGGCCTTGACTGGCAGTGAATGCCAGCCAATCCCCATTTGAAATGCGACAAGGAAAAACAAAGCCTGTCAGAATGAGTTGGTGAGATGTCTACTGAGAGCCACATGTGGTGAGAAACAGACTTGGGGGGAGAGCGAGAGAGTGAGAAAGAAAGAGAGCGGGAGAGAGAAAGAGAGAGAGACACAGAGTGAGAGAGAGAGATGAGAGGAAACTGTTCCTTCTCTACATGACTCTGTCCCTGAGACAAACGTCATGCTGCTCCCCCCACAGTGGGTGACTCTGACAGGATACTGTCTGTGCAGCACTCCCCCTCTGTGTGATTGATGAGCCTCATTTTGCCAATTAATGGAGAATCCCCTGTTGACTACCATCAGATTGCCGTTTGTAACTGTTAGTGTTTCTGACTGTCACAGATTCATTTTAATTAGCGATCTCTTTTTCCTCCGACTTTTCTATTGTGTCTCGAATTTGCAGAGCTGAGTGCACAGTGACATGCCAGTGAAATGGCCCACTGTGTTATTTGCTGTCATTAATTTATTCACAAAATGCACTGCTTAAACTGTTGGAGACAAAATCTTTTTGAAAGAGTCAACTGTAATGTCAAACATATAACGTATCTCATAATTAATTAGCAAATGTGAAGCAATTAGTGTACTTTATTTGCATAATGAACAAGTAATTGCTCTAAAGAGAGCAAATTCAGTCAATAAGTTTGGCAAATCATTTTTGAGGTCATGTGTACAAGCACGCTGCCATAGAGATGGCCCATAGTCATGCAGAGGCAGTGATCCGTGGGTCTTGTCAGGGGAGAGAAAGGCTAGCCACAAGTTAGAAATCAACAGAGAGCCCAGTTGCAAATAGTTGTACAACACTACATTCCCTCAACAGCATCAACAAGAAAGAAATAACATTACTGGGGGGACAGGAAGTATTCAAACATTAGTATGATTTACATTTTAGAGTGGCTTTCAACTTGCATACTTCGGCTAATGATACTCAGGCCTTTTCATCAAGGAGCTTTTTCCAGGCTTTTGGGAATGGTCCCGTAATGCTTAATTGTAATAAGGAACAAATAATACTACAAGGTAATATACTGGTCTGCACAGGAATAATTGCCCAGCTTTGTACAAATGTTTGCTTTGTAAACTATTTCCCAGCATTAGAAGCTACTCATTACACAATTAACTTCTGCTATAGCAGCTGTAACATTTCCATTAGTTATCACCTAAGTTGAAAGCATGGATATAGCAAACCATTATTCCAAACACGAGACCGAAACCACCTGTGCCATCCGTAAGTCAACCTGTGTCATTTAACTCCAAATATCTTCTTTTGTGGATTCGCATGAAAAAACACTGTGACCCTCATATTTACTAGACAAATAACTCCAGTCACGTTTCCCATCCACTTGCATTAGATAGAATAATTTGCCAACAATGGGCCTGCCATTCACCTGAGTCTCCGGGATTTCATTAAAACATCAAATGAAAGTGAAATCATGAGCCATGACGGTAGAGAGTGGGGATGGCTAAGCAGAGAAGCGTGGTTGGTGTCTACTGCAGGATTAGAGCTCAGCAACAAGTGCTCAAGGGGGGCTTTGCATCAAACCCAGGAGCCCATGACAAATGAGGGCGACTGGGCCTCTGTCTATTACCCTGCACTAAGCCCAGGCCTTTTGGGGAAGTAATGAGGTGCAGATTGAAGCCTCTGCCACTGGGTCCTTAGCCTGGCTTTCAGTAGAGCAGAAATAATCAGCGGAGACTTGGGTCAATAGTGGCAAAGCTATACAGCAACTGAGCAACACATGGAAACATGAAGATAAAACAGATTAACTAAACAAATCATTTTCTATTCAGAACATGATAGCTTTTTTTGACTTCTGGCCTCTGGATGTATTATCTACTAGCACTTCAGTCTTTATGCTGTATGTAAACTTTAAACAAACATTCTTATAAATGTATTCAATAGTGCTGCACAACAGTGTTTTGGACTCCAGGGAGCACGCATGAAAACCAACAGGATACAACATATCCCTAAAAAGATCCTACAAGACTGCCATGGCATTGGGGGGGGGGCTTTTATCAGTTGAATATGACAGTTGATCACTCAGGAACAAAGTATATCTAGAGCGCATCATGGGTGTACCTCCCATACTCCAGTACCACACCCGTTCCTGCATCTGGAAGCTACAGTCCAGGGAGTCTATCAGCAAGCTTACTCTGCTGGTTAATGAAGCTGCCACATCAGGCCAAGTGTCACAGCCTAACAAGATACTGATTGGTGAACTCCGAGGAAATTCTCTCGTATGAGTAGAGAGCGCAGAAATGGTCTGTCTGGCAGTAAACACGATGGGCGACAGAAAAGGCAAGCGAATACTTTATGTTGACAGCAAGCAGTACATTTGTATTTTGCGATCTGATAAATTTATTATCAATTTACCATGCAGTAGCATAGAAAGCTGAGACTGCAATACAACATATTTGTTGAAATTGCATATACATGTCATAAGAATCTTGTGTTCTTACATGCAACTTTTTTGTGAAAAGTCTCATGGTTCCAGCGGGTATTTATATATTCATATCTCTCACAATTAACTGAAGCGATGCAGTGCTTGGTAAGTTACCTGTTGTCATGTTACTGTAATAACAACAAATCAGAAGATATTACACAGACTTGAATCCATTACCTGGAAACTTACCCTAACTATTACTGTCTAACCCTAATGCCAACCTTACCATTATCTTAATATTTTGTAGTTTGAGTTCTAGAAATTTCTTGTTAGCTACTTTTTCTTTTTCAGTCACTTCGTTTTGACAGCTTCACAAGTAGTCAGAAAAACTAATGCAATTTTAAATGTCAGGATTATTTTTAATGCTTGCAAGTTCGTTGCAGAGAGTGAGCACCTGAAATGTGGAACCTGACATCAGTAGATGCTGAGTTTCCTCCCTTCAGAAGCTTTATCAGACATTTACTTCAGTTGCTTCTTGTTTTTAAGTTTTTCTGCCTTCATTTTTGCCCCCAGTAAATGAAAAGCACATTCAACAGGTAGTCAGGTGATTGACTGCTATTTAAGTAAATTTAGTTGTTTTGTTTTTTTTTCTGCCTTAAGACTGTGACCACTGCCGTGTGCTTCAGGTCATTAAACACCTGTGTTATAAAACATTGCCTCATTAGGTTTTTAAGCATTTGACTAAACCTTGGAAGAAACTACAGTGCTACACAGAGTGCTACAGAGCACTACAGTGCTTGTTAGTAGAATCAGTGACCAAATTACTGCCTTTTGTCTTTTTCTTAAACACACAAATAATTCCACATCAACCATATTTATAAAGCCCAGAAGATAAAAACAAATACAACAAAGCACACATATTATACCACGCTGATATACAACCGCTAAATCTCTTCCAAAAATATAGCTTTTTCTGCTTTTTTCTTTTAGAGCAGACTTGTTCTCTGTTCTCAACTGTTCTCAACAGCACCCATTACACTGTTGGAGTGCAAAGAACATTCCAGCATTGATGAGAACATAGCCTGCACATGTATATTGATTATTGTGAACAAGGCTCATACTCCTATGAAGAAGCGCGCTGGCATCTTGAGAATTATAAGATATTCTAACAACTTTTTGTAGCGTAGACAAGTAACTAGTCTACTTGTCAAACATCAGTATGTCTGCTGAGTTCAGTATGAGAGATTACTATTTATTCTTCTGATTGACTGATTCTTTGTTAATCTGAGTTTTTATTTTGCTGGGGCATCTGCATTAAGGTGAGAGACACAAGCAGAACTAAGGCATGCAGAGAGCAAGACTGTATAAAGCACTTCTACTTATTTACACTCGTTTCCACTGAATTTTGGATAATTAAAAGGCTCCATGGTTTATCTGTGTTTTAGTTAATTGGCCACACAGTTTACAGTGAATTTCATTAGCAAAGGAAACCACTTGGGTTGGGGTGCTGGGGTGGGCCATGAGGGGCTTGAAGGAAGGTGGTGATTAACAGAGAGAGCTTATTTGTGGCAGGGGGGGGGCGGGTATTTTTGCTTTATACATTATACGGAGCTGCTCAGCGTGTTGCCACCAGCATGTTTTAACCCAGTTTTATTATACACAAACATACAGAAATAAACATGATGATTCTCTAATTAATCTGACTTACATACTGAAACGCATAAAGGTGTAATGAACTGTGATAACTTTTCCAAACAACGCTTACATTTATGTAGAAAAAAGCAAAAAAATACAAGCTAACAAAAAACAAAACAAGGAAGGAGTGTTTCTGCAGTTCAAGCCCAGCACCCTGCATAACAGAACAATTGCTTCACTAACAGCCATTTATTAACCTTAAGTGTTTGGTGCTGATACAAGAGATTTCTGCACCTGTACACAAACGTTGCCTGAAGCCAACAGTCTCCAACTATTGCCGTTTGACAAGGGCCATCCATAAACACATTGTAGTGAACTTCTTCCTTTGAAGTGCAAACTAAATCAGACTGAAGACTAAGAGAACAACAAAAAGCAGGTACCTCTATAAATGCATCTGTCGATTTGTAAGCCACAAAGGTGGTATTAGAGGCCAGCCCTGGGACTGGAAAAAAAAAGTGCATCTGTCTTGGTTAGAGGACTAAACAGGCCCAAATCCTAGGACTTCAGGCTCTCTATCCACTCAGAGGTATCGATAACTACTGTAAATACGCATTGCTGTTCAATAGTCAGTTGTTCTTGGCAGGAAATTATCAGGAGAGGTGTGAATGTGGGAGGAGTGCTGCAAATCTGAATTATCTTAGGATCGTTTAGCAAAATCCTTCCGACAAAGAAACAAATCCTTTTGATTTCCCTGAGACTCCAGAGTCCAGACAGATATCTAAATTCATC
This sequence comes from Archocentrus centrarchus, assembly GCF_007364275.1. Lineage (NCBI taxonomy): Eukaryota > Metazoa > Chordata > Actinopteri > Cichliformes > Cichlidae > Archocentrus > Archocentrus centrarchus. Next base: position 9,838,805 of record NC_044355.1, on the reverse strand, counting down.
AGTATGAGAATGCCGCCCTTAAGACTTGACTATCTAAACTTCTGGGTAAAGTAAGACTATTTTCAAACTCATAACACAACCATGTATAATAGCTTAAAGGTGCTCAGCTCTATTCACTCATCCTTGTGAAAGAATTCAAAAGACATTATACTGGGGAAACTCAATGGCTGTGTTAAAATGAGACACACAAAAACACAGACACACTCACAAAAAAAAAAAAAAAATCCGTAATAAAATGGAAATAGCAGATTCTAATCAAGACTAAAATTATTTGCCCAGTCAGTGACAGTCGTCCTTGAGGACACCTTATCATTTTTTTGCGTGAAGATGGTAGAGTGATGTGCTGTGGCCAGTGCACTCTGGGAAGTAAAAGGTTAAGCTAAATATCAGTAGGCAGTGTTAAGTCATTGAATGCAGCACACAGAGATGTATTGGACATGTCAAGGCATTCATCAGGGTCCAGTCTGGTCTCTCATCATCCCCCACCAAGCCACCTCTCTACATCAATATTCTAGTATGCAGATCCCATTCTACCCTGTTTTATCATATCCAGCAGCAAATGTGTGTGCATGTGTGTGCACATCATAGTGATAGCCTCTCTAGTGAAATAGAGCTCTCTGGGGGCTTGTGCCTCAACTCTACAGCCTTTGTGGGCCCCCATTACTTCTGACAGATAGAGATCACTAAACTGCTGAACAAACACCCCATTCAGTAATTTGCATACATTACAGTAATGGAAAGAGAAAAATGTATCAATAAAGCCAAATGAAGTGCTTCCACCAAGCTAGTTCTTTCTTTCTTTCTTTCTTTCTTTCTTTCTTTCTTTCTTTCTTTCTTTCTTTCTTTCTTTCTTTCTTTCTTTCTTTCTTTCTTTCTTTCTTTCTTTCTAATTTCTCATATTAAATGTTTTTGAGTCATAGACCAGTGAGATATATATATTCATCAGAGATCAAGTCCATATTGATATGACAGGACCATATAGCAGGTTTGTCAGCGGCACATCCGTGATGCAAATGTCCCATTTCACCACATCCCAAAGGTGCTCTATTGGATTGAGATCTGGTGTCTGTGGAGGCCATTTGAGTCCAGTGAAGTCACTCTTGTGTTCAAGAAACCACCAGTTTGAGAATATTTGAGCTCTGTGAATATGGGGTCACTGTGGTCATAAATTGATAGACATTGTCAGTAACGAGAGAGAGAAAGAGAGAGAGAGAAATAAAGAGAGAGAAAAACACTGTGCAAAACCCTCAAACTAGAGAACACAAGCAAACACTGAGAGGCACAACCAAGTGTGTACAGGAACATTGGTGCCACACATTCCAGGCAAAACCTCAGAGGTCTTTGTCCAGAGCAGTGCAGTCCTAGGAACAGCTATACTGTGCAGAACCCTCAAACTCTCAGATCTCGGGTATAGGACTATTATTTTAACAATCTATAGAATTTTGAATGTAAAGGCTCAAGAAGGGTATGATGTGAAAATGTCAATCGATTTTACCTTTTATTTTACCTCTTAATTTTCAAGTTATTACCACATTTTTTAAAAATATAGATTTATCTTGAAACTGTTATCCCACCATTACCATGTTATCAGTGAACAGTGAGGTAAAAGGTTGCCGAAGTACACTGCAGTGACCAAAGCCTGTAGGGTTTTTTTTTTGCTAGTAAAAATGAAAAATATTCACTCTGAAACAGAAGCATATGTACTCACCTACACATCCAAGGTAAATTACTTTCTCATTTTCTCAGTCTCTCTCTAGCACACTCACACACACACACACACACACACACACACACACACACACACACACACACACACACACACACACACACACACACACACACACACACACACACACACACACACACAGACACATGAATGCAGTCTGACTAATTCATCACAGTGCCCAACCATCAAGACAACAGAGCTCCACTTAACTTTTTCAGGGTTGTTCAAGCATCAAATGCATGACTTTTAGATGGTGTTGTTCTTCCATCTGTCATGCTTCAAGGAACCAACATCCTTTTCTTTAATCCCAGCATAAAGTTTAAAAAGGTATGTTTCCCTTGACTGTGCTATCTTATGTACAGCAAAGGAAATGTCAACCCAAAATATACAGCACTGCATTTGACACTGTCACTGTTCCAACACTTAGCTGTGCAACACAGATTAGAGTGCCCCCTAAGCTCGTAGCAAACACTGGTACTAAAAACTTGAGCAATTCGAGCAGTCGCCGCTTTCTATCTCTCCTTATGCTCCATATGCACGTGGCTTCATTCCATCACAATGCTCATTTACACAAAACAGTCCAACATCTGATATCTGAGGAGATTTAAAGTGGTAGAAAATTTGTCTGCATAATAAACTTCAGAGAAATGGGCTAAATTAAGACACACACACACACACATACACATGCACGCAAACACAAGTTTCCTTCTGCAAAAAACCCCTCACCACTCCAATTCTCTAAATGAACAGAACCAAATGTAATATTGTACTTTTAGTGTCATAATATTATGTACGGTACTATGATAAATCAACTCAGGGGAAGAAAAAAAAACTACATGTAGTGCAGTAGTACAATTCTTTCGGACGCCATGCTGTTATGATCATGTTATTATTAATAATACCGCTTCATTTTAAATGTGATATCTATCTATCTATCTATCTTACACCAAAACTGATGATTAAAAAAATATGCATATAGCAAGGGGGAGGAAGCTGTTACCATCAACAATTAAGACAGCACTGCAAAATGTAACAACAAAGATGTTGAATATAAAATATAGCTGTGTTGTTATTTTAATAGTGGTGCCAACTTTAAATAAGGTAAGACACAAAATAGATTCTACTGCAGTAAATGTGTTTAAGCTTTATTCCTAGGACCAAAACATGATCAGGTAGGATTCTGTGGGGATGTGGGGTAGGGGTGATGTTTCAGGTCATGGCCAGCCAGTTTCTCTTTGCCACTCTCTGGGGAGGAACTCCAGACAGTGAAAAAGAACCATACTGCAGTACATCTGCACTTCTCCATTTCCTCTCACTGAAGCATCTAGTTCTCAGCGGAGCCTGGGAATCAATACTGACACTGGGGGAAAGAGCAGCTTTCTTGCCTGCCTGCTCTGCTTCATAGCTGCCGCCAGGGAGGCCTCTGGATCAGTTTTTATTTAAATATACAAATTTAAATGCCCATCTCTGACTCGAAGCAGATTGTTAATATGTTGTGAGGCTACTGCTCTTGTCCCTCCTATTGTGCAAATTTAGCATAAATAAACCTCGGATAAAAGGAATCAAAATTAAGGTTAGATGATGTCTTATGTGTGAGCCCCTAGCATATGGAAACACCCACTCACGTTTCAAATTACTCCAGAGTAATCCTTTCATTTCTTTATAATGTTGGAGACAAACAAAGGCGATCCTGCTGACTGCTTCATGGTGTTTTTCCCCATGAAAGGCACCTTAGCCTCGGGGTATTGACAACAGACTTGATTTTCACTATTGATCAAACCTATACAGTGAGAATCTTTCCTCTCAGAAAGGGCATTCAAGAAAGTGCAGAGACATGGCTAATTCAATTTGGGACTAGAGATGCTTGGGTTTAAGTGAAACACTCTGTTATCAAAACAGGAGAGGTGCCATGAGAAAAGAGTTCATGGATGGCTGTGTGGAGAGGTTTGTGGCTGGTCAGAAGATGAAATCAGGAATAAGCGATAAGTTGGTGTGAGGGGCTAGAGTCCCTATTAGAGTTCCCCAGGGGACAGGCAGCAGTGGCAGAGTGCAGTAAAAATAGCCACAGGCATGATTTCACTCTTGGGACCCAGGGAGGACTGAAGAGGGAGATCTGATCAGCGTCTCACAGCAAGGCAGCCAGATCCATTCCCTAAGTTCCCTAGGGTGCCACCTATCACACCAAGTGACTTAAACTGCTTACCACAGCCAGGCAGAACACAAACAGCACACACCTTTGCCACGGCTACCTACAAAATAGGACAAAGAATGTCCTAATATACTTCAAAGCGAATGTTGTTAGAGAGCAAATTTATGTCTAAACCTGTGAACGGTCTTGGAATAACCACAATAATAAAAAAAAAGGATATGGACATCTTTTCCACAAACTTATCTTGTCCATCATTTGTTTTGGGGAATTTTTCGATGTCATTCTCAAGCCTCTGAATTTGCCGTTCCATGTTGGTCAGACTGCTCTTTAAGATCTCAGCGGACACTGTGGAAAAGTGAGAACAAAAAAAAATGCACAATAAATTGGTTAGTATGAACAGTTAAGTGGGTTCTTGCTCCATAAACAAGTAAAACAACACATCCCTGAAAAATTAAAAAATTTAAACAAAACATCTACCACAGAATGAGACTGTTGTGACACACTGACTCCATATAATCCATTTGTGCATGGCCTAGAAAAGTGAGAAGGAGGGGTAATATGTGTGAACACTGTGTGTGTGTCTGCAGTGGCTCATTAATCAGTCTGTAATCACTGCTTGCAGAGTTGCTGTGGAATCCAGTATATTCAGATCAGGCCTTTCAAGTAGAGACTTCAAACAGAATGCAATGTCTTAGGGGATCAGATGGGACAGGAGCATGGATGCAGGAGCATGTTTAAGTTCCTGTAAAGGGTTTAGTTTTATTGACACACTCACAAACAGTCTCTTGCACACACCCACTCCTCTATATGTGTACAATACTGACTGAATTGTATTGCCCAGTATGAGGAAAGAAAAAAAAAAAAAGGCTACCCAGAAAGTCAGCAACTACATTTGTATCCTAAATCTTCATTTGAATTGCAGTCATGCAGTATTTTCTTTAATTTCAGAGGAGTGATCATTAACTGGAGTATAGGATATAGCTAGTATAAAGAGCACTTGATTAAAAGCCTCTCTGCTTATTTTTAAATTAAATGGTTTTGACGTTCCTGTACAGTGTAAGCCCCTTGGCCTTTGAAGAACAAATAGACAAAAAAACAGAAAGACTACTAAAACTTAAAATACTTCAAAGTTGTTATACTACTAATACTACTACTACTACTACCAACAATAATAATATATAAAATAATCATTTAAATCCAACAATGTACTGTACACAAAAGACAAATCATTATACAAGAGTAGTTGGATTTGAGGCTGATAGTGAACCTATGTGAAAGTTAAGAGGGTCACTGGGTCAACTAAACATGGATTTATTTTCCTTTCTGAGGATATGTAAGTAGGAGGTATATTCATAAAGTCATTGACTGGACCTGCACAACAGGAAAGGACACAGGGTCACAAAACTTCATCTTGGGAGAGTCAGTTTTCATCCCAGTTGAGTTTTGATTTTTCACCACGTTGGCTAAAGACAAACAGATGGAACAACCTACTTGGAAGAAGACTAAATATGTCCTGCTGATTAAATGGTATGGCATTATTTTAATGGGTGATCCAATTTTACTTTGCAGATAGCCATTATTATTTGTTTCAAGCACTGATTGAATACGACAGTGAGCACAGATAAAGAAAGTCCTGGAAAGCTTTCGTTATTTGACATCACTTCGACATCTGCTTAGTTTATACGTTCATTCGTCTGTAACTGAAGAGAATGTAAGGACAGAGGTAATAGAAAGCTATAACAGGTCTCGCTGACATAAGGGTCAATCTTGCCTTGCTTTACATCAGTTCCACGGCTCGAGATTGTTCTCTCTCATTTTCTGACAATAAAATTGGATAGCAATATTGTGAATCACATGCACTTCCACCACACTGTCTGACACAAACACAAAGGGTATCTAAGGTGCATTCCCACTAGAACATACGCCAACGCACAGAAATTGCCTACTGTGATTGGTCTAGAAGCAATGCGATGAGAGTGATGGGTGAGGTCACTGTCATTATTAGACTTTTCAGCTAGCTAGCCGGGTAGACATACTGGGAAATTCACAATCCCGCCTTCTCAATTCTGGTAGAAGTGACTCCTGGGAATGATACTGAGAAAACCACACTTCACATAGCCTGTTTCTCCTCTGATAGGGCCCCTGAGACCCACATGCTCTTGTCACTTTGATCTCAGACTTACTAATGGTGAAAAAGGAAAGTGAACAGTGGACAGATGAAGCAAGAGACAAAACAATTAAATTCGCATCAAGCCACTGGGAACATGTTTGTCATTTATCATGACTTATGATAGTTTTTTGAGCATTGAGTGACAGTGTTGGGTAATGACTTGGCTGAAACACTGATCATAGGAACCACTGTAGCCAAGCAATAGTAGCTCAAGAGAGCTGTTTTTTTGGGGGGGGGGGGGGTTTCTCTTTTTTTATGGTGGTGGTGGGGATCTGAAAGCCATAAATATAGTAGTTTAATTGCATACAATACTTATATCATCATTATAAACAAACTTTTTTGACATATAACTTGTGGACCACTTCATACTTTGTTAGAAATTTGTACATGTCAATATTACTACCCTTCTTTGCTCTAAAAATCCAGTGTCTAGAAAATTGGGTATTGATTCTTACAGGATGTCATTAGTCAAATTAACACAAAAATACCACTACTAATTTCACTCTGGGGGGGGGGGGGTCACATGGCAACAGTGATATCTTCTGAATACTGAACACATGTTCCAAGTGAATGAGAGGAGAAACAGAGCGGGCAGGTACATATGCACACATAAGTGAGGGCTGAGTGATGTACGGTGATGTAGGAAGACAAGAGAAAGTACAGAAAAGACAAAAGCCATTTTAAAACAAGACTCTAAGCTGCATGAATTACAGAGTGGGGGAAAAACTGCGGACGACATCCTTAATTTATTGACATGAGCTCAGTAAAACTGGCCATTGCGGCATTACTCATTCCTTAGAACAAACGACAGACACAATGTATTTCATCACGTTTTGCCTTGTTTCCTTCAAATAAACTGCCAGGGAAAAATACTGTGTAGCTCACAATACCAAATCAACCGCTATAATGCGAAGTTGTCAACCTTCTAATCAGTCATTTTTAGAGGGGGGCAATTTTCATTTTGATTTATCAACAAATAATACCAATCATTCAAACAATGCTCTTGCAATGCTGCCAAAGGTTACAAAGGAAACAGAGATTTATTTTGAACATTGCTGCCAACACAGCATAAAAGATCAAGTTTTAAATAATATACAAACTTATGAAAACAAAGACAAATGCAGCATAAATCCTTAAGAGAAGGTCATTTGTAAATATATTTATTCCCTCAGCCAAATCAGAGTATGTTGGACGGTATATGGTAAAGGCAAACAGACGCACAGAAAGGATGTATAAACATAGACAGCATATAAATGTTTATTTTATATGAATGTTTCACAGTGATCTCTTCACTAAAATATATCTAAAACAATTTATAATATGGTTAATACACTTAAAAGTCAAATGTATTAGGGCATTATAAATTTGTAAGGTCTGGGACAAAATAATGGGCACATTTCCTTACAGTGACAGTTGAATCTACTCTCAGGTGACTCAACTTATTTTTCCATTGCATCAATTCTCTAAAAATATTTTAAATCTGCAAGTCTAAGAGGTAGTGGCCATTATAATATCACTTCATATGTAAAAAAAAAAAAAAAAAAAAAAAAAAATATATATATATATATATATATCCCCCCCCATGCTCTAGAGATTATAAATGCAAACCTCTCACCACTTCATTGAATATACAACATGTAAAGACAGGATGACCTTCAGCAAACTCTACACATGACCAGCTACACATAATATCTGCTGAAAGGTATATTCATCACATCAGAGTAAAATTGGTTATTGATCAGTGCAGTACTACAAAGACATTGATTGATTACATGTGTTTCTAAGTAGGATTTGTACAAATTAGTGTTATCTCAAATACCCCCACTTTGAAATGACACAGAATTATGTTTTTCCGCAATAAAAATCATGCCCTATCTTTTCCTTTACACTTGGTGGCACCTGAAAGTGAATAAGAGATGAAGTGGGAGACAGACTACTGTACAGCAGAGGAAATATACAAGAGGATAAAAACAACTGTATGTGTTCCCTTTTTCAGCTGGAATCAAAGCAGCTCAGGCTGCAGTAGTGAAAGCGATACTGTTGCTGTGACAAAATAGTCACATTGTTCGTTCTGATTACTTTGGATCGTGTACTGTTAAAAACAGCAGGTAGGAGAAAGTGGCAAATGAGTAAATTTAATGGACAGCATAAACAAATGAGTATTACAGCCATCGCAAATTTAAATTCTACCCTTGGTTTGATTTCCCTTCCTTTATTAGAAAGAAAAGTTGCTTGTTTCAATTATCTATCGATGTGTGAACAATTAAAACACTAGTTTGCTGAATTTTCATGCATTGAGAAAATAAATCGGCGCATCATATAAGACTATATATACATGTATAAGACACTTTCTTGGGCAAACAATATTATTAGTTTCACTCGGAGAACACAAAGTACCACACTATGCACAAATAATCACAGCTGTAAATTCCCATCAATGTCACAGTAATTGTTTGCACATAAAAGGGTAAATCCTTCTTGCTTTTGCTCTATTTCCTCTTTTAATTTGCATTTTCCTTAAACCTTTCATGTAAAAACAAAAAACAAAACCCAAAACAAAGCATAAAAAACTGTTACCATAATGAAGGATTTGTTGCCTGATTATAATTGATGACCCCCCTGAAGACTAAAACTGGAAGGTTTAAATTTGCAGTGGTTAATCTGTAAATCCTTACTATGATAACACTTCTGGACAGAGACCTCAGATGTTAAGCCTGAGGTTCCCATGCTGGGAAAAAAAAAAAAGTTGCTAAATTTTGCAACATCACCATATCCAGTACTCTTAAGCTACAAGATCAATAAAAAGAGAGAAGGAGGGGTATGAACATTGACCTAAGAAGAATAAAACATGACATGATAACTGCATATTTTTTAAATTATGACATCTGAATGGAAGCATTGGCTGCAGCCAATAGCAAAAGTACGGCCAGACACCAAAAAACACACACTTTACTGTTCCTCACACTCTAGAAGCAGGTCTTGTTTACAATGGGGGTCATGTCTATGAGACTTTATTGCTTTTGGCAGCCATCAGAGCTACAGCCCAGTGCCAGATCTCTGGAGGAATTACAAATGGAGTCAATTACAATATATTTTGATGCATGGGAAAGTTTAGACATTGACCTGGGGTGATGACAATTCCCTGGGAAGTGCTGAGGAAATCAGTCAGGGTGATGTGTTGCTGCTATATGTAAGTCTATGCCCTCTGCAATAAAAAGAATGAGGATCTCACAGGGGTGCAATAGTTTACCTCTTCTCTCCTGACAACCAACAACCTGAATGCACCTGAAGACGGCAATTTCTTTTTGTCAAGAAGTGTTTTTCTTTGATATTCTTATGATACGTTGCTTGTGTCACGCAAACAACAGAAAATTATGAGTTAGGAATGTACAGCTGGATGGCTATGGCAACTGATTTTAAGGTAAGGTGCTTGGAAAAACACCAATGGGAGATGAGTGACCACAGCTTGAAGTGGCAAGCATGTGTTCCCTCTTTCATGCATGTCTGCACCTGTGTGGGGCGGGCTGGCTTACTGAAATAAGTGAGCAGAATAAGTAAAACCGCAGCTATGTCCTTATCAAGGTAAATTAACAGATGCTTCAGTCACACTTACAAGTGCAATTACTAATTGATTAGAATAATAAATGCCCAAATAACATTTTAAGAATGTGTTTATATCATAATTGACTATTATACCACAGTCTGGCTGAAACTAACGCAAAAAGGAAATGCAGACATGTATAATTTCGAAATAATGATGACGGAAATGACAAACTTAAAATACATCAAACAAGACCACATTCGCAGTAAGATGGGGATAGATATGACTTGGTGTGGCAGTCATAACAGCCTGCAGAGGTTGACTCGTGCCTCAAACTTCATTCACAACTTCAAAGTTGCACCTTATCACATGGCTGAGGGTAATTCACCTGACACCTCTAAAGGGAAACACTTAATTTGACAGTTCTACATCCAAGACACCCGAACCCTTACTTGACTTATTAACTGACCTGAAATCTGCAAAATGCAGAATCACAGCCACACACTATAGTTCAGTATCATAGAAAAAAAAAAAAACAGCTACAAACTTGGGTACAAACTGAACCAACAACAAAATCCCAGCTTTTAAATATTTAACACTGAATATAACAATGTCAATTAATATGCAGTAGCTGCAAGCAGCCATTACCAGGGTGTAAGCCCAAGGGTGCGTGTGAACACACACACACACACACACACACACACACACACACACACACACACACACACACACACACACACACACTACTAATGCAGTTCATCTTAAAAGAAAGATCAACTGCATCAGCAGAACAGCAAAGGAAAAATGTTGGATTCTTGTAAATATGTTATACAGCACACATGATGCAAGAAGTGTAAAATATGCTTTGCGCCAAGTTTGACTGTGGTTAACACTTTTTTAAAATTTAAAATAGATCTAATTTCTACACAGGCAAGCTTATACAGTAATCTGCTAGAGAACAGTTCTGCCATTTAACTAGTTTACCTAGATTAGGAATGTCTATTGCTGTGGGAACAAGAGAATCAGGAGAGAGTAAATTGTTGGACGGGATCATAAACATGACTGATATTTTTCTATTTTTCACTAAGAAAACTTGCCACCCTTATTCCATCATAACTGATCTACGGTTGACCAAGGAGGCAGTGCATATTCAAAGAGAACCAGCTTTTTTTTTTTAAATGATTAATTTAATTATTAATTAAACATCCAAAAAGGCAAACATGTATAATTATTATGACCTACATGTACCACAATTTCTTCTCAATTTTCTCCAGGGGAAGAGGTGGGAGTGTTATGAATTTCAGTGGTAGTGGACACCCAAAGACTGCTTTTTGGAGCGACTTCTGCTCACAATTAAACATCAACTTACACAGTTCTATTATAAAGTCATAATTACTTCTTATTTAACCTTAACCTTTAATAACCTTATTTTTAAAATCATTATTATTTGGTATTCTTATGCCATTTCAGTCTTGAGGGGGGGGGGGGGGGGGGGGGGGTTATACAGTGAGTCCTTAACTGTTCACCATTTTGGAGTTGTGCTGTGTTGTTCATCCGGTAGAGAGAAAAAATAAAAACAAACAATAATAATAATGAGACGATGAAGAAACAAAAGAAAACACCATTATTAATTTTAGTATTGCTTTTTAGTTTGATTTTAGTCACTCTTAGCTGTCTTTAACTAGGTTTCCCTGTCCTCTGTTCTCTTCCTCTTTTGTAGCGCAAGAGCTCCCTCTGTGAGAGATGCTATTGCCAGACAAATCAAAGTCTTTATTTGGGCATATTCACACAAATCTTAATAAAGATAACTGATGTAAATATATGTCATGTTTATCAGTTAAGACAGTAAGTTTGACTACTGTCTGTGCAGTCCTTAAAAACACACTTGATAAAACTTTTTACTGGCTTCAGTTAAAGCAATCCTGAGATTTTTTTAAGTAATATTTTTCTTGTGAAGCTGGAGCTGAATTATGGCAATGCCTAGAACTGTTAATCTAATAAGGCTATCTGAAAAAATATCTTCACAGACTGAAATGCTTTATGATATCAGTAATAAAATCCACCACTGATGATCATAAATGCATCTCTACAAATTTAATATGTATGCACTACATGGTTACGTGATTTTTTTTTTAAATGTATTACAAAATATGATAAAATAAGCCAAATGTACGCTTAGTGTAGGGTTTTCAGATATAAATTCAGTGTGGATGCTAAAAATCCTAAAACACATTCTACCTTAAATTTAAAGGTAAACGTCATCGATCATCCGTAGATACATTTCTGAATTGAAATGATCACTTTAACCACTGAGCATATTTAAAAAAAAAAAAAAAAAAGAATAAATATTCTAATGCTTCACTGTCTGCACATTTATGACGGTGTATGACTCATAAGAAATGTGTGAGGGTGGATGATGACTCAAACATTGTGCTTGTCTGCCTCTCTTTCTTTTTTGTTGATAAAGCAATAGATGATTTGTTCTTCCAATTACAACACGGGATGCTAATAAATTCCATGTTGATCATGGCATGCTGTTACCTTTTTCCAGAAAACAGAGAAATGAAGATATTATAACTTGTTTATTCCTCTGTCCGAGAGTCTGAAAGACAATTAAACCATCAACTTACTGTACATCTAAAGGAAAATTCCTGTACAGTTTGGTGAGAGTACATCTCACCTCATTGCCCCAGTGAAGTTAAGCAGTCCAATAATTATAAAGGTTATCCTTTAATCGGTGTGTGTTTGACACCATCAATGCAGACAGAAATCCTTTGCATTATCCAAGTATAGCTCTGTAAACTATCAAAATCATACCAATTGCTGCCATTGCCATCCATGATTATTGATGAGATTTAGATTAAATTGATGTATTCACTTGAGGAGAAAAGACAGCCAGGCTGTTCTTGATTGGGCTTAAACTGAGCAGTCATGTGACGAGACATTTGTTAAATGATAGATCACATCCCCTTAGCAAACAGTTTTTATCTTCCAGTGCAGATGACTGGTTTAGGTGGTTTGTTAACAACAGAAGGAGAGGCGGAGATGTGGAGGTAACCGAATGCCTTCAATATGCTAACTCACACGAAGCTGTGGAGCTGTGTACAAGGTATTTGGCAGTGGCAGCAGGTATACATTTTAAATTATTCAGTTTAAGCTACAGTCCTGATGCTTAATGCAGCAACTTTTGCAGGTTAGTTTTAAATCTAAACTTTACAACTCATACATGTAAGGAAATTGAATTATACTTCTTGTCTAAATTTTCTGTGGCCTTTTGGCAGTTGTTTCTAGAAAAGGAAAGGAGAGAGAGAAACAGAGAGAGAGAGAGAGAGCTCCCAACACTGTGTTCTCAACATTGATCTGCGTCACTGCTTCCACACTATGGACTGGGAAGTTTTCCGTACTGCCGCTGACGACAATGTAAACGACTACGGCGAATACATCACCGGATACATCCACAAATGCATTGATGACGTTGTACCATAGGTTAATGTGCGGACTTACTCCAACCAGAAGCCATGGGTCAACACAGAGGTGGGCGCTGTGCTCAGAGCAAGGACAGCTGCCTATAAATCCAGAGATCCATGTGAGTACAGGAAAGTCTAGTATACTCTCAGAAGAGTAATAAAACAGCTGAGGGACAGTACAGGGAAAAGGTGGAGTCCTGCTACATTGGAGCAAACACCAGGCACCTGGGCATCAGTGTCTCCTTATGTAAGTGGATCCTGGACTTCCCGAATAGAGACCTCAGGTGGTGCAGATTGGCAGTGTCACATCATCTAAACTGACTGTGTGCTCAGCCCCCTGCTGTACACCCTGTTCACCCATGACTGTATGACCACACATAGCTCCATTGTTAAGTTTGCAGACAACAACACCATCATTTCGGACGGAGATGAGTCTGCTTGTAGAGCAGAGTTGAGAACCCTGACATCGTGCTGTCAGTACAACAACCTGCTGCTCAATGTCAGCAAGACCAAGGAGCTCATCATGGAGTACAGGAGACTGCAGGGTGGAGGGCACACCCCTATTCATATTGAGGGTACAGAGGTGGAGAGAATCAGATGCTTCAGGTTCCTGGGAATCAACATCAGTGAGGATCTGAAGTGGTCACATCATCTATATATGTTCTGTATAGTCTTTTATATAGTTTACTTTATATGATATTTATTTAAGTGTTATCTTTTGTGCAATATTGCTTTGGTTTATGGGAAGTATTGAGGGGTCTGGGTCTAAGAATCTCATTGCCGGTTGTGATTGTTACCGGCATATGACAAAAACTAAATAAATAAACTAATAAACTAAACTGTTCTGAGGCTCTCCCAACATATTCACATGCTTCATACATGCTAAAAGTCAATTTGATATTGTTACACCTTGAAATGAGCCCAGATGAAGTGCGTGCATGTCCAGTTTCCTGTTAGACCTCTCAATTTACTATGTTAAGAGTTTGTTGAGTTTGTTTTTTTTTTCCCCCTTCAACAGCACAAAAAATATATAGTCTGGTTTTAATGCAAGTTAAATTGTGAGACTATGGGGTACACTTACAAATACATGAGTGCCAGGGGCTGTGCAATCAATGGAAAAGTCTGAAAAAATGTGGATACATTATCTGGTATAAACATGTTAACTGTTTTTAAACTAATGTTATCTTAATATCTTCTTGTTCCACTTCTGCTTGTAGCTTTATTGTGACCCACATGTGCTTGCCAAAATTAGGATTTCCCGTGTCTCTAGATCACACTAATAAAGTAGATACAGAAAGATTCATAACCCTTACATGATGAGGAAAGGTCAGATCAATTCCACCACCATCCACATTTGTCTTCATTTAGAAGCCACCATAAAAAGAGGACATAAGATCCCTTTAGAAACACATGCTTAAAGCATACAATCATGAAGTATTTAAATAGGGATGTGTTCAGTATTCATTTGGCTGGAGTGTTGACATGTCTTTTGTTTTCCATCCAGGAGACAAGACTTGGTACGCACGATTGCCGAGCCATGAACAAAGTCCCTTTCCACCTCAGGCAATCCTTAAACTCATCAGCAGCGTAATGAGACTTTTGAGCTAGGAGATGAATTAACTGGCTGTTTGTCTTGTTTTTATCCACCACATGCAGAGTAGTTGAATATAGCATGGGGAGCAATCACAGACTGTGATATATGTGCCATGACCAGGACACACTAACACATAGCTGAGTTTAAGAAAATTGACTGGGTTTTGCTGCAACAGTGTGAGACAATTAGTCTCCTGCATTAGTCAATGTAGAAGAAAAAGGACCTTGAAAACCAATTTAGCACTGAAAGTTTGAATATAAACCATGTGCGCATGCACGGAGTAAAATATAAATCAAAAAAAGGAAAACCTTTTAATAACAGACGAAAAATATTAAGTTGGTACTTGAAATTCAGTGGTTGGGACTGTGAATGGAAACCCAGGCCTCACGTTATAGACGCTGAACCTGTGACAACTAGTTTGTCAGTGTCTTTGCAGAGAGAGTGGGACAATTTTACCTTCAAATGTTCTTCAAAAGTGGTTCTGGCTTAGCTGGGAATTGAAGGGTTGGCTTTTTTAAAGAAAGTGACCAGGAATTTTTGGTGTGTTAGTGTTCTGTAACTGAGAGCCAAAAAGTAAAAAGCTTTACTCCTTAATGTGAAATATTGTCTATTTACCACATCTAGAAAAAGCTGGTGACTCCATGTGAACTGAGGAAGAAATGCACCAATCACTACAAAAGTAACAGAAATTTTTATCATAGAGGATTAACTTTATACTGATCTGGACTAACCCCTCCTTTAAACAGAACAAATGTAGCAAAATGCTCCCAAATGCAAAACCAAGCCATGAAATCTCCTGACACTAGGGGCCACTTATTAAGTTGATTTGTGCCATTTTCTTGGTGTAGATCACACATGCATTAGCCATGCATTAGCCATGGATCAGTGTTATCTGAATTTTGAACCATCAACATTTACAGTTGTCTTTGTAAAGACTATACTACAACAATGTCTCTCAGTCAGTTAAAGATGCTCCTGCAATCTAAGCCACAAGATGTACTCTACATGTATTTCAAAGATTCTGTAGAAAATATTAAATTGTTAACAATTTATTTTGTGACACAAAGCATACATACACAAATTATTATTCACGTAACATTAAAAGGTTTTTCAGTGGCCATCGTTGCAGAGGTTAAACAGTTGTTTTATCATATTCTGTTTGGGTGGTTTGGTTTTAACAATCCCAGGAAAAAAGAAGTGATGTTAACAAGAACAGCGCGCTGTTACAGGTGCTAAGTGCCAAAAGACTGCCAACAACACAATGGACCTAAAATTGCAAAAGACATAGAGTACTGGGGTGTTTTTATCTAGTAGCCCAAGGCAGCCTCACTATGCTCTCCCATTTACCTGTTACTTAGGGGGGTTTGTAGCTTGCAGCCAGTCAGCCTATTGTAATAACCAACAGCTTTAGGCTTTGCTAAAAGCTGTTGTTGCCCTAAATGCATGCCAGTACTCCATGAATATAGGTCACCAGTAAAATGAAATTTTAACCTTCTAAGTACCATAAATATGTCTCTAAAATATGTCCTGGGGGAATTATTATAATAAAATGATTCCAGTCACCAGAGAGAACGTTTTTCTGGAGGCAAATTTAAAGCGGACTTTCTTTCTTTCTTAGTTGTATACTGCATTTAGACAATGCTTCTCAGTTCCATCTGATTTGAACTGTGAATAGCAAGTGAAATTAAAATAAAATTTGAATCCTGAGTCCTGCTGTGTAATCAAAAAGTGCTCATGCTCAAGATGCATGTGTGAAAAAAATCCTCTACATTCATAGTTTTGTAGCCAAAGGTAATTAAATATAGACTGGCACCTATGTACACTTGCGCCCTTGAACTAGAGGAGTAAGGTACTGGCAGATAATAATATCTTGTAAGGTGATGTTTGCAAGATATTACAAGAGTCTTTGCTTATAGTTTGATAAGCCATAGCCAAAGGCCACATAAACACATAAATATTTAATAAATAGGTTCCTATGTTGCGCAAGGCACACCTATTTATAAAATTCCATATCATTATGCTTGGTAATTTATTGTTATTTTGGTGACAAGTGCCTAGCTACATAACATAATGCACCATAGTGGTCGAACAAAGGTAAACACACAGCACCAGCATCACCTTCACAAAGGGATTTACAAAGTAGCTTGCAATGAACCTTTGTGTATATCTTGAGTAGCAAACTGCTCAAAAAAGACCCATCTGGTTGCCATGACAGCTGTACAGTCAGTATTTGTGTATAGGTAAGCATCTGTGCAAGAATTCTACCAGCAACTTAATGGAAAGGTAGGCGTGTTTTTTTTTTTTGTTGACTGACCTAAATGGTTGAATATTTCTATACCCATTCAAAGATGCCTTTTGAAATATGTTGATTTGAATGGTAAGGCACAACTTTTAATTTGAAGGCATACACTTTCAGTGTTTTCACCGGGGGGGTGGGGGGGGGGGGGGGGGCTGACTGGTATCTAGGTCTGTATGACTGAGCCCCAAGCTGGATAAGTGGTTAGAGAAATGGTTGGATGGATTGACTTCACTGTAGAAAATAAATAAATAAATAAAAAATAGAGCAGGGTGGAGCGGTGGTAAGCACTGTTCCCTCACTGCAAATCCACCATTTGGTGGGGGCCTTCCTGTGAGGAGTTTCTGTGTTTTCCCTGTGTCTGTGTGGGTTCTCTCCTGGTACTCCAGCTTCCTCCCACAGTTCAAAGACAGTTAGTGGGTTTGGTTAATTGGT
The DNA here is from genome assembly GCF_007364275.1 of Archocentrus centrarchus. Classification (NCBI taxonomy): domain Eukaryota; kingdom Metazoa; phylum Chordata; class Actinopteri; order Cichliformes; family Cichlidae; genus Archocentrus; species Archocentrus centrarchus. Next base: position 9,821,427 of record NC_044355.1, on the reverse strand, counting down.
CATTCTAAATTGCCCATTATTGTGAAAGTAAGTGCGAATGGTTGTGCATCTTGCTGTGCTAGCCCTGTGACAGAATGGCATCCTGTTTAGGGTGTACCCTTCCTCTTGACCTATGGGCAGCTGGGATAGACTTCAGCTCCCCCATGATTCTGAACTGGATAGGTGGAAGAAAATCGATGGGTGGATAAAAATAAATAAATGTTCCAACAAAATGACTCAAAACTTTTGCTTATCTGATTAACTGCAATTTGCTTTCCTTGAGAAGAGATGGATAGTATCCACTCGGTCATCCCAGATAGCAGAGATAAGCCAGTTGGGCCTTGGCAGGACATGCTACAATGAAACAGAGATTCCTAAGACCTTAAGCAAGGTTCATGCAAGCTGAGAGATTCTGCTGCTAAAGCAGGTTCAACTTGATGATAAACAAAGTTTTCTCTGACAATAATGGAAACAGTTTAAATGAGTCAGTTGTAAAACAGAATTTGGCTGCTGTATCTTCAGTTATTTGAAATTAGTTAAGTGTATGCCATGTATTTGATCACATTTGACTGGTGTATTTGAAAGTAAAAAAAAAAAAAATCTACGCAAAACATGCCCTTATATGATACTAAACTGGTCAAAAAGATTTAAAACTTTTCATCTTTAATATAAACAAAAGGGGAACAGAACAGAATAGAATAGAAAGCTAAAAAACTGACGCAGAGGGCTCTCCAGATGAAAAAAAAAGTGTACAGGTGAAGCTGAAAACAATAATGGGCTGACATGAAACATAATCCCCTCTGTCTGAGATTTTATTGGCAGCCCCTCCAAAGAATGGTGGCTCTCCTATTATGACTTAACACATCAAAATTGCAGCATAGCACACACAGAAAAGGCCACCTGATGATAAACACAGCAGACAGCGTCAGAGGCTTTATCTTGTGGCTGCCTGCAGCTCGACACAGGTTCAATTTGGCCTGCAACAATCGATTCTGTCCCTTCTTACCTCTGCTTCATTTGGTGGAATAAAAACAGACCTTTCGGTAAAGAGCAGGTCTCAGCTGGTATGCCATGTCAAGGCAAAGGAGAGGAAAACTACTGATAGCAAGACACCTGAACTGCAATTGAATATTAAACTGATATTCACATTTTTATTGTAACAATATTTTGATCATGGTCAAAATAGTAGATTATAACTTGTATAAACTTGGAAAATGATAGTTGTAATAACATAATAATGAATAAAGACAAAGGGCTTTTAAATTTTAACACAGATATGCTTTACCATCGTCAGTGACTTTCTCCTCAGTATGCCCACTTTAGAACAAAACTATGCAAATGTGATTCCTAGTCTTATATACATATATTTTGGTCATTCTAAATATGTCACGCACCATTTGTAAAGACAGATAGTAGGAGTTAATTATACACACAGTGTGATGCAGATTCTAAAAAAAAGCATACAGAAAGCAATAACTTTCTACAAATAACAATTGTAGTGGCATACAATAATAACATAGACAAATGTTGTCATGCCCTGTGAGGGCGGTCCCTCCATGGAGCTGCTCCACACCTGTTCTCCATTGAGGCAATCAGCACCGCCTTCTTAAGATGACAGCAGACCTCGACTCATTGCTGGATCATTGACAGAGTTACAGTCAGTGTCGGCTCAGTATCAGGCTAATGACTTACCTGTTCCAATTGTCTTCTCTAACTCCTCGTCTCTCACCTCAGGTCAGCTGTGGATTCCTGCCCGCGCTCCATCGCCGCCACCGTCTTGCCCCCCCGCTCCTGCGGACCCTTGGGACCACCGTCACTCGTATTCCTCGTCGGAGGCAGCCTCTCCTCTCCCTCAACAACTCTCGCCCCCTGCTCACTTCCCTTCGCACATTCTATTGTAATAAACCTGTTAACGCTCACCCTCCTTGTGTCTTTTCGTTCTGTGGACGTGACAGAATGATCCAGCCACAAACTGACGCGTCGACCGCCAGCCCCCTGGATCGGGCCATGGCTCTACAGGAGGAGACTCTCCAGCGGCATGAGCACATGCTGCGGCTGGTTTCCAGCCAGCTGGGCGCCACCACGCAGCAGCTCGCGGAGCTGAAAGGTATGCTGGAGGCCACCGCATCACGAACGCCCTCCGCTCCCCTCTTTTCGGCTCCACCACAGCCCCAGCTGCCGCCGGGAGATCTCCCGGGACCAGCCGGACCGATCGAAAGAGCCCTTCCGACTCCGGAGCCTTTCCATGGGGACCTGGGAAAATGTGGGGGTTTTCTCACCCAATGCCTGTTTATTTTCCAACAGCAGCGGACCGCATTTGCCTCAGACGGCACCAAGATCGGCTTCATTCTCGGATTACTACGGGGACGGGCGCTGGACTGGGGACACGCGGTGCTGCAGAGGGACCCTGGAATTACTTACCGTGAGTTCCTATCTCAGTTCAAAGAGGTGTTTGATAAGGGCTCCTGCCCGGAGGCGGCCGCGCAAAAACTCATAAATGCACGCCAAGGAAAAAGAAGCGTTGCAGACTTTTCAGTGGACTTCCGGATCCTCGCGGCGGAGGCGGGCTGGGAAGAAAAATCGCTCAGAGGTATATTTCTTAACAGCCTAAATGAGGAAATCAAATATGAACTCGCCACCCGAGACCTGCCGCCATCCCTGGGGGCTGTGATCTCCCTTTGTATTCGCCTGGATGATCGCCTGAGCACCCGGCGCGGGCTGCGAAACTACAATTCCCATCAGGCCTCTCGTCGCACGGCCCCGGCTGATCGGGATGACACCCCGGAAGAGGGACCAGAGGTTGCGGGGACACCTGTTGGCCTGGTGGAGCAGCCCATGCAGCTCGGTCACTCTCGGCTGTCAGCAGCGGAGCGCCGCCGGAGGATGGCGAGCGGTGAGTGTCTTTATTGTGGACTAAAAGGACATTTCATTAATTCCTGCCCGACTCGGCCAAAAGGGGCCGCCCGTCGGTAATGGTGGGGATACTGACGGGCGCGGTCAATGCTAGTCCCTCCCAACCCAGGTTAACCATCCAGGCAAAAATTAACCTTCCTCCCGAGAGTCATCCGGCGCTCGCCTTAGTGGACTCAGGGGCTGAGCAAAATCTTTTGGACCGTGCTCTCGCTCACCAGTATGGTATTCCCTTCGTCCCGCTTCCTCAGCCGCTTCAGGTGGTTGGCCTAGATGGCGCCAAACTTTCCACAATTACCCACCGGACTGACCCCATCTCGCTCACTCTCTCAGGTAACCACTCTGAACTAATCTCATTTTACCTTTTCGAGTCTCCCCAGACACCCATCGTTCTCGGCTTTCCTTGGCTTCAACGACACAATCCACACATAAATTGGACCACTCGGAGCATCTCTGGATGGAGCGAGCAGTGTCACCTGCGATGCCTTAAGGCCGCTACTCCCTCCGTCCCGCCCGCAGCATCTCCCAAGGACAACACGCCACCCGACCTCTCCGGAGTGCCCGAGATATACCACGACCTCGCTGAAGTGTTCAGCAGAGATCACGCTGTCTCCTTGCCGCCTCATCGCCCCTACGACTGCGCCATTGACATCCGCCCGGGAGCTCCCTATCCCTCCAGCCGCCTGTACAGCCTTTCCAAACCGGAACGAGACGCTATGGAAAAGTACGTCACTGAGGCCAGGGCAGCTGGTCTCATCCGGCCCTCCACGTCTCCCTTGGGGGCCGGATTCTTTTTCGTTGCCAAGAGGGATAAGTCTCTCCGCCCATGCATCGACTACCGGGGCCTCAACGCCATCACCATCCGGAACAAGTACCCACTTCCTTTACTCACCTCCGCGTTCGAGCTACTACAAGGAGCCACCATCTTTTCGAAACTGGACCTCCGCAACGCTTACCACCTCGTTAGAATCCGCAAGGGAGACGAATGGAAAACAGCGTTTAATACACACCTCGGTCATTTTGAGTATCTGGTCATGCCATTCGGACTGACCAACGCCCCCGCAGTGTTCCAGGCCCTCATTAATGACGTACTCAGGGATTTCATTAATCATTTTGTCTTTGTGTACCTCGATGACATCCTCATATTCTCCTCCTCGTTACAGGAACATCAGACACATGTGCGGCAGGTGCTGCAGCGGTTGTTGGAGAACCGCCTGTTCGTGAAGGGGGAGAAGTGTGAGTTCCATGTTGACACCACCTCTTTCCTGGGCTATGTCATTGAGAAGGGGCGGGTGAGGGCGGATCCTGTCAAAATCAAGGCCGTGTTGGAATGGCCAACACCCGCTGATCGCAAACAGCTGCAACGTTTCCTGGGTTTTGCCAACTTTTACAGACGCTTCATCAGGGATTACAGTCGGATCACCCTGCCATTAACCTCTCTTACCTCTCCGAAAACCCCTTTCAGGTGGACGTCTGCCGCGGCTGAGGCCTTCCAGCTCCTGAAGGACCGTTTTACCACCGCCCCAGTCTTGCTCCAACCCGACCTGTCACAACCCTTCATCGTGGAGGTGGACGCCTCCGATGTGGGAGTAGGGGCCGTCCTCTCTCAACAGGCAGCAGGTAACCTTCAGCCGTGCGCCTTTTTCTCTCGTCGACTCTCCCCCGCCGAGAGCAACTATGACGTCGGGGACCGCGAGCTGTTGGCCATCAAGCTGGCACTCGAGGAGTGGAGACACTGGTTGGAGGGCGCTACACATCCATTTCTGGTGTGGACGGACCACAAAAATCTGGTTTATCTCCGATCGGCCAAGCGACTCAACCCCCGGCAAGCCAGGTGGGCCCTGTTCTTTACCCGATTCAATTTCACCATCTCTTACAGACCCGGGTCCCGGAACGTGAAACCAGACGCCCTCTCTCGTCAGTATGCCTCCCCGGACCACTTCTCCCAGACGGAGTACATACTCCCACCTTCCTGTGTCATAGGCTCTATCACCTGGGAGATCGAGTCGGCAATCCAGACGGCCCTCCGGACGGAACCGGACCCCGGTACCGGCCCTCCTAACCGCCTCTACGTGCCCTCCCAGGTTCGGGCCCAGGTTCTACAGTGGGGCCACACCGCTAGGTTTACCTGTCACCCAGGGGCTCACCGAACCGTCACCTTCCTCCAACGGTATTTCTGGTGGCCCTCGCTGATTAAGGATGTCCGGGAGTATGTGGCTGCTTGCAGTACCTGCGCTCAAAATAAGCCATCGACCTCCTCACCCGCTGGTCTCCTCCGGCCCCTGCCGACCCCCAAGCGGCCCTGGTCACATATTGCTCTGGACTTCATCACCGGCCTTCCTCCCTCTGAGGGTAAGACTGTCATCCTTACCATTGTGGACCGTTTTTCTAAAGCTGCTCATTTCATTGCACTCTCCAAGCTCCCCTCAGCCCTGGAAACATCCCAACTGCTTACTGATCATGTCTTCCGCCTGCACGGCATTCCTGAAGACATCGTATCCGATCGAGGGCCCCAATTCACGTCTCGAGTATGGAGGGAGTTTTGCAAGTCGCTCGGAGCCCAGGTGAGCCTGTCTTCAGGTTATCATCCTCAGACTAATGGTCAGACAGAGCGTACCAACCAAGAACTCGAGGCAGCGCTACGCTGTGTGGCCTCCACCAACCAGGCCACCTGGAGCTCCCATTTGGCGTGGATCGAATACGCCCACAACTCCCTCTCGTCCAGCGCCACCGGCATGTCACCTTTCGAGGCCTCCTTGGGTTTCCAACCTCCCCTCTTGCCCACCATCGAAAGGGATCTCCAGGTTCCTTCCGTCCGACACCACCTCCGCCGCTGTCGCCGTGTGTGGCGGGCGGCCCGGTTGGCCTTACAGCGCACCAAGGACCAAAACAAGCGAGTGGCAGACCGACATCGGACCCCGGCGCCAGCCTATCAACCTGGCCAGAAGGTATGGCTCTCAACCAGACACGTGCCTATTCGGGCTGAATCTAAGAAACTCGCCCCTACATTCATTGGTCCATTTGAAATACACTCCCTTGTCAATCCTGTCTCGGTCCGGCTTAACCTCCCTCGCAACATGCGTATTCATAACGTCTTTCATGTGTCCCAAGTGAAACCTGTCTCTACCAGCCCTCTGTGCCCGCCGGCAGCCTCTCCTCCTCCGGTGCGCATCATCGACGGCCATCCGGCCTACACCATCAACCGCATCCTGGATGCGCGCCGCCGCGGCCGTGGTTATCAGTATTTGGTGGACTGGGAGGGCTATGGGCCGGAGGAGCGCTCCTGGGTGTCCCAAACGAACATGCTGGACAAACGCCTAGTGCAGGAGTACCGCCGGCGGCATCCAGACAAGTTCAGGTCGCCAGGAGGCTCCCGTTGAGGAGGGGGTACTGTCATGCCCTGTGAGGGCGGTCCCTCCATGGAGCTGCTCCACACCTGTTCTCCATTGAGGCAATCAGCACCGCCTTCTTAAGATGACAGCAGACCTCGACTCATTGCTGGATCATTGACAGAGTTACAGTCAGTGTCGGCTCAGTATCAGGCTAATGACTTACCTGTTCCAATTGTCTTCTCTAACTCCTCGTCTCTCACCTCAGGTCAGCTGTGGATTCCTGCCCGCGCTCCATCGCCGCCACCGTCTTGCCCCCCCGCTCCTGCGGACCCTTGGGACCACCGTCACTCGTATTCCTCGTCGGAGGCAGCCTCTCCTCTCCCTCAACAACTCTCGCCCCCTGCTCACTTCCCTTCGCACATTCTATTGTAATAAACCTGTTAACGCTCACCCTCCTTGTGTCTTTTCGTTCTGTGGACGTGACAAATGTGGAGTATTATGCAAAGTGTTTTGCTCTCCTGGTGTTTAGAATCTTGTCCATTATGCAGTACCATCGGGGAGGCCTGTGATTGATCACAAAATTCCTTCTGATAATGACCCGTTATACACACACATACACACACAGCGACAGGAATAACAAGTGGCCCTGCAAAAGGTGTTAAAGGCCATGCGGGACCCCAGTCTCCCAACGAGAAATTTTGAGTTTGATTCTAGTTTGTTTTAAGGGTTTTTGTTTGGTTAAGATTGAGGCACTGAAACATTTTGGTTAGAATCGGGAACATATCACAGTAAGAAAAGAAAATACAAAAGTTACATCCACCATTTTTTGAAAATGTTAAACATACCCTAGAAAGTTTAAGTTTCGTTTCTTGTTCACTGTGGTGCAAAGTTTTGCCCCATCAGTGCACATTTTATTCACACAGCTAATAGAGGCCGTTTAACTTGAAAACAAAATTTTACTTCATAGCTTGCAAGAATAACCTATGTTACTATTTTCGGGGTGAAAACATAGGCAAATGGATTTATTTATGTTAAGTACCCTGCGTCTAAATATGACAGATTTTTTCTAGTGTGGATGCCACCATATTGCGTTTAATTCAGTCCTAAAAATTGACACCATTACTGTCCCTATTTGAAGACAGTATCATCATTTCCTGAGATGAACACAAAAGAGGTGAAAATTATATCATACTCATTACATGGGGAGAAAACACTCTGTCATGGTGGTGAGCAATATAGAACCTCCCTTTCATGACAATTATTAATACCCTGTCCCATTAATTTGCAATATCAACCCCATCTCCAATGAAGGTTATCCCTCTGCTCAGTATGCAGGCAACCTGGCTACAAATTCTCAATTTCACATGCAAATGCGGTGCAACTGATTTAAATAATATTTGAATATGGATTGCACAGTGTGACTCCATATCACAAAGCCGTAAAAAAAAAAAAAAAAAGGTGGAAAATGCAAATCATTAACATGTAAGAGAAAGGTCATAGTCCAGACCTGTTAGATTTATTTTCAAACTAAAAGGCTTGCTGCTAAATTAAACTCATTTCTACAAGGCCTGAGGACAAAATTAGAGGGGATCAGCATGATTTACATCATAAAGCCAAACAAACAAAATCCAGCTCATACTACACAAGCAGCTTCTCATATGATAGTGGATTTAACTAGTATGTGATCAACAATGGTGGCTGCTTTTAAATGAAAAATTGATGATGTACCAAGTGGTAAGCTAGTTCATAACGATATGGCTAGGACTACTATAATGTTGTGTTTAATTTGCCTTAGAAGCCAGAGCTGGGAGTCACGTCACTCCCAAGTTGAGGGTGTACTAGTAGCAAAGTTGGAAGAGCAAGGAAAAATGGGATTTATTTTGCTATGTAGCAAGGCAGAGTCACTCATGCGTCACCAGCAATACAGTGCAACGCTTGTTTCTTTGCGCTTTGAAACACAGGTACAGCACTTTCACAGACAGAGGCTGGTTAATTCTCTGCATATGGCTTATTTAGTGGGCCATAAATACACAACAGTGGCTGTACAGATTACAAGTTTCACAGCTTTATTAATGTTTAAAGTGCACTTCTGCCATTGTAGATTGTTAAGTTAGGATTTTTGGGGCTGCTCCAACTTTCCGAGTTGGAAGTCCAACTTGAGGGGTCATTCCAGCTGAAAATTCCAACTATGAACTCAGAAATTCAAATGAAAAGCACAGTAAAGTTCACTGGAGCATAATTTTTCAGATTGTAAAGAAAATGCGTGGCAACAAACACCTGGAAGGTGACAAATGAAGATAAGCATGGTCTTGGTAGACCCTGCAAAAACCTAAATATACCACATATAGTAACTGTTGCAACACAGGCAGCAAATGCCTATGTGCTGCTGTGTCTTTGCTCCTCTCAGGTGTATAACAAAGGACTGATAGTGGAATCCTCACACAGTGGCATGAGTTAACTAAAAGGGGCACAAAGGAACCTAATCCCATGGTCCTAGTAAAACCCAGATGATTAGCACTGTCATGGTCGCCTATGCTTTCATATTATATACTGATTACAGCACATGATAAAAAATAAATAAAATAAATAAAATTTTGAATCAATTTAGAATCCAAAATCAATTCTCTCCCCCCACAATTGCACAGGGGTTGGCAAAAGCCGCCCAGATTCTTATGACAGCATTTCATCCACAGACACGTTTTCTCAAACAGTGGTCAATAGAGGCAAAGAATTCAGTGAGGCATGGAGATCAAAACAGAGGCACTTTACCGCAATGACCACCTAGTCAGTAAATGATCTGTTGCCTTTCTGGGTAAATAGCATGTCTGTTATAATGTGTATTTTTCCTCTATAGCGTGGTGTGATTCCTGCGTGTGAAAAAACAAGCACGAGAACTAGAACTGGCTCAACAGATAAGCGCTATAAATGTTCTGCTGACTATATACTGCATGTCAAAATATAGTATGTGGATGCTTTTATAAAGCATCCACATACTACATACAGGACCAGCCAAAAACCTTTGACTGGCAATGTACACCAGTCAAAGGTGTACACATGCATGTAGTGTATGTGTATGTACTACATACACTACATGCATAAATAGTAAAGTACATGAGAAAGTTTCAAAGTGATTTCTCTGTTCCTATCTGACAGAAAATTAGAAATTAAATGTGTGGCTTGAAATTGATTTTCCCATTTATTTAAAGCACAAATTATTTTTGAGTGAGTTTTTTGAACATCTGAAGTTCTTTCAACAAATGGCTTGTTAGTTACTTACTGACATTTAGAAAAATCTGTGAAATTGGGTTTAAAATTTTGCTTCTCTTGCCTGATATTAATTAATCAATATTAAAGTGATTGTCCTTATGTAAACCTTTTGGCACTCGGCTATTTTGTTTGGCATTATCTGGTTTTTCAAAGTCATTTGTGGCATTTTTGGCAATAAAATATTGGTTTTATCATTAGGTTATCATAAGTTGAATTCTGAATGACAGAATAATAATGTTTTACAGATAACATTTAGAAGGGAAGTGATCAGGAATCTAGGGATCAAAAATTAAAATTTACATCATAATTTTTCAATCGGAAGTAAATGACTGGGTAAATAAATAGTAAATGGGTTAATGCTAAAATGGCCATGAAACAACAGTGTCATACCTATTTGGCAAGCTTAGCCTATTAAATATAGATCTCACTACTGAGCCATCACACAAGCACATAGCATAAATCCTTAACAGGGTGGGCATATTGTACTGTGGATTATGCTCTTTCAGTCAGTTAATATCACAAATCCTTGCACTTGTTATTGTAATGTTGCAACAGGGCCTTATCAGGAGGGTGCAGGGATCACCACAGAGAAAACTCAATTTCCGGCTCATTTGTACAACAATCATCATCATCTTTCTTATCAGAATAGCCTGACACACGTGCTATCACAATTCTCTAGATGAAAAACAACTTCAAAGTTCCCTAATGTTTAGCAAAAAGTCCTGTCAATGAGTTCTTAGCTCAGTTGCTTATACGCCTTTATGACAGGTCAAATTCATCATGTCATATGCTTTTGTCACTTCAGAATGCATACGGTATAAATCAAGCTTTGTGATAATATTGTGAGTCAGTGGAAATGTCAAGCATTGTAATGACTTGATGAAGCTGGTACATGGAGAACTACATCTCTGAGGAGTACAGTATACTGAGACCTTTATCTGACTGGTACTGAAGCATGTCCTACATACTGAAAGTTCCACATGCAATAAGAAAATGATCAACTGTAAAGCTATCTTGGGAACAAATATTGCCTCACTTCTAAAAATGGTGTTGTGGTACATGAATACCACAAAGAACTAATAAAAAAGAAATTAAACATTTCCAAAAAATCAGTAAATTACAGTACCAGTCAAACATTTGCAAATGCAAAATGAAATATGTCACTGTTACATGAATTGAGCAAAAATACAAGTGTTAACTGCTCATCTATTAATTGATTGTAATTACACTACAGTTATATTAATCTGGAGGAATGGGTTGGTTCTTTTTAAAGTTAATATAGAGAAACAGTTTTTTAAATAGAGCTTCCGTGTTCACCTCAGCTATTGGAACACTTCCAGCACTGAAAATGGTCTACTGCGACAGCCTGAATTTCTAGACTGGCAAAAAGCATTATTCTCATTCCTGGTCTCATTGTCAGCTCTCATTGAATTCTGCTGTCACAGACTGGAGCCTGATGCTAAGCAGGGCTGCTGGCCTCCCTGCATGTGTCTATCTCTGTCTACATGCATACTTGCTGGCCAAAGTGGTGATGTAAGAAATCAGAGGTGGAGGGAAAGGGAGATGGGCAGAAAAAATAAAAAGAACAAAAAAAAAATGAAGAAAGAGAATAGTTGTTTTGCTCTTACAATGAACTACTCATCCACCATGAAGTGAGCGCAGAAAAAAGAAAACTCTCTAGAGCTCATCACTCATCCTGTGCTGGTGGAGCTAGACAGGTCTGTTTCCTGTTCCTAATATTCTTCATGACAGACTGTCCATTTACACTGCTGGCCTCGCTGATCCTCCTCTATTACTTTCAGGGTCTAGGGAAGGGTATACTTTGAGCAACAAGTAAGAAAATTGTTTCCATTTCCAGTTACAGTGACAATGTTAAGATGACTACTGGTCAAGTGTTCTTGGTGTTTTACTGGTGTGTATTAAAAACATATTCAAAACAACAATGTGGATTTCATTTGTGCAATACAGCACGTTATGAGGCGCTGGTGTTTTTTCATCTTTTTAATCTTGTGAAAAATAAGGCTAGCATAAAGTTGATGGTTAGAGTTGGAAATAATGAAAACGTTCTTGATTTGGCTCGCTCTGTTCCTAAAAAAAATCCACTATTCATGTCTAGTTTAATCAACTGTAAATCTGGTTCTCAAAATCTGGCTGTAATTATTTGTGTACTCTATATGAAGACTCTATATTCAATAATAAAATTACATATCCATACATTCATATAAATGGGTGAGTGTGTCCAAACTTTTGACTGGTACTGTATGAATATATATATATATATATATATATATATATATATATATATATATATATATATATATATATATATATATATAAACAAAGCAAATAAACAATATTCCTTCAACTGCATTTTTTTCCTGTGAAAAATGAATATAACTCATTAGCTGTTCTTTCTAAAATAATAATAGTTTTTGAGCATTTCAGTGTGGTGGGATATTCAACAAAAAACAAACAAGAAAATGTATCTTCACATCAGTCATCTTGGATACACTGTGTTTCTACCAGTTCTGCCTGTCTAGATTAGGGCTTTTCCTCTCCTTCCTTGCAGACAGCATCAGTGAGCTGCAATCTTCAGTGTTTCTATAGATTTCCAAAGGGGTTTTAATCCAGCCTTTGGTTTGGACTTATAAATACAGAGACAAAGCCAGTCGACTGTTGTCTTAGGTGTGCACTCTAGGTCAATGTACCACTGTTAGGTTACCCTCCGTCAAGGACTGAGGTTATGTTCCCTCAGAGATCAGTGTTTTGGTTTTTTTGGTTTTTTTTATCTTCAAAACTCCCAAAGTCACAGTCAGCTTCTTTGCTGCTGGAGGCACCTCAAAGCAGTTCAGCTCTTGTGGAGAGTTTACCAAAGCCAGGTAATTAAAATTGCACCAAGCATTCTTTGTAAAACAAGTGCATATATCACACTAATTACATGTTCCAAAAAGTTTCTTTAGATTCCACAATTTCACTTTAATTACAATAGACTTGAAATGCTCCACTTCCATGAACCCCATACTACATCCTATTAATTCCCATGATTAAAAGGCAAATGGTATTCCCATTGAGAATATTAATATGCACCTAAGTCAGATTGTCATTCAATTACTTTTAAGCAAGAATGAAAAGGGTGGCTACAAAGGGAATCTTAGCTGTCATTGAAACAGATTATTATTGTTGTTTTTTCCAAAACTAGTATTACCAGGGGGCCTTTACTAATTTCTAATATTTGCACAGGCTGTCTATTTACTTATTGCCATGGGAATCTGCCATATCCATAATCTGCAAAGGGAAAGAAAAATCTACTACAAATAAACTATCACATTTCACACAACACAGAGGTGGTGTGGTACTGCAGTTTTCTGATTTTAGAGCCTAGAAATAATCTGTTGCAGGAGTTTAAGTTTTACTTAAAAAACAGAAAGTACGTATAGGACAAAAGCAAATATATCCCCTTTGCCAAATGACACATTTCAGTTTAGTTCCATTTATTGTATATTATTACAATATAATTCTAATACTATAATTCTAATTCCAATAATAATAACGTGTTAATCACATTAATGTTACCCTAAAATCCTATCCGTGTGTGAGTATAGCACAGCCTTTCTTCATCCCAGGTAAAAGCACCACACACACACACACACACACACACACACACACACACACACAAAAGTCCACTAAAAAGTAAAGAGATGATAAAACTGGGGAATGCCTTTTTGGTGGTGCACTTGCCCACAAGGGAAACAGACGTGGTAATAGATGAAGCTACAAAACCAGGTAAATAAGTCTTTGTTGGTTACACAGGAGTACAGTATATGGGCGGCTTCATCATTTAGAGCAAGTGATGTAAACAAAGAAAAAGATTTATCCATAAAACTATCTGTCTCTCTAGTGACGTGAGTCAAGTTGGGTTTCTATTAAAGACAAGCAAATCTCTTGGCCATAAATAAATAAATAAACAAACTTTTTTTTTTGTCTAAAGCAGCAGTACTTATTTGGTTTGAATACTGTCTATTCTTCACATTCCTCAAGCTTCTGCAGCTGACTTTACTGAGATACCCTCCCATTCCTGGACTGGCAAAAGGGAATATCTTCTCAACCCAATGATTCTTTGCAACTGCACAAAAACTAAAAGACAAATGATCCTTTCTGTGCCCCACCATATCCAGAAAGGCATTTTGTCTACGTAATACAGAGCCAAGTACTGCTCTGAGTTTAAATGGGAAATGGGCACTGCTTTATTATGCTGCAGTGCCTTGAAATGAATGTGGATAATAGATATATTCACAGCGGTATTAATATCCTCAGAGTTCATCTTTTTTTTTTTTCTCCCCTCATTCTCCATTTTCCCTCTCACAGGCTCCAAAGTACTTTGCCCTTGGCTATGCCTTATACTAAATAGATTTATGAGAACATTTGTGTCATATTTCCTCTTTTCCCGGATTGTCAAGACAGATTGTCAGTGCACCACTGATTGAGTGGAATCACCACACAGACTTAGTTCCCATTGTCAGGCCCCACATATTCATCTCTGGGGGAATTTAACAAGGCAAATCGGCCAATGACACTTCTCTCCAGCCATTGCCACTCCTGTTAAGATGGGGTCAGGGGTATGAAAATAATAGACTCTATGACTACATTTCAAATGATTTGAGTTTCAATTCTTAATAATATATTTATAAATGAAAGCATATACAGTTTATACACAGGACATACTATCCAGCTTATAGCCTAAAGTCGAGGATAGTGCCTCACCCTAGAAGAAGATTTGCTTAGAATGCTCCTTTATGTTAAAGAGCAAGCCCGGACTCTACAGTGTATGTTGGGCAGCTGAATTATTAGTGCACCTGCTGAAATTTTACATTTTACAAAAAAAAAAAAAAAGGCACCTAACTGCTAAAACTTACACTTTCTACATCTCATGCAGCTAACTCGGATGAAAGGGGAGACTAAAACACACCATTAAATAAAAAAATACATGCATAATTTCTAAATAAAAGCAAATATATTGTAATGAAAGTAAGGGTTTACCAAAGCCAGTGGCTAAACCACTTTTGCAACCCAAGCTAAAAGGTCAGTCGATGCTATTAGTAATATACACTAAAGCCTTGTCCAGCCTATTCCATAGTCTACTGCAATACTGCCACAATTCACATTAATTACTTAGGTTGAGCATTCAATTAATCAGACAGTATGATGGTCCGCTGAATTATTGATGTCTGTGGGGAATACTGCCAAACGTTGAGCAAAAATTGCACCGCCATTAGTTTGGCATCCCATGTGATCAAGATAATATTGACAGAATTTGCAGAAAATAAAATAATAAAAATCTACTTGAAATTTTTGTGAAATTAAATATTAAAAATGTAAACATAGGCCTGTTATGTCAGAAGCTCATTCAGCACCAAATGGAACCAAACTATTCTCACTCCTGTGAACTGCACAGTGTTTGTATGAATCTGTGCAAGTCTAACAAAAATGTTGATTATATCTCACGTTATAACAGATTATAACTGCTCTGGAGTCATCTGGACATTTCATTTCTCAAAAAGTAGTGCTGTTTTTGTTTTCACAAAGAATGTACAAATTAATCAAAGTGGTTTTATCAATATCCTGACAAAGCCCGGTCCTTTGTCCTGTACAAATACCGTTAGTCAAATTATATTTGAAATTTTAGACTGTGAAACATTTATTCAAAATAATTATGGTCACCCAGAAGAAGCTGAGTTCATTAAAGCAAAGTAGTATTCAGTTGTTAAATGTGCATCCTTTCATGATTATGTTTCGATTATAGTTGTTTTAAGCTTTTCCTCCTGCAACACAAGTAAATACAGGTTATCATGTTGCAATGTTAATAAAATTCCACAGGAAACACTGACACTTAAATACTTGTCAATGAAAACTGAACAGATTTGATAAACAATTTTCAGGTACACATCCATCACTATGGAACTCTATTAGAGTGCCTATGGCAAAGAAATAGGTGAATTGAATTTATTAACTGGTACCAAACTGCTACTATACACTGGAACACTCAACAGAAACAGTGGTAACAACTATTGTGAAAATTCAGTAGCTCCTCTGTGTAGTTTAATACCACTAATGTTCTCCTATGCTACTAAAATAATTACTGAAGACCAATAAAGAATATACTACATTGCACAGACGTGTTCTATATGTGAAAAAATACTATCAAGTGAGAATTATTTAAATTAAAAAATACATAAAAGCATCTCACTCTACTTCCTTGTGTTATTCCCGCTTACAGGACCCGTGTACATAAAAGTATTTCAGTGAACAGTTAATTTGATACACATTGCAGTAGGTAAATACAAAGTGTTTAATGCATGTTTATATACTCTCAGACTACCTCAACAGTAGTCGGAAAGAATAAAAGGGCTCTTTGGGAACCATATTACCTGTACACTAGAAACAGTTCAATGTGACTGTGATTGAATGTTTTAGGCTGTTGTCATGCTGCAGAATGAATTTGTATCAGGCCAGATGTGTCCTTGATGATACTGTGTAATGGATAAGAATTTGCCTGTGAGCTCAGCTTTTACAAGACCAGTAAATGCTACCAAATCAAATGCAGTTCTATTCTGCAAAGAATCTCACTGCTGCATGCAGATATGCTTTATTTTGGAGCCCTCCAGTCCTTCAGCAGACAAAGTGCCAAATACTTTAAATTCTGAGTCATCATTCCAGAGCATTTTTTAATTTAAATTTTTTTTTTTTCTGTATCTTAGTTCTTGTGTTTTCAAAACTAGGTGCAGTGTATCTGAGAAATATCTTTTCTGGCTGCAAATCTTCCATAAAGGCTACTTTTGAGCAGACTTCTCTGAACTGTGTACCAGGGTCTCACTGATTTCTGCCAATTCTGAGCTGATGGAGCTGCTGGATCGCTTCCATTTTCGAGGGGAAGTCAGCTTGACTTTTGTCTGCTGCACTCAAGTTTCGATGGCCAACCACTGCGTTTCCAGTCCTTACCATTGGCTGTTTTCTGTGCCTCTGCAGAGGAGCTTGGATACCCCATTTCAAAACACTTGTCTGCTACAAGATATCTGCCAGAGAGAGATCTTGCTGATGACCACCGTGTGGCTTGTTGTTGTGCTCACTCTTCTCATGGGTGTAAAGGTGTCACTTCAGCAACCTCACATTTTTAATATAGCCTATTTACAAATGATGTTGTTCATTATCAGTTGTTTGCTATAATTGCTTAATTATCCACTGGGACATGGGATGCTTCTTTTTTTTTTTTTTTTTTTTTAGTCTGGATATAAGGTGATTACTTTCTCAACAACTTAGAGACTGATTATTTAAATAAAAAAAAAAAAAGAAAAAAAAAAAGAAAAAAAACAAAGCAACTTTTTGCTGACTGGGATGAGAAAAGGGAACTTTTTTAATAAAGTGATCCGAGCATCTTTGAGCTACCAAGCGTGTCATTTAAATCCTTAGGCCTTTGAAATGATTTATCAATAGAGATCAAAGATGACAGTAAAATGAGAAACTAGCCATCTCTTCTTCAGGCAGACAAGGAGCTCACAATAAAAATATAATTTACTCTTGAGGTGTGAAAAACAGGTTAAATTCTGCCAGATTGTAATTACTGCATATTGACAATATCATAATTTATAAGTTAGTCCTGCACAGAAATTGGTTTCTCAATCTTTGAAAGGTACCGCTCCAAAAAATAGAAGAACAAAAGAAGAAAAAGTCATTTGTTGAACATTATACTGCAAAGTACTACTTTAGTACTGTTTTTATTATACTATTATATACAATTTATTTTTCCTCAAAAATCCAAATATTTATTTTGACCATTTTGTTATTTCAGTAAAGGTAAAAGTGGATTTTGATTCTGATATACTGACTTTTTTCACAAGCTCTACCTTTTTAAAATATTTAAAATGTTGACAAAAAGTGCAGTTTACGGCTGATCTTCATTGTCTGAAGGGAGTCACTACTGCACATACCTCATGAAAAAATACTTTCAAGACCTTGTCTCTATTCTTGAGGTTGTAGTGAATTACTGTTATTTAATAAGACTGACCATTTTGTGCCTGTTTTTGTTTAATTCAGAAATTACAAAAGCAAGTAATTTAGGCAGTGCCATAGTTTGTTTTGTTTTGGGGTTTTTTTTTTGGTTTTGTTGTTTGGTTGAAGAATTTTTTCATCCAAGCTGACTGTCATTTGATAAAGTCTAAAGGATGGTACTTACTTTACTAATATGGTAACATTTATTTAAATCCACAGCGCACTGTTCAAGAGTGGAAAAGGGATGGCCTTTCCCCTCAACATCTGCAACTTGCTGCCCCTGCCTCCTTACATAATCATGTGGATTTTAATTAAGATTGACCTTTATGTAGGTAAGCTTTGAAAACAGCTGAATCCTATGAGGAATGAAGGGTCTCCTCTGAGAACATTCACATATGCTGGAACTGACTTAGTTATTGTTGCCCTCTAATCTCCATTATGGCATTTGTGCTCCTCCTAACAAGACAGCCTATAAGCTATAAAACATAGAATTGCCTTTTTGGCTAACCCAAGCTTTTTATAACAAACAGACAAACAAAATGGACTACAACAGTAGTGAAAGTGACCAAATAAGCTTTAAAATATGAGATGATTTTTTTTAAAGAAAGAGTGTAGACGAGAGGACTCTGAAGTAGCCAATCAAGGAGGGAAAAACTATGATTCCCTAGTGAAATTAGCCAGGATTGATTACCCTTACCAGTGAGGTTTATTAACTGAAAAAAGTTTAAACCGCTGTATATGACCATTTGATTATATTTGAATGTTCCACATCACTCCCAACATCACTTTTATTTAGCCACACTCCACAAGCCTCTAACAATTTATAATCAGAAAACATATGCTTGTACACCTGAGATTTACTGTAAGAAATTATAAAAATACAGAATTTACTTTAATTATTTCACCAATGAGAAGATGAAGGTTATCTGTGCTGCTGTGTCTTTCATATTATATGTAATTACTTTCTTTTGTTGGTCTCTCGTTTTAGAGTAAACATTAATTGTATTGTATATGCTTAGTATCACAATCCTGACAAAGCTTTACAATAATAACATTTTTTAAACCACGGCTTATGGTTTATATCAATAAATCATTAAACAGTAAGTGGTTCAAATAAAGTAACATGGGAAAAAGGCTTTCATGCTAAAGTAGTTCTGATTTTATATTAAAAGTGGAGAACATACATTGTGTATTAAGATGAATAGAGCACTTTAATCAATTTTCTATAGTCAGTTTGCCCAAAAGGAGACCAAAAGCTTATAAAAAAATCTGAAAATAGTGGCAAACAATTAACCCTCAGGGACCTAATCTGTCCCCAAAGGACGTTATCAGCGCTTGTTACCATACCCATACACCTCTTTAACCATCTGTGATATGAATGTGTTCTGAAAGTGGACAAGCAGCACTGATACAAAGTTGATACAATTCAAAATTTAAAAACTTGCCCTGACAACATGTGAAGAATGGGTGAAGTGGGTCTCAAACGTGTTAATGTTTTCGCTTCCTGTGGTTTCTGAGTTTGTAAATGCTATAAATCCTGTAACATAAAGTAAATAAAACACAAACACAGATAATAAAAAAAAAGGATAAAATTCTTACCTACGATGACCTGTGGTTACATTAGAATATTTTGTATCAAAATGTGAACAGGAGGCTTCCTACCTGAAAATCCAGTTTAATAGTATGGGGTGATCAATGAACGAACAGTATGTGGTGTAAGTGATGTACCAAGTAAACTGTTTCGTGCATCCCTACTTATCCCTATTTTCTTTTCTTTTCTTTTTTTTTTCAAAGAGGCATTTATTTACTGGTCTCAGTCAATTAATTGGTTTCTCCTTGAATAATTCATTTCCATGAAATGACAAAGTTGATACAATTCAAAATGTGTGCACATGGACATCTTAATATATGCAGCGGTTGAAGACTATTCAGCCCACTTACACAATGGCTGGCAGTCTCAGTCAAGTACATAATTAGTTGAATTAGATTAAATAACCAATTACCAGACTAACAAAGTAAATAAGCCTGCAGGGATTCCACCAATTGCTTGAGAATAGAATTAAAGTGGAATTAGTTTATTGACAGGCTGAATGACAGTGTGGTCAGACAAACAACTCTATTCCTGTCACAGAGACAGAGGCTGTTGTCAAAGGATGAAACATAACATAAAGTGTCCATATAGTAGTTTATTAATTACATCATTTAAACTGAGCTCCAGCTACCATATGTGACCATGGTGCTTATAGAGTAAAAGACTATAATGGCATGTACCACAAGGGATATTTTTAAACTATTTAAACAACAATAATAAATGTGTGTCTACATGGTTGCAGGTTCCCCTCCATTTTAAAATGCACTCTGGTAAATAGTACAGTGAAGTTGTCTATAGTGGAATATACTGTATTGGTATGTGACTGGATAGTTCTGAGACAATCAGGCTGGCAGACATACCTTTGCTAGCACTCTCCACATGCTCTAGCTCATCTGGAAACCTCAAAATTTCGACGTGGTTCTCTTCACACTTTTCAGCCAGGAAATGCAGAAGTGTTGTATTTTGACTGACAGATTTTGTGTCTCGAAGCTGAAAAAGAAAAAAAAAAGGAAAAAAGACCACATTAACCCAGATGTTTAGACTCATTTACTTGACAGAAGAATGTCTTCTTATTGGTCAAGTCACCATTTAATCAGTTGAGGCACGAGGTTAAATCATCACAAAATGTTGCCAAACCAAGAGGTTTTTGGATTCCTCAATACTTTTAATTCACTGAGACAACCTTTTAAGTTGAAGAGCTGCTCTTTGCACTTAAAAGCAATGACTTTTGTAACATTGTTTTTAAGGATGGCATTAGTTCTGGAACATTTGCAGCTTGCTGTCCCTGCCCTTTTACATATTAATGTGAATTTTACCATAGTATAAATACAATGGTTCTTTTGACTTAAAATCAGTTTTGATCAGTTCCTGTTTAAGTATGCCAAGAATTGGCTTTCAAATTGGACGTACTGTATGGTCTCTCTGGACTTTCTAACTAATAATATGCACTTCAGAGAAAGAGAGTGGAAAAAGAACAATATGATGATTTTTGAATGTTAACAAATTTACTGAAACAGCTGATTTTGTGGGATTGATGTATTGTATCTCTACATTATAACATATGTTAAACATATTTTTTTTTAAATTACAGTTAGTCCAAAAAGAAACACAAGAGGACTTCTTTGGGAGCTGATGCTGAGCATTCAACAAAGGAAAATTAATTCCTAACAAGCTTAAAGTAAAGCCTGAATTCTGGGGAACTCCAAATCACAGTGATTAAATACACAGGGAGAAGGTAAAATAAATGAGACCTTACAAAAATGTGCAACCAATTACTGAAGACTAAACAACAACAGATAAGGACACACATATGCATGTACAGTATATACACACATAATGATCCCACTCCTCTGAGAATAAATCATGAGAGCAGGAAAGTTTGAATGCAAGTAATGTACTGTATTTGCCAAGCGTGTGTGTGTGTGTGTGTGTTTGTGTGTGAGTCTGTGTTCATAAACTGAAGCTTGGATTCTTCACATCAGTGCATAGAAAACTTGTTCCATATTCATTCCCCACCGTGATTGCTATGCTGTTTGAATGGCATGCTGGGAAAGCTAATTAGCACAGCCCACCTCTGTGTGCTCATACTGATAATATCCATCCTGTAAACAGCCTGCAGTTGGACATGCCCACACATGTACACATGGAAACACATGTGCGCTCATGCACACACATTTTAGGAAAAAGTGCAGGCAGAAGCGCACCGTCACGCATCAGCTCATTTCACTAAACACAACTGAGATTCATGGCATTTAAATTTGTTTATTATATCTCCAAACTGTCATTACTGCACATAAAAGCAAATCTGCTAATGCTAATGTTAAAAATATAAAAAGCAATAATAATAATAAAGGGTAGGGTGTACTTTAAGATTAAATTATACTATTTTTACATCCCAACAACAATCAATAAATCAACTGACCTGAAAGTCAAATTTAAAAAAGAAAAACTTTATCTGGGGCAGTCACAGTTCTATAAAAACTCTGTCCAGTCACTGAATGCAGCTGTATTTCTTTATCTGTTGTTTTCAACAAGACTCAGACATGTATTCTGCATGTTCTCTTGCAGATATCAGGCAGGTTATCTGACGTTATCACCACTAAAAAGTAAGATGGCCGCATATCCAGTTTGAGCGTCTGTCCAGTATTGTTAGCTACGCAGTCCATGCTGAGTATAGCTGGTAACAGATACCATATTTAAATAAATAAATAAAAAAGTAGCCCCTTCTTCCACTTCATATGGAGTTTGGACAAGCTCAGCCAGGAAGTAAAACCTACTGAAATGTGAATGTGTGCCTCACTGTTAATATTTGTGATAATAATCATACAGCTCTAACACAATGATCACATTAAAATTCCTCCTGGAAATAACACTCATAACCGATTAAAAATAAATCTGCAACAGCACCACTGCTGAACACATAAATGTCTATTAATAAGTTCTGTTTGCTTCTTAGTCTGGTCAGCACTTTTCCATGCTTCTACATGTAAACAGGGACGTTTGCTAATATCTGTGGATTTGATGGAAGATGCCTGAGGACTATTAAGACTTAGTATTTATTAGTTGTTACCGAGTCAGTCATGGACACAAAGAGCACATCTTGAATTATTCTTGGAGGTGCATTGTATCACAGTCTTCAGACACACACCTCTAGATTGAAAATATGTAGACTGCATGTAGCAGCAGTGGAAGTTTATATGTTTAACAGTAAAGTATTCAGGAGTAACAAGTTCCTTCCTCCATATCTGTGCCACAGGTGGTTCTATAACTTGACAAAATAATACCATAATTTATTAGCATACATTTTAGATTGTATAATCATTTATTTATTGATCTAAATATTTAAACACTTAAACTGTTTCATCACACGTGTCCTTGTTTTGCTTTTTTTTCACAGGCAACAGGTTTTCACAGTGACAGAAGATTATCCATCATCTCAAGACCATGCAAAGCGTCACTCATTATCCACTGCTTTATATTTATAACTTCATATTTATTATATACAACCAACACTGATTTGCCTCTTTGCAAAATAAAAGCTGACAAATGGTCTCCGAATGGCTGTTAATGTTTTTCTTAAGCTTCTAAGCTACTGCATGACTGAGTTCACGGTTCATGGTTTTACAGCAGTAGCATACCTGAAGAACATCTTGTGGATAAAAATGTGGTATGTAAAAATGTTTTTGAGTTAAATTATTTAACAGAAGACAAACATTTACTCAAATATTTTCTTTTTTTTGTCCAGGTTTTATTTCTTAAAGGTCCAGGTCTTCAGCTAGTCCAACTGCAAAAGAAACAATGGGTTGGATTTATGTTTAAGCCTGCAGTTAACAATCCAGGCTAACAATCCATTGTGTGGTTGGCCATGGAAACCCACCCCACAAAGCTCCTAGTACACAATTTTCATACTGATGTTAATGCCAGAGGAGGCAGCAATGCACTGATGACTTTTATGCACTATGTGTTTCAGCACTAAGTGGTCCTGCTCTGTAACTTTACGCAGTCTGACATTTCATAGCTGAGTTGTTGTGGTCCCTAAACACTTTGCAATAATATTCAGTGAGCTCTTTATGATGACCCCTTTCACAAATGTTTATAAGGAAGAGTATGGCCAAGTGCTTGATTTTATACACTTGTAACAATAGGACTGAAAACACCTGAATTTAAACAATAATAGGTGTAGCCCAGTATTTTTACTCATATAGTGTAGCACTATTATCATTGTGAGGTGCATTTTTCTGACATAAGACCGAATTCCCAGAATAAGCAAGTTCCTAAATAGATTACTGTGCAAGCTCTACTCAAATTTATGAGTTTCAAATAATGTGCACTACTTCAGTGATATTTGTACAGTTAAATGAAAACAACAAAAGAAACACAAGGCATTACAATGTCAAGTTAAGCACTTGATAATGCATGGTTGATATTTATAAGGTAGAAACTACAGGAAGAATAGTGTATATAGTGGTTGCAAGTACACTGTAGTTTAAAGAGAGCATGCTAAAATAAAATGAGGAATCATTGGTAGTAGTAACACATCCTGCTCAGGGCCTCTGCAAGGGCAGAGGGAATCTGTATAAAGCCCAAGACGCTGATGTTAGTTTCACACTATTTTACATCAGGATTTTTAGTCAATGCAGCTTTGAGGTATCGTGAGAACTGTGCCAGGGGCTGTGCAGTGCCTGGGCACATGTCAAAGTTCAGAGCCATTTTAATCTTAGTCCATACCTTGTACTGGATAGTTGAAAGTTTGTGCTAAAAGTGACTTTTACTGTCAGAGCTCCCAAGCTCAGGAACAGTTTCCTTTAGCAGCTTAGCACCTTCCTTTTTACCTCAGATGTGTGTTTTTTTTTTTTTTAACTACCCATATAAAATATCTCATATTGTACAGTAACTACTCAGAAATGAATGAAGTGTAAACACATGTCACTATTTCAGACAAATCTGTTCATTTGAAGTAGATTGAAAAACAAGCTTCATTACTATGTTGCTGAAAGCAAATTCTGAACAGTTCTATCATTCAATCTTTCATAAAAATAGGCTTGAGGTAACATAATTTCAAATCCTTCAGTAGTGCAATACTCTCAGATGTATGAGGAGTAAGAGTGGCAGAATATATCTCAGGCAAACAAGTTTCCACTTAAATATCTAGATCGGAAATAAATAAATGAAACAATAATTAACTGGTAACCAAAAGCAGTGGCAGTGGGAATATACAACCCTCACATTAACAGAGGACTGTCGGCCCTTGATTGCTCAATTTAACTCCTGCAGATGGAACAGCTCAAAGGCCAAATATATTGCATGGTTACTCATAAAACTACATATTACACTGGATCAGAAGAAAGACAGAAAAAAAGTAAAAGTGGTATTTGCATAAAAAAGTACACAAGGCTGCTGAGAAAAAGTCCTGTGAATGCAAGGCACATAATAATGTAAGGCTGCCTTAATCCCAATATAAATACATGTTCTTTGGTGTTTAAAGGCACTAGAAATTCTAATAAAAGTGTAATTTCAGCAGAAATGCTGTATTTTTTTATACAAGGTCAGAACTGTCAGGTAGATGACTTCCTTTTACCAAGTCAAGTGCTTCCCATTTAATCCATCTTACCTCAAACGCAATTCATTTCCAATGTGTTGTTTAATGATAAAGCAATGTCTTTTAGTTAAGCAGAATTTATACATTTATAAAATTTGTTTATAAAATATACTGAATATATGTGACCAGGCTGGGTTCCAGGACATCTGTGAGTCCTCCACAGGACAGGGGATTGTGCTGGGGGACTCAACCTGGAAGGTGAAGGTGGGTCAGTCTATGTCCTTCTCCTTACTGCTCATTCCCATCATCAACCTCCTCCATGATGAGCCCATTAGGTTCCCCAGACCTGCCACCTAGGGGGCCATTTACTTGATTGACTAAAGTGAGAAAGCAGACTTTTTTCCCTTGTCCATCAATAATGGCCCAATCAGCCCCCTGAGACGTTGCCAGGCTCTACACTGATATTCCACACTGATTCAGTCAGCTTGCAGGAATACCGAAAGTGCAATACATTCAAAAGCGCTTTCTGCACGAGCAATCTGGAGGATTGCTTACTTCTCATATGTGCAGAAGGTGGTGGATTTTAGAATTAACACATAGCTAATATGCAAAAATCCAATGGTGAGTGTTTTTATATTTCATGACTGATTTATCAGAGATGGTCATTCAGAATACATCAACTTTATTTTCTTAACAGCTGTAGCAGAGCTAGAGAACAGCAGTTTGACAAAAATAACACTAAACTGAACAAAATTACCAAAACAAAAGGAGAAATTTTTTTTTGGATTTGTTTTTCCTTCTTGAATGTGTTTGTGTGTGCTGTGTACGTCAGCATGTTTCAGAGCAGTTTTCATGGAGATGTTGGATTTGTTTAACATATAATGTTTCTATACTACATAAGAGATTTAGTTGGAATTTAGTTCAAAATATGAAAAGTTGAACTTGCATAACTAATAATAATGAAATTTTAAAAGTAAAGAAGAGTGAATTGAACATCAATACAATGCGACCAAAGGCATGGACGTATAAATATTGCAATAATGTCCTTTTTTAGCCTAAAATGTTGATTGTTTACTTATGTAAATCAATAACATATGATAACAAATTTATACTTTAACCTACTAGCTTTAGTTTATACTTTATACTAGTTTATACTTTAACCTTCTCGTGGTATTATTTTATAATCAAAAGCTAAAACCCCACATTCGTTGTATCATGAATAATCCTAGCTGTGTCGGCTGTAGGGCTGATGGCTTCGTTGTGCTTTTGTAAGTATGTGAGCATGGCTGCCAGTCTTCTCTTTCACACCTTTGGATGCTGTGATTTTACCTGGCAGTGAACACAGATGTAGCCTTTGCTGGCAGCTTTATACCTCCCAATGTTTGTGTTATTTTGTCTCTTGAAAAAATTTTTCCTCCTCCAAGGTGAAAGCTGAGGAGGACGGAAAATGTTTGCTGTTTGTTTGTCTGTCTGTGCAAATCTGGATCACTTTGTTTAAAAAACTTTCTGAATCATCTCTAATGTTGGAATCCAGTGGAGTAGACAAAGTGCAATTCTGTTTGCAGATTTAAGGTTTCTGAATGTCCTTTACAAATTTGCCATCCTTCAACTAAAAACAACCTGATAGAGGTACAGCTCCGACTTTATTAGATTTCACCTTCTGTGGTAATTTCTGTTCATATTTTAGACATTTTCATATGTGCTGTGTACATTACCTTGCAAAGGAAGCTGATGTTGAAACCAAAAGTTTGGGCATTTCTTGAGCCAGCATTCATGTAATTGCCAACCAGCAATACCAACTCCAAGAGTTTGAAAAAACCTTCACTCTTCTTCACCTCTTCACAGGCGAACGTCACATTCATGATGTCTGGCCGGATGTTATTCACCTGCTCCTCGAACGTCAGCTTGAACTGAATGCCATTGAGACGTGGTCGTAGGAGTTTTACTGAACTCATCTGAGGTGAGGGGGGAAAAAAAAGGAAAGAATGTAAGTCATGTTTATTGTATAAAAACCAATCAACCAAGCACTTTCTTAGCATACCTACTTTTGTAAAATCACCCTGGGTTTGCCATAGTGCAAGCAAACAAATACTCACTGCTAAAAATTTTTTTAAATAAATACCAATACTGAGCATTAGGAATTGAAAAAATGTTCTTATTTCCAATAAGAATGTGCAATAACAAAACATTTTTTGTTCATCTGATAATAATTAACAAATCAGTACATCTTTGATAGGCGCACGATTTTCCTGTGAAATCTGACACACGAGATTAATGCGTCATCACACACAATGCAATGAGCTCATTATCTGGGTGAGCTGCCCTCAATATATGTATGTGTATTAAGTAAGGAGCAAAACTTTGCTGACTGCAAGCAATCTGTGACTTAGTCAACAGGCAAACTGCACTTGCATGCAAGAGCACTTGTTAGACAAGTAACATACAACTGTATATGAGAAGAAATGATCAAAGCACCAAAGCACAAAAGGCTTTTGAATCTAACTGTTATAGATTTCAGTGAAGTATTGCTACTCACGGTCTAAAGGGTATTTGAAAAACATTGTGAGTTGGTACTGTACACTAAGTTTTCATAAAATGAGCAAGCAACAAAAAAATAAATACATTAATAAATAAATAAGTATAGAAACTCTATATAGCCGTACCACCTATCACCAACATGTTGAATCTCAAGTGTAAGTACTGCTGCAATTAATAAACTGCAAATCCACCTTACACATTTTCATATTTTCTACTTTCATACAGAAATCTATTAAACAGATTTGTCTTAAATAATACAAGACTACAATCAATACTTATAGGCTTGGCAGTAGAAATACTAAGAGTGAAAAACAAACAAGAAATGAATAAGATATATTGCTATACATACCCATAATTCCCCCCCCCCCCCCCCCCCCCCCCCCCCCCCCCCCATCAGTTCTTTGTGGCATGGCTGTGCACACTCAGTCACTTACTCTCGCTCACAAACACACAGACACACACACACACACACATTCCTTCCCTCTCTCTTACTTGAAATGATTTGTCTACAATAAGAAGAAATTACACACTGAAAGCAAGCATGCTGGTGACAGCTCTGGCAGAGAAAAGCTTGAACATAGCTTATTTCCCAGGGGAACTAAATATCTCTACAATGAGGAGCTACTTCATCTGTAGGACAGTATATGATCACTACATTGGTGAGATCAGGAGGGAAACTTGCCACCCTCTGCTTCATTACATCTTCTAAAAGACACAGACAAGTAAAGAGAATAACTAGTGTAATGTAGCATAGCTGTGAGCCCCAGGTCTACTCTAGCATTTCTTTTGTAAAACTGTATAATGTACCTCTGTGATCTTGTTGTAAAGTTACCTTTAAAGAACACTTTCTTTTATAGTTGCCTAAAGTGCTGGGTATTCACTTGGTAAATGGATGGCAAAAGCAGTTAATTAAAAAGTAATTACAGCTGTAACTAAGTGGAAAGGTCAGAGTAGCTTGATGATGTACATTCTTTCCCCTAGAACAGATTTACAGTAAAACAATTTAACCTGACTTTGCTGGTCATCCTTAATAGTAAGCGTTTCAATTAGAAGACAAGTCCAAAGTTGATTTTGTATACAGTATAACAGAGAAAGCTTGATAAAGACAAGTTAATGGTACATGTTTAAAAAAAAATATTGCCAAACCATCAAAATAAATAGAACAAAAAAATTTTTATGTATAGGTAAAACATTATAGATTTGGCCTTTATTCTCTTTTAATCATAGTTATTTTGAGTATTAGACATAAAGATTACTTTCTGAAGGTCCAAAAAGGCTTCCTACAACATTATTTATCTTACCACTGCAAAAGACAGAACTTTGGCTGGTCCTGGCAAATTGATTAGAGGATTGGGATACAGCACCAAGTCAGCTGACGTCAAGTGCATAGTTTTCAAAGGACTTTATTACAGACAGGATTGGTAGCCTCGGGGTATGATTTTATCATGAGACAAAATTGACAGCTGATGTCAAAATATGGCATTCAGTAAGTTCTTGATGCTGAATTCAAATCAAAAATGATTGAACTATTCTTTGCTCCAGTCAAAAGGACTCTTTCAACCACAGCCTCAGTCATTTGGAAATTTTTCTTTTTTTTTAAAAAAAAAAATCCTTGTCAAAGGCTACCAGTGTCCAAACCAAGCAACTCGCCCCCAAAAAGTGAGTGTGTAATGAAGCAAAAATTCCATTTTTAAACAGTGCGTGCTTGCAAATACTTCACTATAACATACAGGGAATGTGATTGTGTAGACTGTTTTCTTGTTGGAATTCGGGAGGCAGCGGGCACCAGAAAATTATACTCACCACAATGCCAAACTGCTCTGACTCCACAAGCTCCTCATATTCACCCTTTAGTTCCGCTAGCGCATTCAACTCTTTCTGCTCTGGCAGGTTCTTTATCAGGTTCTAGAAATGGAAGAACACACACACAAACAGACAAATGTGCACACGCACGCACACACACACAAAGAGAGAGAGAGAGAGAGAGAGAGAGAGAGAGAGAGAGAAAGAGCGATACTGTTAATGCAAATGTAATTCTTCTGTCCACATCAACATAAAAATCATTACACAGACAAGGATGACTGCTTATCTTACACAGAAGGATGAAAAAAGTCCATAATAGGAGCGTGTTCTTATTTAGTGCACCCGGTTTGCAAATAGTTTGAAAACTACAATTATTTCTTCACGGACACACGTCTTTCCTAACCAGTCAAATTGCAGTTCACATCCATGTCTGTACCGAGTCACACAGCGAAGACTGTAAAGGAATTCAGTAAAAAATATTCAAGTATTTCAAAGGGGCATCACTGATGATGCTGCTGTTGGATGGACTGGATCGCTCTGCATTTTCCTCAGAGTCTACCAGCGACTGACAACACGGGGTATTAATGATGAACCAAAGAGCTCCCAAGAACTGTGAGAATTATAACAGTGAAAATGCTATATGTGGTAATAACTTGAGTATTTCTTAACAAAAACAAGCAACCACAGCAGGGGTTAGTAATGTTGAATGGATGTTAGCAGAGGAAAACAGGGGCTAAAATGTGTGCTTATTCATTCAGACTATAATGAAATATTTGAAAGAAACAGTGATAGTAGATACTTGATCAACAGAAAGGCATAATATACAAGTGGCCATGACTGTGATGTTTTACGCTTTTTTTTTCCTAATAAAGTCGTGACTTTATTCTCTGAGAATTTCATATTTTTTTGTCTGTTCATTTTTTTCCTTGAATATTACCCTACTACCTCACTTTTTTTTCTTCCTACAGTGGCCCTGATCGGCAGCACAAAGGCATAATACCATGCTTTGTAGCAACACAATTTATTTATATTAAGCAGCACAGAAGCATCAGTGTAATACATGAACTTCTGCTATATGGGCTTTAATACTGTCAAACCAAGTATTTTTCATTTTATATAATTTTCTTTATTGGAACAGATTTCACTCAGAATACACAGTGGTTTGCTGATGGACTGGAAAAAAGAATGAGAAGATAAGGTCACATAGTCACTGCTCACTGTTGGTTCATTACTATGAAAATGGTGGACCTTAGCCAATTACTGAACCTGACAAAGAACTACAGATATCCAAATTTCTGCTGCATTATCAATATCACCTTGCTACTGTCTATAAAATACATGCACTATTCACTACTGTTTTATAAATTTACTTCGCAAAAGGAGAAAAAAAAAGTGATGGTGAGGTTGAAGATAAAGATGGAGATGAGGAAGATAATGGGAGGGGCTGCGTTTTCTGTAAATGTTAATTGTTTGTGTGAAGGTCAGCCAAGTTAATAAAATTGACCACAGCGACTTTTCCACCTCTTTTTCTCAGGGGAGAAGAGAGGAAGAGGTGCCCTTTTCCAGTTCCTCACAAAGCTTCCTTCCTCATTAGCTCCCCAAATTTATTCAGCAGGAGCAGACTGGCGCAGGATCACGTGGCCAGATGGGAGCCTAGACAGGGAAAACAGAGAGCAGACACAGCTACTAGGCTACAGGCCTGGCTGACCATGCTATAGACCTCAGCAGCCACCACAGTCAACATGGCCAGAGTCTACTTCCCACTAATGATGACATCTCTGTCCTTCCCTCAGGGAATTCAGCAATATAAAAAGTGAACCATAATGCAAGCCATGCAGTCCTGTTTGGGACGAAGCCATTAAATCAAATGTTTCTTGCTATTGCCAAAGCCCCAATTAAGGTCTGCAGCAAGCAATGGTGCCTTTATAATGAAGGCATTTGATGTCAACAGTAACATAAATATTTTTTAGGATATATAATAAAAAAACATAACAGGGCAACAACAACAACAACATATTTGTGTAATTGTAAGTACAAGGATCATGCTTAAGTTAATAATGACTGGGAACACTTTGGATAAAGTTTTTCTGAAGACTTCTATTTAAATGTGTTTAGACTGCTCAGGTACAACTGGAATGGTATCGCTGTCCAAAATGCATAATATTCATTTAGAAACCAAGTTTCATTTAACCACACAGACTAAATTTTATGTAATAAAATTCAAAAACCTAAAAACTATCTGCTGTTCTGCTGGGAGATATACTCAGAGTGCAATAACCTGTGAATAAAGCTGGTCTCATGAACTCTAAAAGATAATATTAGCAGTTGGATTAGTACCAGCATTGTCTGACAATGTAGTGTTGGCTCTGAATAAAACAACATCAATATAGAGTCAAAATGTTTATTTGCTGGAATAGCTATAGTTAATACTGTGGCAAATCCAATCACTTAGCTTATTCTCTGGCAAATAATTAAGGATATATCTTCACACTCATAATGTATGTCTGTAATGTAAGTGTCTTTGAGTTGCCAGGTTATGTTTGGAAATGAGAATTGGTTCTCAAACATTTTACTTGGTAAAAAAAAATGTTTAATGATGATAAATTTCTAATATTGTCTGTTTCTTTCTTAACCGAGGCACTACTTTTACAAAGCATGTAAATTCAAGGTAGAGCATAAAACATATTCACCTTACTCCAAATATTTGTCAGATTTGCCATTTCTAAAGTGGAAACTGTTGTCACTGCATTCTGAGTGCATGACAAAAAAGGTGACATTAATCTGAAACATTTCAAACTGCTGCAACTGAATACAGCTGGAAAAAAAGCAAAAAAAAAAAAGCAAGAAGACAAGGTACCGGGGAATCTATTCCACCTTGTGTTTGTCATTTCATTTGTCTGTCATCTTGTTAATTATCAGAAACCCCATAGAGTACAATTGACACAAAGGCAGCACCATATGTGTAGCAATGTGGGAGTCTGGGTGATGACGCTGGGCCAGACTCTTCACCACAGGCCACCAGACACACACAGCAGTCTAGAAGAGATTACTGCAAGTATGCTAGCAAAAACTACACATTCATTTACCGCCTCGGGCAAAGATGAAGGCGATACATATCAGCACATGTGCCAAGATACAGCAAAAGATGGAGCAACAAGAGCAAAAATTTAGCTGGTCACATTAAACCCTCAAGAAAAGAAAGAAAACAGGTGGAGGTGAAATGTGTGACAAAAGTGAATCGATCCACCTGGTATCAACTGTATATTAAACATTTGTTGGAAAATGTTTTATATTAAATTTAGTGAAGAAACTATTGATATGAATAGAAAATTGGAAATGTCATTGCCTACATGTAACAATAAAAACCACTATGGCCACCTGTCAGTTTGTATACTTCTGTTTTTAAGGCTTGAGTTGAGCATTTTGAATTCTGTCTCTCGGTTTCAAAAAACAAGATAGAAGTGGGAACTCAAGGACACAATACATCAAGGACACAATGCATACCTATTATACACAAAAAAGCAGAAAATATCTGACTACACTGCGTGAAATAATGTGTCGACAGAAACCATATTTCAACCACATCTTGAAATCATGTCAAGATCCAAATTAAATTATTAATTATGTGAATATATTCCTTATACAATCATGGACCCTTCAATTGGCAGTTTCTATACCCATGTTATAAAACTTTGTTTTCAACTCTTGACCTCTTGAACAGAAGGTCTGTGCAAGATTTTATGTTCCTGTGGTGAGAAATGTATATTTTATGCATATGTTCTGATTCCTCTCCTTTGTGTGTGCGTGCGTGTGTGTGTGTGTGTGTGTGTGTGTGTGTGTGTGTGTGTGTGTGTGTGTGTGTGTGTGTGTGTGTGTGTGTGTGTGTGTACACAATACCAGTGTATATGCATGCTACCTCTTCTAAAGAGTCTTGATTCAGTGTACCATGCACCTTTACATTTTATTACAAATGCAAAGTCTCTGACTCATCACTGCATTCTTTATGAGCTGGTGGGTTGGACACCACTGACAATTCGAAGAAAACACTGGCATGTTTTCCTTTATAAAGCGATTTTATGTAAACTTCCAGTTTACCTCTGTACCCTTCTGTGTCCTAGTACCAATAGTTACCAGCTGCGCTCTTCAAAAAGGTTGCCTTTTGATGTACCCAGAGTTAAGACAGATCTGGGGAAAACAGCATTTTCTCACTATGCACCTCAGACATGGAATAATTTACAGAAAGACCTAAACTTAAATATGCCTCTATCTGCTGGCGAATTTAAATGCACAATAAGGATGGCAGTGAAGCAGACTTGTGGATGTTTCTCTAGAGAAACCACTTAATGTTTTAATGTTTTATATCAAGGCTATTTTATATTGTGTATTGTTGTGATTTATATTTGATGTTGTATTTAAAGTATATTTTTTTTTTCTTTTAGGTTTATATGGCTGCCATTTTGGCCAGGTCTGCGTGGGTTTCCTCCGGGTACTCCGGTTTCCTCCCACAGTCCAAAGACGTGCAGTTACTGGGATTAGGTTAATTGGTCATTCTAAATTGCCTATAAGTGTGAATGTGAGCATGAATGGTTGTGTGTCTCTCCGTGTTAGCCCTGCGACAGGCTGGCAACCTGTACCGGGTGTACCCTGCCTCTCGCCCTATGTCAGCTGGGATAGGCTCCCGCCCCCCCCCCCCCCCCCCCCCCCCGCGACCCTGAACAGGCGTACAGGCGTAAAAAAAATCCCAGCTCGCCCTGTGGGCGGTCTTTGTGCTCTAAGCTCGGGTCCTCTACCAGAGGCCTGCGATCTTGAGGGTTCTGCACAGTATCTTAGGTGTTCCCAAAACTGCACTCTTCTGGACAGAGATCCCGAATGTCATTCTTGGAATCTGCTGGAGCCATTCTCCCAGTTTGGGGGTCATTGTCCCGAGTGATCCAGTTACCACAGGGACTACTGTTACCTTCACCTTCCACATCCTTTCTAGCTCCTCTCTGAGCCCTTGGTATTTATCGAGCTTCTCGTGTTCCTTTTTCCTGATGTTGGTATTGCAATGTCTATCACTACGGCCTTCTTCCTTTGTTTGTCCACCACCACGATGTCCAATTGGTTAGCCATCATAAGTTTGTCTGTTTGTATCTGGAATTCCCACAAGATCTCAGCTCGGTCATTCTCAACTACCCTTGGGGCGTATCCCATTGTGACCTCGGGACTTCCAGGTCATACTCCGCACAGATGTTGCTGCCAGCCACTTGGTTATGGTGTTCCATGTATGCCCTGCCTGCTAGCATCTTGCACCCTGCTGTTATGTGTTGGATTGTCTCAAGGGCATCTCTGCACAGCCTGCACCTGGGGTCTTGCCTTTGTGGTAGACCCCAGCCTCTATTGATCTGGTGCTCAGAGCTTGTTCCTGTGCTGCCATGATTAGTGCCTCTGTGCTATGGTTCAGCCCAGCTTTGTCCAGTCAGTGGTAGGGTTTGTTTTTTTTACATCAGCCACTTCCATCTACCGGTGGTACGTGCCATGCCATGTGGGAGGATGGGGTGTCTGGCCTGTTCTTACAGGCCATTCAGAGCCTGTACAACTGTAGCAAGGACTTGGTCTGCATTGCCGGCAATAAGTAGCACTTGTTTCCAGTGGGTGTTGGAGTCCAACAGGGCTTTGTCACTAACTCTGTTCAGAATTTTTTTGAACAGAACTTTTTTTTTGCATTGGGCAGCAGTTTAGCTCAGCGGGTGAGTAGATGACCATATCCCACATGTCTAGAGTGTTACTCCAGGGTTTTAGCTAGAGTCTGATCGCCCTGCACTGGGTCTTGCTGAGGTACCGTCATGCAGAACTGAGAATTCCCACTGTTAGCTACAGCGCAGCGAGTCCACCACCCCACCCCCACCTCTGTGCGATAGATAGATAGATAGATAGATAGACTGATGGATTGGGGCTATGGGTGAAGTGATGTGGACACTGCACTGGTCTGTTGTGGTGAAGAGAGAGCGTAAAAGCAAAGCTGCTGATTTACTGATTGATCTACATCCCTAACCTCACCTATGGTCATGAGCTTTGGGTAGTGACCAGAAGAGCAAGATCACAGATACATGAAATGAGCTTCCTCCAAAGGGTGGCTGAACTTTCTGTTGGAGATAGGGTGAGGAGTGCACATCAGGAGTCCTCCACATCAAAAGGAGCCAGTTGAGATGGTTTGGGCTTCTGACTAGGATGCCTCCTGGGCACCTCTTGGGTGAGGTGTTCTGGGCATGTCCTACAGGAAGGAAGTCCTGGGGAGGATCCAAGTCAACCTGGAGAGATTAAAGCTCTCGGTTGGAACGCGTTGGTGTTCTCCCAGGTAAGGTGTAGTGCTGGCTGGTTCCTGAACCGGATCACATTAACCTGGGTGACACAGTCCATTAAATGAACTGAGTTTACCACCACTAATAAGCGGGAGAGGGAGGTCTGAGTTTCTCTGCTTAGGCTGATGACCCTGGAACCTGTCCCCGGGTAAGAGGAAGAAAATATATATAAAATAAATAAATATATATATATATATATATATATATATATATACAGTATATATATATATATATATATATATATATATATTAGGGGTGGGACTTTAACGCATTAATTTCGATTAATTAATTATGGGGAAATTAACGCGTTAAAAATTTTAACGCATTTTAATCGCACTTTGCACCGTGGAACGTTTCTCAGTGCACGAGTTCCCGGCATACAGATTATATCGACGCACAATGTCCAAATTAGGGGCCGCATCCTGCGAAGGACCCAGCCCACGTCTTTCGCAGCCCACGAACACCACAAAGGCCGGAAGTGAGCGGCTAGCCTTCATATCAGCTGCCGTCACCTCTGCGTAGCTCATGTCGCCTAGCAACCGTGAGTGTGAAACACAGCTGTGTAAAAGCAGCTGTTAAACGGAGAACGAACTTTTTCTCCTTTTTGTGGTTTAATTTTAAGTCTTTAATTCAAAATAAGCTGTTAAAACAAGCATAACACATTTCAACATCAAGGAATACAGCTGAGAGAATGATTAATTTCCAACTATAACAAGTGAGACATTAATGTTGAATAAAACTATCCAGTTATGATGCTTAACTTTAATTTCAGGAGTTTGCTTATCACAGGAGCACTTCCACCCTTCATTGGTCTGTGTAGTAGACTGGTGGGAAAATAAACAAAATTTTGAAGTTTAAGCTTATGTATATTGATTCATTCATCAACTAAACTTAAATTAATATTTATCATGTCAAATATTGAAATGCGATTAAAATGCGATTAATTTCGATTAATTAATTACAAAGCTTGTAATTAATTCGATTAATTTTTAATCGAGTCTCACCCCTATATATATATATATATATATATATATATATATATATATATATATATATATATATATATATATATATATATATTTATAGCTTAGGTGAATATTGTGGAATAATTCCACTATTAGTAACCACACTGTCAAAGACCTTCATTCAGGATACAGTAACAGTGCTTGATACTGTTTCTGTTACAAATGGAGTATATAAGTATATACGCTGCAAAATGTCATTGACTCGGACTTGTAACCACAACAGTTCTTCAACTCGTACCTTGTGAAACGTTTGCAAACATACATAAAGAGCTCAGAGAAGCATATTCCCAAAAGTAAAGTCAAAATGACAAAGAAGCCCAAGAACCCTTGAGAGACAATGAGAGATATTAGAGATACATCAA
Organism: Archocentrus centrarchus; assembly: GCF_007364275.1. Taxonomy (NCBI): domain Eukaryota; kingdom Metazoa; phylum Chordata; class Actinopteri; order Cichliformes; family Cichlidae; genus Archocentrus; species Archocentrus centrarchus. The sequence continues at coordinate 9,784,697 of NC_044355.1, read as the reverse complement.
TCGATGGAGCTTTTCTCAGAGCAATAAAGTCTTTATTAAGTTGGGTTGAATAAAGGAGAAAAGAGAAGAGTCATCTGATGTCTAAAACATGATCTAAGTAAACTGGGCCCTTTTTTAAAGAGCCTATGGAAGGACTATAACAGAGACATAAGATGAGCCATGCCTGCCATGTGTTTGACAGATGTGATTTTCTTCTTTCTCCTCGGTTTTCAGAGACAGAGAAACATTTGGTATTATTCCCATACTTGTGATAGAGAACAACATGGGACTGTCACTTACTCGCCATGACACCTCAGCAGGCTCTTTACCTGGCTCGTGGCTAAAATCAGTGAAGACTTTGTGTTGAATCAATAACAAAATAATCAACAGATGCAAAGACTGCTCAGCATTCTGCAAACCTTACTTCTTAAACCAACCCCTGACAGTCTGAAAAGAAAGACGAGCAATTTCAAAAGTTTCTTCCCCCCCCCCCCCCCCCCCCCCCCTCAAACTAAGCTTAAGAGTCAAAAGAAAGAAAAAAGTTACTTTGCACAATGCTTTGTGGGTGTAGACAGCATCCATCTCAAACAAAAGGTTACTACCACAAAACTGTAAACTGAAAGCGTGGAACAAAGGCTATCAAGATGAGTTTTGTTTATGCGAATGTGGGCACTTTCCAACTGAAAAAGCTCAGTAAAACAAAATACAATGCAAACCAAATTTTACACTGTTAGCTCAGATATGTTCAGTATTACAAAAAAAAAACAAAAAAACAAAACTAGGTTTACAAATCTCATCGACTAGTTTATATTTGAAATAATATCTAATGCATTTACAATTACGTTTGTTTTTTTTAATCTTGCAAAACATTTGACAATTAAGCCTGAAATTTTAGAAGTAACTTACAGGATAAAAGCTACAAGAAATGGCAAATCATGTCTCAGAGGTACACATGTTAAACAAAGAACATCAGTCATACAGTCTGCATAGTTTACACAATCTACATCCTACCAAACCACACAAACACCTCAAATCTCACTGTGAGCAAAGCAACAGTGACAGATTGACAGGCAACAAACTAAGTGTGACAGATTCTAAAATCGCATTAAACTAAATGAGAAATGCAGTCTAAGAGAAAGAGACAAACACTGAGAGAGAGGAAAACAGGTTGGGAGAGATGGTGGGAGGGATTAATTTCAGGGTTGGGGCTGGAAAACCTGACAGACTTAGTGTGACATTAAATATGTCTTTTAGAATAAAATATGGGGATTTTTTTATACCTGAGCATTTACATTTACGATGGAAGGTGTGAAGTATGATTAAGAGTGAAACTAAGAAAGCAAGTAAAAGTTCACACAGAAAGAAAATATATAAACAGAGAGGTGCAATTTGGTGAAGAAAGAGACAGAGACAGGCAACACAGGGAAAAAAAAAAGCAGTGAAAGCAAGACATAAAAGAAACGTATATGAAAGCGTATCCGTTCTCGCCTGAACTGGTATAAGCCCTCAGGACTTACAAATAAAACTTTTTATATGTAAACTGAAAATGAGCTTTGCTTTAAAATATGTATTCAACTCTGATCCCTCCTCATTATAATATTTATATATTATTTTAATTATACTAAGACAAACTATATTCAAAACATTCACTAAGAAACAAACTTGCCAAGGTGGAGATAGGAGGGTGAACTTCACTGCACTGCACTGAAATTGCCACTCATTTGTATCCATTCTTGTTTTGCAATGTCTCATATAGTCATACTAATACAGAGCATATATGAGGAGACTGTCAATCAAGTAAGAATAGAGCATGCATGCAAAACAGTAATAGAAATTAATTTGTTTATGGAGTCTGCCTTCTGAGAGTGTTTCTTTGAATGATGTGCCATCTGTCACAGAAACAAAGACACAGAATTGGAAAGTGAAAACAGAAAACAAATTTTTACTCGGTTAAGGAAATACAGCATCCAGTATGCCAGAGAAGGAGCTGAATGGACTGCACATAATCAAAATTTAACTGCTGTGGCGCATTGTGAATGGACTTCCAACTGTGTGTGTGTGTGTGTTTGTGTGTGTGTGTGTGTGTGTTTTTTCTTTTAATCAATATTCAACCTTAGGACGGAGTACCTGGCCAGGACCCTGTGGTTACAGATCAGCAGCTTGGTGATGATCAGTGAAAAGTACATGTAGTACCTTGGGTGCTGGCCATCAGTTCTAAAACATATTTGATATTGCACCAAATCAAGCCTCATTTCTCTTTTTCCTTGCCTTTACTTTGTTTATTCAATACCTCCTCTCCTCTCCTGTCTTATTTTTCCAGCCCTTCCAAATCTGCATAATGTATTTCACATTTCATTGTTAAATTGGCATTTGATGCAGAGTAGAGTTATGTGCTGTGTGCCAAAATAAACCACAATTAAGCCCATGGGGGACTCGTTTCTCCTGCTTAAGCTCTAATCCAACAGGCCCATACTTATCGCCGTGCCCCACATGTGCACTTTTACACCATGAAAATGATGCCCAACAATGTGCCAGTCTGCTACAATCACCTGTTACAGCAGCGAACAAAGGCTGGCATAGGCACTGCCAGACCCGGCAGCCAATGAGCAACTGCATGTAATGATGGGGCCATGCATATGGATGAGCATGTTGGTGATCTAGGTGATTGACAAGAGAGATAAACAATAATAACAAGCAAGGCTAGTTCCGAAGACTCCTGTGAGACCTGGAGGAAAGGTTGTTGCCATGGCGAAGTGAAGGGATGTAGTGAAAAGCCAAAAGCTGACAACACCTGTGTTTACTGGGAGACAAACTAGTCAGTGTGTATGAGGACTGTACATGACACACTAAGTTGATACAGTCTTAAAGAATTCAACCTTTGTCATCATTATATATAAACTGAGCTAAAAGTAAATATACATATATGTGGAAGGTGTGTTGTGTATGTGTTAGATCCATTAGCTATTTGTGTTCAAATAGGAAATAACTGAAGTAGTCATTATTTTTGGCAGTATTTTTCCATGCTCAGCTGACTAATATTGAAACTAAAATAAAGACAACCACTTTAAAGAGTCCAGATTGATAATGTGAACTGCTGTTGATTAAAACACAGCTACATCACCACCACCATCTGGGCAGCCAAAACATATTAAGTACACTAGATTAAGTATACATATTACACACCAGCACACTTCTTGTCCCAGAGAGGTAAGGCAGAGAAGACAGATAAAACAAAATAAATAAATTGCACATTTGAAAAAACAAAATAAATAAATGCAATAAAAAGTTATGAAGGAAACATGATGTCAGGATAGCTGCTGTTATCTTCGGGTTCTTAAGAGCTTCATTTTCACTTTGAAAACGAAAATATATTTTTTAATCTTATAATGCAATGAGCAAAAATTGAAATGCAAACCTATAGGTGAGACTCTTTCCTATTTTCATGTATATCATAGCTTCAAGAAGCTATAATATATAAAGTATAAACTGACATTGAATGTGAATTAAAAAATGTCCCACTGTTTACCTAAAGGCTCTGGTATGTCAACCAATGAGTAATAGAAGTGATGCGCATACACTGACTAATTAGGATATGCTGAGTTTAAATGCAAGGGACTGGACACTTTCATGCAATTCTTTGATATTTTTACTAGTGCATTTGCACACAACATAGGGTAATACTAATTACAAATGAATAGCAGCGGTGCAGTGTTAGTCATTAGCCTTTCCTTTTGAAAAGAAGATGGGGTAATATAAAATACATTGGCAGACATTAAACATTAAGAAGCCACTCTGATATTCTGCAAAACAAGCCCCCAGGGCCATATCATCCGCTGACGAGACTTAGCTTACCACACGCACCAAAAACTGGGCGTACTAAAACATTTAGTGATGACTCTCTCATTTCAAAAAGCCAGATCACGTATTACGTTCTTAGTAGAGACTGAGAAAAGAGCTGCTCTCCAGAAGCCTAGAATTTGTTTGAAATTAATTCTCAATGCACACTAAAAAAAAGTGTAAAAGGCAAAGGATGGTGATGCAAAATATTGCATCCATTTAATTATCTTTACCGTTTGCTGCACATGGTTTGAGGTAAGTAGTTGTTAAATAACTGCATTCCTGGCTAAGTTCCTGACTAAAGTCGCCAGCATTAAATATAACCCTTTATGATTGTGCATTAGCTTTGACCTACTGAGATCAATGTACTGATGAGGTTTGACATGACATGGTTAAATGGCACATAACTGGACATCACAAGAGCTCTGCGACTGCCCATCTATATATACAACATGAAGAACTTAGACCGTCTTTGCTTGAGGGCAGTAGAAAACCTGATTAGACCTGAAAAAGCTTATATTTGCCCTGGGGGAGCATTAAAATAGGGTATACATGCATTGTAGACAGCTTAAGAATTTATAAACTGTAATCACAAAGAACTATTTCCCAAGATGTGCCAATTAAGCAATGAGGGAATGCAAGGTAGTCCAGCAGAAACACTGTGTAAGAATAATAAGGGAAAAAGTGGCAAGACAAAAGAAGAAGCTCAGAGTGCTTGGAGAGTATCCTTGCTAAGCATTAATCTAAATTCCTAAAAACCAATACCACTTAATCCATCCTACGGTAAGTAAAAAATGTTTCAAAGTAAGGCTTTGGACACAGTTTCTCTTTGAAATTGCAAACCATGTTTAATACAATAATGGCAACATTGTCAGCAACTTTAACTTATTTTGCAATTCTCCAGCGATAACTGCTTGAACAGAGAAAGGTTATGAGCTAATAACTCCCTGATTGTGTACCAGTTGATTGCACTATAAACTATTCAAGTTTACAAGTGCTTATTAATAATCTGGGCATTGTTTGGCCTCCTTGTGTTCCTCTGGCATGAACCGTAAGGGCATGAGACCAAATACCATCATTATGCCAGTTAAGCCTTCCCTCTGGAGCATAGAGCCTGTGGGGTACTTTTGGGGAGATAAAAACACTAAAGGCAACAGCTTAAGTCAGTAACAATAGGGTCATGGCCATAGTCACATCATGATTCAAACAATACAAGTGAGGAAGATATGTTCTTAGCCAGAGTGCTTCTAAAAAGAACCTAACATGGCTAGTACTCTTGTAGTGCCAAACTAAATGCAAACACAATAGAACCTGGCCCCTGAAGCCCAGAGCACATGTGCCTGATTCTTATGCACACAAAAAAAGGTCTACAGGACCCTTCCCTTGCTGCTTCTGCTGCCGCCAATAAAAGCAATGAATAGCTTTGTCAGGATGTAAGCTCTTTTAAAAGCAGACCTTTGCAATGCTTTCTGAGACTCAACCTGCTTTCACTGAGCCAAGTGGTATTGTTGTCTTTCATTGTCCACAGTGTTATAATCTATATGGTAGTATGGTGACTGTCTTTTAACATATGATGAAGCTGACCTGATTTACAAAATTAACCACCAACACTATGACTATTGTAAGTCAAACAAAGAACATAGGCAAAGAAAGACAGCGCAACAGAATGCAGTGTGTGTGTGTGTGTTTGCATGCGTTGTACACACCTTTATTGGTTAGATGATAAATAATGCAATTGTACAGGCGCTAGAGGACAGAGGGGATAACTGACACCATCTAGTCATTTTTATGTGCTGTACGTATGTTTGCATACCGGGCGTATGGAGATGAAAATAAGGATGCAAGCATTCATGTGGGGCACGGATGAATGGTGAGACCCAGGACTGTCTGCTAACATTCAGGGATGTGTACATCATCTCTGAGGCGTTGATGGACCCTAATGCAGAATAAGGAGAGCCAATCAACTCCTATCTATCTGCTCTGCCAGGGTGACACATCGTAGGGGTACTTCAAGGCCAGTGTACTGCCACATTCTGCTGACAAATCATTACATTAGACATGTCGACTGGGAAGGAAGGTAATAAGATTGAGTTACAGGGTTTTAGATGCATTATGAACACCTCTTGCTTCCTTGATTCCTTCCGTTTTCACCATTCTTTCAATTTATCAGTTTGAGCCCAATTTTTGAACAGACATTTGAACTTGTTTATTTTTTCTTTTGTGACAAAACCAGCAAGGCCAGTTAAAAAAGGAGGGATTGTTCACGAGAGCTCTTCCTCACCACATTTACAGGCACACTTTGTCAAACTGCCACATGAAATTTTTACTGTTACAAAAACTTTTTTCATTAACAATGACTTTTTGATTCCAGTTCAGTAAGAGAAAAGTACAGATGTAAAACCAACAACATGTGTACTATTATTTTTGCAATAAAAAAAAAAAAATCTGAATAATGGCTTTTAATCAGAAACAACATTGCAATTACCTTAATTCATATCTAGATTAATAAGAAATAAATACAAGCATAAATAATAACAATAAGAATCATTTGCAATAAGAAGAAACAGGAGTCTGATAAAACCAATTAAAATCACACAAATCTGAAATTTAGGTTTCTTTTATTTGCTTCAAGATGTAGAAGAGAAGATGAAGAAAAAGAATAAATAATATTGTTTTTTTTTTTAATGTTGTTGTTGTTATTCATTTATTTTTGAAAGCCTCCCTGCTTTATTTTATGTGTGTACATCTGTCCACGAGATAAATGGTGATTGGCGTGTGGCTGAAAGTGGGTGGTGAGGAATGATTAATCAGCATAATGAATGTGGATAAGCACTGTGCAGATGGAGCCCACACTCAGGACTGTGTCACCCAGCAGGGAGTCTCTTTGCTTCCCTTCAGTGCTTCTGTATAGCTTCAACTATAGCTATAATTGTATTTGTTGGGCATGTGTTGCTTGCTGCCTTGTTTAATTTGCAAGCTCATTTCTGAATGCTTTTGCTTTATAATCACCTCATTCATATTTCAGTAGGATGGTTATCTAAGTATACAATTAGCAACATTTTCGTGTAAATAAAAAAATTGCACGTTTGTTTTGCTTCTCCCTCTTGCCAATCATTATTGCACTGTACTGTGTGTGGCAAATTGTGCTTTCAGTCAAACACCAAGTCCTCCTGCTTCACATTTTAACCATTAGACAACACATGGCATACTGGGTGAATTAAGGGCATGTTTTGTTTGTGGGTTCAAACAGATTTTTAATACATTTCAATTGAATTTAAATCTCATAAACTGAAAAGGCCTCAGTGTGATTTCTATGCATTAAACAATTACTTCTGATTTTATTTATTTAGTTAAAAGCTTATATTGCACAATAATATAATATGTATGCATGTACCCACATGTATGTGTACCCACTCAGATTCTATTTATACACCATATATAAAGGCTAGTAAACCTTTAACGTAAGACAATCGTAATGTCATTAATTCAAAGCAAATCCAAAGGAGAATGATGCCACTTAAACATTTCTGAGAAGCCAACCTGATTTTCTTTTGAAATGTCAAATAATCCACCTAAATAATGTAGCATTCAATAATATCAGCGTAACTGCAGGTGAATTAATAGAAGTCTACTGTAGGTCAAATTGTTAATAACTGGGATGTTGTCCAGCCTGTCCAGTCCAGACTTTGTTCTTCAGAGAACCATTATCCAAACAGCAGTGACATACATGCCAGATGTGAGGCCCCTTCTGTACCAATAAGTTAACCCAGTTGGTCGCCCTGCCTCCCTCCAGATTTCGTGACATTAGCTTGGTTTCTAGATGCTTTTACTGAGTCATGCACTCGCTCTCCTGAGCCTCGTTGAGCTTGCCTCTTTATTAGAAGCCACACTATCCTGCTTCCCATTGAATAAAGGGTAAAATGCTTGAATGCTGAAAAAGGTACATATGGCTTACCCTGACCACGTGCCATATTGCTACCAACACTAACACCACTAATGCACATGCATTTTTAAATGGTAAACAAGATAAACATGAAGCCTGAAGCAGCTGTCAGTATGTCAATAACTGCATCACTGAACACCACTCTTGTTGCTGTGCTTTTGCAACATTTGGCCATTATTTGTTCATTACTGTCTTTATGAGTGCTGCTTCAGTGTCATGTCAGTGAACAGAAATTTTAGTATTCCAGTGATCACTGAAACAGCAGGCTACTGACCAGCTTCATGTGTCCTTGCTGACAGTTTGATTAGGGTTCGTTTATTCATCCACCAGCTGTTTAGTGGATGAAGTGCTGTTTCTTTCTATAACCCAGGGACACTACTGTCCTGCTAGTCCAACCACATGTTTGGTGCTCTGTGGAACATGGCCCTGGTGTGTATTGGCACTGTTAGTGCTTTAACTTACTTTTTCTCAGACAAAGATGAGAGTGCGCCATCTCATAAGATATACTTTTCTGTACTTTCAGGGACATTACCAATCAATTTAAGGTTTGATTTCCATGCACAGGGGAGGAATTAATTACAGTAGCTGATGTACAAGACATACAAGTCTTTGTTGATAGGACTGACCATGTGATAAAGGATTTATACTAGTATATACAATATACCAGTTAGCTGCAACACTAAGACTGCTTTCAAAGTGAAGTGAATACCATTGAGCATGTTGTTACAATGCACTGTTATGCTGGGAAATGTTTGGTCCTGGGATTCATGTGGGCGTTCCACTGCTTACACGTGCAACCCAACTAAACATTACTGCAGAACAAGTAATCACCCACCTCCACACCACAGCTGCATTCTCAAACCACACTAGTACATAACATTGATTATCCAGACCCAATTGAGTATCTACAGGATGTGTCAGAGCAAACCAAATCCATAGAGGCCCACCCTACAACCACAGGACCCAACAGATCCACTGGAAATGTCCCAGTGCCAGACACCACAGGACACCCTTAGAACCAGTGGAACTGAGGACTTTTCTCCCTTCCTCTGGACCTAAGCTTGAAATCAGCAACCACTTGAACAATGTCCACTGCTGGTTGTAAAGTAAAGAAAGGAGGGGACAAAACACTTTTGTACACACCCGTGCACACAACACAGTGTATCACTGCCAAGATTATACTGAAATCAAATGTTCTATTTGCTACTCACCCCTAGGGTACACACCTCCTACTGCAGAAATAAAACAGTAATAAAAGCCAACACGCTGCTTTAGTCAAAAGGACAGTGCAAGAAATGTTAGTGTAGATTGAGGCTCAGGCTGCACAGTGACGCATCTTCACCTCAGGTGCATCCACCCCATTTTCAATTAATGCTTTTTTTTTTGGAGGCAGGAAAAAATAAAACTGGAGCAAAACAAGTAGCCTTTAGGAAGCTCATTAATCATGGTTTAAGACAAAGGCAAGAAGAGATGAGGGTGGAGTTGAGGAGACTTTGCCAAGTCTTGTCCTTCTCCATCCATTGTAAGAGGATGAATGGGGGGGTGAGTCTCTATGGTCCACATGAGCAGGAGAAGAGTGACTTATGCAAAAAAAAAAACAGACCACACCAGGTCTCCACAAACACAAAGTTCACACTTTTCATTTTCAGAAACTAAAAAGAAAAGCAGAATGTTAAAAAAAGAGGGGGTGGGGGGTGGGCTTACACACCACACTGAGTATCAGTCTTACCTGGATGAGTGATTCACTCAGTCTCTCCTCGTCTACCTCCAGCACAATGTCCCGGATCTCTTCATAAGGCAGGCGGAACGAGCCCAAGAAAATTGCTGTTGTGATGTAGACAGAAAAGAGTCATTTCCTCTCCCTTTTTTATTAGACTGCAGGCTTCAAAGAGACATTTCAGCACAAAATGACCACAGACCTAACTTTCCACTTGGAAAAACTAATGCATTTTCTGCCTCTCAATAGGACAGTCTGTGTCACAAAAACTGGATAGGAAAACATCAAGATTTAACAATAGTGTAAAACTGTGAAAGGTAATAATAATAATAATAATAATAATAACAATAATAATAATAATAATAATAATAATGTAATTAGTTGTAGCAGTGATGGTGTCATCTGGACAGCTACATGCTTTTGTAAAGGTGGATACAAAGATGTCCACTGAATTTGCCTCAGGGAAAAGCCTCATGGGTGTTTCACACTCCAGGTGGGGTGGCTACATTGAAAAGTGGAGCTGATGGTGTATCCAGGTGGAAGTCACACATGGAGGTTTGGTAATGAGTTGGAGGAGAGTCACTCAACAGCTGCTTAACTACTGAAGCACTGGGACCTGATGTCTGTATGAGACGTGCAACAGAGAGGGAGTGCATCCTTTTCTTCAGATCTTCACAGTCTACTTCTATTTAATATACAGATCATTAACTGTATCTAAGGGAGTTATGACATAACGCATCATTACTATTGTTTTAATGTAACATATAGTGTAGCATAGCTTTATTCATATAACGCTGAACTTTCTAGCATCGTGTTCTAGTGTCACTGCATAAGAACTACAGAAATGTAGAAATAGTTTTTCTCTTTTCAGTTCAACATTATAAGGTGAATTTTTGTCAAATAGAAGAGATCACTTGTGTCTCTTTAATAGACTTACAGCTGGATATACAATATTAAGTTCTCTTAAGAGTCGGCCTTCAAAGGTCATATGTATTGGATATTACAAGATACTGAAGATTAAAAATGGAGAAAATGTAGATGGGAAGGCAAATAAAAGAGTTCAGCACTGAAAATCCAACATGGGATGCTATCAGGTTACACCTGCTTGTTACTTTCTGTGATGGTGTAGATGTAGGCGTGTTGATGAGATTCAGCAGCACAATGCAGTTTTGGTGCACCATTTAGCAAAAATGCACCTGCACATCCACTCATGAGGATCAGTTTCTCCAGGTGCACTGAGGTGGATTTTTGGCTTTAGTTTGTGGACAAAGAGGCTTTGCACAGCAGAGCTACAACCATTAGCACAAAAGGAATCAAACATCTGACTCTCATGCCTGATCCTTGATATTTTTAATGCTTGATGATCTCCAGCCATATTTGATAATCTTCCATAAAAAGAATGTACTGTATTTAGTGTTTCTATTTATTATTTCATTTAAAACAGCTGCTACTCTGTGCACAAGCTGTGTTACACAGTACATTTCCACAGCTGCAGATGTTGAAAAATAGTGCAAAAGTATTTTTTTTTTCCAACTGGGAAGGAATATCGAGTAGGATATTTACTATACTTAAAGTCCTTGAACTACTGAATCAAATTAGAGTTTAGATTTGATGTACACAACAAAATGTGTCTGTTGTACTAAATTCAACTTCAAGGTAGCATCTTCTCAGGAGACTTCTGTCAAAGTAAACTTAGTTTATACTGGCTCATACTTTTCAAGATTTAAACTCAACCTCTGGTGAGGATTTCTTTCAAAGGGCAGGGCTAATGCTAATTTCTCTAATTTGGACTGACCCTACAGTCAAACACCAACATGGAGCTTAATAAGAGTTCTTAATAAAGGTTTTCACAAACACACAATTTAAAAGATTCCGGTGTGCATAATCATTACAGCAGAATACATCAAGTCGTACTGGCATCCCAGTCACTCATGTTATCCAACTACCTACATATCTCAGTCACTGAACCTTCAAAAGTACCAAACACCGAAACTATAAAGGGAGGTTAGACGATTCAGAGGGAGGCACTGAATATGATCTATGATGCTGTAGTGTGTGTCAAGGCGACACACGCTAGCTAAGTACAACATGTTTCCAACCCATTTCCATGCTGAAGGTGAGGTTTTCTACAGTCTTATTTTTGCTTCCTGCCAAATTCAAAACCCATCTGCTGGTTATGTAATCAAAGATGGCAGTGATACCTATCAACATTGTCACAGCCAATACAAGGGTGCAATGACATGCAATGGCATATTTGCAAATGCACACACACAGTCATGGAAATGCAACAAACAGGCTTCTATGTTTCAAAGTTATGCTCAATATTTTGCAAATTTAAGTAATTTATCACACCTATGTTTAAGGAATATGTCACCATTTGTTTATGATTCTCACTCTCTGTATTGGCATTTATTCACCCTAATTTTGCACATTCTGAAATTCACCTCTGCATAGAGAAGAATGGTGTAAAAGACACATATAAACAAATGAGTGGACTGTAATCTAAACAATCATTCATTTTTTTAACCGCCTATCCAATCCATGGTGAGACTGGAGCCTATTCTAGCTGTCATAGGTCGAGAGGCAGGATATACCCTGTATAGGTTGCTAGTCAATGGAAGGGCTAATACAGATACATATAACTCATTTACGCTCACATTCACAACTATGGCCTCACACATATCTTTGGATGTGAGAAAGTCAGAGTACCGGGAGAGAGCCCACACAGGAACATGGGGGAATAATCAAATACCAGCTCACTGGCAACATTTTAACATGTGACATGCATTTTTGATAAGGTGGTATTATTGATATCGTTTCTCTGAGTTATAGTATACCAAATCCTTGAAACAGATGTACTTACGATGCTTATCTAATACACCTGTACTAACTGAACAGGATACTTAAGGCTGCAACTGATTTTAAACACCTACATGTAGCTTTAGTAGTCCGTTCTGACAAAAATATGCTCTGCAAATCAAAAGGCTTGGACACAAGTTAGACATACATGTGGTGATCACAATACTATTGCACCCCCACCACCACCTCCAAGAACTCAGCAAAACACTATCCGTACTGAGGGCATATGGTTATATGGTTAAATTCTCAAGAATACATAACTGCATGTACTTACAAAGATTCTGTGCTGTCTTGGCATCCAAGATACGAAGCTCTTTTGCCTTTTTCTTGAATTGTGGCACTCTGTCTTCATTCTCATCCTTCACGTCTTTTCTCACTGCAAGAAAATAAAAAATATCTTTCACTCTTTTTCTCTATCATATATATATATATATATATATATATATATATATATTTTTTTTTTTTTAATATAAAATCTATGAAATACTCAGACATTTTGGGAATTCTATGCAGTGTAACATGAACATATTATTGATTGCTTTCAGTGCTGTATACAAACAAGAATTAATTGACATTCAAAAAAAATAATTTTCCCACCATTTTTCAAAACAAAGAAAAATAATTAATTTACATACATTAGAATCCCAATGCATATTAAAAAGTAAGCTTATAGGACATGTGTTAGATGCCAACAGATGGCGTAAACCAATTAAAAGCCAAAGCTTCAAAACCCAGAAAGTAGTATTTTGGTCCTACATCCTTTTCTTAACAAAAGGCAAAAACAAATAAGCCACTGCTGCTTAAGTATTTGGCAGCCAATTTAACTGATCAGCCTGTTATGTATTCTACACTTAATGTGATAATCTGAAAAAAAAAATCACTGAATATATAAGGAACTGTCACACCAGGTTTATATGTGTTACATGAAATAGATAAACCTTCAACAGGCAAAAATGTAGACAGATATCGTAGTTTTTCTATAAATATAAGCTGCAGTACATGGCAACTCTACAGTGGAACTGTTTTGAATGCATTGCTTTTTGCAGTCCATAACATATGTCATATAAAGTTGGTGACAGGTAGAAGTGATTGATGTTAGCAACCTTAAACATAAAAGTGGACCTACATAATGTGCAATATAATCATCTGTAGCATCAGAGGAAAGTCTTGCAGACACCTTTCCTATCTTCATTTGCATGTGCCAACACTTTTGTCATTGTGACAGTGGGTAGATGGTTGATAAGCACTGCTTCTTCCCTTAGGCCCTGCCTGTCAACTTCCTAGAGCCAGGGAGATAATTGTGTTAGCCCCCACAAATCCCAGAAAATGGTATTAAGTCTGTGACTGAACACAATAGACAAATTTGTCTAAGAATGAAGAGACCCTATGTTTTCATAATGGACAGATTATTGAGTCTGCACACTAGGGAAACACCACAATAACAGTATTGCAGTTTGTCTAAAAACACGAGTGTCTGCAGGGGACAGAATTATAGACATTCTACCCTTTTTTGTCTTTTGCTTGGCAAAGTAAAGTCTTTAAATGTCATGATGAATTATTTTTATTAATTTATCAGCTGCTGGACTTTAAATGCTCAGATGTGTTTCAGAAAGAATTCTGCTCATGATCAGAGCATTCTGCATAATAATGTTTATCTCAACTATGTTACTGAAGCTGGGAAAAGGAAATTCAAAAACATTTTCACAATTGTCAAACTACCAACAGTACTTACAATAAGTCCAAAATAATAAAACTAGTACCTAACAACTTAGTTGGCTTTCAGACTTTAGATAAAATGTCCCAATACTGGACCTGCTCCTCCTTATCCTTTCTGGCTTCTCCATAGTCATCAACCTGTGGAGATATGCACATGCTTTCAGTGGGACTTATCCCTACTTGTCCCCAACTTTGTTGGTAAAGATGATGAAAGCATAGTTCAGCGATCTGTGACAAGCCAGATTACAGCTGTGGTGCATATGGTGACCAGACCTATTTTTACAATTACTGATAATCCTGGAGTTAATTTGAAAATTTGAGCCATAGAACAAGCATCACACACTGTTCTCTCATTCAGAACCATAGAATAGTACCCTATTTGTACCACAATTTCCAACACCATAAAGAACATGATATTAAAACGTTCAAGTCCTGTTCTTCCACTGGTCTATAAAGAGCCTATGCAGCATAAAACACTGCTGCTAAATGAGTCCAAATGATTGCAACAATAACAACAAAACAATACAAGATTCTTCTTTTATGTATTTGCTTCTTTCTTTTGGGTGGGTTGGGGAAAATTAAGTATTTCTACTTTACTCATAAAAAATAAGGCCCTGTGGTGGAATTCTGGCACAGTGTCAGAGAACTTTAAACCCTGTGTCCATGTATAGCCCAAAAGGTCAAATTTTGTGAAACTGTAATTATAATAAAGGAGAGTCTGTTTCACAATAAAGATGCAGCAACATGAGAAAGAAGATTCCTTAGATCCTTCTCTCTCCCCCAATGGTTTATGAGAGGCAGCACACTTTGTTGCTAATCATCACAACTGCTCTGTTTAAGCCCAAGGTGGGAGTCTCCCAGGAAATCTAGAACAAACAATCTGCTCCCTCAGTGCTGGCTTGCATATTTGAAGAAAGAATCAAAGAGGCAACATCTCCTGGGCAGCCAGAAGAAGGAATGCTGAAGGCACCTGCCTAACTCAAGTGCTTTCAAGGACACACGACATCTGGGATGCAGTTGTTTACTAGTAGTAAAATGGTATAACTATAATACAAATGCTACATAAAGTATTATGGTTTGATTCTCTGTCAAAAAAAAAAAAAAAAAGGATGATCCTTTAGGAGCCTGTAGAACACAGCACTTCAACTTGCAATATAATACACAAGCGTGCACATGCCAACAGAAGTGGTGAGATGTGGGATTTGAGAATTCATAAATGCATTTAGGAAGAGGATGTTAGCCAATTCATTAGTGGCTGTGTTTTAAGTGTTTTACACAAGGCACAACCCTCATACATACTTGCAATTAAGTAAATGTCATAAGAGAAAAGTCTCAATTTATTTCAACATTTTAATGGGCAGTGTTTTGGTTTAATCTTTGCCTGGAATTTACCTTTATTAACAATTACAAGTAATTAAGAATAAAGTAATACCTCTACTATAAACTCATGTAGAAGCCCTTTCCAAAGCAATGAGAGGCTTTTCTACAAAGTAATTAAGTAAGTAAAGTCATTTCTTTAACCCCTTAACTGGCAGCAAAAAAATCACCTGACAAAAACTACATAACGCCTTCTGGTCATTATTGGCTCTGAAAAACCCATTTCATAGCCTATTAACTGGCCGCGTCTGGTCCGCCGGCTGAATGAAGTGCATTTTATATGGCAGGCTAGACCCTCCCATTTTGATTGACACCTCATTCGGCCAATCATGTTAAGAAATGGGTTTGCTAGAGCCAGTGATACTCAGAGGGCGTCACGTAGCTTTGTCAGGTGATTTGGTGCAGCCAGTTAGATGATTGGCCGAATGAGGTGTCAGTAAAAATGGGAGGGTCTAGCCTGCCATATAAAAGGGACTACAAACGGCCCATCAGCGGGCCCTTGCCAGTTAAGGGGTTAATCAGATGGTTGGCCTAAACAATAAAGAAGTACTGTATTATGCTCTTACTATACTGTTACTAGTAACTGTAACTACCATTTCCAGTAACTGGCACAACATTGCTGAGAAACTCTTGAAAAATATCAAATATCTAAATGGAAGAAACATGCAAGACATCAGTGTTGGCTGCACAAAGATCAAGCAAGCACTTTGGTGGGACTTCCCTTCAAGGTGCTTATAGACTGACATAGGATCTCATATCAATATCATATGTTGTAATGTTATTTCAGTTCTAGAAAGCAAGTGATGCATTTAAAAGTAGAGGGGAATGAAACTGATAATCTAGCTACAGTGGGGAAAATAAGTATTTGATACACTGCTGATTTTGCAAGTTTTCCCACCTACAAAGAATGGAGGAGTCTGTAATTTTTATCATAGGTACACTTCAACTGTGAGAGACAGAATCTAAAAAAAGATCCAGAAAATCACATATCATTTTTATGAGGTGTCAGTGACATCTTTCTATATGGATTCCTTCAAACCCATCAAATAAGACAGACACACAACAAATGTTAAGTTATTAAACAAATCCTGTATTTGGTCAGTAACCAACAAGGTCAAAGAAATCATCCTTCATTTCCTACATGGCAAGACTCTTGAACAAAGAATCTGAAGAGGGGGAAAAAAAAAAAAGATTAATTAAAATTTGAGGAAACAATGCCCCATACACAGAGAGCAAACTGAACTGTGAGGAGGAGTTTGGATGCTTTTTGACACTGAAGTGCTCTTTTCAACCTTCATATTGCCTATACTGCCTCTTGAATGTCTCATTTCAGTCCTTCAAACCCTCAGCAAGGTGATCTCGGCCATTCTGGCCAGTGCCTAAGCTGTCTTCGCCCTAATCCCAAGGGCCCTGTGCTATATCAAAATAAACATAAAAAACAGTGCCCTCTATAATATAAAACAGACATATTTTTTTCTAAAATCCTATACAGCTCAGAGCACCTCCACTGGGCACTGAGTAGTGGCATCAGTAGGTTGATTTCTGCAACAGTATTTGCTGGCTGACTCAATTATGCCACATGTCACATGTTTCCTCTGGGCACTGCATGTGGACTGATGGGCCCTGGAGGGCTTGCACACATTCAAGCTGCCACACTAGTTGGAGTCCCAGGTGTATGGAGAGGATGACTATAGGTGGCATATAACCAGATGGTTGGCCACAACAATAAAGTAGTTTTGTACATGTGTTCAAAACACAGGAGCTGTCAGGTAGTTACTAAATATTTCAAACACCACATGGCTTGAGACTGAGGCAGAGTTAAATTTTGACAAAAGTTTTAGTTTTTCTTTTTACCAAAATTCAACTTTGGGAATGTGTGTGATTACGTTTCTGCCAAGAAAGCTTAACCTGCCTGACAGTGTAGGGCCATAGCAGCTGATCAAACTCTGTGTCAATATTTAGACGTGTTTTATTACTTGCCCAGTGGCTAAAATGTAATACTTTGACAACAATGACATCTTTCATGCACAGAGTTATATTTGTTAATGGAATCTTTCAAGCAATCATGCAGTGAAGCACCATTTGTGCTGGGAACAATGTTGGAGGTTTTTTTGGCAGCTTGTTGGTTTCCTACAAGCTTTTGTGCACAATGGAGTCCTATTACATAGATACATTATTTCTGTGTCAGGCAGTCAGATGAAAATGTAGCGATAACAAAATTCTAATTAAAAGCTAATGTAAGCAGCAAAATCATGTAATTATTGCTATTTGGTGAAATTTGCAGAGGAGCTGGGTAAGGAATATGTTTTTCATCTAGGCCACACAGTTCATGAAAGAGGGGAAAAAAAGCTTTACGAAATATGAACAGTGTCTCCTAAACTTTGCATCCCACTGTATTATCTAGAGCTCAACTTTCTCAAAGCTTATTCTTGGGCCAGATGGTCCTCCAAGGGAAACAGTAGGGTCAAATGTTTTTCACGTGACATGGGTTGTGAAAGTTTAAGCAGAAAAATGTACCAGTGAATTAAAATAGTTTTATTTCACATGGATTTGTTGTTACATCTT
Source organism: Archocentrus centrarchus (assembly GCF_007364275.1). Classification (NCBI taxonomy): domain Eukaryota; kingdom Metazoa; phylum Chordata; class Actinopteri; order Cichliformes; family Cichlidae; genus Archocentrus; species Archocentrus centrarchus. The sequence goes on along the minus strand of NC_044355.1, from coordinate 9,766,704 downwards.
AACTTACAAGGTTGAAAAGACACTGTCAGGGAGGAAGCATTTCAAAATCATGTTTAAACAAAACAGATGGAAATTTTGCTGGCGCCAGCACAACCACATGAAGAGAATCCTCTGGTGAGTGTAATTGTAACGCATTACATTAACTGAGGGGGAGTTTAAGCTTACTCCATGCCAAAAGGAGTCACCAAATTGATAGAGGTTTCAATGAAAAAATATGTGAATGTTTGTGGAGAAAAAACGACTTGGCTTATTAAAGATGACTTGGCTTCCATGTTAAGCCTTCTCTGTGGGCCTTGGACTGAGGTATACCCTTGGGAAGCTCTGTGATAACAAGAGTTCTCCAACACTTGGACATTCAGTCTGTTTGTTGGCCCAGAAACACTATCCTGGGTGCCTTCCATGCAATATCTCCCTCAAGACATCCATAAAACCCAGGGCATTACAAAGCTAAACACTACCACATGTTCACTTCCGGACACAGACCATCCGGCTGAGCCCCAGCACCAGTCACCAAAAAATAAGCAGGCCTTGAAAAGAAATAAGAGAAAACTGCAGATGACAGGTCTTCAACAAACATATTTAAAGGCAAAAGAACATAGAGTGGAACAGGCAATGTGGAGTCTGGTCCTCTACGAGGCAATTTATTCCTTCAAATGTGCAATCTGCCTGCAAACATGTGCCCTGTCCTCCATCTCAGGGACTCACACTGAGGATTGAGCTACTGGAAGGCTGCCAGTTTGTCTAAAGGAGATGGATTCAGAGGAAAAGTCACTGGCCTCAGTCACAGAAAAACAATTCAGCAGAGGCGAGGTGTGTACATAGAGCACCAAGTAGCCAGCAAATTCTTTTCATGTTCAGCATCTCAGTTTAAAAAGAAAAAAGACTATAAAACATTTTAACAAATGTGGTGGGGGTGAGCAGCATGTATACTATAAGGGTAGCATCTATTTTTTTTTTCTTGTCTTTTCCATTGTGGAACAAACCATAGTGAGCAAAGGCACAGTTGAATGTCTGATGGGAAGGTAAAGACTTTTCAGATGCTAATTAGAGAAAATAGGGGGGAAAAAAACAACACAGAGTACAGACTCAAGAACTGAACTTAAGACATAATCAATAAAATCCAGTTTTTTTTAAATACATTAAGGCTAAACAGATGTCTCAAAGCCAAAGTCAATCCACTATGTGAATACTATCCACCCAGTCCACTATTTTGGACCATGAGAACATGTCCCTTCTCCAAAAAAGCCCCACTCCCCATTCAAACTTAGCATTTTTAAAACAGAATACCCAAACTGCAATTAAAACGTGCCATTTGCATGAATATACATCTTTGCAGTGCTTTTTGTGTGAGACAAATCTTTCCCTGTGGATTGGAAAAATTAAATCTCTTAGCAACAAGAGTACAAATTCAGGTTCTAACCTTGACATAACAAAAAAATGTTGAAGATGACTTTATTTTAAAAAAGTACTCCTCAGCTCAAGGTTAACTACAAGAATGGAGCTGCAGTTGGGTGGGAGAGAGAGAGATGCAGCTCTCAACCATGCAATCATCATCATGCTTAATGATAACAGGGAGTGGGGGAAGTGGCTAATAATGATTATGATGATGGTAACCGCGGCTAGGGTGTTAAATATTAGTGTGAGCACACTACTGTGTCGAAACACACTTCCACAAAATATGTAAGCACACCCTGAAATAGATGTGACAATATGAGTTTTAAGCTAACTATAGTTCTCCAGAGTTATCGCCTCTACTTTCTGAAAGCATCTGGTTCTGATTATCCAAGATGTCTAAATAAAAGGTGAGTGTACAGACAGCAGGATGAGTCCTGCAGTGTGACACTTTGACCTATGGCCAGTAATGTTTTCAGTATGCAGGGATAGGCTAAGCCCACGGTGGAAGGTATGCAGCTGGGCTTGGAGCAGAGCCCAGTGAGAAAAACACCTCCTCTTCGAATTGAGACAACACAGATCTCCCTTAGTGCCCTGGACTTCTGCAGATGGTTTATGTTGCCTATGAAAATGGTAAGAGTTTATCAAGACTGCAGACTCAAAGAATCAAAAACAGGGTTATCGTGATCATACAAATTTATAACGGCATGCTTAACTGGAAGTTTATTGTTGTGATTTAGATTATTTTTTAGGTCTATATAAGAGTACAAAAATTGTTATGAATCCAGAGACAGATGGTGTCAGTTTGATTTACTTAAAATCTTATCCAAACTGGGAGTATCCACATACTTTAGCACAGTCAATAATTTATCTAATACACTGAAATATATATTTATGCTGAGAGGAGAAATGATGGTACAGTGTCTTGTAAATCACCAATTATCTTTTATTGCTAACACAAAAAAAGTGTTCAAGACAAACATTAAAAAATTACCACTAAATAAAAAAACAAAAAACAAAAACAAAAACTGAGCAACGTTGAGACAAAGAAATCCCCAAATCAATAGAAATCAATATCTTTGAGCACTGTCAATCACCTGGGGCTTGGTGTAGCCTTTTAACAAGTATATTTAATCTGCACACATCTACAAATGACTGTTGCCCTCTCTCACAGGCAAGGGAGTGTGGGAAGGCTCCAACTCTTTCTCTTAAATTGGTCATGGAGACATGCCCCTGGGGGCGGTGAATGGATTGAGCCTGACATCGAATCAGTTCTGAGAAACCATTCTCTGGTTATGCCAAAGCACTTTGTTGTGACTCAATATGCTTGGGCACTGGTGGGAAGGCACTAGCTGATGGTCCAAATGACTGCACCTGCTGTTCCTTTAAGACCCTGTCATGCAGTCCAAACTTAAGCATTCAGGAGACAACGCTGGAGCTCAGCTTGTATGACTATGAGGGGACGAAGAATAGAGATTTGAGGCTAAGGCTGTTCCTTGGACAACTGGTAGGATTACTGATGTCCCTGTGGTCTCTATTACCTTCACCAGTTCAATGCTGCACTGGACCAAGCCCAGCGAGGACACTTAAAGAAGCTGAAACAGTTGGAGATTTTAGGATGTGCACCTGTACTGCTGGTCGCTTTTAAAAGAAATACTGGGAAATGTTTGTGGGCTGTCTCACTGGGTGTTACTGTACAAGAGAATATGGATATCAGCTTTCCTAATGGAGAGGACTGGTCAAATCTAGTTTAATGCTTGAAAAAAGCAGAAGGAAAAAAAAAAAAAAAAAAACGTTTAAAAAAATTTGTATACTGTAGATGTTTAAAATGAAACATGGTTTAGCACTAAACGTCAATAAATAAACAAATAAAATGTTTACCAAGGAAGCCATTAGCCATTCTTACTGAATACTCAAATTTTAGTTTTGGCATTTAACATCCATTGAAACACAATGCACTTCCCTAGCAATGACTAATTGTGCGTTTTAAGTTTCAACGTTTTTGTTTGTTTCTTTGTTTTCTGCCATTTGTACTGTCTGCTACAGAAAAACACTGCTTGGGTTGTGTGTGCAGTGACTGTCCTACTTTCTGAGTATATTCGACAGGGTTGCATTTTGTACATTTGTCAGCTGACAGAACATAATCTGTCTTTTTTCTTTTATAAAGCAGTTATTCTTTCCCTTTTTTCTCTCTCTCTCTCTCTCATGGGCACCCCGGTTCTTTTCTTTCTGTGATTGCTTGTTCATTATTTCAGGATGAAAATAGGATGCTCAACAAGGAAGAAAAAAACGTTGTTTTATTTTCATTTGCATTCTGTCTCAGGGCATTTGGCATCTTTATTCTAAACTACATTTTTACTGCATTTGCCTGTGCCCTTGCATAGATTTTGAAGCCATGAATATATCCATCCCTCCATCCATCCATCTAGAGCCTATCTCAGCTGAAATCAGGCAAGAGGCAGAGTACACTCTGGACAAATCACCAGTGCACTGCAGTGCTAACACACAGAGACAAACAACAAGTCACACTTGCTTCCGCACCTACACTCAATTTTTAGAATTACCAATTGACCTAAAAGAAAGGCACCATCTGACCATGAGGTTTAAACCAAAACACTTCTTGTCATGAAGCAACAACCACTGTGCACCAACGTGGATATATTTTCTTTTCAAATTCTTGGATCAACTTGTAAAGTTTATAGCTTATAACCATATAGCCTGAATGTATAACCAAAAAATTATAACAGATCAGCCTATGCAAGATGTTAAATGCACTTTTTTTTCCTCCGTATAACCACTACTGCTTAAAAACAGGAAAATCAAACTTACAGTTAACATATGTCTAAGCAAAATGGTAAGAGGACTAGTGTGTGAAGCGTTGTCAAACAAGTCCATGCTTATGTTTTATTTTTAAGAAATGCGCTCAAGTATTATCTCTTCTTCTTGTGAAGGTTAACCGATAGGTTGATCCAATTTGTCTACTGAGGCGTGAAAGGACTTAAGAAATACTTCACATTTCTGTGCTGGAAAATGTCAAGGTTTGCAGAGAGATGAGGACAAGAGGAGGGGGAAATGACTTTTTCTCTTGCTGGCAGCTTGACTTCATGCTTGTTAACAGCAATGGGTTTATCCTTGGCAATCAACACAGGGATAGGAAAATACAGTGTAACTGTAAGATCCCTATTACATAAAAGACACCTGGTTGTATGCCTGCCACTGATGTATATATGTGCCCCCCCTTCCATACATGCACAAGCACACACATGCATATAGTTTTTAAAGCCATATTTTTACAGCTTCAGTCATGTCACCATCTGATAGCTATTCTTTGCAGAGCTGCATGTTGTGGGGACGTGAAGGTGTCAAAGCAGACAAACCCAGATTAAAGGTGCACCACGCAGCACCTGGGAGTTGAGGTAAATCGAAACAAAGCGAACATGAGTGTAAAGAGAGGCACTCAGTCGTGAACTACGTTTAATTCCCCAAAACAGTTATTGAGCATCCCCACCTGCCTTAATGTTTACAAGGATCATTTCTCTTTCTCCTTCCTTATAGTTTATTTTATTTATACTTATTATACTTTATATATCTGTAGTAGTTGTTTTCAACTCATCTGATGACTCCTCTTCATTGCTAACATTGCATGGTGAATGTTACATTATGATGGTATCCAAGTACACTTAACCACTTTTTGATTGTCAACATTATATTTCACAGTGAGTTGTTTTACTATTAATCCTGGAATAAGAACAACTATGATATCTATACTGCTGCTAAAGCAGCCAGTTGAGGTGGTTTGGGAATCTGACTAAAATGCCTAATGGGTGAGGGGCTACCGGGAGGAGGGTCCAGGTCAGACCCAGGACACGCTGGAGGAGTTATATCTTTCAGCTGGCCTGGAAACGCCTCAGTGTTCCTCCATATGAGCTGGAGGAGGTGGATGAGGAGAGAGAGGTCTGGGCTTCTCTGTTCAGGCTGCTGCCCCCGCACCCGGCCTTGGGTAAGCGGAAGAAAATGATAAAAACTTTTCCCCACAATTTTTCTGGTGAAAATGTCCATGATGACATAACATATCTGTTTTTTAATGAACAAATCCATGTGAAATTACAGACATTTTTTGTGTCTTTGTGCACTCAGTGCATTTCAGATATGTATTTACATCAATAAAACAGAATTTAACAGTTGAAAATGAAGATGACATATTTGCGGAATTATGTTTCTCTTGTGACTGCATTTTTACAGTTCTTTTGTGTGGAAAAATAATGGATTTCCTGTGAAAACATGAAAAATTCATGTTTATTCACAGGTTATTTAGACATGTTAATTCATGGTCTGTTTTTGTTATTTTATTGATAATTCACATATTAAAAATAATAGGAAAATTGTAAAATTCATTTAATAAATTATGTTAAATCACTTTTTTTTATTACTACATACTTTTAAATATAGTTTTGGGCAGAGATTCACCTAATTACACATGGGGCAATGACAAGTGTAAAAGGAGAAACTATCAGGTATCTTAAGATACCAAGAAAGTGGAAATGAAAACTGTACACAATCTGGAAAGTGCTATTTTTGGTACTTAGAACGCTTGTGTTATAACCTACTCACACACAAACAAATGATATTTTATGAATGTGGGGTGTATTGTGTCAGTGAAATTACTTCATGCCATTGGCCACTATTGGATCCATATGAGACTTTAAAAGCATAATTATGAGGAGGAACTACAAAAACTCTGGAGAAACAGAAGAAGAGTCTAATGAGTGATTACTGAGACTGCTTAACTGTAAATATATACATATAAAATGGACCCCTTTCTATGTAATTGAAAGGTCCCCTATTATAATTTTGTGCCATCAAAAGATTATAACCTGTAATTACTTGGCTAGCTAGTATGAAGGCCCTGACATTGCATGCTATGGAGTACAGATAATAATATCTATCCTTTGTTTAGTGAGCAAGAATAAAAACAGGTTAGTCAGGCTTAATGAGCGATAATGAAAGATTTGGCTTTGCCCTGTAGGAAAAAGTAAGAATTCAGAGCCCCATTGCAAAGCTGGCTTTTGTCTGTGGTACTCTACACCTGATGACTGCAGTAGGATGATTATAACTGGATTCTGCAGTAGAATTAGGGCCATTGTTGTTGGTGCACAAACCATTTAAGTGCAACCCACCTCTTATTGGTATGATTATGATGTGTTTGAGTCCTGCTGCTACCTTGCAGTCTGGATGACTCAGATGGGATTCTGTATTGACCTGTTGGCAGTAAAAGGGCTGCCGAAGCACTGAGCAAGCCACTAAGTGTAGATTTCCTTGTATAGTGAAGAGTGTGAGCAAATGGAGGAAACTAATAAAGACCACGCTATTGACTTGGAGTTATAGTAGTTACCCTTAACCTACAGTACACAATCAACCTCTATCTTTCTAGGAGGCAATCTATAGCAGCACACTCTACTGAATAAGACTGAAAGATTTTAAGTCTCTATGTTACACATTCACCATTTCAGTACATTGAGAACAAATATGTTGCTGTAACATTATGATGTAACTTGGCTATAGCACGAAAGTAATCAATGAAGCTAATCACATTAGCATGCAAAAGAAGGGGTAACATATCATGCCATGTATCACTTCTGTGAGGGACTGTAACAAAAAATGTCTACATAAAAGAACATGCATATAAATAGCCACATCTGGGCACAAAACAAAACACAAGGGATCAATGTGAATACCCAAAGTGTTTCACTACAAAATGTATGATCCCTAATAACCTTAAACAACAGCAAAGTCTGCAAGCACCAGATGTTTCTCTCCAGCCAAGTGGCAGCTGTCAGGTGGATTTTGTGAATGTTTTGTTTCCCTCTGACATATTAAAGCATAAGTGCATACATGTCAAAGAAAAATTGTTGCATCCTGCCAAAGCATATCGTAGAAGAGGGGAAAAAAAATCACAATGACATTTCTCCAGCTGCAAAGAAGACAGATCTGGGTTGAAATAAAAGAAAAGGTCAGCAATACACATTTATATAGATGCTACACTAGTACACATAATCTGTTTATTTTGTTGTGCACCTTTTAAATGCTTAATATGATGTACATAACATATCATTTGGTAAACTGTAAAATATGAAACATTTGAAAACAATTTCAAACTTCCACACATTAACACTAACAAGGGAAAGCTGCCGAGCAATTCCACATACTGCACAGTACGATACTGTTTTTTCGACCTCTAAGTAAATGATATTTCTACATTTGATGTGCTTTTAAGATACCACTCTGGTGAAACCACAGTAGCTAAAATACTGCAATTACGGCTTTAAAAGGCAGGGTTTGTGGTGCTTTGACATGTAAGTACATCGCTTAAGCAATTTGGTGCTCTGAACGGTTATTGCTGTCATTCACTAAGCGACACCCTCTGAACTATTGGGCTCCACCTGAGAAATGTGTCCACGTGAATCAACATGTACTGTAGCAAAACATGTACTGATGAGTACCTCACAGTGCTGAGTAGTGTGACTGGTATGCATTATAGTGTGCTCTCTGGCATGATACAGTCATTTAAAAGCCAATGTGGAAAAACATGACATAATTCATAATCTTTTCTAAAATCAGACAGGTAAAAGAATGAACACCTCTAGAACTTGAAAGTACCACTGAGCAACACTCATGCAAAGAGAAAGTGTACCATGATTACATCCCTATTCCTTATTCCTTTTCTGCTTCCAACCATATCACTTGATTCACACAGATCCTTGTAGGAGTGCTGGGATTGGAGAGGAGTAGAGGTTTGCCGAATCAACAGCAAAGGCTAAATCCTCTATTGAAGAAGGTGGAGAAAAATTCATCTAGATAGGGATGTACAGCAGTCTCATGTCAGCCATGTAACCCATATAATTCAGAACCATCTGCCTATAGGAAGTATGATAGATAGATAGATAGATAGATAGATAGATAGATAGATAGATAGATAGATAGATAGATAGATAGATAGATAGATAGATAGATAGATAGATAGATAGATAGATAGATCATGTGGTCAGATAATTTTTAGATATATTTTCCAACATCTCCTCTTTCAACTATCTTTGAATACATTATTTGCTTTCTAGAATGGCTATACTTGCAATATAACAAATTAGTTATATAGATATACTTTTGATTTATAGATCTACCGTTGGTGGATCTATAACATAAGGATAAAAGCATGGCTGAGGTGCATAAATTATACTTATTTTGCATTAATTCTGATATTTGCTGGATTCAGCATCTTGTTTTTGCAACTACTTTTACTTCAGAGATATAACACAACATAAAAAGAAGTGTATATATATATATATATATATATATATATATATATATATATATATATAAAATATAGTATTCCTTCATTTTAGGATGAATCCAGAGGACAGTTCCAATTCAGCAGTCTGAAAAATTTATAATCCTCTTTCACAAGAACTTCAAACAAGAACACAGAAAATGAATCTGCAACACCTCCAAGTTGCACGTGCATTTCAGACTCAGATAACTGCAGCAACCAGTTATCTGCAGCCTATTTCAGACAACCAGGTGGCAGCATGTGTTTTTGCAACTTATGACTTCTCATACCACCCACAATCAGCAGCGTCCTCCAGGACTTCAAACACCTCCTCTGTTCTCCAAACCCTCCGGTCCCTACTCTCTCAGGGGAACCAAGCACCTGGCCCGGGAGTTTCATATTCCTCTCAGCTGTGCCTCCACAGCATTGCGCTAGCTTGATATGCTCGCATATTAAGTACTATATTGGCATTCTATTTTTCCAATAGCTGTTATTTAACTTTCAAAGTAGGCCACCACTGAAGGACAGAAGACCTTTTCTGCCTACGAATTTTATCGGATGCCGCATGAAATGCTCCATGTTTACAATCTTTGCCTGAGCATGTGTCTGAGTGTGTCTAAACTTTTCGAACAAATGAAGGCAAATATACATAAATAAATAAGTCTTCTTCATGCGCATATATGTTCACGCCATCATGATGATACATGCCATGCTTATTTTAACAAGCTACAAGCCTACCCATTGTAATTAGGCTAATCTTTAAAAGAAAGCATAAGCAACATCCCACTTTCACCTGTTCTCCCTTAAATAATCGCAGCAGCTTACTCTTGCATGCTGTCTCCCAGCCTCATTCATTCTGTCCATCCTCTTCCTCTGTTGTAGGTAGCTGTCGTCTTATCTCAGTCAGGAGCTCACAGAGTATTCCCATTGGCCATTCATGGGCCTCTGGCTGATGGGACTCCACAGATTTAAAAGGAGCCCACACTGACTTCATTTCCCAGGAGAACAAAGTGTATAGTGGAAGGTAGTGGATAAATTACATGTACCCCCATCCCTTTTGCTTACAAACAGTCTACAGTAATGGCAGACCATCTTGTATGTAGCCAGTAAACTGGAATTCTTTTCAACTATATTTGCAGTAGGTATTTTAGAGCAACAATTTACCACAACTATAAATGCTGAATGCATGCAATTCAAAAAATTCAAACCAATTTTTAACCAAAAACAGTAATCATTTTACACCTTTACACGTGAATTACAACCTTATTTAAATCATCTGAATGTCTGAATACCATTTAGTAAACAGTAAAATAAATTTGGCCTATTTAACAATGTGATTCTAACAAAATGCCCATTAACAAGTCAGTACAATGGAACAGCTGATCACCAGGAAAGAAAAAAAAAAACAAAAAAAAAAACACATGCCACTGGATTTCAATTGTTATTCCTCTAAATACAGATTAAAAATTGGTTAAACACAAATACATACACGTATGGGTCCCTGTGTTTAATGCTGATTAATCTCTCTCTTGAGAATTTCCATTTAAAGAGAACGCTGTGATTCGCTGTGTATTCCTAGCTGCATAAAGGGTGGGACAATCATAATATGACAAAACACATAGCACTTAGAAGTCTGGGCAGGAATTCAACAGGAATATGTGTTGGCTGCACATCTCATATGCTGGATAAAGTAATTGTCAGCAGTTAACTCTGAATTTACCATCTGTCTGCTGCTGTAAACTGGACTGGAACTGACAAAAAAGAGGGGTCTTTTTTTCCCAATAACAGTCAAAGGAAAAATAAAGGAAAGGAAAACATGAGCTACATTTCTATTGTTCAATAGTTTATCAAAGTAATTATATATTCATAATAGCAATTTAAAAAAAAAACTCATCAAAGATATATTTTATGAGAGTTATAAATAATCTACAAAGACTTGATCTGTCTATGGAATGCAACATATCATATTCCACTAGGATTTGAAAACTGCATCACAACAATCCTCAAAACGGTCTGTATTTGTCAGGCAATTGTTCTGGCCCTATTGACAACTAGGGGGATGACCAAGATGAGCACATTTAACTCATGTATGTCATGCCAACCCCGCTGAGTGGATCCAGTGGGGTTTGCATTATTTTCTGAGCCAGTGAAAGTCGTGATGGGAGAATGACTGTTCTTTTCCATCTAATGTTATACTATCACCCTGTGTCCAAAACATGACTGCTCCCCTCAGTCTTTACTTCTTCTGTCCATCACTTGAAACATCTGGATTCATTTTAGAAGGTCAGGGCTAGCGAAGCAGAAACTGTCAGTAGACGTTGTCTCGATGTATGTCATGAAATGGAGCAAAGAAATGCCACCCTCAGACAGACCAGGAAATAACATTTCTGTAGATAATATAGCCTGAGAAGCCTTCTACTGAGATAAAGATGCGGATGGGTGCTATAGGAACACAGACACATATAAAATTGATTATTTTTAGCTGAACAGAAAATAACTTTTAGCCACAGAATTTTAAGAAAAGGCAATATTATCAGCATCCAAATCAAGGGGATAAAAAAAAAAACTGACAATAGCTGACAATATCAAATCACATATTCAGACACAATTATTAAATGAAACTGAATCTGCATCTACCCCCACAAATGGGTACAAAAATGTGACAAGCCCCTACTATGTTTCTGAACAAAGGGCTCCTCTAGGTGAAGGAAGCTGTGCTTTCAAAGCCCCCTACAAAAATAACCATATTTTTATTATGAGTTCCTTTATTAGGTGTGTGCTTTTGGGTCCTGGCTCATTTCTTCAGGGGCAAACAAAAGTAAGCTAAGCATTAGTTCCACAGTTCCTCCCACCCATCTCACCATGCCAATACTTCCCTCTTAACTCCCTCTTCTTCCATACTTCCCTTTCTACCATCCCTCCTCCTGGATTAAAAGCTCTTAATTTTCACTAATTACACAAACTCATTTCTTTTTCTTCATGTCTCGGCATTTCTCCCTGTTTTTTCTCCATGGGGCTCATAAACACATTTTGAAACAGGGTTTAATAAGACTGCCTTGTGAGGGTTTAGGGCCCTTAATGGACACAGGGCTTGTTTGATAAGTCTCCACTTCATCACACACTTTATTAATTAAAGTTTATATTACATTAGAAACAAAGTTAAAGCCATTTGCTCCTCAATAATGGTTTCATGTAGCTGCATATCTATGGCCAATTAATTGGAGTCTTGACTCCCTATTTGCATTTTGCCCTTGTTTGACAAAAGTGTGTTGGGATTAACTTCAGGCAATATATTGCAAGCAGAAGCAATACTGTGCTTGTAATCCAGAAAATCAGAAGCTTTACTGCATAAGTGATTTCAATTCAATTCAGTTATATTTATATAGCACCAAATCACAACAACAGTGGCCTCAAGGCGCTTTATATTGTACGGTAAAGACCCTATAATAAAACAGAGAAAACCATAACAATCAGATGACCCTCTATGAGCAAGCAGTTGGCAACAGTGGGAAGGAAAAACTCCCTTTTAACAAGAAGAAACCTTTGGCAGAATGAGGCTCAGGGAGGAGCAGCGATTTGCCGTGACCGGTTGGGGGAAGGGATGCAGACAGGACAAAAGACACATTGTGCTAGAGAGCCAGAGATTACTAATAACTAATGATTAAACGAAGAGTGGTGTATAAACACATAGAAAGTGACAAGAGGTGAGTGAAGGAGAAACACCCAGTGCATCATAGGAAGACCTCAGCAGCCTAGGACTATTACACCATAATTAAGGGAGGGTTCAGGGTCATCTGATCCAAGGAAAGTTTTAAGCCGAATCTTAAAAGTAGAGAGGGTGTCTGTCTCCCAAATCCAAACTGAGAGCTGGTTCCACAGAAGAAGAGTCTGAAAGCTGAAGGCTCTGCCTCCCATTCTACTTTTAAATATCTTAGAAACCACAAGTAAGCCAGCAGTGCGAGAGCGAAGTGCTCTATTGGGCTGATACGGTACTATCATATCTCAAAGATTGGATGGACCCTAAGAAGGATTGTAAAATTCAGTTCTATAGATATTGTGCAAATGCAAGAGAGCAGTTCTACATACAGTCGTCCCTCGCTATATCACGGTTCATTTATTGCGGCTTCACTGTATCGCGTTTGTTTTTTTTGTTTTTTTTAAATACCTAATTCTGTTTCGTGGAGTTTTCACTATATTGTGGGATTTTGTGGTATATAATGTAGGTATTTCTGTAACACCCCATATCTATGTTCATCACTCAGATGAAGAGATAAGTTACGCCTATGCCTTTAGTGGAAATAGAAGTTACGGCCGAGGGCAAAGATACTGCATCTTCATCGCCATCAGTACTGCACAGCTACATAATTTATCATCTTCATCATTCAAGTTGTAGTAAGAGAGTGGGAAAGGTTTATAGGAGTGTGGGAAGGGTTTATAAAGCCTTAAAATATATATAAATAATAAAATAAATATAATGCCACTACTTCACAGATTTTCACCTATCACGGGGGTCTCTGGAACATAACCCCCGCGATAGGTGAGGGATCACTGTATTTGTTTAATGTGTGCACTGAAGGATATATCCTGGTCAAAAATGTTTTCAAGATTCCTCAGTATACTTGGAGGCCAAGGTAATGCCATCCATAATAAGTATCTGGCTAGAAACCATGTTTTTAAGATTTGTAGAGCCAAGTACAATAACTTCAGTTTTATCTGAATTTACAGTAGAAGCAGGAAATGTGTGTCTTTATGTCTTTAAGACAACCCTGGAGTATAACTAATTGATGTGTGTGATCTGCCTTCATTGATAGATAAAGCTGGGTATCATCTGTATAGCAATGAAACTGTATGCTATGCCTTCAAATAATACTGCCTCTATAAGCATCTAATCTCTTCTGATTTGAATTGGTCCTAGCATGGAATCATGTGGAACGTCAAAATTAACCTAGTGTGAGGACTCCCTATTTACATGAACTGTAGTCTATTAGATACATATGATTAAAACCACTGCAGCACAGTACCTTTAATACCTACAGCATGCGCTACTCTCTGCAATAAAATATTATGGTCAACAGTATCGAACGGTGCACTGAGGCCCAGCAGGACACTGTCAGAAGTCATAAGAAGATCATGTGTAACATTCAGTAATGTTCTTTGCATACTGTGATGAATTCTGAGTCCTGACTGAAACACTTCAAATAAACCATTCCTCTGTAGATGATCAGTTAATTGTTTCACAGCTACTCTTTCAAGACTTTTTGAGATAAAAGGAAGGTTGGAGATTGGTCTATATTTAGCTAAGACAGCTGGGTCAAGTGATTGCTTTTTAAGTAATGGTTTAATTACTGCCACCTTAAAGGCTGGTGGTAGAGATAGATCGATAACATTTAAGATTTAAGCATTAATTAATGGTAAGACTTCTTTGAGCAGTCTTGTAGGAATGGTGCCTAACAGACACGTTGATGGTTTGGAGGAAATAACTACTGAAATTAACTCAGAAAGATCAATTGGAGGAAAAGAGTCTAAATAAATACTGGCAGTATTGAATGTAGCTGTACTTAATGATACATCTGTGAGATAGCTATGAATATTTTTTTTCTAAATTTTTTGTGAACAAATTCACAAAATTCATTACTAGTTAAGGTTATAGGAATACTCAGATCAACAGAGCTCTGACTCTTTGTCTGCCTGGCTACAGGGCATGAAAAGAATCCTAGGGCTGTTCTTATTTTCTTCATGAAGATCTTCTAAATTTGCGAGACAACATTTCCTCTCCAGCTTACAGGTTATCTCCTTTAAGCCGCGTATTTATGAGTTATACCAGAGAGTAAATCTCTTCTGATTTGAAGCTTTCTGGAGCCACAGTATCCAGAGTTGTACACAGTGAGACCGTAACACTATTTAACAGTGTTAAACAAGATAATCAACCTCCTGTATCTTTATATTCACATGTAAATGTTTCTGGTATTTGCAGTTGCACATGCATCAGAACATTAGGAAGAGCCTTCCATGGGGTTGCTGGTGTTGTCACTCTGGGGACTTTGCTTGTCACCAATAGTATTTATGATTTCAAGGTGGGGTCAGGCTGAGGATAGTGTTTTGTTTGGGATGCTCAGAGCATCTTGTCTGCTATACCCTAGCAGACAGTCCTTGTTTCAAACATCTTTTTACAGGATAGTCTGGTTTTCTATATATTCAATGTATCTGTGCATATGGAATATTCATATACAAAACGTTATCTATTATTTATTACATTTGGTCAAGTGAGTCTACTTATTATTTAAATTACTGATTTACATATTATCCATTGACTGGAGGACTGGTTCAGTCTAAAATTATTTTGACATGATACAAGACACTGTCAACTTTACAGGGTTTCTTAAGGTAACAAATGCACCTTTGAAACAATGTTAAAATAAATAGTTTAAATTACATTTTACAAACAGGGAACTTTATTGTAACCTACTGAACAATGTGTTTAAGGGCTCCAAGGACAGATATACTATAGTTTGTGAGCTGAAGTTACTGAATAGTTTGTATAGATGTTTTGCAAGAAAAGGCTTTGCTATATTAAATATGAGAAGTAAACTGACACCTTGTGACTTTAACTGAAGCCCTGCATAAATGGACACTGACCTGCACATCCGATCACACTGTGTGTATGTTTGATGATACAGGAGGCAATGCACAGGAGACAGTGGGAGAGCAGAGTGGTGTGGCCTGTCAGACATAATGAGTAAGCAATGATACACACGGTAATTGTGGCCCACTCCAGGGACACCCACGTCTGTGTGCAACTGAGGGTAGTGGTGTTTGTGTTTGCAGGAATGTGTGTGTTTGTGCACAGCCCAGACACATGCAGAAAGCAATATGTTAAAAAGAAGAGAGGGGACACTAAGGGCAGGTACACACAGTGAGACTGAAGAGAACAAAGAGGTCTATAAAGACTGTGTGTTTCATGTTGTTTGAATAATATAGTTTATGGTACACTTGGCAACACAACTCCACAGTCACAGCACCATCTACATTTTGGAACACATGAAAATAATATATACCTACAAACACGTCTACATCTAGGTTAAGTATGTGATATCTAGGTAGGTGATAGTTGAAGACTCAAAAATAAAAATGACTGGTGTCTCTGTGTGTGATTTAAATATCATATATGTATGTTTTAAAATAAAATGCAGATATTGTTTTGTAAATGGCAACTCATTTTTTGCTTTTAGCAGAAATGTGGAATGTGTTACAAGCATCAATTAGTTTGTTTTTAAACTGACTTGGGTCTAGTCAAACCATTACTGTATCTGGTCCTTTAATTTCTTTAATATATGAGTTCAAACATAATGGACTTAAAGTTACTTAATAATAAATACATCTATTTAAGTTCAAATTTGAGTGAAAATAAATTTCTTAATTTCCTAAGGTGGCCAACTAAAATGTTTTTAAAAATACATTAGAAATATTCTGTTTTATATGTCAAAGTTTTGAAAGGTGTCGTTTTATTTTTAATTAACAACTACAATTCACAAGAAAATGATTCAGTATGTATCTTTAAAGTGAGAATAAGTCTTAATATCATAGTTCAGTAGTGGGGAACACAGGGCCAGCGTAGTTTAGCAACATCCAACAATAAATATTAATGAGGAAAGGGGTATTAACTGGATTTAAAACTCTTTGGATAAGAAGACAATGAGATTAGTCCGTCCATCAACAAATACATACTGCCATCTACCATCCCCAACACGCTTGTCTTTCATGAGTTACAAAGCCATATGTAGATGAGATTTGTGGTGTTGGCAAGCAGCGGTCATCTCCTTGTGAACATTGTGGTCTGTTACTGACCAGTTCTTGTGCATGACGCCTGTTACTGCAGATTAAAGGAGTGAAGCACCAGCTCTGGGGGAAGGGAGGTCATATTGCCGTTTACCCCGTGTCAGGGAACAAATGCAGGGCCAAGGCAATGCTGAAATACCCCCTTATTGTGTATCTGTCTACCATTGTGTGCTTGACAAATGAAGTGTATATTGTTACAGGGTGGAAAGATGGAGGGAATCGCGCAATGGTAGCAGGTGCACCAGGACAGCTAATATTTGCACAGCAGCTTCTGAGGCAAACAAGCAACTCCCCCTGAAGAAAAGGGGCAACTGTGTCCTCATAAATGGCTCTCTTACAGGCACATAAATCCAGGGCTGACTCCAACAACCTATCCTTTTCTCCATTCTTATCCCTCTTCTTCTTTCCACAAATCCCCTCAGTACAGGACAATTGCCAAGATGCATCTTGGTAACATGTGACATTGCAGAGGTCAAGCTGAAAGTTTGAGTGTTTTGTGTTCATGCCTGGACCCTCCCCACCTGCAGTGTGTCAGAGTACACTGCCACATTTCATTCTCCATTAGAAGAGTTTGTTCTTGTCAACTGTCAATTTTAACTTTGAAAAAAAAAAATTATATATATATATATATATATATATATATATATATATATTTTTTTTTTTTTTTTTTTTTTTTTACTTTGACAAAAATATGCCAGACCAGCACAACATATATGAAATATATTAACAGCGACAGATATATGCCAGTTACATAAGGTAACAAATAAGATAAGCACAATCTGATCTGTTGTTAGGAGCCATACAAAAAGGTGAGGGTCATCTTTTTATTGTGAATAGGCCTTTATCATGTTTTCTTTACTCTTACCTCTCTTTTTATGATTAGGTATAAGAAATGAAAGCCTAATCCATTTAGATGGAAAATCCATGGCAGCCGCCCTGACTGTGTTGGGATATTAATAAGATGACAATGCAGATTCATCAGTGCAACCAGACTGTTGTTCCATTGCTGCCTGTTCTCAGTAATAAATAGACCTTACACCAGCAAATCTGGAATCTCTCTCAATTTCAATGAAATTCTTTACTGTGAACATGTATAAAATATTGCTGGACAATCTACTTTAATGAGTTGAAACAGCTATAAATTCAGACTGAGCAAATAGAGTCAGTGGATTCAGCTGAAATGTCAGGCTTAGCTATATCAAACAGATGTAGTTCAATAACTGGAGACACACCAAATTCACAAGTAGAAGAAACAAAATAACAGCAGTAATCAAACAAAAAACAAACAAAACATTGTAGTTATATGTAAAATATGTAAACGCGTAACAAATAAATGCATTTAAGACTATTGACATTTAAGACTACAGACAACAACAAAAAATTTTACATAACAGTATAACAAAAAAAGACTACAGTATTTATGTTGGCATAGCAAACTTTTGGCTCCATCAAGGAATTATGCTGGCTGACCTTGAAAAATGAACATTATCACTAATGTGTAGAGACTTAAGTGTTGCAAAATCAGCACTCTAATAATTCTTACTTTTTCAAACAAAAAGTGTTTTCAGAGACACTGCCACAGTTCGCTGTGTATTCCAGCCTGCTAGGTGCAAGTGAAACCTGAGCATTGGAGATTTATTCATTTTTATTTATTTATTTATTTTTCTGTGTGCAATAAAATAAGCAACAGCCAATATATTGACAGCACATTTCATGAGCCTGCTGTTACTGTTAACCATTTCAAATCTCAGTCACAGAGTCTAGAGGCTGGTCGGTGACTCCCTGGCTACCTTTAGTGGCTAGGGTATGTGTATTCCCCAAGTGGTTGGCGAGTGGTTGCTGGAGATTGCTGTTGTGAGGTGAAATGGGCAGCAAAAAGGATGCTATACCAAAAATTTCCTTGTGATTGTTTTAGATTCGAGAAGATTTTACATGGACGCTGCAAACACAAATACTTGCCTTCTATTCGCTGAGCAGTCGTAAAACTTGAAAAAGTGCAATGCAAACTGGAAATGAAGACCGTTTGCATTCAAAATAAAAGTTGCGTCTTTTGAAATGTGTTGGTTGCATTGGTAAGGCACAACTTTGATGCCATTCTCCGTTTCCAGTTTGCGTCACACTTTTCACAGTTTCAGTACTGCTCGACTTTGATGCAAACTACTGGGGACCACAGCAACCTGCTAGCGACCAAAGCAATCGCCGAAATGTTTTTGGTCCTGCACCATATATGTCTTTATGACCAGTTTCCCCTGGCAGCAACCTCCACCTTGAGTTTGTCAGGAAATCAGATACCAGTCTCTGGGGCTGTGTGACTGGACCTTTAGCAGTTGATTTTACTGACAGCCAGTAGCCACTCACCAACCAGTCAGTGATTACACATTTTTTCCTGGCGACTGGTGGTTGCGGGGGCATGCTCAACTTGTCTCAAGGTCTGTGTGACTGGTGCCTTACACATAAAGAAGCTTCTGAACTTACTAACTTTTACTGTTCTGTTCTTTAACTGTTCTGAGTTAGCAAACAATGATGCAAAAAGGAAAGAAAAAGAAACAGATAAAAAAAAAAAAAACTGACTAAATTCAGTTTTACTTTCAGTTGTTCAGCTGATATTTGTACACTTAGAGTAACTAATTACCATTGCACTCTCCTGCTGCTATGGCCTACAACACTTTCTCTTCATCTGGGAAATGGAAAATAAGCCAGTCCTTGGTCTGTCTCTCTCTTTTTTCTCGTCACCAGCACTGTGTCTGCACTGAAGAAGAAGCGTGATCTGCACGTACACAGTTCCGCTGTTCCATCTGTGCCACAAACTATGTGTTATCGTGGGTGGATAGTGCTACGTTAATATAGTTCTATCACTGCTTGTCATTTTGATCTCGCCATGTATTGAGGAACCATTGGTGGGTGCCATGGGTAACAGGTGAACCCAGCTACCTGTGCACATTACAGCACACTAACACATTAACAGTGAATTAACTCAAAAGTAAATAAGGCAAAGACTTCACACTAGGTGAATTAAATATAAGCAGTTCATTTTAACATCTCCAGATTGCCTGTAAGAGTTGTTGACATATCCACAGTGGGAAGCTCAAATGAGGGTGACCTTTCCTCCTGTCTGGACATGGGACTGATGTGAATCCTAGTAAGACTAATCATGGAATGAGGATCACTGGGACTTAAGGTCCCTCTGGATTGAGATGAGAGATAGATAATAGAAATTCAACTTCAAGAAACCTTAAATCCACAGCTGACAGAAAATGATAAATTTGAAAAACAGAATACAGTTTCTTGCTGGCTACAAAGGTGAACATTTAAATCAATAACACATGGGCATCTCTTAAGACTTGGCTGGGGCCAAGAAAAATCCATGTGAAACAGGGACTGGGAAGGTGAGGGGTACCAGCTTAGTCAATAAAATGGGCCCCTGCCCCAAGGCAACAAACTGACTCCAGCTGTGAGACAAAACCGCAGGCCAGTGTTTAACTTTCATCCTGTCAGCCAATGGCTCTCCCAGGGCTCCCCTACCACTTGCCACTCAGTGCGACATTCACCTCTTCCTCACCGCACACCTCCGCCCCCTTGATGAAAAGGCAATCAGTGAGCTGGACCTGTCTGCATGGTAGCCTGAGGCAAGACTAAAAATCCTGCAGTCAAGAAGAGTTTTCTATGCAAGATGGCATTGGAGGTAAGAAACTGCAGACTGGATCAAAAGAAGGCATTGCTGCTACTCCAACTACAACAACTCCCACCACTGCTTCTCATACAACACCACAGAAATTGCTCTTTTAAATTAGCACAGAAAATATCTACCCTCAAAATTACAAATGTGCAAGTTAATGTGAACTGCTAGGATGCTACATGCGCTATTGGAAAAGCTGAACATATCCGGTGAAAAGGTTATGTAGAAAAAACTTACCAGTTTCAACTTTAACTTGTCCAACACCCTGCTAATCTTAAACACAACAAAATAAGCTTAACTGTAGCAACTAAATGGGCATATATAATAAAACAGGCCCATACAATAAAAAGCAATCATCACATCACTATTATTATATGTAAAAGTAAGTACTAAAGAGTTGAAAGAGTTTTTGAAAGACTGCTCATTTTGATCTCAGGCTCAAAAAAGCCTCAGATAGTGGGCAACAGCATTTTGTTGATAAAGCTCTAGGCTTTGCTATAGACTTTTCTTCGGGAAGTTTTTATTTCCTTACCATTACCAGTGGGTTGCAAGTTATTCTGTTATTCTGTTGCCAAACAAAAATAGTTGGAGGTCATTAAGGGACGTTTTACAAACATAGACATCCAGCAACTAACACTCACGTTTACTCTATTGAGCAGAAACCCTGCCTATTATGATGGTGCCGGTAATGTCTGAGAAAAAATAAGAGGGAAAACATGTGAAAATAAAGTAGCATACAATCTCTACACAAAACAAGCATAAGGGACCAAGAGGTGAGGCCATGGTAATGACCTGGGTCAACCACAAATGATCAATGCACTTCATGAATGTTTATGCATAAAAGTGAAGCCATTGTTGATGTTTCTTAAAATCATGTTGTCCTCTGTCAGTGGCGGTGCAACATTAAATGAGCTCAGTATTTCTATTTGTATCAGAATGAAGAATCCACAGTTTCACCAAATTAATGTGGTTCACACTGGTATCCCCCACCCAGTGCTACATATATTTTGAAAATAAGTCTTCATACAACGGGATTTATTTATTTCAAGTTTTTAATGGTGAACTGGCCCACATTATGACAAGGACTTGTAACACTAGCCTGTTCATTTATGTGCAGAACTGTAGAATATTACTGAAAACAACTGGTGCTTTGTTCTAAAATTATTAAAAGATCCTTGATGTTATACTGGATTTTGTACTGTTAACATGAGATTAAAAAAAAGGACTCAGTATAATATTCACGCTGAATATCCGGAAAAGACAGCCAGACTATCCCGAATTCTGCCACCTGCCACATCCTGCCATCATCCTGCATTGCAGCAGCTGTGAGCTCCACAGCTGACTGCAAGTGCCAGCAGCATATAGTCTGGCTCTCACCTCTGTGCTCTCAGGGTTGGAAATGTGATGAGGAGAGAGCAAAATATGGAGTGGAATTTAATTTGAACTTTGATTTGGACTTATACATTTAGTGTTATAACTCACTGGCACAAACAATACTACTGATGACAATGTTTGGGGGATGGGGTGGTTCCAAAGAAATAAATAAATAAAATAAAATAAAAAAGAGGTGAAATAAAATATGTGAGTCGAGGTATCAAGTATAATAAATTTGCATTTAATTTTTCCCCTTTCTCCAAAATGCTTGCACTCATGGATCAGACTTCCTGTACAGGTACATGCATTCTCCTGACAACTCTCTTGTTATAAATTCCAACTTAAGTGTGGAAAGGGGTGTACGGCTCTTTGAGGCCTATTTTTGTGACATTTATACCGAGACCCCTGAACACAGCTATGCCATTCTAGCGGTAACTTATATGCTATAAATTCTACAAGAACTTAGTAAGAACCAAGTTAAAGAACCGTGCCACTGACTGTAGGATGATGAAGAGTGAGAGTAATTATTTAACCATCCTTTCTTAGCCTGAAAGTGACAAAAGACAAATCTACAGTTGCAAATTAACCCCAGAATAATGAATTAGGAATGGAGCCCTGAGGTCTTAATTGAATATTTGCTTGACTCATTTTGTTGACAATGATGGATGTGTGCAAAAAAGAAGGCCTCAGCAAACTCATAATTCATATTTCATCATCCCTACATCTGACTTCTGCTATACAGATTTATTGATTGGTAAATGATGAGTTTTCATTGTGCTGCAAAACTGAATGAAGTTTGACATGTTCCGGTGAGGTTTGATAAATTGGGGCTACGGAGACTTTAAAGAGATGAACGTGAGGGCTTCATCGGGGAATCTTCAATACAATAAAGGCGGCTTAAGAACAAAGAAGTTTTAAACTGCATGTACACTTGAACTTAGCTGAATGTGTTTGCTGTGCATTTTTTAATACCTTGTGTAAGTTATGGAGTCTAAAAAAGCAAGCTGTTCAAAAGTCACTTCAAAAAATATCATTATAGATCAGGGGTTGTGTAGTACATCAAATGCAAACTGAAAGAGGAATGGTTATTCTGTATCACTGTGTACTTAATAAGAACTAATGTGTAGCATTCTCATCTATCACTGACATACATCTATTTTTGATACATGGGGAAATTTTTTCCTTTTTAAAAATAGGCTCAAAAGTTAGGTTTTATATAAGTACTACTACCGCAACTTTCACCAAAGTGTGTTTAAATCTAAAACTGTGTTTATGGTACATTCTCCTTTTGTGACAAATCTACTCGATGATGGAGGATCAACTTTTACAATAAGAATGCCATTTAAAGCTGTTAAAAAGACATCTGGCAGTGACCTTGTTTTGGATGCTATTTCTGTGGGCAAGCAACACTAAGCATGTTACTAGAGTAAGACGATTTTGATGTGGGAGAAGTCGCTCAAGAAAATAAGTCAGATCGCAATGCCGGGAGCATTTTAAGGACATGTTGGATATGCACAATGCAGTGCTGATCACAGAGCACACTGGGGCAGATCTCTTTAAAATGCTGTTCTATGAATGTGACAGTGCTGCTCTCGGCATTCTTATTCATAGGATTAAAACAGCATAAGGTGGCGCTTGGATTTTCGCAATTTTTGTCCCAGTAAGGACTGCAGTTCTTAAGAGAGAGAGAGAGAGAGAGAGAGAAAACTTCAATCCTACAAAGATGTTTCACAGAAGAAAAAAAAAGGTTTGAGGGCCTCAAACTCAGGGACTGCTTTACACCTGGGGATTGCAAGGCGGATGCAATTAACTACCTGGCTGGACAGAAATTCAGCAACAGTGTGGAAAACCACAAAACACAATTTTAAAATCTCTGACAGTTTTGGCAACACAGACAGATCTAGTTAGTGATATTTGATGAATACAGGAACACACACTGAATACAAACTAAGATAGAAAGGGAAAAAAGGAGCATTGGTTAAGCACAACAATGAGCAAATTTCATTATTTATTTTTGTTAGGTGCCCATGTATGACACAGGTTTTATGTATGAACCCCAAGAGGAATAGTGGCTATTGTAGAAGGTGCTAATTAAACAAATCCAATTGTCCAGTGATCCAAATGAACAAATGTGCTTGAACAGGCAGGGAGACAAAAATCAACACTCACTCACGGTAAAATATGAGTAAACTGAAATGTATGCCATATCCAAAGAGGCTCAGCTAACCAACCAGCTTCACCTATAGCAAAAATACATCCTAGGATCTTGACATTATTTTTCTCGTTATCAGTAACATTAACATTAGTCTGTGGATTGCTGTTGCCACCTAATTCACTAAATACATCTGCAAACATTTTAAAATTGTAAAAGAAATTTCAAGAAAAAAATGGACAACTTGACTCTATAAATGATCTTATGAAAATGAAAAATAGACTTGCAGTTTTAAAGCTCATTATTTCTGGATTAAATTTAATCACTTTCTATTTGGAAATTGGAGACAGAAAAAAAAAACATACTGAGCAAATGCATACTCAACACTATAAACATTATACAATTGAAATAATAAAAGAAAAAAATGGGCGAACCTATATTGCTGTGAAAATTCAGATTTTCCCACCAACTGGATATGGCAGAATCATACTTTGTGACTGCTTTAAGTGGAGCTTATTAAATGAGGGCAAACTGAACGTAGGTCAGCTAACTTATAGTGAGAAGAAGAAAAAAATTACATTATTTGTACAGCTGAACTGACGATTCCACCAACTGAATTAAAACTGAGTGACAAATAATAATACACAAATCGCAGCGAATAAAAACACGTTTCCCACTTTTTGCCTATTTGTATATTAAATTACACAGATGTTATAATGTTGCACAGATGATTCTTACAATGTAGTGAGTATCAAAGCAGTGCTAATGATACCATCATTAACACGGGCATTGTTTTGAGAGTATTGTAAAAGTTACACTGTGATATCCACCAGTATAACCTGATAGAGTTGGTTAGAAATGAAATCCGGATGACTAGAGCAGAGCCACACCCACGAAAAACATCTATCCAGACTTAGCAGCGTGCTGCGCTTTTTTTTTGATAAACCAAAAAAACAAGCAGGAATCACATGCTTCAGACCATATAGTTCAACCTGAATGAAAGGGACTTGTAGTCATAATGTAGATAAAAGACAGCTTCATCAACAAATCCAAGTGAAGTAATGATAGACCATGAATGAATATGCTCCCACACAATATAATCAAAAGGGAGTGGTGGAAAGAATGCGGATTTGGGCCCAGGCTGAGTTTGTGAGAGCATGCATGCAGGAGGTAAGACAGGGAAAAGGAATAAGTAATGTGTACTGTCCTGGGAAGCAGGACAGCCAAGCCCCACCATAACACCCCCAACCGACAGCTGAAGGCAAAGAATGTCTACCTTGAGTTCAGAGGCCACCACAAGCTTGCTTTATGTCACAAGGCACAGCTTTCTCTTCCCGTCAAATGAAGTGCTGTCCATACCAAAGGGAAATGCCACATAACTATTCAAAGAGGGAAACTCACTGAGTACTCATCAAAGAGTGTCGATGTGTGTTTCAAATTCCAAAACAGTGTTTAATCAACAACTTCCTTGTGATGATGAATGAAAATTGTGGGAATGTGTTACTTGCATATGTTTCTTATGTTGTACTGTATGTACACAAACACTTGTATTGGCATGCCTGCTGGTGTACAGAAACTACAGCACATCTGGGGAAGTTGCCTTTGACTGATCAAGGAACCATGAAGTGGGAGTGCAGTAATTGAGTTCCACATCAACTTCAGCAATTTTTGCAAATTGGGCACTTTCTTTCATGTGTGGATTGCAAACAAATTAGTTTGCAGCACATTTTTTTAAACCAGAAATACACACAAAAATACTCTGTAGCTGGGCCAAATTAAATATACATTTACAGTAGCCCTGTAAACACAGCACACATACGCTCGCAGAGCTAAAAGGGTAAAGATATCTTTGATGTGGGATATGTCCAAACACACCATAAGAAAAAATACTCTTCCCTCCCACTTAATAATGGATTTTGTGAATTTCTAATTAAAAGGTGCAGCCTAGAAAGAGATGCCTAATATACAGTAATACACATAAGAACATCAGTTGTACAGTCTGGTTCCAATCAATCCAATCCAGTCTAACTTAATTTCAAAAGCACTTTAAAAAAACAACATAGTTGACCAAAGTGCTTTCCAGTTAAAAGAATCAAATAAAAAAGAAAAAAATCAACATCAACAAAAACACCTATTAAACAAAACAGAAAAATAGACAGTAATAAATAAATAAAAATAAAATGTGAAAATAGAAATAAAATTCTGAAAACTTTCTTTACATTCTGAAAAGAACAATAAAAGCAAAATTGTGTTTGTTTGTTTGTTTGTTTTGGTTTTTTCCCCCAAACAAAGCAGCTTCGGCACATTCTCAGACTGCTGTTGACACCAGCTCAGCTCACCACCAATACACCCGCTGCGACACTACTGTAGGTCTGTTCATTTAATGGCATCCGCACCGGATGGAACTTGCAAGTGACAGTGGGTGTAGACACAACTTTCAAGTTGTTTAAAAAAAAAAAAAAAAAAAAAGTAAGCATGCTGTAAAAATAAGCCAAAAAAAAAAAAATGCAACCCACAACCAATTACATGACACTGTTGACCAGCAGCAGGCAACAGGGGGCAACGAGTGACTTGCAAAACTTCGAAGTTCAGATGGCCATTCTAAGAACAGCGCAGCAATTAAAGTCAATGCAAATACAAACCCCTGGTTCAAAATGTGCATACAGCTATGTGCATCTAGTTATCTAGTTATTTGATCTGCTAGAGGTTATCAAACTATTATCACCTGAAACCTGTAAATATATTCAAGCTAACAGTTTCACCACAATGTTGCTTACTATGGAGGTGTGAAAAGGATTTATTCACCACAGGTGTAACAACTTTTGACTGCTAAATTAATAATAACAATAATGATAATAATAATTTTCCAAAACTTTAACAAATTGTATTTTTATCTCTTTTTTGGCCAAAAAAATTAGACTCAAAATGTGAGTGGAGGGAGATGGCTGTAGTCTGCAACAGCAACAAAAGTTCTCTCTTATCTCTTCTGGCATGGGTTTGCACAGCAGTAGCAGTCACACACTGTGGCAGTGGCTAACCAGTTAATTACGGCATCTTCTTCTTATTTTTCTCGTTTTATGATAGGTGATTGCCAGTATTAGGGTGAACCACCTACAATGTTGTCTTGTTGTTCGTTGGTATAGAACAATCTGCCATTTCTTTTTATTATTATCAAGGCTTATTGAACCCTGTGTTGAACCCTCTACATTTGCCCTGTGAAAATGGAAATGATCGCATTTATGGCACATTTCTAATTGAGTCTTATCAGCCACTCAAAGCTCTTCACACTACAAACCACATTCACCTATTCACACATATTCATAAAGACCCTCTTATTATGTACATACGGTGCTTTTTACTATTATACACATGTTCACACACCTATGACACACATTGGCGAGGTCTTTTCATTTTGTTGTAACCTTGGATAATTTGATATATACCTCCTAGAGTGTCATTTTCATGGATGCTATGGAAGGTGCTTTCTTTACCAAGGATCTGTGATCATTCACTACTCTTGTCCTCCATGAATGTTCAAACCTTCAACAGCTTCCAAATCCGAAAATCAAACACATGGAATCAACTCCAGAACTCTGTAAAATTGATGAAGATGGGAGGAAAGAATAGCTCACACCTGTCCATGAAAGAGCTTTTGAGTCAGCCTTTCTCAGCAGCCTTTTGACATGGCAATGGGATAAACACATGTGCAACCAATAACACTGATTATGCTTCTCTTACATTCTAGTGAGCCAGGACCAGGGTGTTGTGCATGCTGGCTCACTGGGAAGGCTGACCCACCAATTAGAAAAACCATAATTAATTTGATGTATTACACCTGCATTTACCCTGCTATCATATGTCAAAATGGCTGCTGTGAAAAGGACCTATTTCCTCTTATGCTTCGAGAAGAGCTACCTATTAAAAAGCCATAAAAGCTCAACTATTACTCCATTTTTTTAGATGTGAATAAAATTGAATTAAAACTTAAAAGTCTGCCCTTTAAGCCAATATTCATTATATAACTATAATTTGATTTTTTTTTTTTTTTGTCGTTGTTATATAGGGATCTAACTCTATATCGTGGCTATAACAGTGATAAAGTAATGTAGGACTGCAGGATCACCCCAACAGATGGCCTCAGCTGGGGCCTAGCAGGGAGTCAAGAACACAGGAGCATACTCTAACTGTCAGGCCAGGTCCCTTGAATCCCACAGCTTTCTGCTACACTGATCCCAATCACAGTACACCTGCTCTCCATCTTCCCCACTTTCAAACATCACTTGTGAGATAGACTAAAATATTTGAAGAAGATGTGAAAACGGGAAACTACTCTTCTTCACATACAAGCCCCAAATTGAGACTTGAAGTGAAAGCTGATCCAAGAACCCTCTGTCCAAAACCTTCTTCTGGATTTTTCCACTAAACACAGAGACAGTTGATGCATGCAGATTTGGTGAGGTCACAGTATAACTGGAGGCCATCTGCCTACTCATGCTGGACTGTGATTATAAGCCTTAAGACTCCCTAAGGTGAGAGAAGTGAACACAGGCAGTTCACTATAAAGCCTGCTGTCTCCTAGAGTGAATTTCACACTTATTTTTAGCCTGTTTGTCCTTTTAATTCGGTCTGCTGTGTTGCCCTACTTCACGAGCTCCACATACATGGCCCCGTCACCATTTTCATCCGTGTTAAGAATTTTTTTTTAAATTTTTTTTTTTAAAAATCACACAGAACCTGTCTTATTACAAAATTTAAAAAGGGTTTTGGTCGGCAGAACAATGTGAGAGTGTCCAAACACACTGTAAAAAGAGCCATGATTGAAGCACAGACCAAGTTGCAAGAACATTGTTGTTGTACGTAACACTAGGAACATACACCAAAGTTTGAATGTTGTCTGATTTCATAAATAACGCCACTGCACAAATTTAAAGTATAATAATTTGGACTTCCCATTAGATGCTCAGAAAGATTTTTTGTTTGTGTTTTTTAAATCCTTGTGGAGTATGTACCCATTAGTGGGGCAATGTGTTTTTGTGCACATCTGTGCACTTGCTGATGAGACAATACAGATTTTGCTGATGTAAAAATGGCCATAGAGCCAACAAAAACTTTAATGTGCCAGAAAAAGTAAGAAAATAGATGAAACTTTTGGCAAGGAAAATAGTGATAGCAAAAAAAAATGCAGGTTTCAACACTGTGATTTAACACCTATTTTAGACCTCAAAGAAATGCACAAGGCATTTTGCTGCCTAACCATTAAAGTTAAAAAAAAAAAAAAAAAAAACACAAAAAATTCAAGACAACTGCACAGGGCACCTTAAGTGATAAAACTACAATTTGTTCTGAGACTAGTGAAGGCTAGTCACATAAAATATAACCACATAATAAACAAATAAACATGTTGTATGTACTAGTGGCTTGATTTCATGCTAGTATAGCTAGCACAGACACCAGAAAGTGTAGATATATTTGAATAAAGAAACAGTTGCAATGTATGTTATCATAGTTTGGGAGCTCCTGAACCTAATCTTTTATCACTTATGATGTTTTGTTTTGTTTTTTTTATTTGTCGCATTTATCAAACCATTCACGTTTTTTTGTGCATGTAATTGTGTGTTTGTGTGTGGGTATGTATTGTATTTCTTTATTTGTCCCCATCTCAGTGGAAGTCTACGAGTATATATGTCTCTCCACTCATGCTGGGCCTAAACAAAGTGGACAGCTGCTATTGTGATTGTTATAAAATGATTGGCAGGGCCTCAAAAAATTCCCCTGGTTACAAGGACAAGGGCTACGGCAAAACAAGGCTCCCGCAGGGTGCAGCATCCCCTGCTGCTGCCATACCTGGAGGCAGCCATAGGAGCTGCCCCATCTACACTAATAGGAAGGGCAGACAAGGGCTGACATGTTTTTTGTTTGCCTGCTACCATACTTGATGCATCCTACTGTTTCAGGCATGAGAAAAGAATGCTAATACCGACACAGTTATAAAAAAAAAAAAAGAAAAAAAAAAGTTAATAAAGCGTGCCGACATCTACAGTCGAGCTAGCCTAAAAATGCCCTTGTGGCTATAAAGAAGTATAGCCAGTGGCTCTACATTATTCAGGAGCCTTACTTATTGTCTAACTCCATGTTGGATTGACATGTACCTTTGCACTCCCTACCTCTTTATTTTGCCCATTCACAAGTCCAATGCTTTCGTATCAGTTTTGGGGGATTGTAATTGCCTTGAAACTATTGTTGCATCATTAGACCAGAGTTCTCAGATGGCATTTGCAGGGAAATAAAGGGCATGGCTAACAGCTTCTCCATAGCGCCAAAGGTTACTTTTAATCACCTACTGAGGAATCCTCTTCTACCTCCCCATTTCTGGTTTAATTTTACTTCCAGCTGCAGTCAAGGGTCCAGATCCACAATGCAACAGCGTATTTGGCAGGCAGCTCAACTAATTAGGTTGTGGGTTGGTTTTGTTACAGAAAGATTTTGACCTTTGACATGCTATGTGATGATACAAAGAAGTGGCTTTCACTTGGCCTCAAACCAAAGTCTAAAAAGAAATTGGTTAACTCTGAAGCTGAGGCACTTAAAAAAAAAAATCATATAGAAAACCATTTCCACAACTGGAATCAATGTATAAATCTCTATCCTGTAGAGCAAGTGATTGATTTGGCCAGTGATTTGAGTATGATCACTGGACACTAACATCTGATTTGCTGTAGTAAAAAGTAGTATAATAGGTGGCCAGTGTACCTAGTTTTGCCTTCATATATACAACATTGTATATACACATGTTCTTTTTTGCTGTACACAATAGCAAAGAAGCCTCACTTGATGCTTTAATGGCCTTGAACGTAAGTTTCCAAATTCTGTTTCAAAAACGATGGCAGATGTAGATTTTATGTCATGGAAGATGATTACACTAGAGTGGGCCTTTCATTCTTTCACTCCCAAAACGGGGTTCACTTTGCTTAAGAGATGCCTTTGCTCAACTAGCAACAAAACAAAGTGGCTGGGGGAGAACACCAAACTGCCAAATTGAAACGAAGAAAGCCATAATTCAGTTTTTACCCTGTCAGTGCATATGCTGAGCTATGGCATGATTGTCGGTGATGAGTCCTGCATTTTTCTGCTTGTGTCTGCCTGACTTTTCAGCCCCTTTCTTCCTAATAAAGCAGATTTTGCAGCAGACCCAGAAGCCCAAGGGTGATTCTTTCATAAATGCATAAATGAGTGGCAAATTATTATGCACAGCACTCAATTTTGAAAGTGGAGCCACACAGACGTTCATCAGATGTGTCTCTTTTTCTAGCGTTATTATTTCCTTTAGGACTGAACACAGGCTCATGCAGACGAGACAGTATGCCAGATATTTCTGCTAGTGCTACAATTCTGCTCAATTCCATCAATGGCAAATGTGGTTCTTCAGCTGACAATGCTAAGATTGACACACATCAGACCCACACATGCATGCACACCAAATCTAGGTCAAAGAGCCATTAAAATTTCAACAAAGTCCTATGCTCTGCCGTGAAGGTACAATGAAAACAATTCAGATGAATTTTGAATGCTCACATCGCTATGTTATACCTTCCATGGTGGCTACTACTACAAAGCTGAGTAGCCTTTGGTCTAGTCCACAGGCTGTGTAGCCACACGCAGACACACACACACACATTTTCATCTCCCTCATGACAACATTAATTCTCTGTAAGCCATAACATTAGAATTCAGGGTAAAACAGCACTGTTCCCACCACCACTGCCATTTAAATACCAACAAAAAAATAAGAAAATAACTGAACAACTGAAGACCAGTTCATGTCAAAGAGTCAAAAAAAATATTTGTAACACTGACCTTTACTGTTATTGAAATTATTATTCATAGAAAAGATTGTCAGTAAATATTAATATTAACTGGAGATGTAGGAAGAGCATAAAAAGAGATCCAAGTGTAACTGCAAAAAGTGATTCTAACCTAGATGGAGAAAAAAAAAAAACTTACAGTATACTGTAAAGTGCCTTGAGAGGACTGCTGTTGTGAATGGGCACTATATAAATAAAACTGAACTGAACCTGAAATTAATAAAATTAATATTGAATGAACTCATTCTCAACAAGAAGCCCAGATAAAGCAATATGGCCATGTAAAACATTCAAACCCTTAATTCATAGCAACAGTTCTCAAATATGAACGAAATCCATTCCAGTAAATCGTGATGTTGTGGAAAAGAGGAAAAAAAATGGATCAACAAATTAACTACAAAATAATTCAGAAATGTGATATGAATAAAAGAAAAGAATAATATTTTTTCATTAAGAATGAGAAATGTTAAGGAGATGACCAGCAGGCAAGACATCCCACTTAATGATTATGGAAAAACTTGAAACAACTGAAAGAAATTACACAACTAACTTCCAGCTCAATCTCCTTTGTAGAAATTGATTTAGCAAAACATTTTAGACTTCTAAGGGTTAGAGCGAGGCATATCAAAGGTATCGCTGATATCACTACTGTTTACACAGGATGTTACTTTGGATTCCACTGTGGGAGAGTAGCCCCAGTAAAAATCGCACAATTTCTAGCATAGCGGGAGAATTATATCCGGTAGAGTACTATAAGACTTGATAAATTATCCTCAGCGGACTCCACTGATCACTGTGGAGTGAATCACTCGGAGATGAGGACTGAAGGCACAGACAGAGTGCTGCCCAACTGATATGAGTGTCCAAACTCTCTGGCCATCAGGGAATTCAAACAGCAAGAGAATTGGAGACGTACAAAGAGCATGAAAACATAAAAGCACACACAAAGAAAGTAGCAGGCTTTTGTGGAAAATGTTGTACTGCACATACATTCGAAGACAGTCATAAAAATAACCTTTCGAAGAGTAGGAATTTCACTATATGTGACTATTTGTTTTCATTTTTGGGACTGAAAAGAATGGGAACTTCCACTGTTTATGCTGGCGTTAATGGAGAACCTGAAAATTTTAGATGTACCATTTTGAAAATTTCTCCAAAACAGAAATAACATGGGAAGAGGCATAATTCCCTAGCCAAGGATAATATGAGTTTTCTTCTTTTTCTTTCTTTTTAAATTCTTTTTTTTTTTCTTTTGAGGTCATGGGACTAGGCAGTGAGCTTGAGTTATTCATAACAGCTCTGACTGAAATGAAATGTTGCTGTATTTAACGGCGCCAAGGGCAATGGCACGGTATCTTTGCTGAAATGGGCACCAGACAAAGCAGGTAGGAAAACATGCTTTGACATATCAATATATTTGGCTTCAATAAATCCAATTCTTTTGAAGACGTTTGAAAACATCGACTCAATCGCTGCTTCACTTTTCTCTTCTATCAAAACACTATGAAGTGGGTGTGAATAGCCACCATTTAAAATGCATACATGCTGACAGCTGTGCACATGTACAAAACTAATGACAAATTATTTTTGTTATGATTTTGGTTGGCAATCAGTAGCTATCAAATTTTTCATCTGCGCACATTTGCTGACTGTGTATTTGTAGATTCTCCAGCTGACAGGTCACTCTGATGAGATCATACTGCAGCCATCATGTGGCACATGGTTATTAAATCACTGTTAATTACAATACTATTCCGAGGAAACGAAAGCAGAAAAAAATAAAACATGAATGTGACACAGTTTGAGTAATGACTCGCATTTCATTCTAAGTCAAGCACTCAACGATGACATTTGAAAAACAGTGTCACATTCAGGAGCAAATCTCAGTGGGTGCTGTCAGAGCCTAATTAAACTACAGCATCTACTTTACCCCCACCCCCCCAAGCCTTGAAACAATCTGGATTCAGTCACTCTTGTCTGTATGAGTGTGTCTGTGTCTTAGTATACACAATTATTTGCGTGTGTACCCTATAAGTGGTCCTGTCTTTGTGCATGTTAGGCCTTTATCAGTAGAAGAGATAGGAGGCATGGTATGGATGAGACATATTTTCCACCCGGTGCCAGTTGCCCTGAGGAGAGGCTTACCCATAACACTTAATCTCTAAGGGGATGTGTGTATGTGGGCCTATCAACCGTCGACGGTGCTGGAAATTCTCATATCTCCCCCTGCTGAGCCAGCAAGTTTCCCTGTTAAAGGAGTAGTCCACATGCATGCAGACAACCACATGTGCACATGCAGATGGGACAAACTCAATAACAACAACATCGATATCTCAATAATGCTACATCTGAGGCTATAGTTTGTAGTGCTGCTTTATTTATTACGCCATGTTTGCATGTCTCAACACAGCAACTCAAAAAATTGTATTACATTAGAGCATAAATATTACAAGTTTCAAAAAGATAACATACATTGCAGGCAACTGAACTGCTTACATAGATCCACATGTACACACACACACACACACACACACACACAAATCAAAGCAATGTAACCTGAAAAGTAACATTTACTTCCAATATTTGTTTGAAAGCCTCAGTCACACTCTGTTACAAGGCCCAAAAATGCTAAAAAACAAAATTTTAAGTGAAACAGGAGTAAAGCATGTCCTTGTCTTCTTCTGTTTGTAACTCATTTTCATAACACCCTCGCTTTTTTTTCCCTCCTTTCATGATGTAATTGGCTTTCTCATAAAGTGAAGGTCATCAATGCCGTGCTTTCACTAGTGGCCTCTGCATCTTATTCGGAAAGGCACCGTCCTAATTACCACAGAAGAGTACCTCTGTGCTGACCCATGATAGCTTCTCATAGCACGCAGCTACACTGTATGTTCAGCCACACACATATACAGGCACATGCACATACACATGGATCTCAGATAAAAAGATTACCACAAGCAACATGAAATGGTCTCAGCCCACACAGTTAGCTGGCATTCACCCATTATATGTCACAATGACAGTATAACGAAAACATTCCTTATTGATAGCAGAACAATTTGCCTAGGGTTTTAATTGGGAAAGTGAACAGGTACTGGCAGTGCATCAGATAGGAGGACTTGATGCTTATTTCAAGTGGTCTGATATGAATTCCAGGGGGTCCCCTCAATGGCTTTGTTGTGCTTATTAGTCGTCTGAACAGATAACAGATTGCATCTTAATTGGAAATCCCACCAGTAGCCTTCGTAACAATATTGTAAAATGATCCACACCTTTCGGTTTGATTTGCTGATTACTTTGCCTATAGCAACAAGTTGCAAGTGTCAACATTTTAGTAAAATTATATAACAAATGAATTACGCCTTATAGTTTTAGGCTTTATTTTGCGATATAGAAATTACATGTTTATATAAAATAAAAGATAATTTTTTAGATTTAGATTTCTTAGAGCAGTCATGTGCAAAGTGTGTTACAGAACTAAATACAGAAATGTTCAAAGTTAGATATGTTTCATGCTGCATATGTTGCCGCTCACAAAGACTCTCTGGATCACATTACTGTACCACATGTTTGTGCCACTGTATCAAAATAATACAGACGTACCAATACATTGGCCAATATAAGCCATGTTGAGTGATTATGCCACATTGCTAAAACAATTCAATTCAATTTTATTTATATAGCGCCAAATCACAACAAACAGTTGCCTCAAGGCGCTTTATATTGTAAGGTAAAGACCCTACAATAATTATAGAGAAAACCCAACAATCAAAACGACCCCCTATGAGCAGCACTTGGCAACAGCGTGAAGGAAAAACTCCCTTTTAACAGGAAGAAACCTCCAGCAGAACCAGGCTCAGGGAGGGGCAGTCATCTGCCGCGACCGGTTGGGGCTGAGGGAAGAGAGACAGAACAAAAGACATGCTGTGAAAGAGAGACAGAGATTAACAACAAAGGATTAAATACAGAGTGGAGTATAAACAAAGTAAAAAGAGGTGAATAGGAAGAAACACTCAGTGCATCATGGGAAACCCCCCAGCAGCCTAGGCCTATTGCAGAATAACTAAGGGATGGTTCATGGTCACCTGATCCAACCCTAAATATAAGCCTTATCATAAAGAAAAGTTTTGAGCCTAATCTTAAAAATAGAGAAGGTGTCTGTCTCCCGAATCCAAACTGGGAGCTGGTTCCACAGAAGAGGCGCCTGAAAGCTGAAGGCTCTGCCTCCCATTCTACTCTTAAGTATCCTAGGAACCACAAGCAAGTTAGCAGTCTGAGAGCAAAGTGCTCTGTTGGGGTGATATTGTACAATGAGGTTTTTAAGATAAGATGGGGCCTGATTATTCAAAACCTTGTATGTGAGAAGAAGAATTTTAAATTCTATTCTGGATTTAACAGGGAGCCAATAAAGGGAAGCCAATATGGGAGAAATATGCTCTCTGTCTCAAAACCCAAATGAAGAGAGATTTCCAAAGTTGGTGGCAGATATCATAGCAATTTCTATGAGAAAAAAGATAATCTATTACCTTTAAAAAATTAAGCAAGTAATCTTAATTTTGAAATAAATTGTTTTTAAATTCACCCAACAAACTACATTGACACATTAACATTAGTAAGTTATATATGACGACTTTATGTGCTACACCTGACCCCCGTGTGACTTAAAAAAACAAACAAAAAAAAGCAGTGTGATTTGGGCTGTACCACTATTTCACCATGTACTGTTTTCACTGACTACTAAATAATGCAGGCTAGTTGCAATTTCTATTTCACTCCTACATTTAATGTACCTGAACAAATATGCAAGTTATCTTTAGATGCAAACAATTTTCCATGCAAAATTAACCCTCACATATTGTGTGTGAGCTTCAGCAAATCCAGTGAAATGCACCCACACTCATCATATCTCTAGCCATTACTTGTGTTTCCCTCTCTTGAAGGAAAAAAGGAAAGGTGTACTTCAGTTTTTACAATTTAGGAGTGCGACGTTGACAAATAATATGCATGTCTAGAAAAATAATGCCTTTATGATTCTGATCAGGATGCAACAGAAAGCAAGTGCATCTTCCTGGATAGGCAATGATGACTAGCCAAGGAAAGACAAGCAAGGACAAGAAAACCCTGAGGTAGTTGCCTGTTTCCTCCTCACCTCTCTACTTCTCAGGTCTTACACACTCAACCCATTTTAACTGCACACCTATTTTAAATTAAATTAAAAAACCATAATCAACAGTACAGCAAATCATAAATTTGTCCACTCATGAAAGTGCAGCTGACCAGTATCTCTGGGAACTCATATTGTATACAGTTTTTCTTCACATAAGTGAGCTGTTATTTTTAAGTCCGTGCCACCTAATAAGTATAACTGGTAATATTTAGCCTTGTTTTGGTCTGTTCCTGTTTGCTTTGTCAAATTTACTGCATCGGACAGCTAATAAAAACTCAACACCTCCTGTAACTGCTTCAGATTTAGAGCCCTCTTGGTCATCATGCAAACACTACAGCAAAAGATAATGAATGAATCAAACATTATTGTGTCCAAGTTGGAGGATTCATATTAGCATGGCATTAGTGGAAAGCAACCCTTTTTGTTTTGTGATGTTTTGTTTTAAGACCACCACTGTGTCAGTTTAAACTGCTGTGTAAAACAAACACTTGGAAATATTCTCTTAAAAATGGTATGCTGGGCTCCAAGGACATCAAAATTTAATTGCCTATTTTTTATTTCTTTTTTAATTTGAAGCCATACTATACTTTGGCAGATAAGTAAGCCCAAATATCTTTGCATCAAATATTAAATGTGTACAAACTTCAGTGAGGCAAAAATTGAAGCATGAAATCTGCATGCCTGCAAGTTGATAATGATATGCACACTATATTGTATCAACATGTCACAGTGTGAGAGAGAGTGAATGACCTAGACACAAACAGCACACGTATGCATCCACAGAATCACTGAACTAAATTAAATGGAAGCCTTTGCAGAAAATGAAGGTTCAAATATTTATAATGCCAAATGACTTGCTGAACGCACATTTTAAAATGTATTTAATCTCATATTAAAAATAATAATAATAATAATAATGTTACTATATGCCTCGCATGCCTTACTGGTTCCATGCCTCCACTGGTTTTACATACATAATGCAAGTCACTTAACAAGAGCTCTCATCATTATCATTTTTATTATTATAAAGTCAAAACTGAACACCACTTAATTTGTTGACATGTGTAAATATTGTTTGCATACATCTCAGACTCATGAGACCCATTAATTTTAATTAAATCTTCTTAAACAACATTTCAAACTAATTAGTAACGGTCCACAATGGTTATACAATTGCTTCAAGATACTACCAATTTTTTATTTA
Source organism: Archocentrus centrarchus (assembly GCF_007364275.1). Classification (NCBI taxonomy): domain Eukaryota; kingdom Metazoa; phylum Chordata; class Actinopteri; order Cichliformes; family Cichlidae; genus Archocentrus; species Archocentrus centrarchus. The sequence goes on along the minus strand of NC_044355.1, from coordinate 9,728,717 downwards.
TTTTTTTAAGTAGGCCAATTATACTGTATACAATGATATGTGTAGGCTTGTTGCATGTCTGCCTGATTGTGAGGAGAATGTCTGAGCAAATAAAATGTTCCCTACTGAGATAATGAGTCTTATTAAGCCACAAAATGGTGTTCCAGTTGTTTCTAATAACATAGTTTCCTTACCCTAACTCTGTGTATCACATAACCTTTCAACATTTCAAATCTCAAGCACTACATTTTAAGGAACAGTTTGGCCTTTTCTTCAGCTCACTGTTTTTCTAAGCTGTCCCCACATATATTGCAAAGGAGTGAACATTCCTTGGCCTAATTCTATCTTCTCAGTGATATTCAGGACTGAACTTGTAGTCTTGCAGGCACAAGCTCCTGAGAGGAAAAGGTTGAACTCATCTTGACACAAACCATGACCAGATTAAAAAACAGATTGACCACGGTATTGGAAATGCTTCCTCCTATTGGAAATGAAACATCTGAAAGTTAATGCTACAGAAACCTCTTGCTGTGCGATCTGATTAAATTTTGATGTCAGGTCTGTGTTCTATAGGCATATATATGATATTTTTAAAAACTCCAATGAGGCTATAGAGAAAGTGCACTTCTCACCACAAACCACAGATTCAAACCTCAGAGAGATTTCAGTTGTTGGCCTGTATCACAGTGCCCCCAACTGGCAGAAGAAAACTGAGAAAGAAAACTTTCATTGTAAGTGGAATGACGACAGGTAAAAATCATTTAAATCCAAACAAGAACTATGGCATGCAAATAAAGGCTTTAGTTAAAATGGGCAGGATATACTCACAGAATATCAGAATACAACCCTTAATGTTCTGTGTGGTGCACAGTGTTTTATGTACTTATTATCAGGTCATTTTAACTTGTTTGATTTAGTTTATCTAACTCAAAAACAATGACAATATTTTAGTGCGCACACTCTCAGTACTTGGGTTAACTTGGTATATACTGGCTTTATTCACTAAAATGAAACTAACACAGAGATTGAACTTGTGTGCAGCATTTTTATGTTCATAGTTATTTGCTGTATCTAACTCTGATGAATTAGATACAGCAAATAAGTGCAGTAAGCTGTTACATGATAACCTTAATAACATAAAGTAAATTATAGGTAAACAGAGAACTGGTTCAGTTACAACACTTTAGCACTTTATCAAAAAAAAAAAAAATTCTGACAGGTATAGCTTCATAAACTTGATTCAGTTTATAGTTTAGTAACCGTAATCATTGTAAAAAAAACAAACAAAACTGTGTTTCTTGGCATATCTGCAGAAAATACTTCTGATATGCATTTTCCAGCATGTTTTACACTTTGACTAGAATAGCCAACACCTTGAAACTTTTTCTGCTGGGGGACTAAATAAACATCAACACCCCTCCGTGTATATTTGTGCTCTTTTAGCAGATAAATGACAAGTTTGCATGTTGCAGGGGACAGATTGCTCGTGCTCAATGCATCTAACACTAGATAGCATGAATATTTTTTTTTCTCCAGGTTTGACAGCTTGTTAAGTCATGATTGTTGGAAGGTAGCAATACACTCTTGACCTGCCAGCTCTGATTAGTGATTAAATGCTTTAGAGACCTTGAATTGCTGCACTGCTAGCAAAGTGCTATTCATATTTTCTGGTGAGAATGTGTTACCAATAACTGGGGCTTATTTTCTTAGTGCTAAAGGACAATAACCTCAAGCCACATTCAACAGAGAAAAATTCCAACATGACTAAACCAATGTTTATTACTGGTCTGACAGCATGTTTTTCCAAATTATAACAGACAACACAATGAGTAGCACTGTCAAGGCTGGTGTGAGTATGCTCTGGTGTGTGTTTCAGGTCCTGTATGCCATATAGAAGGCACAATAGTGCACACATATCCATACATTTACTTCTGATCCACTGAATACCACTGATGTTGATCTTTGGCACTACTTGACCTTTTAAAAAAATCCAGACATGTCTTAATGAACTCAACAAAATACCAAAATAATAGGAGGGTAACGTTTTCTTCCTAGTGAAGGAGGGTAATTTAGAAATCTCACAGCTAAAACCTGGTCTTATATAGTTGACAAAAGTATGGTGCTATATACACAAATCCTCTGTTGAGATATGTTATCATTTTCCTTAGCAGCAATAACAGCCTGCACTGGTGTACTTATCACATCCTTTTCCCTCTATCACTACCTTCATCTCAAATAATGCTACTTCTTTAAACATCTCTTTCACATGTTCACCATCTACATCTGTCCTCTGCCCGCATCTCCTGTTCAGGTGCTGACTCTTTCACATACCTTCACTTGCTCTTAAATATTCTGAAAAGTGGAAAATAAAACAAAGGCATCTCTTACTATTCCCTCAACTCTTCCCTGGACACAGAACTACAGTTGTGTTCAAAATAACAGCAGTCCAACATGAGTAACCAGATCAATCAATCTTTTTGGTAGAAATCATATTACTACATGGCAAACAATTTACCAGTAGGTGTAGTAGAGTCATAGAAAACCAACAGACCCAACGTTCATGATATGCAGACTCCTGAGTCTGTGTAACTGAATAATTAATTGAAAGCGGTGTGTTCAAAATAATAGCAGTGTAGAATCCAATCAGTGAGGTCATTCATTCCGTGAAAACACAGACGTCAACCAGGTGGCCCTTATTTAAGGATGAAGCCAACACATGTTGTACATAGATTTCTCACTGAAAACCTGAGAAAAATGGGCCATTCCAGGCATTGTTCAAAAGAAAAGGGTTCTTTAAAATGTTGATGAAAAAGGAGAAAACATATAAAGAAGTGCAGAAAACGATAGGCTGCTCGGCTAAAACGATCTCCAGTGCTCTAAAATGGAAAGCAAAGCCAGAAAGAACACAAGTCAGGGTGCAAACTCATTTGGAGTGAAACAGATGCAAATGCCATGAAGGATCTGGGAGCACTTTTTTTTTTTTTTCCAAATATTAGCTTTAAAATGAGGATCTACATTTGAATTTAGTATGAAGAGATATAAAGAAAGCTCACTGTGCGAGTAATGCATTCTCACAGCTATTGTACAAACATCATGTAAGCACGATATCAGTTCAGGACACCTAAAAAGTAAACTGTTAAGAGCTTCATCTAGACATGTTTTTACTAGCATCTGCTTAACCAGTAGTTCAATTTACATAATGATGTTAAAGCTAAAATAATCAAATGTTGCCACCCATCTTGCAATTACTCCCAAAAAATGAATTTTAAACATTTGACTTTCACAGACACTAAAACTACGAGAAAAACTGTTACAAGATCATTTCAATTCAGCATCTGTCATTTTCACTGAACTTGACATGCCAATGCTAATATTATCTTAGCATAAAGACAAGATAGAAGATGGAGAGTGCTTCTGCTGAGTGAAGGCTATTTAGGTCTCTCAATCAGCACTCACTTGGGATATTGTGCAGTTAATGTCTAAAAGTGGCTTACTCATCATCATTATCATCACTGGAATTCTTGTGTAGTCCAAGATGAGTTTTGTCATCTTGATCAGATAAAAAATTACAATTTTTCTATTGTACCCCTCATCTGTATAATATGCAATATCAATTAAAAACCATCACATTTCCTCGTACCTTTAAAGCTGCTAAAGCATCTACACCAGCAGAAATGCCATTAGTGAAAACAATGTGCCGGGAGTTTCATTGACAATGAAATGTCAGTGGAGTCTGTTGTAGCTCACATGCCAGTATCAGCACCCACCTGTGTCTAAGTATGTATCAGAACACCCTGGGGGTGAATGCATCGGATTCTACAAGGTACCACCACGTTCGAAGCACAATTGTGCACTGGCTGCTCTGCTGTGGGGCCCTGGTACTTCTCTAATAATCTACCCAGCATGTGTTTATCTTTGTTGGACCAGGTTGTGTGGAGGAGGCGGTCGGGAAAAGGAAGGCAGACAGAATCCTGCCAGCCTGCATGTGAGGAGCCCGCAAATCCAGAGGGACTGCTGGCTTTGTGTGAGTGTGTGTTCACGTGTATGTGTGTACGTCTGAGAGACAGAAATGGCAGCAATACAGCCAACATGAGTTATGGTCTGACTTACACAGACACCGACACACACACACACACACAAAACATTTAATTGCCAAAAAAAAAAAAAAAAAGTCTCTCCCGAGCTCCATTGTGTCTAATGTGTTCAACGTTAATCTTACCCTTTGGGGACATTTGTTGTTGTGTTAATTACACACCACCAGGAGCCCTCATTAACACACATACAAATATGCACACGCACCAGCACACACACAAACACACTATGTACACAATTTAGGTGGAGTAAGTAGAAGCGTAGATTAAGTATGGCAGCCCAATATGGGAAAAGCAAAGCTAATGAAGCATTTACAGGGAAAGGGGTCATCTGAGACTCGCCTAAGGTCAAACAGTCTCCCACACCTTTAATGAACAAATCCAGCCTCAGATGTACAGAGGGAATTATGGGTCCAGAATGGCCAGGGTGCCCTGCTTAGTCATCCACTACACCACTAGTTCATCGCATCCTGCACAGGCCTTTGCTTCCAACAGTGTGGAAGCTTTGGCTAAAGTCAGGAGAGGAAGGCAAACTGGAGTCCTAAAAAACAAACAATTAACCCCAGAGTATTTTCACTGCCCCTGTTCTCTGCCTGCCATCAGTGCTCATTACAGTCAGCGCAGCCATTAAAACTAGAAATGCCGCCTTGCGATTGTTTGCCTCTGGCAACCACTAAAAGTTGCACTTTACACCCATGACTGTCCAGATAATCTTTAGTCAACACTTTGAAGGAATTTAATAAACATATTCAATTTGTTTTGTTTGCTCAATAAAGCTGATTCCAGTAGAATGCAAAATTGCAGCCATGACAGTGGACAGTGCTTCAAATGTGGATGTTGCTGCAAAATGCTTTAAAATTCAACAAGCTGAATGCTTTCCATGTATTTTCAAACTAGCAGTGCAGATAATCTATGCAATAAGCACAGTGGGGTTGGCACTAAATATTAGCATCACCCATTTAAAACCCAAATGTATAAAATGTCTTACTTCATTATCTCATCCTGTTAAACACTTGGGTGAAATCTTTTCATAATTAGCATATAAATTATCGCGTTAAAGTGTGTTTTGGATAAAGTGTGACCTTGATGGTTAAAGTGTGACCTTGATGGTTAAAGTGTGACCTTGATCTTTATCCATTTAAATGAAATCACCTCTTCCCATGTCTATCGAAATTCCCTCTATGGACTCCCGATACATCTCGTTTACAAGAATTATATGGATGTGAGGTCACAGTGACCTTTACCAAACTTCCTCCTTGAGTGCAAATGAACAGTTGAGACAATCTGAAGAAATCCCTTAACAACAATGGAACAGACAATCTGAAAACACAAGCCTTAAAAAAAAAAAAAAAAAGAGGAAAACACACACATCAAAAGCTACTATCTGTTTGTCTAACTCATATTAAACTACTTTGGTAAGTACATAAGGAGAGTGTTGTGAAGCAAATTGGTTTTTCTCTTTCATGGAGGGTAGAACACCCATTTTAGGAGCAGAGTAATGTGCCACAAGGTGACTTGTATGTGCTTGTCTTCATATCGCTTTCACCTAACAGTGGGACTTAATTACATTGCAGGGGAGGGCTACACGTATAATTATAGGTAGTCAATTACTGACACAGCTGTAGCAGATTTATAAAAGATATACATTTGCCTGAGAGAAATTGGCCCTGATCACTTGGGGCAGATAGCTGTTCAGTAAAAGGAACATGTCTTAGAAGAATTATATGTCTATTGGCACCAATCTACATGAGGATGACTATAAATGAACAACTGTGCAGTAAGGTTTTTTTGCACAGTAACACAGTGCAGACCTGCCTAATAGAGTACATATAGCAATTTTTGAACCCACCTGATGGGTGGCTAGTAAATTGGGCCAACACTTGCAAAGGAATAAAAGAGAAATTTAGCTCAGTGATAAAACAGCATTAATCGCACATTTCTAATAACAAGTAAACCAAAATCTCTTTCTGTATTAAACATGCTATCTTAACAGAAAATATTATAAGAATTCAACTCATGGTAACAAGATGTGAAGCACAAAGAAGAGCAGACTGGCCCTATATCCAAAAGGCAATTTCAGTACAGCTGAACTTTAATAAAACAGTAATATATAGTAATATTCATGTTAGCACCAGACATGAAATATCCAATGCATTTTGCTGCCTTGTGTGATTAAAATTAAAATCAAGGTGTATCAATCCTCTTAGGTTAATTTGTCTTACACAGTATGTCTGTGGTGTCTTTCCATCCTGGGGATGCCTGTGGCCTCAGAAAGGTTAATAAGCTGCTTTACCTCAGACAGAGCTGGATTGGAGGAGAGTTGGAAAGGTGATAAAAATAGGCCAAAAGAACAGGAACAACTTAATGCAAATCCATGCAGTCAAAGTAATCTGTCACATCTTTAAAACCACCAGCTCCCCTACTTAACAGTCTCTAACTACACCTGGACCTCTACTTTCCATGCTGCAAAACATTTAAACATGGCCTTGACATCAGTCGGCCCTCATCCTGCAATGAAAAACTGAGGTCAAAGGTCTGGAAACAATTTGGAGATGATAAAAAACTTGCTGGAATACATTGTTTACTGGTCTGCCCCCCAACTGTGGACTGAGTCAATTCAATGCAGTTCAAGAGTGCTTTGCTTGCACTGAAGTCTCAATAAACAGTATTTCCAAAGGATCCTAATACTATTTCTGTAAATATTTGAACAGTCCACAACAACAGTAATATGAACATTAATATAGCATTATGACTGATACACATTAAATATATACAGTACATAAAGTACAGAATTTGTGTCTGCATTGTGTATGTCCCTTTGGTTGTGTGTGTATTATTACATACACTATAGAGCATCAAGAAACACTATATTGCCAAAAGTATTTGCTTGTTTGCCTTCACATGCATATGAACTTGAGTGACATCCCGTTCTTATTCCATAGTGTTTAGCACAATCTGGGCCCACCCTTTGCAGCTATAACAGCTTCAACTCTTCTGGGAAGGCTTTCCACAAGGTTTATGGGAGTTTTTGACCATTCTTCCAGAAGCACATTTATGAGGTCAGACACTGATGTTGGACGAGAAGGCCTAGCTCACAGTCTCCGCTCAAATTCATCCCAAATGTGTTCTATCGAATTGAGGTCAGGATTCTGTGCAGGCTAGCGAAATTCGTCCACACCAAAATCGCTTATCCATGTCTTTATGGACCTTGCTTTGTGCACTGGTGCACAGTCATGTTGGAAAAGGAAGGGGCCATCCCCAAACTGTTCCCAAAAAGTTAGGAGCATGAAATTGTCCAAAATGTCTTGGTATGCTAAAGCATTAAGAATTTCTTTCACTGGAACTAAGGGACGAGCCTAACTCCTGAAAGACAACCCCACGCCATAATCCCCCCTCCACCAAACTTTACACTTGGCACAATGCAGTCAAACAAGCACTGTTCTCCTGGCAACCATCAAATCCAGACTCATCCACTTGAGTGCCAAACAGAGAAGCATAATTCACTCCAGAGAACACATCTCCACTACTCTATAATCCAGTGGCAGCATGCTTTACACCAGTGCATGCAATGCTTTGCATTGTGCTTGGTGATGTAAGGTTTGGATGCAGCTGCTCGGTTGCATCCAAGCCATGAAACTCTCTATGCACTGTTCTTGAGCTAATCTGAAGTCCACATGAAGTTTGGAGGACTGTAGCGATTGACTCTGCAGAAAGTTGGTGACCTCTGCGCACTATACGCCTTGGCATCTGCTGACCCCACTCTGTCATTTTACATGGCCTACCACTTACCACACTTGTGGCTATGGAAGTGATTGGAACACCTGAATTCAATGATTTAGATGAATGAATGAATACTGTTGGCAATATAGTGTATGTCCTGTCTTTTTCTCCCAGGTATATCCTGAGATTTAGGAGGTCATTAAGAAACCTGATATCTGTATTAACAGAGTTATATTTGTTAAAGTAGATGTCCATATGTTTGAATGATTTCAATGCAAATATTGAGAGAAATAATTTGTTGAAAACATATTCCTCTCACATCTTTGTCTGCAAAGCGCAACCACATTTCTTGTGGTGGCTATGCCTTATTTTGAGTCAACGTTCCACTTAAAATATGCTTGATTTGCTGCAGTGTCACAGCTGGTTTTGGTGCGCTCATGTAAAGAGTAAAACCAAATGCAACATTTCCATGGCACTGTCTCTGTCCTAAAGTGCTACTGATGTAGCTTCCTTCAAATTGCACGTGTAGGTGGGACAAAATTGCAACAAGAGTGTAACACCACCGAAAGACATTCAACTTAACATGGCTAAAGTATGAGTGTAGCCTCACAGCAGGAACAGAAACAGAAACAGAACAGACTTCGTGAATCCTCTGTTTGCATACAGAGGCAAAGTCTGTACCAAAGGCAAAAAACAACCAAGAAATAACACTGAAATAATGGTTGATGCTTAGAGCAGCCTTTATTCAGTCTTCTGCACATTTATCACATTGCAGCGTTAGCTTTTTCTGCATTTTTCAAGCAGTGTAGTGGATGTTTAATGAAACATGGTCAAAAGGAGAGAACAAAGAAGGAAGCAATCTATAAATGCTACAATTTAGAAAAATTATTCCCCCTCAATGCTTCTACACTGCAACAATAAAAAAATGCAGAGCCTTGTGATTTATCTATAATTTCATCTGGCCATAACAGTAACTGTATGGCTTGTTTAACACTTTAAATGATCATTGCACTATTCATCTTTTTCTAAGAAGACTGCAAGAAAACAAACAAAAGGAGGTAATACATAAGGAAAATAATAAAAAAAAAAACTTGTGCTTGTTAGACGAGCAAATTCATTAACATGAACTTTAAAAAGTTTTGTTTTGTTTTTGTTCCCAAGTCCTTGTTACGAGGAACGGCAACTTTCAGGGACAGTGGGAGGAAACTTACTTTGCAAAAGAGAGCCGAGTCAAAAAAATAATGCTCTGCTACAAAACAGGCACAAACATTCACAGAGAAAATGAAACAGAAATTTGTATGCTATGGATATAGCAGCAAGACAATGATAAGAGGAAAAAAAAAGAAGAAAGATACTGACTTTAAGTTCAAGGGAGATGACAGGGAGTGAAAGATGGTGAGGAGTACATAAAGGGATGGTGTGGGAGGATTGGGAAGTACACACAAGAAAGGGAAATAAATAAAAGAAAGGGTAAAAGCAATGGCTAACTGTACCAATAAGTGTATCCTGAAGGGAAACTGAGACAAGTTTAATGGACAGTTTATGTGTCTACTGTGGAGAAGTGGTGTTCAGTCTTTACAAGAACAGAGAAAACACTCAAATCACCCTTTTCCCTCATGCTGTCTTAACATTAATTTTCGTATACATTACTGGAAAACAGCCTTCCTGTCTACTCTTGTTTTCCACTCGTGTTCTTTGCTGAACATCATCTTTAGATGACTGCTGCTGATATGAACAAGACGACGCAGAGCTGACCTACAATTATGGTCTTCATCAAAAACAGAAACAGTAAAGGCTCATTTATTTTTATAGTAGAATTTTTATTGATCCTGAATAATACAGCGAAGTTACTTCAGCAATGAAAAATTCAGGACAACCATATCATACAAGATATTACATTAGCATATTCTGAATTGGTTATCTGAGACTAAAGCATCATTCGTTAGCATGTTTTATTAGTGTTTGACAGCAACATATTTTAACTGACGAAGCTGAATTCCACATCTATGTTACAGAAAAGGTTTCATTCCAGTGTTTTGCCGAGTTTGATCAAGTTCCCTTAAGTGTCACTGTTTTTAGTGTTTTGTTTTGTTTTTTCGTTTTTCAGGTGACTTTGGATCACAATCTGTAATCAGGCTGGTCTGTCTACTTTACTCTCTCTTTCGCTTATCTCAACCTTTTCTATCTGTGCAGTAATTTACCTCACTCTGGCATGAGAAGTCATGATTGTTTATATTCAAGGAGGCACCATCTTGAACACGCAGGACTCTGATTGTTTACTATCCTGCATGTGACATCACGGTTGCTCTCTTCCCCCCAGTGATGCTCCGTCTCGTCTCTGTACCGTTCCAACCAGATTGGCTGTGGGAGTGTCACAGCCTGGCCCACTTGTAGTCACAAACCAATTCCACCAAAGAGGTTCAAAGACAAATTAAACGTAATACCACTGTAACAAACTCGGCAGGCTACTATGCACTGTCAGGCATTGCGTTAGCTAGTGGAGAAACAGAGGTTTGTTTGCAACTTTTCATCCTTATCTACATGGAAATCAAGATCCAAAGCACATTCAGACATCTCAGACAGACAAGTGTAAAACCTCTGTACTAGTAAAACTAAGTTAGCATTTACAGCTGGGGAATTAACTGCAAGTTAAATGTCTGGCCGACAGAGTTTGTCTGTCTCGTTTGAGAAGAGTTTTTGAATGCAGAGGGTGGCTGTATTGTAGACTTCATCTACAGGCAAAAAAAACAACTATTGCTTTAGTACAAGAAAAACTATCAACCCCTGAAATTAATTTCAGGTATTAAAAACAAAGCTGTTCAAAGTGCTAATAAAATATATAGTGTCACTGAATCACTTGAAATGATTTATACAAAGCCTGCAACTGTATAAATACATTAATTAATCATATAAGTAAAAAAGATAATCATTTTCTTGATATCCTTATTGACAAACCACTTAATTTTAACCAGTTTATGTTAATAGCATTAACACTAATGAAAGCACCACATAAGACCAAACTTTAATAACTTTTGGATTCCACCCTTACATCACTCAATAACGGGTCAATGCAGTGCACACAGAGAACAGTGAACCCAAACACATTAAGTATTCCCTATAAAACTCACAGTTCTTGTACTCGTACTTCTGAGCTAGATTAGATATGCACTCCATATTCTTCTGTTTGGGATCATGGGGGTGAGTTAATGAGGCTCCACCGGGGTTATTCATGTGAAAAGCTCCAGTAACAGTGCTGACATTGTCATCTTTTAAAAGGCAAGTCCCATTGTTAATATGCATCCTATCACTCAATTAGGAAGGCGCGCAGACATGAGATTTACTGGTCGAAACACAAGGGAGACGCACACAAACACACTCACCAACTAAATATATTGTTCCACTTGTTTAAAACTAAATGCCACTTTTCAATATATTAGACATTACATAAAAACAGATTCATATTTTCTGACATATGGGGGAAGGGTGGTTGTTATTATGCATGACATAACACACACTGTCATACCAGTAAATACCATGTAAGGGTAATTGTGAGGGAGAATGGCCAAGATATTCAGAGCCATGATGTGAAAGCGCAACCACAAAAGTAAAGACACCAAAATAAATAGAAGTTTAACATTTACCAGCGGAGTTATGTTTATAACTGGCAAATACAAGATGACATTCTAAACTTCTCTTAGGTATTTAAATCCTTTTTGTCTTGCAGTTCTCACTGTAGAAATACGGTTTGTCTGGGTAACATAGCTACACAAAACAAACTTACTTTGCCATCAAAAGGGAAAAGATGCTTGTGCAATAAAAGCCACTTTCAGCTGCTCCCCTGTCACAAGGGTACTAATAAAATAAAGAAAAAGTTAAATAAAGGGGAATACTTAAAAATGTTGATGATAAGATAAAGGCAAATTGAGGCAAAATCTATACTTTTTCAGGTCAGCGGAGACTTAAAAAGATTAAAAACATAACAACAATGACTGACATATCCCAAATTTCCGTTAGCTGAGATTATCCGAGGGAGTGAGCATGAAAAAAGGAACTAAAATATTTAGATGCATAGGGGATATTTATTTTTCAAGAGACAGCTTTTTGATGAACATTACAATCTACCTGAAGGCACATAAAAGTTAGCTGGGTGTAGACTGGGGAGGCTGTAAGCGGCAGGTATCAAAGAAAGCTAATATTCAGAGGGCTAAAGTTAAAGTGCACCATGATAGCCAGAATGGCTCTCATCTGAGAAGAGAAGATTAAAATCAGTGGGACATCACAGCAAGGCAATATGAAGCAGGAATGAGAGGAAATTTCTCTCTCGCTGACTCACTCTCTTACAAAGATGCACACACATAATATAGTCTCCTACAATAAACCAATTACTTGTCATTAATATTTAAGGGCCTAATTTCCATTCATATGTAATATATTAAAAATGTGCATGGATGAGCATCGAAAGTGGCTGACCCACAGATATCCGCGGTGAGCTTACTGCCCCAAACAGAGAGAAATGAAGATCAGGGTGTTTTGTGTTTTATTGAGACAAATGTCCCCTGTCTGCACCAGCAATTAATGGCCTTCCTATAAAACGTGGAAAATGGCACAATTTGAGGCATTTCCTTTCCAAAACAGCCTTATTACAAGTAATAATGGACATTTAATCTGGAATGCATGATTGAGTGATTGAAATGTGAGGAAAGGTCTTGGGTAATCAAAACAATTCACCAAAAGGGAAGTATCTCTCCACTCAGACACTGATGACAATTTACAAAATGAGTATGCGGTAAAATGCCAGTTGAGATCTTGTTTTTGTGAGAGACTAGAGCTGTTAAACAATGAGGCTGAGAGTGAGAGTGGGTGTCTTTATACCAGGCTGGCCCTAGCTCCAGATGGACACCATCATGTCCAAAGAGATGGTTTCAGAAGAAAGCAGAGAAAGACGAGATAAGAAAAGAAGAAAGAAAGAGATTTCTGGAGAAGAAAAGCACAGGATAAGGATACAGAGAAAGCAGCCTTGGCGAATGGTCCCTCCTCTCAATTAACACAATCAGAAATAAACAGCCGTGTACTCCAGGGAAGCATGGCAAACCATCAAGCTTGACATCCAAACACTTTGACACAGAAAATATCAAAAGCTAATCATTGCACAAACGCTATCAATACAAGGCAGACTGTCCCTCAGTGGGCTACAATGTCTTCACTTGAGCTTAAACTCATTAGACTAAGGTCCTTATTAAACTGTGTTTATCTGAAAAGGAAGAGCTTCAGTAATAGCCCTGGGATATGTTTTTTTTTTAAAGAGCAACAAGCTTTTTCAAGGTTTTTATCAGCAAGACATATTGTTAGTAAATGAATACAGCTTAACAGGATTAAAATCATGTGAGCAGCACTTGTTGCAACACTTGCTACTGTGTTCTGTGAGCCAAAACTTGCATGTGGTGTAGCGAAGAAGCCCTGTAGGGGCTATGGCCCACAGCGTACTGGTCAGCGACAGTTTTCTTGTCTAAGAGGTTGCTGAGTGTCTGGTGAGGTGGCCGATCATGCGTGAGTGTGGCCAGGTCAGCCCTGATGTTAACAGTTATTAGGGGACTTATTAGGAAGAGTCAGAGAGCCAGCTAAACCCCCCACTGATTCCATCATTACTACCGTTGTGGCTGGGCCATTACCGCCCTGCTGCTGGGGCTTTGTAGCAGGGATTGAGAATCAGCTGGTGTGCACACCACATTGGCTCAGTGGGGAGAGTATGTGTGTGGGGTAGGGACGGCGGTAAAGGAAAACAGGTGTCGAAGTGAGGAGAACTCTTGAAGGATTTGATCTAATGCATTGTTGGGGGGGCTGCAGCCTTGTAGTCAGGTTTAAACCAACCTTTTCAGTGATGACCTTTACAGTGAGAGCACAGTTTGGTGGGGTATCAAAAAGCACTACAAAGTTAAGTGAAATATAAATACAGGTTTGGAAAAATACATTTAATTATTACTTGTTCATCTGAAATATATGTATAGCTTAGATATACTAAAAATATATATTCATATTTATATTGTATTTTCTGAGACCCTGCATGTTCTCGCCTCCCTTGTGTTTCCATGTCTGGTTTAGTCTCCCTCTCTGTGCTTTGTCTTTTATCCTCGCGTGTTTACCTAGTAGTATTGCCTCTGTGTTTAGTTCTTTGTTCTTGATATCTCGTTTAGTTTCTCTCTGTGTTTTGCATGTATCTTCTTAGATCTTCTTAGTTTAGTTACCTGGGTTCTGTTCTTGGTGCTTGTTTGTATTCTTGGGTTTTAGTTAGTTCTGCTTCACCTTCCTTTGCTGTTTTGTGTCTGTAATTGTGTTTATTCCAGGAATTTCACAGTTTTTCCTTGCCGTCCCTACGTTCCTGTCAAGTCTCCATCTGTATAACATGTCCTTGTTAGTTGCGTCCTGGTTTATTTTGATAGTCTCTTGGCTCTTTTGTTTTGTATTTAATTCTACTTCCCTTGTCCTGGTTCCCCAATGAGTCTCAGCTGTGCTTCTACCTGTTTCCTCTTCCCACTTTATTGCATGTGTATATGTTGTTTGAGTCTCCCCTTGCCCTTTGCACGTCATCCCTCATTCCCAGTGCTGTGTTCTGCCCGAGTTTTGTGTTCCGCTCATGTTCCTAGTTGTACTCCTGGTTCCAGTCCGGTCCTGTTTATATTCTGTTTCAGAAAAGTGTCTCCAGCATTAAAGCTATTTTTCTGTTCACATCCTGACACTTGAGTCCTGCATTCTGGGTCTACAACCTGCCTGCTTCATAGCATTTCACGACAGCGACAGGCTGGCGACCTGTCCAGGGTGTGCTCCGTCTCTCACCCTGTGACAGACGGGAGAAGGCTCCAGTCTATCTATATGTTCCTGTCTACAGAATGACTACAACTCATATGATATAGGAATATACAGTGCATGTAGGGATGTCAGTTGTTGTTGAGTAACCTCCTTTCTTTCTTTGTGTTGTTTCTGCTGAGAAGCCCCCCAGACATCACCATTACAAAGTGGCACATGCCCTTTGTCCATCACCAATTGATGTGGGCAATGGAGGAAACATTTTGGAATAAAGGGGGTGTGAAGTTTGCCAACATCAATCTTGTTTCAAATTGAACTGCAAAGTTCCAGCTGAATGAATTGCCTTTCAAATGCAGGAGGCCATGGCTACACACATTCAATCCCAGAGTGAATCTGATTTGATCCCAAGAGCCGTACAAAGGCGCAACACACTGATTGATAAAGCGAACTGAAAGGAGATGAGAGTAAAAGAAAAAAAAAAAAAAGAGAGCCAAGTCAATGGAGAGGAGTGTAAAGAAAAGGGGAAAAGCCAATACAGCCAAGTAAAGGCAGAAAAGATTGAATAAGACAAAAGACAGCGAGCAAAAGGGAAAAAAAACTATCTGAATGCAAAATAAATAATTCTATGTTTTAGTCCAAGTTGCTCTACAGGGCCCAACTGATGTATCATACACAATTACTTGGGTGGTTATCATAGAAAACAGAGATTTCTATGATAACATATTTTTTCAGCTCTTTGTGGGGGTGGTAACATTGTCTGATCACAAACCACAAAATGGTGCCAAAGGTGAAATCTATGACTTGACATCGGTGTCCATGGTTGTAACACATTTTCAGCTCTCAGAAAAACATGCTGCATTCTTCCCGCAGCAAAACAGAATATAGCACAGGAAGGCTGATACAATCAGGATAAATGCTCTTTCCTCTATATGAGCCGCAGAAGACACAGAGCCATTCTAATTATTTGAAATGTGAATTAACACTAACTTGTTTTGCAAATAAACAAGTAACACCATCACGTTAAACCTTGTGGATAAAATAGCTGAATTATGCTGCTGTAACAGTAAGAGCCTTAAAACATTACATTTGTGTATGTTTGATTGATGATTCCTAGATTTTTTTTTTTTCATGATTCCTTTAAAGGTCTTTTTTTCAATTTTTGTAGTATTTTTTCTTTGCAATCCTTACTTTATGAAATTACTGACACTTGTAATCACAATAAGATATCACTGGAGAGCACTGATTTATCATTATCATACTATATACATGTTATATTACACACTATGTGCCTCAAAAGATTACAATGATCTAAAATCCTACTTGTAAACCACAAAAAAGATTTTTCCTAAAGCGTAAAATAATGCTTCAAGTATGACTTGGTCAGTTACCCATCTATGGCCTCAAAGTACCAAAGAAGTGACTTACAAGTTAAGTTTTCAATCAAGCCAGAGAACCATCTTATAATAAATGACAAAGAAAAAAAATAGCCACATTAAAGGCCTGAAGCCAAGCTTGAAATCCCTCTTGATTATCATTTCCTTTTCTTGGTAAAACTCATTAAACAGTAAGACTCATAAAAGCAGCAGGGGAGATGACAGTCTTGCATTCTCAGTTGTTTTAGAGGCCTCTGAGCGCAATAAGCATCTGAAAATTGGGGGCTGTTAAAGTGATTCTTTTTTTTTTTTTTTTACTGCCAAAGTGTTGTTCTTCAACAATGCAAGTAACAAGCAAGAATCCCAAGAAACGTGGAGATAACAGAAGCCTTTTTTGCACCATTTTCTGAGGGCAGCTCTGCAGGGAAGGCATTTACACCTGCTTGCCTCATCTTTCACGATACACTAGGTCCCCAAAGTGTGCTTTACTTATAAATATCCACATCTTGTGGCAAAGACGGAGGTACCACAAAGAAGCAAGGAAAAAACAACAAGTGTGTGTGTGTGTGTGTGTGTGTGTGTGTGTGTGTGTGTGTGTGTGTGTGTGTGTGTGTGTGTGTGTGTGTGTGTGTGTGTGTGTGTTATTAAAAAAAAAAAAAGCTGAGATATTGCCTGGGCAATATCCCAGACAAATGAAGTCGGTTTTCACCAGTGACTTGTTTGTCAAATCAGCACAAAGGATTTATGGTCCACAGCTACAATGAGAGGTTACACTGAGAGTACAAGACCTCAGAAATTAATCTTGCAAGTGCTGGCCGCGACACCTGAACCCCCCCAAAACTCCTTTAAACTGCACCATTCTCAGTTAAACTACTGGACTTGAGATAAAGGAAAACTTTACACCCATATAGGTGAAATTTAAACCAAATTTAAGACAAGATTTTTTTTTTGGACATAATATTTCATTTTAAAGCACGCTTATCCTCAGATAGAACTGAATGAATCATGAAACACAGAAAAGCGGAAAACAAATGAACTACTATCTCATTTTAGTAAAATCCCATCTAGCACCTTTTCTGCAGTACCATCCAGATCAAAGCCCTTCGCATTGACTTTCAACTTCACTGTAGAGGGGGGTTGGGGGGTGGAAGATATACAACATTAAACAGCATTTTTCATTCATGAGCAAATCATGTTCTGTTTCAACAATAGAGGAAAAAGAGCTGATTCAGTGAAGCCGCTGCAGGGGTAATTGATAGGGATCCAGCAAAGGTAACTCCCGGGGGAAATGCTGGATCATGAATTCTTACCCTGCCAACGGGAACAAGGACTATCTATAGACTTTTTTTTAAACCCCAGTGGGTGAGAAAGTGGCTTTAATAAAGAATTTAAAAGGACATTTAAAGCTGAATTAAAGCCATGTGTCTGTGAAACTAAAAAAGGTTAAGTTATAATTTATTTTAAGAATCAATCTGAAATTATTTTTTTTACCGCACTCTGCAAGCATAGTGCTGATTTACACTTAATATGAACACTTTCTTCCTCAATGACAACTAATTAATCCAATAAAAGAAAACAATGAAAAATAAATAATAAAATAATTATTGCAGAAAAAAAAGGTTTTACTTCAATTACATGAGCTGAGTTATAGAATACATGTTAAAAAAAAAAAAATACAATGCCTGGCAGATATCCCCTGGTGAAAGATGAGAAGGGAGTGGTATGACTGTTGGTCCTATCCCTGTCACTTCATTAAGCTTTGCAATAACTGTTCTTTCCAGCCCACATTCTCCTTCCATCTGTATTATGCTGGTAAATCACCTTGCGGCAGCCAAGGGAAAATTGCTATTTATTTCACAGTACAAAAAAGAGATGACTCTCGTTTGTAGACCTGGAGGCTATGAGAAAGACGGAGCAAGAAGCTGCTGCCAGGCTGACTAGTGTCCAAACAGATGGTGGGTATAAGAGAAAAGTTGGAGGATTCTGTATAGTTATGTCCACACATGCTGACAGAGCTCCGATTTGACTGTTCTGCGCTTGACAGGACTCTGACTTCTCCCCTCCCACTGCTGCTAGAATTAGAGGGGTGTGCTGCACACACATAAATGCACAGACACACATGCACACACTCACTGTCAAAGAAGTGGAAAACACTCAAATTGTCATGGGAGGAATACATCAAGTGCCTTCACACACACCCTCTTCCATATAAAAACAAGCTTGCTCTGCACTGCTTGTGTTGTTCATCAGCAAGTTAGGTAGCCTGGTTGTGTATCTGAGAAACAAACTGGCCGGGACAAGTAAATTCCCAGAGCTTCTTTCATCAAAGCCTCTCGTCTTCCCTCATGGAAGATTGGTCTACTGGACTGGAAAAGGCAAGAACCAAACCAAGCATGGCTGCTCTTGATTCACACATATATGTACAAGTTCAAGTTTGTGCACGTCCACATGCACAAAAATAAAAACCACTGATCTGAAACTACTCAGTGGGTACAAACAACAAACACAAAGAGGAGCTACTTGGCATTTTAACTTTCTCGTAGACATAAACACAGCGCAAAAAGCACTGGTACTCCTAATTGGCACAGAGATCGGACTTAACAGAAACAGTGTCAAAAGTGACAATTTTCTCAGTTTCAAGATAATTAACATTCAAGTGAGAAAAGAGGCTAAAGCAAGCATATGTCTGTAGATTAATTAAGGATGGGGTGGAGAAAGATGACACCTCCTTACCTTTACTCTGTGAGGAGAAGCAGAGGGAAAGCTGAGCAAATAGGTCAGGATTCTCAAACTTCTCTTCTTTGACTTTGATCCAGAAGCAATTCTCTGCCATTTCCTGAGGCACTATCTGCAATGACACAAGGATTCCATTATCACCACAATCAGAAACCGTCATTCCACCAACCTGCCACTCAAAAGTTCTTCTCACTGGAGATGGAGTTTCTGAGTGTTTTTCTGTGTGCGGCCACACACATGCCCTTGAGTGGCTTCCTTAGCATCTGAGTGACAAAAAAAAACCAAACAAACACAGAATAATAAAAAAAAGCAACAAGAGAACCTGAGATATAAATTAATTTTGTATATGAGAATTCGCATGAATATGGTCATGTGGAACTAACATCATAGGAACCACAATGCTGCTTAGTAAACAAGAAAATGTAGGAGTGTAAAGGGAGATTCTGACACAAACACCAATATGTATGCCATTAGCCTACTTCCATTGCACGTGTTAAGTGCCATGAGATCTCCTAAAAGTTCTGCATTTGTGGCCTTTTGTCAAATGCTTGAACTTGCACTTGACCTAGTGCAAAGCTGCCAATAACCATCTTCAAAAACACAGTAATTAAAAAAAAAAAAGAGGTATAATTAAACAGTCATGTTAAGTTCCACCTAATACTGTACAATCACTCTCAAGGCCATATAGTAACAGTATAACACTGTTGCAGAATCAATTTTTAGCTTGCTCTGGTATCAAGGATAGATAACAAAGTGCCTCTGTGCTCTTATTTGCTCTTATTCAACCCACTCAAAATCAAACATCTCACACACACACACCCACACACGCACATTTTTTTTTTTTAAATTGGCCTATTCCTATAACAGCTATTTCATATGAGTTACAACAAGAACAAACAAAATTCAATAATGCAATAAAACTAAAACTTCAAATACTGTAATACTATAATAAGAAAATATATAATAGCAATAATAATAGTAATAAAACATTGGTTCTTCATTTAAGATGACTTAAGGACTTAATGTCATTTATGTCAATGTCAATTTTATTTCTAGAGCACATTTAAAAACAACAAGGTTGACCAAAGTGCTTCACAGGCTAACTACAAAATAAGCAAGATAGATCATAGATCAATAAAATAAATAAAGTAAAACATAAAAACAAACAAATACAATAAATATTACTAACAACAAACTAAAGCCAAAGACATTATAACACAAAACCTGATGGGACTCAAACTGAACTTGAATTAAAAGCCAAGGTAAAAAAGGTCAGTTTTAAGATGGGATTTAAATGACTGTATAGACTCTGCAGCATGACTATCAAGTGGCAGATTATTCCAGAGTCCAGGGGCTGCGACAGCAAAAGCCTTATCCCCTCTATGCTTAAATCGAGACCTCAGCTGGACTAAGAGCATCTAGCTAGATGATCTCAGAATTATATAGGTTGAGCAGCCTGGCCAGATAGCTGGGTGCCATTCCGTTTAAAACGTTAAAAGTAAGTAAAAGAATCTTAAAATCAATACGAAATTGAATGGGGAGCCAATGTAAACCTGCCAAAACTGGAGCGATGCGATAATGTTTTCTAGTACCTGTCAAAAGATGTGCAGCAGCATTTTGGACTAACTGCAAACGATGGCGAGATGACAGTTCAAGACCCGAATACAGAGAATTGCAGCCGTCCAATCTAGAGGTGATGAATGCGTGAATATGTTTTTTGAGGTACTTTGGAGGAAGACAGGATTTTGCTTTGACAATGAATTGTAACTGACAGAAACTGGTCTTCACAACTGTGTTCACTTGCTTCTCAAATTTAAAGGAACTATAAAAAAAAAAACACTCCAAGATTTCCGACCGTCGAGGAACAGTAGGAAGCAAAAGAGCCAAGGCCATCAATTACCTTATCCACAGAAATACGACTTCCAAATACAATAGTTTCTATCGTGTTTTCATTTAAAATTTTTTGTTTAGCATTGTCACTTGTTCTTTTAGCTCTTAATTAAATTACTGTTTCAAAATACATGTGCTTTTTTAAAATTACTTAAATAATGTAAGGACATGAGCCTTCTGTGTGTTGTGAATGTGGAAGCCATTGAAAATTTGCAAAATTGTGTGTGCTGACCAGTGGGGTCCCACACAGCATCCACAATTACATTTGTTGGCATTGGACTGTCCATTACATCAAAAACAAAAAAAAACATATAAGGTTCTCATCTCATTTTTATCACATGCTGGCTATGACTTTTGTGTGCCAGGACAGTCTTTGACACAACCAGCCCTTTAGAACTTGGTGCTATCAATAAAAAGCATGTATTAATCAAAGCACATCCAAAGTCCGGCAGTGACTACTTTAATTACAACTTTATTAATACTGAGTAATAAAGATGTGTATAACCCTAAAAGTCTTGTCACAACACTCACAAGTCTGGGAAGTCACAGATTTCAGGTGGCATACTTCTTTTTCCTTTTTTTTTTTTTAAATAATAAATGAAACTAATAGAAAAATATTTAACCAATTATCAAATAAACTAAAAGGTTTCATCTGAAGGAAAACAGCACAACAAAACAGCTTAAGCTTTAGAAATTGCCATTTTTCCTGCTCCTGCCTTGTGCTAAGTCAAAGTAATGACATGAAACAGTCTAACCACAGTCCATCTTTCTCTTAAGTGAGGTCCTGAATTGCAGGTAAACAAAGCCCGAAAGACACTATAAAAGCTTAAGAATTAGTCACACTTTTTTTTCATGACCAAATTCAAAGATATTCCTCACCTGTCAAATTGAAGCACACAAATTCATAAAAATTCACACAAAAAAAAGCTTTTTTCTTCTTTTTTTTAAAGAAACATGGGCCTGGAACAAAATTAGATGAATCAACATTTGTTTTCTAATTTTCTTAATATTTTGTTTAACATTTAGCCCTGTAAATGACTCTTGGCTTTCCCCTGCTGGGTCTGAGCAGAGAAGAGCAGAACAGAAATTACATCTTTGTGTGTGTGAAAAAGAACTTATTGCAACTTGAACTAAGCTTGAGCTTAAAGATGAGCTGCTTAGAAGTGCTCTGTCCAACAGATTTACTCATCGTTTTCCATGTATGTTTTTTTTTACATTTTCTATTCTGGCATTCTCATATGCTTATCCACTACACAATTATCATTGTGTGATTCTGTCCCCTTCTGTGAATTGCCACCTTATTGTGGTGGAAGACTTTGTGTGTACCAGTGATCCCCAGAGCTATGTTGTTGGGGGCTTTTACTGGTTGGGTCTTCGAAGGCAAATTGCCAGCAACTACTGTGATTGGCTTGTTCAGTACTGTTTATTCCTCTTATGCATTTCCAGATGCTTTTTTTGCTACAGTTTTTTAATTTATCCATGACAGAATAACAACCATCACCTCAATATAAGGAATAATTATAGCCCTAAACAGAAGGCCCCAGTACACCACCAACACATTCATGTTTCAATTCATTTTTCACCACTTGGCAACACACAGATGAGGAAAAAACTCTAGTTATTGGCGACTCTGTTTTGAGAAACGTGAAGCTAGTGACACCACCAACCATTGTTGATTGTCTTCCAGGGACTAGAGCAGACAACAAAGAAGGAACCCTCAAATCTGCTGGCTAAGGATAAACATAGATTTGGTAAAATAACAGTTCATGTCAGCAATAATGACACCCGCTTACAGCAATCTGAGATCACAGGTTAACATTGAATCGTGTGTAACTTTGCCAAAACAATGTCAGACTCTGTAGTTTTCTCTGGGCCCCTCCTTTTCTCTGGAACAGGAGTGACATGTTTAGCCATGTGTTCTCCTTAAATTACTGGCTGTCTGAGTAGTGTCCAAAAAAAAAATGTGGGCTTTACAGATAACTGGGAAACCTTCTGGGGAAAACCTGGTCTTGTTAGGTGAGATCCATCCCACCTTAGATGGAGCAGTTCTCATTTCTAGAAATCTGCCCAAATGTGACTATTCAGAGTTCTTTCCCCCTGTCACCCCTCACCCCCCACAGAGACTATCTCTGCTCCCAGACCACCAAAAAAAAACAAACCAAAAATCAGCAAAAAAAAAAATTAATTTAAGCATAACAAAGAAAGAACAACATGGCATCCTCAATCCTACAAAGGAATAAAACTGTTAAATGTGGATTATTAAACATTAGGTCTCTTTCTTTTAAGTCCCTGTTGGTAAATTATTTAATAATTGATCAACATATTGATTTGTTCTGCCTCACAGAAACCTGGTTACAGCAGGATGAATATGTTCGTTTAAATGAATCAACACCCCCAGGTCAGAATGTTCAAAGCACAGGTCAAGGAGGAGGAGTAGCAGCAATCTTCCACTCCAGCTTATTAATCAACCATACACCCAGACAGTTTTAATTTATTTGAAAGCCTGACTTTTAGCCTTGTACACCCTAATTTGAAAACTCAAAAACCTGCTTTATTTGTTGCTATCTATCGTCCACTTTAGCATCCATGTAGATGCTGAAAATGACAGCCTCAACACTGTATTTAATCTATTATTAGACTCAATTGGCTTCTTTCAAAATGTAATTGAGCCCACCCAGCACTTTAATCACACTCTGGATCTTGTTCTCACATATGACATAAAAACTGAATATGTACCCCTGCCTGGGGCAGGGGTCGGCTGGTGGTTAGACAGCCAGGATGGTAGTGTCCTGGGTTGCTGTTGGCTCTGGAGGACGCCTCACTTTGAAGGACAGGTCGATGTGAATGGGTGTGTGACTTTTTGTGTCCTTGCACGGTTTCCTGGGGCCCCAGGGCCCTGTCCTCGGCTCATGTCGAGATGGCCAGTTGCCTCTGGTTCTCTGGGGCTCTTGCCCTTTGGCCATGAGGGCTCCATCTAGGGCCTCCTCATTCCTCTTCCGGGATGTGCACGTGGTTCCCATCGGGATGTGTGCCCTCAGGTCTTCAGTGCTCTTGGGAGGGGTGTGGACAGCCTGGGTCTGCTGGGTATTTTTCTACCTCTGGCTCTTGGGGGGCATTGTTTCAGCTTCTTACCCTCATTATCAAGTACGTTCATGACACAGATACAGATAATTCACACACACACTCTCTCTCTTACACACACACATGCATAACCAACACAACAAGATTCTTAGTTTGTGTATGCATTTAGCTTTCTGTTTTGCTTTAGTTTTTTAGTGCTGTTTGTTTTTTTTATTGTGTTTTCTTGCAGATGCAGCAGTTGATGACCCAGTGTGTTTTTCTGCTTGCGCTGTCTTGTTTTTTCTCCTATTTTTTTCCCCCTTTTTCTCTTCTCTCTCAGTCTTGTTTTTTGTCTTCCTGCCTGTCGGCTCTGGTATTCCTGTGTTGCACATGTACCCATGTGAACGATAATAAAATGAATAAATTAATAAAATGAAATAAAAAAGAAAAACATTAATGGGACCCTCTAGACAGTTTATAGACCTCTTCTTGTAAAACCAAATGTGTTTGGCACAACAGTGAATTTAGATCATGATTCTGAGTGCAAAAGCTGCCAGAAAGGACAGATTATTAAAAAAAAGAAAAAAAAAAACTTAAAAAAAAAAAAAGCACAGGCACCAATTCTGGCAATTATGTAGGTTACACTGTAGCCTCTACAAAGATTCAAAGCCTTACTGGGGTCCCAACTTGGAGCCAGGCCTGGGGAGGGGCTCAAGGAGGAGCACCTTGTGGCCAAGTCTAAGTCCATGGGGCCTGGTTGGGTGCAGCCCAAAAGAGGTAATATGGGCCGACCGTCTTGTGGGCTCACCAACTGCAGGAACACCGTAGGGGTTGGGTGCAATGTGTATCGGGTGGCAGTAGAGGGCAGAGGCCCTGGCAGTCTAATCCCAAGGTACTGAAACTAGCTCTTGAAACCTGGAACATCACCTCTCTGGTGGGGAAGGAGCCTGAACTAATGCATTGAGAGATGCCAGCTAGATATAATAGGTCTCACCACAATGCATGGCCTGATCTTATCCCAAGTGATGGTCTATTTTTGGACTTCTCTGCCAACCACAGATTGTCTATAATGAACACCATGTTCGAGCATAAGAGTGTTCATAAATGCAGATGGCACCAGGACACCCTATGTGACAGGTCAACGATTTATTTTGCAATCAGATCATCATCAGATCTGCAGCTGCATGTTCTGGACTCTGGTGAAGAGAGGACCTGAGCTGTCAACTGATCTCAACCTGGTGGCCAGTTAGATCAGGTAGCAGGAGAGGATACTGGACAGGCCTGGCACCCCCAAATGTACAGCGAGGGCATGCTGGAATTATCTGGCCACAAGATCTTCAAATCACACTTCTTGTAGAACTTCAACAGCATTCCAAGGAAGGCTGGGGACATGGAATCCAAATGGGCCATGTTCCACAACTTTACTTTTGAGGCCGCTGCGAGGAGCTGCACCTGCAAGGTGGTTGGTGCTTGTCATGACGATAATCCCCAAATCAGATGGTGGACACCGGAGGAGAAGGGAGCCATCAAGCTGAAGAGGGAGATCTACCAGGCCTTTGTGACTCCAGAGCCGGCTGACAACTTACTAGCAAGCCATGCTGAAGTAGCTGAAGTAAAAACTTGAGTGTGGTAGGATTTTGATGAAGCCATGGACCAAGACTTTAGGTCAGCTCTGAAGCAATTCTGGTAAACTATCAGCAACTCAGGAGGGAAAACAATGCTCTACTCATTCTGTGTACAGTGAGGATGGGATGGCGCTGGCTTCAACTGAAGATACAGTCAAGGGGTGGAAAGAATACCTCAAGGATCACTTCAATCCTACTAACAAGCCTTGCATAGAGAAGCAGAATCTGGTGGCAAGGGGTATGATTCGCCCATCACTGGGGGTGAGATCACTGAGGCAGTGGGATTCCAAGATACTTGTAGCTGTCCTCGGTGACTGCACTACCAGAAGGCAATGTTGCCTTCTGGTAGTGCAGTCCCCTCAGTTCTGACTACCTTCCCTCAAATTTGTTACCACGTGACTACATTTCTCCAGTCTGAATGACATTCTGATGTCATTGTTGTAGATCCTAGTAGTGTGAATCAGTGAATCAATATCTCATTGACTCCTGGCATACAGCTTGATGTCATCCATGTAGAGGAGGTGGCTAATGTTTGCTCCATTCCTTAGTCGGTATCCATGAAAACTGTCTTTTCCCTCCCCCTTCATTTTTTTATACAACCAAATCATAGTCATTCCTAGCAGTCCTATGCCTCTGTCTGCTGCACACAGGGAAGACTGACGACTCATGTCCCACTTAATCGACACAAGAGACACAGATTGTTTTTCCTCAGGTGGTTATGAATTTCATTTGCATCACCAAACTACATTTCCTATGGAGGCAAGGTTAACGCTCCTTCACATTAACCTGTTTCTGTACACTTCAGAAGCAATGGTCATTTGTGCAACACTGCATGCACACAAATCATAAAACGCAACCAAGCCACATAGATATTTCACAAGAAAATGACTAATCACATCTAAAATATCAAGGCAAAAACAAACACACAGGCCTGCCTAGTATAAAGAAGCAAACTGCTGTTTCCCCCTACTGTTTACACAATGAGCATGACATCCCATTATTATTAATCTTACTTACTGTTCAGGAAACTCCCACACAAAGTCAAACATTTGCATACTTGCCATTTTAAAGAATTCTTAAGGTGACCAATAATTCAAACACAGAGCACCACCTCTGTGCTTTTGTAGCACAGTAATTACTGTTAACTTGCATTTTCATGTTGTTTGCTCTTTATGCCTGTCATTTGGTGGCATGTGG
Organism: Archocentrus centrarchus; assembly: GCF_007364275.1. Taxonomy (NCBI): domain Eukaryota; kingdom Metazoa; phylum Chordata; class Actinopteri; order Cichliformes; family Cichlidae; genus Archocentrus; species Archocentrus centrarchus. Next base: position 9,702,245 of record NC_044355.1, on the reverse strand, counting down.
TTGAATTAATGCTTAATGATATGGAAGAAAAATATACATGACTTGTTTAAGCATTGTAAAATAACAAGCACATGAATAGATAATGTCAACAGCCTTCAAAATTAAATTTTAAAGTAGCTTGATTCTACAAAACTATTAAATGTATCTTGTACATTATGTCAAATGAACTAGTCTGATATTTTGTTTGCAGTCACTAATTTCAGACTAAAACACAAGGTCACATAAGTATCAGTAAAGACCCATTAAATTAATCCTGAGAACTCCTGGGGCAATGGATAAATTATCTACGGTAAAATACAGTGCAAATGATAGAGAATGTCCTATTGAAATTATATTCAAATGTGATGGAAAATTACACAACCAAGTCTTCATTCAATTATGCTAAGAATGTGCAAATCCAAGGACATTTGAGCAGTGAAAACTGTTTACTGTTGAATCCTTTGAAATGGGTGCTGAGTATGGAATAGAGTGGCCTGTGGCTCAACGGCTGTTTGACTAGATTAGAATTATTTTAGTTTGAACCTTCAACTTTACACTTTATCATGGTGCAGACCTAAAAAAAAATATCAAGAAACATCTAAAGCCACTGAAAAATGTTTGTAAGTATGATTGTAAATAAAATGCAAATTAACTTATGGAAAAAAATTTGGAAGTGTAAGATTGAGTTCCTTACACTCTCAAGATATTCATACTATGAGTGAACATGAGAAAATCTATTACAGCAAAAGAATACTCAGATTGCTATACCTTGGTCCAGTTGACCCTCTTCATCACAGTTTCAGGCTTGTAGACCTTCTTGGGCTCCAGTCCATAAGGCAGCTTGACAACAGGCAATCCAGGAGGTGGTGGAGGTCCTGGTGGGCCCCCAAAAGGGGGTGGAGGAGGTGGAGGCCCACAACCAGGGGGTGGCGGGGGAGGCGGAGGTCCACCACCTGGTGGTGGAGGTGGAGGTGGAGGTGGTAGTGTAATGCAAGCATGGCCAGGAAGAGGTGGTGGAGGGGGAGGAGGGGGAGGACCACCACCAGGTGGGGGAGGAGGAGGTGGAGGTGGTGGAGGAGCTCCTGCAGCTCCTGGTAGTGCTCCAGTTGCAGTAGGGCCTGCAGCAATCTACAAATACAGAAAATAAATATCAATGACAGCCCACATATTAATTTAAGTTACATTTCATTTAATTAAATCTGCTGTTCCTAAAACACTTAAGAAACAAGGACAGTGCAGTGCAAACCGCCAGTCTTACTTTTAGTGACAGCCTGCTCTACCGACTCAGCCACATCTACCTTGGTTTACTGAATGCATTCCTATAATATCCCTGCAACTTGCTACTAGAGTTAACTGTGCCCAACTATATATATATATATATATATATATATATATATATATATATATATATATATATATGCAAATGCTGCAAGTACACCCTAGCTCTGACAGGGTTTGCTTTTCAGAGCTGATTAGAAAGCCAGGCCTTACCAAATAGGATTTCTTTCCATTTCCAAAACCAATTCTGTACTATTTAAATTCTCCCTACTCACTTGATTGTGTGCTTAAAATGCAATTGGCTTCATATTTAAAGACATTACATATTGTTTCATTACATAATAGCACTGGTGGATTGTTTATTTGATACAGAATTAAAAAGGTGTTCTTCACGGAGTGTTTTTTTTTTTTTTTTTAAACACAGATTGCCCAGAGCCTCTCAGTAAAAATCCACATCCAATGATTACATGTCTGTCAATCTCAAGCCCTCTGTGGCCCATTTTCTCTTTTAAGATTAATATGAGAGAATGGAAGCAAATTAGTTGCTAAATTAGAGTGCAGTTGTTTCCATACAGAGGGGCCCTCTGAGTATGCATCTCTCTATCCTCCTCTCGGATCTACCCTGTAATAAGCCCACTGTTCCATGGAACTCTTGGGAATCTCATACCATTGCCGCAAGCGTATTTTTCCTTGGGATTCAAAATAAACATCCTCAAAAATTGTACAGTGTATAAATGCTTGTCCATTTTTACCTTAAAGCAAATAAGGTTATTATTGTGCTGCAATTATGAAGCTCACACATGATTTGCATGCAGTTCATAATATATAAACCCACTGTATATATCTGAACTAAACTTAGAACAAAAGGTAAGGAAATTTGTCTTTGGTCGATTACTTCTTTGTTGTAACAGTGCTTCTTGGCAATAAATCTCATACTGTTGGAAAGTCTGTTTATTTCCCCTTAAATCATGTCATATTTGTAAGAAAAATGCATTTGTGGGTTGCGCAGCAGAGTTGAGTAAGTAGTTTGCGCCCATGAACTTGTCAAATTTTCTCTGCCAATGCCAAACAGCTTATTCTGCTATCGACTCTTGCTTGGTGTTTTTTATTGGATTGAATGACTGAAGTTTGAAGAAACAACACATACTGGCAATTTAAAAATATGTTAATTTAACAAACAGGGGCCTCATCAGCATGTAGAAGAACCATACACAGCCACAACAGCCTGGCAGCTCCTCCTCATGCTGGTCACCAGGTTGGTCACGCACTGCTGTGGGATGGCATTCCACAGCATTGCATTTGTTGCAACTGACCCAGTGTGGCTGTGTTAGTCACTCTGGCACAAACAGCACGTCCAAGCTGATCCCACAAGTGTTAAGTGGGGTTGAGGTCAGGGATGCAGGCAGACCATTCCATCCTCTCCACTCCCAAATTCTGGAGGTTGTCTCAGATAAACCCCATTCTGTGGTGGCGAGCATTGTCATCTTGGAGGATAGAGTTTGGTCCCAGACTGTGGCGATATGGGGTTGCCACTGGTTGCAGAATCTCATCTCAATATCTCTCTGCATTGAGAGTGCCTCAAGACTTGGGGTACCATATGCTCAAAACAAGAGTCAATAGCAGAATAAGCTGTTTAGCATCTCAGAAGATTTGGCAAGTTTTTCCTGGACACAACTTTGCTGCTCAACCCACATATATATTTTCTTTACACACGTGGCACCATTTAAGGTGAAATAAACAGGCTTTACAATGGTATAAGTTTTATTGCCAAGAAGCACTCTTACAACCAAACACAAATGTCCTTACTTTTTGCGCTAGGTTTAGTAAACAGAGGTTTATGGTATGTGTGCAAAAGCCATGATTACTTGTAAAAATATAGTGCAAATTTTACTTTTTTCTTCAGATCTAGTATGTGTATTTGGCAGTATATTTTATTAAAATGTACCGTGCTGCATTTGATATATTTTTATTGATGTTACTCTACCAGAGCCCATCTGGAGCTCTGTGTAAAGTAGACAACCAATCTAATACAAAATCTAACCCATCCAAATGGATTCATACTCTTCTGAACTCAAAGGGGAGGTCAGCGTGACAGGTAATTAACTCTGAATGCTGTGTGATTAAATCTTTGCCCAATCTCATCTCTGATAGAGAAATTCAATCACAAGTGTTTACTTATGAAAATTACATTAAACAAGCAAGCAGTGTGTGTGTTTCAAAACAACAATGAGATTTTCAACTTTCAACTTATATATTCTCTCCTTCCCCCACCCCCCCACCATCTTCCCTACACATGCACACAGGATATAAAGCATGTTATTTATTTTTGATTAGTGACATTAAGAGGCAAAGCACTTCAAAATCCAATATGCACATAATTAATTTATATTTCATAAATATCATAAGTACTTTTGTATCAAATTTACAAATTCACAAAAACTGCAGTCAGTTGTACCATGTTATGTATGCATATAAAACATGTAAAGAGAACATACTGTAGGGAACATAAGATCAGTCCAACAATCAGAGTTTTCTCCAACAAAAGATTTAAAGCACCACAAACTAATTATATTGAAATACACTTGGATTTGCGGGTGATTAAATTTGAGATTATGTCAAGGGCCACGCATGCAACGAGGACACCCACCTTGGCTTCAGATTCCCTGATGAGTCTCTGAGCCTCTTTGAGCTTGTCTTTTTCAATAGTTAACTGTGTAGATACAACATACGCACGCAAACACACAGGCCGCACATACACACCATGGGAACACATACATCACAAGAGGCACAGAGGGCAACAAAGAGGCACAAATGGGGGTGGGTTAGATTGACAGAGAAGAGGAACACTAGTACAATAGAACAGGTACATTACTCACACCAAACACAATCAAGCCAGGAAAAACAACAAGGACGTCCTTTACACAGTTAATGACTATGGTAGTACAGTGTTATATTCCCATTTTATCTGAACGAGCCATTTGATGTGCAAAAGGAAAAGTAGGGTGTACTGTACTTTTACACTGAAAATAACATCTAATCTTTCTTCAAAAGAACATTGGCGTAGAGCAATGACTGCATGAAAGGAACAAGGCACAGCATCACTGACAGTTGGTGTACCTTCAAAAACCTAATTCTATTTCAATTTTTTCTCTTTCTGGCATCACAAAATAGATTTCAACCCAACACTCTTAGATGTGTGATGGGCATTGATTTCACTGTGCAGCCTTTGTTTTAGAAATGTACCGATTTTGCTTTGATATTTCACTCCAGGCAACTTTGCTAAAAGAAAGAAGATAGGAATATATTCCAAAGTAACTAAAAATCTCATGATTTTATGGAGTTATTCCTACAAAACAGCTCTTACTATGAACTGTAGAGAACTAAATATTGAATGTATGTAATGGAAGAGGAAATAGAAACTTTTAGCTGGGTGGCTTAAGAAGAGTTTTTATTGTGAAAGAATTGTATATAATGGTAGTGAAGCGAAATATTCAAAGCAAAGAGAAATGCTACTTTATACTTCATCCTCTGGGATTAAAAGTTAGATCTAAGTTTTAAAAAAGCAGGTTGTTTCCACTGCTTTCTGAGAAGACCAGATGTTTATAATAAGAGCATGTGTAAGGATACAAGGATATACTGTACAGATTTGAAAACAATACATTTAACTGGCTAAATACAAAGGCACACATAATATTTTTTAAAGGCACACATAATATTTACTACACTGTAACTTCTGCAGGCATTATCAGCTCAGTAGAATTCTATAATCAGTCAAGGTAGAAGGCAGCTTGGCAGCAAAAGGCAGAGAAAGTAGTCTACTACACCTCCAGTTGCTCTTGGGGCCATGCTGGGTCAGCTACAAGATCCCCAGGTTGTTAAAACCTATTAATGGGATGGCACAGAGTTTTCCAGTCTACCACTGCAGTGCTACATTATTCATCAAATCTGGAGCCAATTCAGTGAATAGCTTCCCTTTTTTTGCCTTGAATGGTTCCATGCTAAGGTTCCGGGAAAGGTGGATGAATTACACTTCGTTGTGATTTCGAAGTCCTTTTTCTAATGTTTACAAGCAGAATTTCCACTCAACTCAATTGGGAAATAATCAAACAGCCACATCAAACAGACTGCTTGTTACAATGCCAAAGTTTCTGAAGAAAGACTCATTAAATGTGCTGGTTCACAAACAAGGTGAAGAGAAGCAACTCAGGCATGCATATGTTTTAATATCTGACAAGAATTCGGTGTAGGAGATGAAAGGTTAGCATTAGCTCCCACTTCATTCATATTCAGTAAAACGGCAGTAATCGCACAGCTGCTTTGATGGGCAAGCTGAATGCGTATCCTCACACCGATTTAAAGGTTCTGCGCACTCACAGTTAATGACTTTTCTACAGTACTAGTATCGTGTCAAGGAAAAAACACTCTTACAGCCCAGTCTTCCTGAAGTAACAGAATCTCATCTGTCTGAGAGGATTACATTGCTGTTTGAGTTCTTATTACAGAACAGCATTTTTTTTTTTTTTGTAGGTTTCTAAAAAAAGTATAGCAAGTGTGGTCTTCTTGTACAAAAATTGTACAGTATAGAATGTAGTTATGTCAGGCTGAATAGGGAATAACCTAAAGTTCTTACAGCAACACTCATGTAATTTCTGCCAAACAAATTACATGTTTCCCTGCTGAGGTTAATGTTTCCGCAGCTCTCCAGCAGTAGCTGCTCTTTGAAGGAGCATTCAGACAAACAGAGAAAGAGAGAGTTTGACTCTCCAGGGCTTCTCTGCTTTACGCTACGTGTTAATGCACCACAGTCAGCCAGTCTTCAAAAGACACAGGCCTGCTATGGGTAGGTGAGGGAAAGGTGTGTTATAGTGCAGAAAACGCATTGTTAAAAGCTCATACAAGGGAAGGAGGGCAGGTAAAGGTAACACAACCTGATGCAAACAAAGGCAGAGCAAGGAGAAAAAGGCTAAGCAGGGGAGATGGTGATTATCGAGTGATTGAAATGGGCATGCAGGGCTCAGGAAAAGAGTGAGTGATGAACAATAAGAAGCCAAAAAAAAAAAAAAAAAAATCAGCCTATTTGAGGTGCCTATTATCTGACCAAACCTTTGACTGCACACATTTATAAAGACTCAGTGGACACAGGGATTGCACAGAATTAATATAGGAGACAGTTGTCTTTTCATATAGATGTCACATGCAGATCTAAAGGTAAACAACATATCCTTTTCTGGTCAGCTAGTCAGTAAAGACTAAGGTGTGCAGATGTTTGCTGCAGTGCACTTCCTATTATATGCCCTAAACGTACAGTGATGGTAAAAATTTATAGGTTTTACATATCAGGACATAATAAAACATTAGTTAATCCTTACCAGGTCTCAAAATTAGACTCTAGAATACTTTAAGATATAGAAGAGTTCATGGTCGACTTCATGACTGCAGTTTTCCCAGGTGCTGTGGCTGCAACGCAAACCCAAATCATCATCCCTCCACCACAGTGCTTGGTATGAGGTGTTTGTGCTGATATGCTGTGTTTGATTTTAAGTAAACATGGCGCTGAGCATTATGATCAAACATCTACATTTTTGTTCTCATCTGTCCAAAGAGCATTGTTCCAGAAGTATTGTGATTTGCTCAAATGCAATCATGTAAACCTGACCAGTGATATCATGTTCTTTTTCAAGAGAAGAGGCTTTCTCCTAGCAACCCTTCCAAATAAGCCATACTAATTCAGACTTTTTAAATTGTGCTGCCATGAACTTTACCATTTTTCATGCTACATTAACTAAGGCCTGTGGAGTCTGAAATGTAGCTCTTGGGTTTTTTACAGTGTCTCTGAGCATTGCACCGTCTGACCTTGAATTTGCTGGGACATCCACTCCTGGGAAAATTGTCAGTCGTCTTGAATGCTTTCCACTTGTGAATAATTTTTTTCTCGCTGTAGAATGATGAATTTCAGATTGTTTTGAAAGGGCCCTATAACCCTTCCCAGATTGATGGGCAGTGAGACTGGCTTCTTTAAGATCATTGCTGATGTCTTTGTTGCTTGGCAGTGTGTTAACCCTCACCTCCAGGTCTCCAGGCCAGCAAACTGGTCTGCTTTAATTGAGGTGGCCACACTTCCCGATGTTTTATGAATAATAACACAATATGTAATGTTTTGTTATTCGTCTGTTTTGTTATTCATCTGAGGTTGTATTTACTTTAAGACCGACTATGGACCATAAAGTTTAATGTATTATATCCTGACATGTAAAACCATTAATTTGGAATTTAAAGAGGGTATATTTTCTGCTCTACTTTATACCATGACTGCACATACCTGTAAACACGCCTCTGTTAAACTGTTAGATGTAATGTGTTAATGTGGCATTTTCTACGGCTCACTTTGACACCTCAAAGAGAACAAGTGCAGGTAAGAAGTGGCGACACACCCTGTAGGCATATGTAGTGTAGAAGTGAGATCTACGCACAAATTAAATTCCAAGGAGAAAACGGCTGTATGACTTTGGCCATGAAAACAGTCCAAGCTCACTCTACATAACAGCATTTGTTGTGGAGTGAAGTGAGATGTGAAAGGTTCTGAGCTGTGAAAGTGATTCCCGGGCTACATATGCAGGTGCAGTTTATCAGATGGTAAGTACCAACATAAGCCACAAGATATGAATGTTTGAAAGAAAAAGCAATCTCTGATACGGATGTAGCTATACCATCTTTCAATGCTGGTTTATATTAAATTCCCTAAGCAGGGAGGCAAACTGCCTTTTTGTCCCAAGGTACTACTAAAGTGTTTGAAATTGGGTTAAGGGGGAAATAGCAGTCATTTTCTATATTCAAAATGGAGGGTTTTGCCTAGGAAGAAATGATGTGGAAGCCAAGAAAAGAAATGCAATCCATCTCTGTGATGATAGAATTTCATAGGAAAAGCTTCAATAGAGCAATTCGTCCATATAAAGAGATACAACTTAAGAAGTAGATTGACCCTTTATTAAATCAAATGTTCTTGCATGGGTAATAACTCCCACTTACAGTAACTTCACATCTGTAAATGGGGTGGAAAAGTATCCAGACAATATCAAAACTTTCTTCTAGTGGCGCCATTACTTTTCTCTGCTTTGGTTTCAGGGCAAACATATTCAAAGATTCTTAGTCATTCATTTTAAAAACAGAAGAAAGTGCTTCTGGACATCAGAGCATCACCTTTGTTTTCCTGTTTTTGGGCAACGATACAATCTAAAGATCTCTGGGGAATGCAACATTGTTCCATAGAGTAAAAGGATTTCTTCGTGGATTTACCTGGGACTGCAGGGCTTGGATCTTCTCTTCCAACTCTTTGATTTTCTCTTCCTTCTTTTGAGACTCAGCTTGGGCCTCCTGCCGTGCACTGAACTCCTCATCAAACTGCAACAAGAAATACTAAGATGTCTATGTGCAGAACACATATACAGAGACATAAACACACATGTACAGAGGTTGGTGAGCGGCAGGGTGTCTCCAGAGATTGGCCACAGGGCACAACAACAGACACCAACACATGCCACCTTACATTCTTTGGACAATTTCTGTTCATAGTCCCCATGTCCCTAGAGTCCTGTTGTCCTATGTCTTCGTTTCAGGTCTGGCTTTCATGCATGTTGATGGTTCTAACCTTTGCAGAAACCAAGCCATGTCGCTACAATGATTTCACTACCTCAGTAGGGTGCCTGGTAAGATGGTAGGGCAGGATTCTTAAGGAAAAAACATTCCCAGGACCCCCACTGGTGTTGTCAGCCTCTGATAATGTTTCTCCATAAAATACAGTCTATTACTAAAAATATGATGTTGAAAGAAAGGTTTGAATTTTATTTCTCTCATATTGCTAAAAACACAAATCATCAATCAAGCAAGTAATTGAATTATATTACAACAAATCTAAAATACAGTTAGATAGAGCATCAGCTTAAAATGCAGAACTGTAACATCAGAGTCTGCATATAACTTAGCTCTGCCCCAGCACTGTGCACAAATAAGTATACATCAGAACATCGGCATTGATTCTTGTAATGCTGATACGGATCATGTACCGTCACAGCCAGGTATTGATCAGGGCATGGAAAATCAATAGCTTGTCTGGGAGCTCTGAGGAAGAAAAAACTTTCCTGATGGGAGCTGACCAACCAAGGTGGGCTGCTGGAGTGATTAATGTCTCACCTTTTTGGAGAACTCTGCTGCCTTCTGCTCACTCTCTTCAACTTTGGCTTTATCCACACACTGATCTGCAAGACAAGATTGACCATGGTCAAAAGATAATTCAAAGACAACTTTGGGGGCAGTGTGCCTTATAAGCTCCTAATGTAAGATTTGCAATTAGACCTGCAACTTGTTTTAAAAATGCATAATAGCTAGCGCTATACTCTGCATCTTGCCCTAGATAGGCAGCTGCCACACCCCGTTATCCTGAACTGGAAGCGGGAAATGAAAGAAAATGGATGGGCCGATGGACGAACGGATATTTCACATTAGATAACGATTATATTGACATTAAAATTATTAATCAAGTGTTTCATTTGGTAAAAATGGTGGGTAAAGCACAGATTTACTTGGCAACTGATGCAACTGCTGTTTCCAATATATACTCAATAACCTTTTGACATTAAAAGAACCCAGGCACCTTGTGCAACTCCTAACTCTTAGATGATTAGCAAATGTACTAATCTCTCACCCCCTTTTCTATTCCTCCTCTCATCATGAACATGGGTTTTTTATTATAACAGTAACACCACCACCACCAATTGTTAGTTGTTATCTGTTGCCTAAGGGCATGTGCCTTAAAAAAATTTTTTAAAAAAAGAAAGAAAAATCAGAGTTTTACATATTTTGTTTCACTTTGTTACCTTTGCCTTTACAAATCCCACATTTTACATATTTTGCCCCATAGTTAGCATAAGTGCATATTTTAAGTGTAAATTACTGCAAAATCACATACTGTGGTGCACATTTTTACCCTGAATAAATAATTATTAGAAATTGAAAACCTATGGTGAATGTGGCTAAAACACCAAAAAAAGTGGAAAGACACCTTTCAAAACCTAAACGAAGATGTCAATTGAAAAACTGAAAACTTTTTTTTTCTTCCATTTTTAAATCAGCTGATTAAATCTTAGTGAAGTGAGAGAGAAAAAAAACATCTTTCATACTGCACCAATCCTCTGTGAATAGGTTTAGAAACTTTTAATGACCCTTTGTTGGCAAGTTACAGAACTGTTAGTGACACAGCTGAGAGAGACAAAGTGGTGTTATTTATTTCTTTTCTCTGTTTGAAGGGGGAAAAAATAACACCCATTAGTAATGCAGTGCAAATAGATGTTTTCTCTGGAATTCTTCAAGCAAGGTTAAAAAAAATTGCTTAACTGAGGGGGGGAAAAAAATCACTTTATTAGCTGTATTAAGTTACATAATTAAATGACCCGTCGCTGGAGATGTTAGATAAAGGATCTGGAAGAATAACAAATCTAACGTAACTCCCAATGCACATAATCTAAAGAAAATCATCAGAACGCTTTTAGCATAGCAGAATCTTAAGTAAACGTGACTTTTAATAATATGTTAAAATTTATATTTGACATTTGCCAATACATGATAACATATCATGCGAACTTCACACAGATAGGTCCCAGCAAGCCATCATATTTGTACAGTTCTAACCACTGCACCACTGTGCCGCCTTACTGTATGTGTAATTAGTAAGTAACAAATTATGAAACAATTCACTAGTTACCAATCAGGTGGGTGAAGTCCACATCCAACCTTTTACTGCAGCCAAAGTCTGGGTCCATCCCATTGCGGTGGAGAACCACCTGAGACACACATTCTTCTATCACCTTGTAGTACTGAGGCCTGAAGGGTCAGGAGACACAGTGGAACAATTAGACAAGCCACAGAAAGAAATGAGTGACACAAACTCTACAAGGCTAATTAACCACAAATCAGTCTGTTATCCAACCCAGAGGTCATAAAATGCCATGTCAAAAAGGGTGCTGCTGGACAAAATAGGCACCCTATTAAAATTGATCGCCCCTTACATGAAATTAGCAGATAAATGGGTACACAGAACCCAAGTATGTGTTAGCCTTTCTATTTCAAGGTGACTGACAATAGCCAAGGCCACGCTTGCCCCTTTGCATAATTTGCAATCATCTTTGCCAATTAGAACAACCATAAAAACTGAAATGTAAATCTAATCAGTGTAATGCGAGTAATTGAAAGCACAATGAATAGAAAAACATGTCAGCCAGTTAGGAGTGTGACTGAGTACTTGGTGTTTTCAAGAAGGTTGTGTGAATTAGCCTGAGTGTCCGATTTTACCACACAGGTTGGTATGTGACCTTTTCTCTGTAGCATTATCAGCTTTAATTGCAAGTGACATTTAACAAATACAATGACAGCTTAAGCTGAGCTCCAAGCCAAGACATAATTATTTTCTAAGCAAGACATTGACCAGAAGTTGATGTTTAAATTCACTAAATGTGAAAAACTGACACTTAATAATTTCATAAAATTATATAAAACAGTGGAACTAAACCAAAACTATGGAATTTTTTAATTAAGTAAGTAAATAAATAAATTAACTATTCCTTGTTCAGATGCACATGGATGTGACCAACTAACTTTTTGTTTGTGACACTGGGTAATTGCAATTGTTGTACAATTAAAGTATTACAAGTAAAAAATATAGCATTAGCAATTGGAGGATGAACAACCTTGTGGTTCAAAAATCATATCAACTCCTTTCATCTCTTTTAAATAAAGATATTTCTCATGAGCGCAGAGTAAAAGCTGCTGTATGTCCCTCTGTTAAAAAAAAAATCCCACTTAAATAGTACACCAGTCCATATAAACTTTCAGAGGCAGATAATGCTCCTTTAATTTAAATTGATTCTATTGTTATTTTAGGAATAAATAAATTAATTAAAAAAAAAAAAAAAAATATATATATATATATATATATATATATATATATATATATTTGCAAGCCACCATTTGGGTGTATAATTTTATAATAGGAATATGACAAAGTCAGTGCTGGAAAATCTGCAAATTTGTGTATGACTAATATGCTGACTTAATTATTACCTAATTTTTAACTTACCAAGATTTTCCAGTTGATTGATAGAATGAATAATTATAAACCAAAGATGCCAAAAATCCTGACATTTTATTGCATCTTTGATCTAGATAAGATACTCAAAGTCTGATCAAAGGCTGCCCACCTGATGGCTCTGTACCAAAGCATTACAATGAAAGAAGAGCATTAAAGGTACTAAAATTTTAAATAATACACTGCTCAAAAAAATTAAAGGAAAACTGGAAACATATCAGATCACAATGGGAAAAAAAATCATGCTGGATATCTATGCTGATAGAGACTGGTGTTAGAAACAAAAGGATGCCACATCATTTAATGGAAATGAAAATTATCATCCTACAGACGGCTGCATTCAAAAAATATGTGGCAGGCTAGTCCATTTTGCCAAAATTTGATCAGGATGGTACTCAGTAGTTTGTATGGCCCCCACGTGCTTGCATGCATGCCTGACATTGTCGGAGCTCCTAATGAGACGAAGGATAGCGTCCTGTGGGGGTCAGGTCAGGTGCGCATGGGGGCCAGTCAGTGGTATCAATTCCTTCAATTTCAAGGAACTGCTTACATACTCTCGCCACATGAGGCATTGTTGTGCACAAGGAGGAGGTGCACTGCACCAGGATTGGGTCTGTGGGTCCAAGAATTTACCCCAGTACCTAATGGCAGTCAGGGTGCTGTTGCCTAGTCTATAGAGCTACTGTCATCTGTGAAAAGCACAGGGTACCAGTGGCATACCTACCAATTCTGGTATTCTATGACAAATGCCAATTGAGCTCCATGGGGCTGGGCAGTAAACACAGTGCCCACTAGAGGATGTCAGGCCCTCAGGCCACCCTGATGAAGTCTGTTTCTAATTGTCTGGTCAGAGACATTAAGACCAGTGGCCTGCCGGTGGTCACTTTTTAGAGCTCTGGCAGTGTTCATACTGTTCCTTCTTCCACAATGGCACAGATACCAGTACTACTGATGGGCTAAGATGGTTCCATAGTGTAGTTGTTATCATGTCTGCTTTACACGCAGAAGGTCCTGGGTTCGAACCCCAGTAGAACCAGGCATTTATTTTCTCCAATCTCATTGTACATCCTGTATAATAACAATAAAGGCATTCTATTCTATTCTATTAAGGACCTTCTACGGACCTGTTCAGCTCTCCTAGAGTAGCTGCCTGTCTCCTGGAATCTCCTCCATGCTTTTGAGACTGTGCTTGGACACAGCAAAACTTCTGGCAATGGTATATATTGACATGCCATCCTGGGGGAGTAGGACTACCTGTGCAAACTCTGTAGCGTCCAAGTATCACCTCAGTGACACTGACCCTAGCCAAATGCAGAACTAGTGAAAAAGCAGTAAAAAAAAAAGATGAAGGAAAAAATGTCAGTGCCCTCCACCTGTAAAACCATTCCTTTTTTGTCTCATTGTTGCCCCTTTAGTGCACCTGTTGTTAATTTTATTTATTATCAACCCCTTCTGCTACTTAACTGACCAGATCAAGATCCCAGAAGTTTAATTTACTTGATGCTACATCCTGAATAAAAAGTGTTCCTTTAATTTTTTGAGCATTATATTTTAGCAGAAAGAACTGTGAATAATGTATCTGCTGTCAAGTGATTTGCCCAAAAAGATAAAAAGTACATCATTCAAGTATGTATCTGAGTAAAGAGGAACACACTTTGTTGTTATCAAACATTAAATGCAGAAGTTTTTTTTTCTTTTTCCCTAAGGCTTTAACTCTACACAAAAATTCAAAGGCTATGTTCTGATGATACCTTGTGGGTGGACAGACCATATCATGTTATGAACAGGAATATGAAAAAGCACAAAATTCTGAGCCAAAGCAAATAAGAATAAATCAGCATTTAGGTGCTCTGTTTTGAAAGCATGAAATGCCATACATTAAGCCTGGTGGATTCGCCCACTCATGACTGGAACAAGCGAGTGAAAGCTCACACATCGCCCTGCATGGCTTAAGCACTGTGGCACTCAGCTTACAACTGTCACCAATGTACACCACATTATTATCTCAATAAGCCGCCCTATTTTCCCTCTGTCCTCCATCCTCCGCCACCACCAGGCAGATAGGGGCTGGGTGGAGATAACTAGAGACGAAGAGAGTGACCCAGAACTGTCAGGCCCCTCCACAGTGGGCAGGGCTGGGCTCCAGAAGGAAGCATATGTCCCCTGCATCGTTCCCCACCTCTTCTTTTACTTTGGCACCTTCATTTCTTCCAGTGATAGCTTGCAGTTCAGCACAGCCCCAGCCACTTGATCCAGCTCTGCTCCACATAGCCAGTGTAATCCCCATATCACCAGGCTCCAAAAGAGCAGATCTGCTCTATATTTACTGGGTGGGTTTGATGTGCTCCCATTCATTAGGCTTGCAGTGAGAGATTAATTATCAAAAATATACCAAAACCCCAGAGGGGAGAAAAACAACTAGTGTTGTGTTAGGAGGAATTACAGTAGATAGAGCAGTTACCCACTATAGAAGGTCTTATTATTAGAAGACTAATTATAATATTTAATGAATGCTCATTTAAAGTTATTATTTGAAAGGAGAATTAAGTAACCAACTGTAGAGTTAATTCAAATTAATACAATGACAAAAAAATGTAATCTTTTATTTCACATAGAACATGATGGTACAAGTTTATTCCTTTGCACAGTACCTATCCTAAGACTTCCACCAGTAAATTATTTCAGCTGAACCCATCCATCTACTGGCCTCCCACTTTGTTTTAGTTTCATGTTGTGGAAATACTATAGCCACACTATACCATTTCACTTTCACCCAATTTTAACCACAACCCACAACTTTTGGGGCAAAGACCGAAAAAAGACGGATAGTATCTATTGGAAATAGCTGCATGCACTGTAGTACTGCATCTTCCATCATCCAAACTCCAGAGCAGTGATGTATGGAGAATAAAAGACCTCGGTCATAATGCATTTCGGGTGTTAATGTTTAGGTGTGAGATTTTACTTGCATTTGTTATGAAGGCTGGAGAAGAAAAAATATTCAAAAAACATATCTTTAAAAAAAAAAGTCAGTTTTTTATGAGCAAAGGTACTGATCTTTTCTACTGCCTTACACTGTGGACATTGAATCTGAGGTGGACATAGTGATACTGGATGGTTAATGTGAATTCTATTTCTCACTTCCTCAGAATAGATGAAGAATACATAATTCATAACTCCAGAGGAACAGCAACTTGTCTATGGTAAATTCATCTTCCTCTTCTCAGCTTTCCTTCATCTTTGAACTTTCTTAAGAGAAGTCTTATTTCATCAAAAAGGTCTGACATAGCAGTGAAATCATCAGAATCACTCTATTTAGTAGACTGTTGACCTTCCCATTCACTGACATGTTTTCTCTTCAAAGGTAAAAGAAAAAGCAATGTCCACAGGTTAAGACTGTTTAATAATTAACATCCCCACAACTAAAATTACTGCCTCTGCTAACCAGTTAAGATGCAGTTTACACCCATATTTGCATAGACTCATATGTAGTGAAGAATTTTATGAAATCTGATACATGGAAACCCACCAAGAATGAAATATCTCTGGTGTTGAATTGTGGGCAGAAAATGTTCCCTCATTTTCTACATTATGTTAAAGTGAAGCTGACTTTGGACCTTTTGGATGTAAAATACTTCTTCCCCTTATCCCATTCGACATTAACGAAAAAATGTCGGTTTGTTATATAAGTTAGCCTATGTATTCCTGGATTAAAAAGGCAAAAATTTACTTTTGACCATCAAGTAAATGTTTGTCTTTGCGTAAAATAGGTCCAGGGTTCCCTGACAAGAATGAGATAAAAATGAAGACACAGAAGCCTTTACATCTGACCCCCAAAATCTAATTAGTACTCATCTGAGTTCAAGTGAATGTTTGCACCAAATTTGCACTGAGGTTGCAGTTAGGGAGGCATTATTTTATCCCTACTCTGATCATTAATGTTTTTATACTTTGGAGTTTAAAATAAAGGAGACTAGAAAAAAAAACAACACAATCACACTCCAGTTAATAATCATTCTGAAACCTGATTGTACCTACAAGCTATTTTCAAAGATATTTTTACACTTCAGAATATAAATACCTCCTCCACAAACTGCCACCTTATTGTAGTGGAGGAGTTTTATGTGATCCAAGGAGCTATGTTGTCCAGAGGCTCTTGCTCCCCTGGTAGGGTCTCCAGAGGCAAACTGGTCCTGATGAAGAGCGATTCAGACAAATGGGAGGATGCTTGAGAGAGAGAGCACCTGGTGGCCAGCCTGTGGAGGCTGGCCAGGCACCGCCCGATATAGGAGACATCGACCTCCACCACCCGAAGGAGGCGTGGTAGGGGTCAGGTGCAATATGTGTCGGGCAGCGGCCAAGTGCAGAGGCTTTGGCGGACTGATCCCCAGCTATGAAGGCTGGTTATTGGGACATGGAACATCACTTCTCTGGTGGATACGAAGCCTGAGCTGGTCCGTGACTTTGAGAGATACCAGCTAGACATAGTCAGGCTCACCTCAACGCGCAGCCTGGGCTCTGGAACCAGTCTCGTGGAGAAGGGCTGGATTCTGTTCCACTCTGGTGTTGCCCTTTTGGTGATTGGCATTGGGCTGGGGAGGGTATCTTCTTAACCCCTTGGCTTGCTGACTGTACATCAGAGTTTTCACCAGTGGCCAAGAGGGTCGCTTCCCTGTGCCTTTAGGCCAAGGAATGGGTCTTGACTGTTTCTTGTGTTTGCCTTTTTGGAGTCGCTGGGTGGGGTGCTCAAGGGTGCTCAGTCTAGTGACTCCATTATCCTACTGGGAGACTTCAATGCTCACAGGGGCAATGACACTGAGACCTGGAGGGGCATGATTAGGAGGAATGGCCTGCCTGATTTGAACCCAAGTGGTATTCTGTTATTGGACTTCTGTGCAAGCCACAGAACCAGACGGTGGACACCAGAGGTGAAGGGAGCCATCAAGCTGAAGGAGTCCTATTGGGCTTGGTAAGCCTGTGGGACTTCAGAGGCAGCTGATGGGTACCAGCAGGCCAAGCAGAATGTGGCTCAGGCAATCACTGAAGCAAAAACTTGGGTGTTGGAGGAGTTCAGTGAGGCCACGGAAAAAGACTTTTGGACTGCATTGAAGCGATTCTGGCAAACCGTCAGGCGACTCAGAAGGGGAAAGTGGTGCTATAGTGTGGGTGGGGCGCTGCTAATGTCAACTGAGAAGCCCACTAACATGCATTCTGTAGCGGAAGCAGAGTCTGGGGACAAGGGGGTTGATTTGTTCATCACTAGAGATGAGATCAGTAAAGTCGTTAAACAACTGGGGTGGGTAAGATTCACCCTGAGTTCCTGAAGGCTCTGGATGTTGCTGATGATGCTGTCTTGGTTGACAAGCCTCTGCAACATTGAGTGAGGATCTGGGGCAGTGCCACTGGAATGGCAGACTGGCATGGTGGCTCCCATCGTCAAGAAGGGGGACTGGAGGGTGTGCTCCAATTACTGCGGGATCACACTCCTCAGCCTCCCCGGGAAGGTCTATGCCAGGGTGCTGGAAAGGAGAGTTTGTCCATCAGTTTAACCTCGGTTTCAAGAGGAACAATGCAGTTTTCCTTGGACCGCTAGACAAGCTCTATGCTCTCAATGATATTTGAGTGTGCATTGGTGAAGAGGGGAGTGGGAGATTGACAGAGAGATTGGGGCTACGGCTGCAGTAATGCGGAATTCAATTCAATTCAATTCAATTCAATTTTATTTATATAGCGCCAAATCACAACAAACTGTCGCCTCAAGGCGCTTTGTATTGTGGGTAAAGACCCTACAATAATACAGAGAAAACCCAACAGTCAAAACGACCCCCTATGAGCAAGCACTTGGCAACAGTGGAAAGGAAAAACTCCCTTTTAACAGGACGAAACCTCCAGCAGAACCAGGCTCAGGACACTGCACCAAACCATTGTAGTGAAGAGAGAGCTGAGCATAAAAGCGAAGCTGTTCACTGGTCGATCTAAATCCCTACCCTCACCTATGGTCAAGTTTTGGGTTGTGACTGAAAGAACAAGACTGCAGATACAAGCGGTGGAAATGAGCTTCCTACGAAGGGTGGCTGGCCTCTTACTTAGACATAGGGTGAAGATTACAGTCATTCAAGAGGGGCTCAGAGGTGACCACCACTACTTCTCCACATTGAAAGGATTGGTTTGGGATTTTTCTTGTGTTAAGGTTGTACGGGTGTTTTGGATTACTGGGATTATTGGTTGCCTTGTTCAAGTTGCTCTGCCTTCCCTTCATTTCCAATGTTCTGTTGCTTCCTGTGTTATTTTTGTCAGTCTCCTTTCTTGTGCATTGTGTTCAGTTTCGCTTCCCTTGTTTCGTTAGTTTGATTCTGTTCACCTGTTCTTCCCAGTTGTATCAGATTTCCCTAATTATCCCGTATGGGTATTTAAGCCCTCAGTTTTCCTATGTTCCTTGTGGCATCATACCCTCGTTGTGCGTTCCTTTGCCAGTTTGTTTGTCTAGTTATAGTTCCAGTCCTAGCAATTTTGACATTAAAGTTGTTTTCAAGCCACGTCCTGTCTCCCGAGTCCTGCACATTGGGTCCATATCCAGAGTCTCACACAGCTGTATCATGACACCAATTCCTTACCAATAAACCCTAAAATGTATGCTTTTTCTCTGCTATAATGTTGGGCACTTTGTTAAAAAGAGAAAAGAAAAAACTTACAGAAAGTACCACAACGTTATCAGTCGATACAAAGCCAGTAGTACATAAAAAACACAAACAGAAGTTACCTGATGTAATAGTCATTCCTGATGAGCAATAGGTGCTGAAGAATTGACAGGAAGTAGGTCTCTGAGGCAGTGTCTTTCACCATATTGGACAGAAGATGGTATACCTCATTCATATCAGTACAAGAGTAAGGTTAAGGAAAACTTTATTATAGTGACACAGAATTATTTTTTTAAAGTTAATGCAGTTAAGTTCTTGAAGAAATACTACTTAAGTTCATTATTCAGGGTCATTCAACTGCTATAAACACTTAGATTTTTATTACTTCTCATTTTCATTATAGTTATTTATTTTTTTCAGATTCTCACTTCAGGTTTTCTTCAAGTATTGTGCAGAAGCAAACAGAGATGTGATTCCTCTTATCTATCCTCTCTCAAGGGAGCTAAAGCAGTGTAAACAGCTAACTTGCAGCGAGAGATCAGGAATTTAAAATGCACCCTCTGGCATACCTTTCAATCCAAAAACTTCAAGAGGGGGGAAATTAATTACAAGAACAAAACAAAAGTGGCTAGAATTTTTGAGCCAAGAATGATGAGCATCAGATCACTCACAGGGTTTTGCCCCGTGAGTGATGGTTGAGCTTCAATTCCCAGATTGAAACTGATGTGTAATCTGGTGCAAAAATTTACTGTATTAAAGTTAGCTGAATTTAGTTATTGATTACATCTTATGTTTGCATTTCTCAGGGGGAGGTAGGGGGAGGCTTTGACATTGAGCACACATAAAAAATTTAACTTAACATGTAGCTCTAACAATTAAAGAACTGAGGAAAATAAATGATTTGGAGTCTTGATTTGTTTGCTTGAGAAAAGAGGATTGCGCATTGGGCACTCATCTTTTCTGAAAAAAAAAGGTGGAATTAGCCTCTCAGAAATGTGCACACATACAGGAAAAAAGTAGATTAAGGAGACTGTGCACTGTCAAGCTTGCAGAGATTATAAACCCAATTGCCATCCTAACATGAAGTGCAGATCCTGACAATGTGTTTTAAAATATTTTCATAGAGAAACACGGTAACTACAATGCAATGAAATTTGAAGCATGTTGTGATTTCCCCCCCATTCTGCTATTGGTACAGAAAATATCAGTTAAATGAACGTGCAGAAATTGATTTATGATCTTTATGTGGCCCAGCTTGGTGTCATCCATACAAAACAATCTGCATACAGTGCAAGTAGAGCAGATCAATTCTTTTAAATACTGTTTGACAGCCCGATTAATTGCTATTAATTTCGACAATGTCTGTAATTAAACTCTTATCCCATATCAAATTTTTAGAGAAGCAGGGATGGGAATACAGGCTCCTCTAAAGTATCGTTTTGCCTTCCTTGCATTAGCGGAGTTTGAAGCCTGGGAGAATTACCAAGCCTGTGAGATTCAATTATAGCCTCACCACAGCAGCATTTGAGAGGACATGAGAAAGAGCTCACACTGGGAAAGTATCCAACTAGCTTCATCTATCACTAAACTGCAGACATAAACCTAATGTAAAATGCCAATCTATTCATTGTCACCTCCTCTACGTTCTCTTTCTTGCTCTCTGTCTCTCTCTTTACACTATCTCTCCAAATAATGAATAAACATGAGTGGCAGTCAAGTGTGATGTAGGCCAGTCAGTGGTGGGGTCAATCAATCACCATTCCACAGCTCATTAATATTTATTAGCGGCCTGGAGTCACCTCCTCGGCACCTGGACCTGGGCCGGACACAGAGGAGACAGGCCTTTTCAGGTTAATATTCATGAAACTGCTGCAAGACACATATACCCGTCCTCAGGTAACAGAAGCACTACCTGTCTATACATATATACGAATGTGTCCACATGCGCGCAAAGAGACGAAGGGCAGCCTAGGCATTCAGATACCTAACAGATCAATACCACATTGTCCTTCGAAACAAACATTGGGCCGTCTCATTTGTGAACCTGCTCAAGCACATCATTAATCTAGGTGCACTTTTTTTCTCTCCATCTTCTCTCCGCATACACATACATAACCTCCTCCCCTAACCTACATGTGTCAACAGAAACTGTCACTCACAGTAGCACTTTGTGCCTGTACTAGAACTGTGGGATTTGGTGGAAGAAAAAGGTTGTGGGAATGAACATCTGCATAACAATGTCAGAGTCTGGTTTCTCTGCTCACAATGTCAGCTATTCATACATAGCCTTAGAGAAGATTTGTGAATTATTAAAGGGTTCTTGTCTGGGGTACTTGAAGAAGTTTCCAACTTGGGACTAAATTACATATCACCTTATTAACTTCTGCTCTGAATGTTTGGAGATAAATGGACATCCATAGAGAGCTAGAGGTCAAAATTCACCTTTCTAAATTGGAGCAGAGAAACGAGAGTTGACTGTTACTTAAACAGAAAAAAAAAATATATGTTGCCATTTAGTACTATATAACTTCATGGGAAATTTTAATTGTCTGCTGTAGAAGCTAAATGGTAAGAATGGGAAAGAATATGCCTATCCGATATCTCCCTCTTGAGTCTTACTAGAATTAGACCGTGATAACAGACAAAGACAAAAAGTGAAGTGAAGAGGAGATGAAGAGTAGAAAAGCAAATAAAAAAGAGTGGAGAGGTTGGAGGTTAAGATTACAGGGTTATTTACCTAGTATACCTGGCCAGAGATGAAGCTGGATAATGTGCTCTAGCCCCTCTAATCCTTCTCTAATGAACAAAGCCGTGAGGGGACTTCAGCCTATAAAGCTTAACCAAACGCACTCATATACACTCATCTCTCTCTGCTAGTTCCGCAGAACTGTTCATCTGTATATTCTCACAGAGGGAGGGAGGGCAAAAGGATATTCCATCTCCGCGCGGATGTCATCAAGGCGATGTGAGAGTTCGATCGAGTCCTCCTCCTTGTTCTCATTGAACACCCTCAGCTGGATGTCTAGCTCCTCTGTCTCTTTTAGCTCCTAGAGTGAGTTAGACATACAGTATATAGTTTAGAATGTGTTACAAGTTTTACCAAAGGTCATCTTGTAGTGCAGTTTATAATGGTACAGTCACAGCAGCATATTTAGAGGTTTGTGAGAATTTACTGTAAAATTTTCACAGACTTATAAATATTACATATAACTTGATTTATTCTATTAAAAAAAATTGTTTCCCTCTTCCAGGTGTACAGAAAACTGGGGACTGAGATTCAGTGAACTCTCTCACTAAGTATTCCAGACAGTACCAATTCCTGCACACCTGTTCCAGCCACAAGGGGCTACAGAGGTGCTCTTTACAAGTTCTCTATGAATCACCAGCAGTGGAATTTACAGATGGAGACAGGGCCAAATGTAACCCAATTTCTGCAGGTATCAATCACCCTGCACCATTTTTTGGGTGCACCATCTGTCTTCGGCAAGCAACACCGATTCAGAGGGAGGTGCACAATGGCACAAAAAAAGGAGGGAAGGAGAAGAGGAGGAGAGCCAAATACATGCATCAAGGACTATAAGAACAAAACAAATTGTTCTTTCTTTTTCAGTGGACTATTTCTTTGCCAACAGCTACACTGACTCCTGAGCATAACTCATAATTAGATGAAAGAGTGTCAGTCTGAATGTCGGCATTAAAAGCGGTAAACGTGGCATTCATAAATGGCTGTACACTGAGTCTCTTTCATATCAGGGGGCAGAATTGAAGATAATTAAAGTAATGACAGTAATAATCAACAGGCGCAGCTGGGATGACTTATTAACAACTGGCTATGTGACATCTTCACCCCACTTGTGACAAATGAGAGTTTGAATGATGAGTTGGAGCTCGTTTGCCTTCGGCTCATGTGAAGATGCGTAAGGTTGCCGATAATGATGCCTGCATGATGAGGTGCTAACAGTGCATAATACTTGGCACACGCTTCTACTACTACTAATTAAATTAAAACAATAAAATTTATTCCTACAGTATTTGTGTAATGAAAATAATTCAGTTTAACATCTGAATAATTTGGTTTGAATGCCTGAATGCTGTCTGACCACAATGACATAAAAACATTCATGTCACAATTATTTTGAAGTTTAAAATACACAAAAAAAGCTATTTGGGTTATGATGAAAAGGAAATCTTGTTTTCAGTAATTGTAATAATAAGAGAGAGGTAACTTGTCGTGGGAGGGTTACCAAAGCAATACAAAGCTGTTTTATGATAAATGCCAAATTTATTCTGCATGCCTGTAAACAATGTGCTCTCTGACAGTTTGCTAACTCACAGGAAGGATCTTCTTGAGACCACATCTTAAAAACTCATTGCGCAGATGTATCCTAAAGTCCAGATCATCAGGGGAGGTGACCAGGGCATTGATCAGCTGCATGCAGGCAACCTGTGGTGTAGACAAAATTAAAAAAAAAAAGAAAAGAAAAGCACAAAATAGAGAAAAAATGATGAGAAACTATTTACTAAATGGATATTTCACACAAAAAATGTCAATATAAGACCATGTAATTCAAGGGAAGTATGATGAGTCAAGGGAAGTAAAGAGAGAGAACTCAAATGAAAAACTGTAGAAAGTAGAAAACACAAGCCTGGTGTGTCTATTGACTAAATGTGCATTATTAATGGATTTATTGGCAAAGAGAAAACCTCAAAGTGAGTGTGTGTGTGTGTGCTTGGTAGGTGGATGAGGTTGGGCTGGGTAAAGAGGAAATTACTGATGAATTATAATGACCAGTAACGTGTTTCAGGGGAGAAAGTCATGGATAAGATAGTTTCTCTTAGACAGATAATCAATAGCAGGCTGAACGATTCCCACAGACAATCTAAAAAACACTGCCTTCTGAAACCTTGACCCTGTACTGTCGGTATATATGTCTTAATAACAAGACTCACAACAATCCTGATTCTGTGTGGTTTCCTGTCCCAAATTTATGATTTTTCAGTGTTTAAAAAAAAAGGCTGTTTAGCCAAAAAGTTCCACCAAGATTAAAGACTAATATATATCTGAATAAAGATAAAAGAATCTTCAGAAAATGATGAAGGCTGAATATGTCCTAAATCAATTACAACCTGATTATTATTATTTTTGTTGTAGGGGTTTTTTTGTTTGCTCTTTTACACTGTGAAATGCAGAAATAAAATAAATGAAGGGCATTCATTTTAATTTATTTATTTTTTGTTACTGCATGGCCTTGTAGGAGCATTACAACATGCATTCATATTCTCTTGAAAAGTACATTTTTTTTGTTGTAGTAAAGGATGCACTGCAGCTGATTATGTGCCACCACTGCCAGGAACTGATGGCAGACTTCTCCATGTTTGAGAAAAGCTCGAGGGCCTCAAAATGAGAACTGTGCACTGAAACCTGACATTTTACTGTATCCACCAGAGGCCAGACACATAAAAGAGACTCCACCAAACCTTCACAGAATTTGTGCGAGTGAAGAAAGTCGTGGAGTTCATGAAAAATTCTTTCTTTTCTGCTGCATACAGATAGATACTTACATCAATCACCTCAAACATACCTCAGTCATGTATTGTAGAGTGGGAAGCTGTTGGGGGGGGGGTGAGGGCATTATGTGTGTTACATTTAAAGAGCTGCAGTGCTGCCAAAGGGGGAGGGGAGGGGGGGCAAACATCGTAATTAAAAGTGGCACTGGCAGGACGGTTTTAAAGTTGAAATTCAGAGTTCTTCTCATGCTCGGCAGACAAGTATACCCTGAACTACGGTAAAACACATTTTAATCACATTAGCGAGGTCTAGTTCTGTAGCCCATTCCAGGTTTTGGATAAAAAAAAAAAAAGTCTATTAATTTCCCTGAACCCCCTGCATCAGCAAAGCATTTTAATTTACTTCACAATTACCAGCTTCATTTCATTAACGGCAAAATTTAAAGGAAAAACAACAGTCTCCTAATAAAAAAATATCTACTTTCTCTTCTACCACCCGCCTCATCAGTTTCCTTCATGACTTTTCCTTCAAGACTCCTCAATCCCTGCAGCTAAAGTAATTTCTTAAGTAATTTCCTCGTTTTGGCTTCACATGTTTTAAGGGGTGTTGTTATTGCTGTTACAAAGTTTTCTTGTTGCTGAAGAATACTAGTGAAGTGTCTTTAAAACTGTGGAAAATCAAGTGAAGCAGCGAAAGGAAGAACAAAAGAAAGGAGAAAAAAAAAGCATCATTTAGTAATTCAACATCTTTTTTATGATCATTTTGTGATGTTTTCATAAAGGATGTGGACATCAGTAGATGTGCTCAATAAAGGTGGTGCTTTAGTAGAGCTCAACATCATATTAGTACCCGGTTCTAGACGTGTGTCAAGGTTGACAAGTGGACACAAACACAGGTAAAATGGACACACTGTAAATTTCAGGCTTCCTTGCCTTAATTGTCGTTTCATGGCAGTACAGATTTTTTTCTGAATGAGACTATATCAGGTTTCCAGCCACAGTAATTGACAACATTACTGCATTTGGAAGCAAGAGTACAGTACTAGTACAGTGTGTTAATATTAGTTATTGTATTTGCCAGTAAACTGTAAAGGTCACTTTTATCCATCAAAGGTAATAAAGGGGCAATGATGAATGTCTGCATGCTCAATATGATGAAGTGAACTTTCGGTGTGTGAGTGTGTGTGTGTGTGTGTGTGTGTGTGTGTGTGTGTGTGTGTGTGTGTGTGTGTGTGTGTGTGTGTGTGTGTAACCTGGAGCTGCTGGGCCTCGTGGTTCTCCAGTCCTTCTACAATTGGAGCAAATCTCTCTTTATTGTTCCTTTCTGCAGCAATTGTCATAGCAGCCAGAATCTTATCCAAGCTGGTAGAAACAGCAAACAGGCAAACATAAAAGTCAACAAACACTTTTATCACATCATTAGCAGGACATTTATTTACACGTTTCAGCTCAGCCATAATGCATCTTATTTTCCCTTGTGTGTTGGTGCGAACATTTACTCAGCCCATCTTTGGTCAGTCAGATTCGACTGCTTTCCATTGCTTTATATACAATTTAGTCCTTTATTGTTGAAGTGTCTAATTCTGACCGTTACTAAAGCAATGATAGACAAAAACAGGGTTTTATTGCAAATGTGTTTAGTATTCAAAGCAACTGTGGGAGCGTGTACTTGGCTGGATGAGAACGGGTGCAAAGTATTACAGGGAGAGCCAGACTTGTGTTCAAACACTCAAATACACCTATTGAGAATGTAAGCAAATTAGAGTACTTGCAAGAGCTCAAGGCAGCTCAGCTAAATTGAGTATTGGACAATTTCAGCCTCTAAATTGTGAATAAAATGTGCTGCACGTAACCACACCCACACAAACACGGCTGCAATAAAAGTAAATTGATGTCTGAGCAGTTAAATGAACAGTGAATTACAACATGTGTACATAATAACTGACAGCAGGCGGTCTCTGTCACTGCAAGGCCATAGATGCTATTTCAGCAAAAAAAAAAAAAGAAAAAGAAAATTCACACTATACTATATGTATGAATGTAGATGCATGCACAGACATGTATGTATTCACGTGTGCCAAATAAACTTCTTGTTTCAACATTTATTACCTTGTAACAACTGAATAAAATGTTTAAGTTGAGGAATAACCAGAAGTAAATTTATGAGTGATGGAGATCGTGTGATTGGCCAACAGGACTGTACATGCAGAGAAGGCCTGATACACAGATAAATAGAAGGCTCACTCTTTGTCGTGGAGGTTAAAAAGTCAGACAAACATGGGGAGGTGCACAGCGAATAACTTTAAAGTCAGTTCAGACGACACTTCAGAACAGGCAAGATAGATCTGCTTAACTTGCCGTGTTCCCTTTTGATGCTGTCAGCTAAAGTGGGTGTTGAACATGAACCCGTGTCACAATGTTGGTTGGGGAGAAAGTTTCTGAGCAAAAAAGTGACACCTCAGCTCCTTTGGCTGTCATTTCGACAAGATGCGGGCATTTTAATACAAGGCTATGATCATGGCAATGATCTGGATGTTTACTTCAACATTTTCTTGAATACTTTGAGTGACATGAATGAGATACACGCTGAGGGAGGGATCTCTCATATCTGTATACCCAGTGTCTGCTTAAAATAGTAGCTGCATATGTGTGTGTGTGTACGCATGCTGTCTATGTGTTCAAGAAGTGACTGAAGAGAACAAGGAATGACTCAAGAAGATCGATCTGAGAAATTATTAAACAGAATCAAGTCAAACTAACTGTGAATGATTTTGACTTCCCAACAATTAACACAGATATGTGAAATTCAGTAGCCCAGTACTGCTAATAGTGATAACCTGCTAAAACAGCATTTCCATCTGTGCTTACTTTAGAGTCTAGTTCTACTACTCATTCTAGTGTCAGTAATGCAAAGAATTAAACATAACCCCCCCCCCCTTTTTTTTCTGTTTTTGGCCACAGCAGCTTTTCCAGCAAGTGAAGATAGACAGGAAATGGGGAGGGGAATGGGGGGGGACTCGAACCTGCGCTGCCCACACCGCAACACGGCATATGCATGTGGTCGCCTGCTCCAACACTGAGCCACCCAGGCACCCAACATAATCCCTTTTTACTGTAATTATGAGAAAATTAACAATTTTCTTCCCCAGTGTCCAGATTTGTACATCCTGGCTCAGTGGGATTGTTTACTAAAAAAAACTAAGAACAGAGTCACTGTTAATCTTACTGGTTTCACCTTGGCCTCACCTTTTATGACAAATCAAAATGTCTGATGAAAAAAAGATCATGTAGTGCCAAGCTTTGAAGATAAATTAAAAAAATACTGGATATTTACAATCTTAGTGAACAGGTTATTTTTTATTACAAACATTATGAGTGCTTATCACTATTTTTTACCTGGCAGGAATAGTTTTACATTACAGTAAAACCTTGTTTAATATGCATCTTTAGAAGCAGTTACTTAAAATAAATTAGATTTTTAAAAAAAACTCAAATTAAAGTAAATTACCAGAAACCAAAAAAAAAAAAAAAAAATTGGATTAAACTCTCTGATATGCTGCAACTCAAAAACCATTATGGAAACCATATGCAGTTATAACTGAGTTCTATCTGGATTGTCAGAGATATGAGATACATTCCTGAACTCAGCTTCTGCAACAGAATTTGTGGGTTTGTTTGTTTCCAGCACTGCATACAGACTGACTTTGAAGTGCCATTGTTATTCTAGTCTGGCCCTGTGGGAAACAATAAAAAACACTCCCCTAAATCCAATTTATACGCTGTCAGCTTGGTTGTGTCTGTAGCAAGCTACACTGAGTACTTCACCACATTAAACAGACTAAACTGCATCATCTGAGCATGTGATCCAAGAGATTTCTACACCGTCTAAGGTCACCTGTAAATGCAGTAGCAACATAGTGAGTAAACGCATAAGCATGGGGTGCAATCTCTGTATGACTACATGCCACCCAGTGAGAGAAGATTGAAGCGACAGTAATATTACAGGGATGTCCTGCCCTCTTCCTGCTAGTTTAGAAACAGGGATGTGTAAACACAAAGCAGTGATGGCCAATGTCTTTCATTGTTTTTTCTTTGTTTTTCCATCAGTCAGTCGTTTGTTTCCATATCAGCTCTGATTTACTGAAAATCATATAGGAAATATGAGAATTATGTGCTTCCCTCCAAACTTAAAATCTGCATAGAAACTTTCAATATAGGGTAGGCAAAAGTACTGTAGCAATTTTAAGGGTCAATTCACCCATAAGACCAAAACAGTTTCCCACTTATATGCAGAAACTTTTATCTGTGAAGCTTTTAACTGACTGAAATGTATGGGCAATGTCGCCAGTGAAAATATTTTAAATCGAGCAGGGTCTGTGCATTAAGCATATATTTTTTTTTATTTCTTTGAGTACCACAAATAAGGCTTTTATTCAAGTTCAGTTACATTTAAAAATCTGAAACCCTACAAATAAAATCGAAGCTGTGACCCACAAACTGAGACAAACATTATTTTAGCTGCGCATCAGACTCTGGAGATGAGTGGTTACTATGATTGACGATCTACACGTGATATGTGAAATGTGTCCAAATCTGTGAAGTAAATGTGATGGTCAACTGAACAGAACTTACATGTTTTCCTCTCCAACGATGCAGAAAGCAGAGAGAATTTTGACAGTCTCTGTCATCATATTCGTCTGTTTGGGGTCAATCGCTCGAGCCAGCAGCAACAAGCTGCGCTCGTCTCCCAAGATCCTTTGCAGGCCATACTATGGGGCACAAAAGAGGACAGGATAGGATACAGAAAAAGGTCCATTGGGTATAAATTAATGAGAACATTAGCATTCATAGAGAACTTTCACTTCAAGTAAAAAATGAACAAAAATCTCTAATGTACATAAGTTATAGTTAGCCTTAATTTTCTTATAAGGAGGGACAACGAGGCCGAGGGAGAAAATAGAGAGGATGATGAATTAATTTAATTCAGGACAGGACTATAGGGACAAATACTTATAGTCTCCTGTACCTTGTAGTCTCCCCACAACTGAAAGAATGGGTTGAGATGACCGCATGTGGGGATTAACTCTAAGAGAAGCGATATCAATAGTTCATCTATCCTTGAAATGTGTGCCACTTTTGAGAAATGAGCCAGACCTTCCCAAAAAAGGATAATTAAAAGATTCGAGACTGCGGGCTTCAAATGGTAAAATTAGCTTTACGCTCCCATTATCCCGGGGTTGTTGGATTCCAGATTCAAATAAGGTTTGGAATCTTGGCCTCTTGAGATATTTCTAAATGTTTAAGGTAAGGGGAATAAGAATTTGCTCTCTTGTGCTTGTAATGTGTTTGTAAAATAAATTTACCTTTCAACTGGTGAATCCACATGTATTTAAGTTTCAGGGCGTTGATGCTTTTTGTACCTACTTAGGTTGTTTAGTTTGCATCATCACTTACATGAAAAGAGATTTTTATCTAAGGGATCAATTAGGTGGATGGCCTTTTCTCTGATGAATCATACAGACCTTATTGTTCATGAAAGCCTTCAAACACTGGATAAGTTTATGCTGGTTCCGTTTATCAATGGGCTCTTGCCTGAAAAAAAAAAGACATTTTAAAATATTATGATTGCATAAAGACTACCTTACCTTGTGCTATAAAAAAAACAAAGGGATATAATATATGAAGTGACTTACTGTTTCTTGTCCAGCAGCTTCTCCAGTGCATCCAGAAGAAGACCAAGACCCTCATGGCCAAAGTTATTAACCCAACTGGAAAAAAAAACATAGACACAAAAAAAATCTGATCATTCAACACTCAGTCAAAATTGTTATTGTAATACTGGTTTGCTGTCAGCCACACTGATTTACAGAAGGAAGCGAGCACAAAAAACAATACCAAATTAACCTCAGAGGAAATAAGTCATTCAGAGTAATATCAGAGACTTAACACGATAAACTGACTGTTGTAGTGATTTTTAATTCTTAACAGAGAGTGCTGCATATCAAAAAACCCTCCTGCCCTCTCCCTGACACTGAATACAGTTTGAATCAGTTTAAATTTAAACTGTACCCATTTACAAGCAAATGAACACCCATCCATCTTAACTAGTGTTCCTATTGCCAAGCAGTTTGTATCCAGCACCACCCCCCCCTCTGAGCTACAACATTACTGTGCCAAAAGATTAAGCAATGCAAGAAGATAACACTGTAATCGATAATGGATCGCGTGAGATAATTGGCTATAAACCTCAGCGTATCAGGAGACAGCAAATGATCCAGTGCAGATGAGACCGTTTGTCTAAGCCAGGGAAAGAGCGAGACAGGAGCACAGTGGAGGGGACCGTGTGGCCACAGCCAGATTATGTCATTAGCATTACTTGTTTTTGGGCCCCCAACTGTCAATAATGTAAAATATATGGGGTAATTTTATAGCATTAAGGGGGCATAAGTCAATGATTTATCCCACCTTTTTGACAATGATTTGAAATAATAATGGTTTCAGTATTAAAGCCATTTGTATTGACTCAGTGAGTCGGAAGAGACCCTCAATTAGGGATGAGATGCATTAGCCCGAGGCAACTAGCAAAGTTGAGGTGAGGAATTTCTTTGATCTGTGACTAAATTAGCAAGCGCAACAAACCCTACCTACCATTACTCAAATTTCATTACCAGACAAGCAGAGCTAGTTTATAAGTTATTAATATTTTCTGTAGTATATAATGATGATCTGTTTTCTTAATAAAAACAAAACCCATTTTAATGTTTAGAAATGTCTTTATAAATGTCTGTTTACCAAGAGCCTTCCAATTTGAATGTTTCCTTCCAGCATGTTCTTTGCACTTGCTAGAAGCCATAAAAGAGAAGAAAGACCAAATTGGCTCAGTTTACTGCAGAATAACAATGAAGCTGTATGTATTTGTGATACAGAGGAGGTAGAAGTTAATGAAAGGCTGGGACAACACAGAGGGAAGGGAGGCGACATGGCTGAAGGATCACAATTCACTAAGTCCACAGTCTTTGTTTATACTCCTTAGTAATGATGGTAATGTCAGTCTTCGGAGAGCAGGAAATTGGACCAATATTTGTGAAGAGAAATTTGTTCATTACACAGTGTAACTGTAATATGGGATTTTGGGATGCTATGAAACATCTCTGATGTGTGTGAGAACACTGCAGAAAAAGAAAAAAATACTACGTCCTCTGCCATAAGGGGGGTTTTACATAATTGCAATTTCATGCTTTGCAATCATGTTCGTTATCACAGCAAACAAGGTGTGAATGTGTCGCATGACGACTATGTTTTGCTGTCTGCATACCATGATTCCCTCTACCTTCAAAGGAGTGTGTGTTTACACATTAAGCACATTTTAGCAATGCTATTATTATTTATAGTGCCTGATTTTTTTACACACCTTTTTACATATTAATTTACAAATTAAGACTCAGTACACACTATCCAGACAGTGTGTTAGTTGAAAGGGTGATGCCACTTTTCTGTACTTTCAAAGAGTGTAATCATAATTTCAGACTGAGACTGTTTGTTTTGATAGTTTTCTTTCTCGTACCACTTTTTTCCAGTTTGAAATGTAAATAATAAACTCCAATCAGTACATATATAAATTATCTTGTGTTACAAGGCAATCTAAGATGAAAATAAAACTTTTTTAAATTTAAAAACATGTTTAGGTATGAATCCTAGGTAGGTATCCTTGGGATTATTGTTATGTTTAAAGGGAGTCTCCTGTTAAATACATTATGGACAAAAGTATTTGGCCACATTTCTTAATCACTGAATTCAGGTGTTTTCAGTCCCATTCAAGACATTCAAAGTTCTTCTTTGGATTTTGGCTCCCTTTTGTTTCATTCTTTGTCAAGATGATCCCACACTGCTTCAATGATGTGTAGATCTGGGCTCTGGGGAGGCCAATCCAAGACTGATAGTGTTCCATGGTGTTTTTCTATCCAGGAAGGCTTTTACTGAATTGGCAGTGTGTTTGTGATCGGTTTCATGCTAAACAATTTACAGATGGTATTGTAGGGTGGATCAAAATCTAATGGTGCTTTTCTGTGTTCATAATTCCATCAGTTTTAACAAAATGCCCAACACAACTGGATTTTTTGTCAAAATTACGTTTTGTAGATAGCCATAGGTGCTCACTGCTATACCTCCCTCCTGACCTCCTCCATACACACTGTCAAATTTTTGAACCAATAATATCAAATTTGAATTCATCCCTCCAAAAGACTTGCTGCAAGTGATTTTCAGTCTAGTTTTTGTGTAATTTAAGATACTTCAGCTTTTTCTCCCTGTTTCCCTTCCTTAAGAATGGCTCTGTGATAGTAGCTAGATCAGCTGACAGGCCAGATGCATGTCTCAGGGTCCTGTGTCAGGTCTTTGCTGGATTGTTTTCCTATGTCCTAAGGACATGAGTTTCAGATACTGTTCATGTGTTGTAGATAGTATTTTAGGCTTGCTGCTTCTTCTTTTGTTCTCCACTTGTCTAGTTTCCTCGAATGTTTTAAAGACACACTACACACCCTGCTGAGATATGCCAAGTTTTTGGCTAATGACTCTCTGGGAATTGCCTTTTTGATGCAAAAATACAATTTATGCCTGTAAAAATGTGTTATCTTTGCCCCCTTTTTTTTTTAAATTCAACTAAAGAAATTGGAACCAATTCTGTGCTTTAGCAACAAGCTGCTGGGAACAAAGTGCACACGGTACAGTTTAAGATAGGCTCTTTGCTAAATTGTCTGTTATGTGTAGACACAAAACTAGTTCATCTTCTGAGTTAGGTACCTTTGTAATGCTTGAATGATTCATAGGTTAGTGTTACGTGACTTAACAAACAAACAAAAAACAAAAAACAGTCCACCCAGTGCCTAAAGAAAAACTTTGGAAGGCATTCAGAAAGCCTGGAAAACGATTGTTCAGGACCTCTTTAAAAATTAGAAGAAAGTCTGGCTCCTTGGGAGCAAAATATTAAGAAATGTCGGGGTGGCTGAAGACATTTGCACAGTATCACTGTTTATAGAATAAACGAGACATCTGTTGCGTTTGGAATTTGTCCTTTATTAGCAGATACTACCATATTGGTTGGGTTTCCTGAATTATGGTGAGCAATACACACTGCAGTCAGTCAGCCCAAATCTCACTGTAATACATACAAATTCTACACGTGTTTCAGGTACCCAAAGGGCAGGTCTAGTATGCTTCCATTTCAAATCCTGTATCCAAAATTATTACATGAACTATCGTGGATGTTAATTTAAAAAAAAAGTAACCATTCACAAACAAGTCCAGCCTTACTACAAGCTTTACCAATAAATCCTTTCAGCAGACAAAGTGCACTAATTAGAAGAGAATGCAATTTGTAAACTAAGAAAGAGATGTTTGTGTAAACGGCCTAGTCTCTGCTAGGGATGCGCCGATCCGATATTCAGTATCGGTATCGGTCCGATACTGGCCTAAATTACTGGATCGGATATCGGAAAGAAATAAAAAAAATGTAATCCGATACATTAAATAATGTTTCGCTCACATTAGCTGCATTACAGGGCTCAGTCGTCTTCTTGTTCTTGTGGGTTTGCGGTTGACCAAACCAGCTTAGAGCTGCATTACCGCCACCTACTGGAATGGAGTGGGGGATCAGGAGTTAGAAAACAACCCCCTCAGATCCTCCGTCGCTGCGACGGATTCCCTTTGACACTGAGCGATCATCGCTGACATGCTTTTCCGCCTCCACCGCTCTCTGCCTTGTTTGTGTGATGTGCTCGCTGTGCTGAGAATCAGCTGTTATTTTATTCTCTACTTCAGCTCCCAGACATACTGCTAGCGAGCGCAGCTATTAGCACTGGTGACCGTCCGGTACCGGAAGGACCCCTTCCCCGTCAAAATATTTTTGATACTTTAATCCCTGATTTGTGACTAAATATAGACCTGCAGTAGAAACGTATTTAGGAGAAAGCTTGTGAATATAAAGCATTACAAGATTGCGCTCACGCAGCCCCTAGTTTTTCACACTGATGACGCAACAGCAGCAGTCAGCTGATTTACGTGCAGTCTGTCTGCACAAGCGGAAAGAGGCGGAGCCGGCGCGCTCAGAAGGAGCAGAAGGAAATGTTTTTCTAGTGTCCAAAAGAAGCCTTTTCGTCCCTGTATCCTCCATTAAACCTTTACTGGGAAACAGCTGGAGGTCCTTCATCAACCACCTGATCAGTAAGTGAAGAAAAGAGAACTTTGTAGCTGCTCCATCCACCCTGTTTGTTTCACACAGGGAAAAACTGCAGTACGGAAGTTAAAATATGCAGATGAACTGTTAATATGAAAAAAAGTATTTCTTATCCAGTTACTTGGGTAATCAATATAAATAGAATACACAATTGCTAAAATAATCGATAGTTGCAGCCCTAATGAAATTTGCAACATGCCATAAGCATCACCTTCTCACACAGAAGCAACAGGATTCAGGTGATAGTCATTGTTGTAAGTAAAGTTTATTTATATAGCGTTTTTCACAGACAGAAAAGCGCTGTACAATAATTAAAACACAATATCATCCCCCACCTCCAGAAAACACTATGTTAAAAACATAATAACATTACCATATAAAAGAAAAAGAATAAAAATAAAGTCAGAAACCAGAAAGCCTGGTTAAACAGAAAAGTTTTCAACTATTTTTTAAATGATGCCACAGAGTCAGCTAAATGGAGCTGGAGTGGTAAACAGTTCCAGAGCTTTGGTGCCACTGCCTAAAAAGCTCTGCCCGCCCTGGTCCTTACTCTTGTATGTGAGACAACTAAAAGACTTTGATTTTGTTGTGTGAGAGACTGTTGACTTCTTTTTTTTTTTTTTTTTTTTTTTTAATGTTTTTAAATGCCTGGATCAATTTTAAATATCGGATTTATATCGGTATCGGCCAATATCCAAATGTAAAATATCGGTATCGGACATAAAAAAGTGGTATCGTGCCATCACTAGTCTCTGCTCCCTGTTTGCCTTTCTGTGTTGCTGTTGGACTGAATCAGAATAGGCATAAAAGAAAAGACTGGGATTGTCTGTGCAGTAAATTTTTCATCAAAAATGTACGTCTTGCTGCAGGTTGCAACATAATGCAGTCCCCTCAAGGTTTCTAAGGCACTAAATGTTTTTCAGTCCTCCCTACATCCCAGACTGTCTATCATTTTCTGTCCCCTCACGTATACCCTTAGGTCCACTACAGGTTGCCTTCCAAATGTCCCCAAAGTTACCTAAAAAAAAAAAAGAGAGATGGTACTCTTACTGTGTTTGTCCTGAGGCTATGAAATGCCCTCTTTCTGTTCATCAGAGAACTTACCTGAATGGACAGCATACTGTTATAGCTACTAAAACAAATAACCATACTATTTCCACTATAGTGTAGAAATAATATAGTAATAATAATGATGCCACCCTCTGTAACACACAGTTGGCCTATATAGGTCTTCTTTTATTTTAAAATACTTTCATGCTTAGGAAGTAGAACAACAAAATGTGTACTGTAGATGTGGCCAAAGGCTCATGTTTGGTCAAATATAAGGTACCTTAACGCAGAAGGAACATGAGATGAGATCCTTTCCTTATCACTTTCTTCTCCTAATGTGGGAATACATCTAAAAATTTCATTAACTTGGGGGAGAACTTGTTCATCTAATATTGATGGCTATAATCCTCTAGTTAAGTGCCACCAAATTGTGTTACTTTCTGCAATCATGTATATTCCCCAGGCAAAATGAAAAATTCATGGTCGGTCTTAGGGAAGCAATTTCTTATTTTATATTTTGTGGGGGGGTTTTGTTTGTTTGTTTGCTTGTTTTTTTCTGTTAGCTTGATGCAATTAGGGTGCAGTTATGTTAACTGTTAGAAAATATATGCGCTGAAATTCTCCCAGTTCATCTAACAAACAAGGGCTCAAAATTAACAATATTTTACTAGGAAGATTTGTGTTCAATAAAGATTTCAGCTCTATTAAACGTCAACTAGATTGCAGATTTTTCTCAACACTGCAGTTAAAAGAGCAAAAATTTTTTTAACATGTACTACTGTAACAGGTGTTACAGGTGTCATATGTCAAGCATAGAAAAATACTGTATCTATCAATACACGCAACCTTCATGCAACCTCATGCAAAAGCATTTTAGCACAGTGTTGTCAGTGCCTATACGACTGTATATTATAAAGACAGAACAGAACATATCAGAACAACAAGCACAGAAAAGAAAAAAAAAAACAGATGGGGTAGAGTTATGGAAATACCTTGTGAGGGAAGTGTTACATAAAGAGAAGATTCCTTGCACATCACCAGCCACACAAAGTGGCTCAGCATTGACAGAAGAAGCAAAAGGGAGGCACTGTCCCACCTTATTTATCTGATCACTGGTCCAGTGTTTAGATAGCCTGTGTGTGCATTGATTTCAGTTTATAGACCAGATTTATTATTTCATCAGGACTAGGTGAAGAGTTATGTTACTGAAAGGTTTCTGTGCTTGTACAGTATCTTTCATATTGTATTACAGGGCCAAGCCATACAACTGTCCCTCCATGGGACTACTAACCTATTCACTACTACAGAGCTACAGGGTGCCATGCAACAAATAGGTCTGAGAAACACATGTTGAAACCAAGCACCACCAGTGTCTATTTAGTGATTTAGCATGCCAAACATGGAGCTACATTACACTCTGATCGATATGAAAGCCAGCTTAAATGCCTATAAAGCACTTTGTATATCAGATGACAGAAATGAGATACAAAATATGAACAATATCTTTCTGTTCCTTACATCCTAAAGTATAATGCGCTCTACAAATAACTATTAAAAGCTACAACATTCGTTTTTCCTTTTTCTAATGTAACACCCCACCCTACCCCATTGTCATTGCATGGTTTGTCCTTCCGCTCTACCTCCCTTTGGTGGGTACTCACCACTTGTGACTGGGAATGCCCAGTCTTGATGCTAGCCAATATTCCAATACAATTGTCTTCTTATATATTGTATTGACTGTTCTCATAGTTGATAGTCGATGAGCGCTCTCAGATCTTAACATGCACTCTGAGATAATCAATGCTGCTCCTTCATTTTTGGCTGTGGCTTTGACTCATTAGTCTAGAGGTGAAGTATTGGACCTGTTGCTACTGGACCAATATAGAGACAAACAGACCATCTCACACACTTTTATCCACAGTGCCACATTACTAGCTTGGCTACAAATGTCATACATTATTTGCACACGCTTTGAAGTTTCTATATTCTAACACTGTGGAAAGACTGATGATTTAATTCAGCACCATCCTAACACTCATG
Organism: Archocentrus centrarchus; assembly: GCF_007364275.1. NCBI lineage: Eukaryota > Metazoa > Chordata > Actinopteri > Cichliformes > Cichlidae > Archocentrus > Archocentrus centrarchus. The sequence continues at coordinate 9,664,387 of NC_044355.1, read as the reverse complement.
CATTCAGGCTATAACCAGTAAGTATCAATTACAAAACATTTGTATTAATCCTACGTAAAATTCTTAAACTCCAACAGCCTGTTTCTAATGCTGTTTGATCCTTAACCATAGAAACTTTTACTTCACACAGAACTGAGTTAAATATTTAAGAAATTGTAAATGAGCATGGGGGGACAGGGAGAACTGCCAAGAGACTGAAATGCATACTGAAGTGTTATGGACACTGTGTGCATCCAGCATCTGGCATTTATACATACAAATTGGGCCAAAATCATTGACCTGTGCTGAACCTGACAGAGAAAAACAAGCAGGCAATATGTTTCAAACTCCAGCTAACATGCACCTTTCCCATCCATGCTGCCACTTCGCTCAGCTGTCCTGATAACATCTTAGGTCTCTAACTCCTGCTGGCTGTAATAATTCTTAAATATAATGCATCACAGCAGAGAACATATAATGAGTGTGTACTGTATGGATAAACTGTTTCATAAAGTACATTCTCTGGAACAAATTTTTCATATGAAAAAAAAAAGTTTTATTGAATTACAGCAGAGAAATTGTCCACAGAGTCATCTGTGGTGGTACTGTTATTTCATATTGGTACAAAAGCAAGTAATACAGTCTGAGGACAATATACCTGGTGTCAGCACGCCACAAATGTAATTTCTGGTATAGCCAAGGAAACATAGGAAGAAGAACACTGCAGTACTCAAAGGGAGCACTTTACACTTCTAATGGTATTCAAGTCTCAGCTTGATACCAAAATGTGGTTTTAACAAAGACTAAGGATGTACTACGCAGGTGAATGTGGAACTGAAAGTGTGTGTGTGTGTGCGTGTGCGTGTGCGTGTGCGTGTGTGTGTGTGTGTGTGTGTGTGTGTGTGTGTGTGTGTGTGTGTGTGTGTGTGTGAACATGAAAGGAGTGTGAGGTTGGAGAGTGGAGGTCTCTATCAGAGAGCTGACAGCACACCATGCTCCCCAGATACTTTGAAATGACTCCCCACGGAGTGCAAAACACTCTTAAAATTTCTAATTATCCCCTGAACAACACCAAAGATATCTACACAGTAACACAGCATCACTCCAAGCTGAAGGTATTACTGAAACTAGTATTACTGCTGATACACTGCTGGACAAACAGGCCTTTTTTTTTTTTTTTTTTTTACTTTTTTAATTGTGTGATTTGTGTTAAGCTGTGTTTATTGAAGAAGATTAAAGAATGGGCCATTAGGTTTGATGCAATGTATCAACACACTCCTCAGGCTTCTATAAAGATGAGCTTCATCTTTCAAGTAGAAGGAAATGCAATGGCAAGCACTTCTCTAAAAGAACTAATTCTATTTTCAAAGTCATTAAGTTGCCATTTTGTTCAAGCTTTTGTTGTTGCCATCTTTTAGAGTAGATGTAATTGCAGTATCAGTGTTCACCTTTGAGAACTTGTTCACCAGAATTTGTGCCAATATTTAATATCTGCAGACAACTAGTAAAACATTAGGACAGCTCTGCAGCACTACTAAATTCTGAGACAGAAAAGATTGCCTTTGTAGGTCATGTAAGGTGATAAATGCTTCTATTTCTGAGCATAAAAGCTGAAATAAATGTGTCAGTTTGAGAGCTTTCCACAGATTGGGTATAATTTCCCTTAGGATGTTTGTTTACATATGGGTCCAGGTGAAACAGGCATCTATAAAAGATGAAAATATATATATATATTTTTTTTACATATATACAGTACCAGTCAAAAGTTTGGACACATTCAGCCATGAGTTTTCAAACTTAAGACTGGTACTGTATGTATGTATGTATGTATATACATATATACACACACACACACACACACACCCCAATCAGGCATAACATTATGACCACTGACAGGTAAAGTGGATACACTGATTATCTCTTCATCATGGCACCTGTTAGTGGGTGGGATATATTCAGGAGTAAGTGAACATTTTGTCCTGAAAGTTGATGTGTGAGAAGCAGGAAAAATGGGCAATCATAATGATTTGAGTGAGTTTGACAAGGGCCTAATTGTGATGGCTAGATGACTGGGTCAGAGCATCTCCAAAACTGCAGCTCTTGTGGGGTGTTCCCAGTCTGGAGTGGTCACTATCTATCAAAAGTGGTCCAAGGAAGGCACAGTGGTGAATGACAGGGTCATGGGCGGCCAATGCCCACCCATGCACATGTGGAGCGAGGGCTGGGCTGCGTGGTCCAACAGACAAGCTATTATAGCTCAAATTGTTTAAAAAGTTAGTACTGGTTCTGATAGAAAGGTGTCGTGACACACAGTGCAGCACAGTGTGTAGGGTTGTATAGCCACAGACTAGACAGGGTGCCTATGCTGACCCCTCTCCACCACCAAAGTACCAACAATGGGCACGTGAGCATCACAAATGGACCATGGAGCAATGGAAGAAGGTGGCCTGGTCTGATGACCACGTGCATGTGCGTCACTTTCTTGGGGAACACCTGGCACCAGGACGCACTATGGGAAGAAGGCAAGCCAGCCGAGACAGTGTGATGTTTTGGGCAACATTCTGCTGGGAAACCTTGGGTCCTGCCATCCATATGGATGTTATTTTGACAAGCACCACGTACGTAAGCATTGATGCAGACCATATAGATCCTTTCATAGAAACCAGGTTTCAGCAGTATAACATGCCCTACCACAAAGCAAAAATGGTTCAGGAATGGTTTGAGGAGCACAACGATGAGTTTGAGGTGTTGGCCTCCAAATTCCACAATTCTGAATCCAATCGAGAATCTGTGGGATGTGTTGGACAAACAAGTCCCTACCTTGCAACTTACAGGAATTAAAGGACCTGTTGCTAACATCTTGGTGCCAGATACCACAGCACACCTGGGGTCTAGTGGAGTTTTAGCGGCAAAAGGGGGACTGACACAATATCAGGAAAGTGGTCATAATGTTATGCCTGATTGGTGTGTATATTGAACCAGATTTCCCCAAGTGCACTGTTAAAATACATTAGACTTGAATAAACCATTTTTTGTATATTGCATTACATCAAACATAATAAACCATAACCTAAAAACAATGAGTAAGAAATCATAACAAGAAGAGTAATTACAGATTTATATGTCAGTTATTTCCTATATGCACTACTTATTTTCTATACTGGAGCAAAATAGTTTCCACCTAAATCAATATAAAATTCAAATCAGATATGTCTGAATTATGTATGCATCACTCTGAGGCTGTAACAGATATGGCTATCTTGGAGGTTAACAGATGGTGTCATAAAATGAAATAGGCATCACTCTTAAAATATATGCAGACACTGAGGACATTTATGTCTCCAAAATCATTTTCATTGCCTGTGAAGGAGAAGAGCAAACATCAACTCTGAAGTCAGCCGCAAGGGTAAAAACTAGTTAACTTGCTCATTTCTGACTCCTTGTCACGTCCATTGAGAGGACAGTGTCATAACATTCATGCCAAATTTAACAGTCAAATAAAACTCTAATAAAACTGACTGCTCTAAATGATTTATGCTTGTGCTATCATGAAATTAAAAGACAAAAATACTTTCCCTAATGAATGAAAATGATTCTGAAATAACAGAAGGGCACAGCAAGTTTAATTTCAGGTTTCTACTAAACAATTGTGTAATTTATAGTTTTTTTTTTTTCCTTGACAAGTAGAAGAGCAAACTTTTCGGAGAACCTGAGGCTGGCTGTGCGTGGTTGAGGGTGTTTTTTTTAATGACACTCGAGAGTCAAGAGAGTAGAGTATCACAGCGAAGAAAATTACCACACTGGAAAGCTTTTACTAACGCTCTACTTCTTCACTGTGGCATCAACCACAACATATTTTGTGGTTTAAATAGGTTCATTGTTTGTCTCGTGTCTCTACTAAAGTGAATGCTATCGTCATCCCTTTGTGGAAAATGATAAAACTTGATCATCATGGCAGAAAATTAAGTTGCCATTTTTACTATTATTCTACAAAGTGGAATGGGAAGAAAAAATGCTTAATTCACAGTTCAAAAGGTATCAGGCTGTCTTATATCCCAAGGTAACTCATCCCCCTGAACTTAACTAGGGACATCTGCTTTTTATGCTACATTTAAAAAAAAATCAAATTGACAAGGAGTCTGATTAAGCTTATAAAAGACTATCGAGGATAACAAAGTGGATACAGAGGATTAATTATGGATGATTCACTGCCATATTTCCACATCAAAACTGACAAGAGTTAAAACAGTTATTCATCTCTGTGAAGAATCTATGTCTGACAGAGCTGTCTCATTGATGTCTACTGTGTCTGAATTCTCACACAAGTATCATTCATCAGTGCAGTGTTAACTCATAGCAGTCTTATTGAGGGCCACTATTCACACTTTGTGCTTGTGCCAGACAAGATTTCAGGCCTAAGCTGTCGAGGGGGTATGCACAACTGGTGAGCTGCTCGGATGCTCATATTTGTTTCAACAGCCACAACAGCAGAAGGACAGATGGATATACTTTTACGTCCTGGTGTTAATTGGCTGCTGTACATGCAGCAAACAGAAAAGGCCAAGGGAGTAAGAGTCAGGCATATAAAGTGCGAGTTGGTGCTATTGTGCTTAAAACCTTTACGCCAAGGGACTGGCTTTTTTTGACACCCTATAATTGACTTGGTTTTAATAGCATGAGTCTTTCCTAGACATGTGAAATGTAAACAGGCTCAAGTATGCCTAAACATTTTACAGTTGAAATTTAACAGTTTAACTGTTTCAAAATAACATCTCCAGACAACACATCAAATAATACGCATAGATTATGGGGTAAGGGAATGAAAGAATCTCACTTCTTTGCACCAGAAAACAAATGCAGAGCACCACAGTGTCCTTGGCGGAGATGTCATTGTTTCTCAGTATGTTGTTCATTGCTTAATCACGCTGGGCAGTAGGACAGACAGTCAACAGGATGAGCAACTTTATGTCAGCAGGCTATTGCAACTCGCCAGCCTATAAAAAGCCCATTACTACTGTTCCATGAAACCCTCAGTGCTCAGCCACAAGCATTCACCTGGGAAAAGCTGGTGAAACTGATTCAGACTCAAAGACACCCTGTGTGGCAGAGCAGCAAGATCATCACAACAACCCACACCTTGAATATACAGACACAGAGAGAAACTCTGGTGCCAGCAAATGTCTCCCGCCTCCACAAAAAGACCCCACAAGAAAATTCTCCAGATAAAATGTCTGACTTGTACCGTGAAGATTTCACATAATGAAAAGTTAGGAGCCCAGTTCAATTTTGTTTAAATATGTCTTAGGGATCTGAGATCCAGCAGATCTAATATGGAAGTAACAGCAGGGATTTGACAAAGTCATAGTGTAATGCTGAAGGCAAAACTGAGGGAACTGAAAAGCCTGGACAATGGATATGTGCTCTTGTGCTGATAACCACTAAAACCACTCTCCCATTTTTAAATTTAAAACTTGTATTAATGGAGTAGCAGTTAGGGTTAGATCAATGGAAACTTCACTTTATTGCTCAAGACTGAAACGACCACATGCAAAAATGTAAACATATGTATGAGAATTTGCTATAGCGGCTGTAAAAATATAAATAAAATGTGACTGTTTATTGACATATTAAATATGCAGAACTATTTTAACTTGCTTGAATGTGTCCACATGTGGTAAAACGGAGAAAGGAGCTATGACAGGAATGGGAAAAGTTGGGTTGAAACACCCCAGGATTTCTTTCCTAACTAAATGAGAAAGTAACAGAATTATAATTTTCTGTAAGTTGGCATCTCACTTCACATCAGTGGATTAAGAAATTAATGAAAAGTGGCTAGTCAATCTGACATTTCTAAATTAAGAAGCAAGTATCCAAATGACAAAATTAAAAGGGGGAGAATGAAGTAGAGGATAAATAATTGGCTGGGGAAATTTTGACAGAAAGAGAAGTGGAAAACATGGCAGTTGAAGAAAAAGAGAGCGGAAACAGAGAAGGCAGTGGATGCTCCAGGCAATGCCATCTGTGGGCGGATCTGCAAAGGCTGCATGCCACACACCTGTGTGGGACTGCCTGGGAGATAAGGCCCTCAGCACAATGGCCCTGTGGCCACCTGTGCTGCCAAACAGGTGCGCAGCCCAGCCAATTAAACTATTAGACAAACACAGGCCTCTGGGAGCAAATTAGCAGCCTGCCCAAACATCAGAGGAAAAACAAAAAGCAGTGGTAAGCACTCACAGTGAAGAACAACTACACTTTGATGCTGAGACTTCTATTTCATTTTTGCGTTAAGTTTTATTTATATATTAAAAAATAATAAGTTTGAGTCATTTTGCTTTGATTTGAAATGATCATTGGAACTGTCATAAATCCAAAATAACTTTCGACATTCACAGGCAGTAAGTAGACTGGGACGCATGTGTCTCCCAGAAAATCTTTGTATTACTTTGGTTTTTAGTTGCTTATATTTTGAATTTTTATACACCAGTATCTGCCTTACGTCTATCAGTGTTTTGGTGACATGTTCCAGACAATGATACATTAATTATTTTTAATTAAGTTATTAATCACTGGACTTCTCATCTTCAAAACTTTCTCCACATTAACAAAAAATGTAATTATTATTGGATGATTTAAATAATAATATAAGCCTCAAAGATGTTATTGAAGCTACATTATAGATTAGTTATCAAAACAACAAAAACCACCTCTACACTAAAAAAAAAAAAAATAAACTAGTTGCACACAAGTTGATATATTTTGAGACTTGTTGAAAAAAATGTGCTAATATCAAACTTCTTCCTCCATTTCCCTTTGACTTCTTTATTGTTATCAACCCACTTGTTTGCCCAGAGCTCAGGATGAGAGGAGATGCTGCGCCACTGATGTTTCAGATCACAACAGTATGTGTGGGGTGGATAATTGCATCTGCCACATCCAATTCACTGGTTGTGTGAGCTCAAAATTCATATTTCTATTTGAAAGTTACAAAAAGACTAATTTCTAAACAAAAACAAAAAAAGAGTGATGCATCCATACAAGCTTAAAGCCATTTTTATCAGGCACATGTCCTAAATACTCATCTGCACACCCTTCATTACTGATGCTAAAAAAAAAAAAAAAAGCTATGGAAAAAATGGTAACATTTCCAAAACACAACAACAACAGAGTTTGTTCTTAAAGGTAAAAAGATCATTTGTCTTATTTGTTTGTTTATCTAATATTTGTTTATCTAGCCTTTTCAACTTTGTGGAAACTGGAACACAGCAAAGTCAGTAGTACATCATGCAGGGACTGAGGTTTGTCTCTGCAGTTAGAAATATTTTTTCAGTTTGGCAGCTGTATTTATTAGGAAAGGAGAAATAAAGGGTACAGCACGATGATTACCAGTTTATCTTCATCTGCTAATTACATACTTCTTTAAATCTAAATAAAAGCTAAAAAATTTCTTAAAATACAAATATTTAAAAGCAATCCAGTGGATCATTATTCTAAGGTGTAACCAAAAAAAAAAGCATAAATGCACTGCTCTGCCATCTATTTCATGGTTATTTTCAGTATATGTTAACATACAATCATACCGTACAAAGGTTACATTAACATAGTTTGATGAAATGCAGACTTCCTGTGTGTTGTGATCCATAACAATTAAGTACATTCATATTAATTAGAAGTACCCTTATTCATGCTTCAAGAATAAAATAATAAGCGCTGTAAGGACAGGCAGGGGACAACACTTGTACAGTCCTGCCCAGAATCACCACCCAAAGATGGGTCCCTCGATAGCTCTAGTCATCCGTGGGAGGCAAGTTTTTCATAAAGCACAGGTCACTCATGAGCTGGTCAAAGGTTCGGCCATTTTAAAAACACCCACAGGGCAAGCCTGGCCTCAGTTAGAACCCCTAGGCACCAGTTGGCCTTTCTAAGTGGAAAGGCTGACTCCCTACAGCTTCCTGGTGATTTTGGTCAGTGCCTCCACAGAATGCAAGCACTCTAGAGATAATTACTTAGCTATTAATTTATGTTGTTACACATTATATGGAAAATGTTCATTTGCTTTAATTGCATGATGTCTTTGTGCATGTAGCAGTAATGCTGTCTTGTTAGCCAAATGAATATTCTTGTACTTACAGAAATTAAAGCACATTTCAGGTGGATTACTTAATTTCCTGCATTTGATGTGGAAGAAGAGAATTGCTTTTAATAAAAAAAAGGTCCCCTGTATCCATTTCAATACATAAACGGGTGTATTGAGCATCTGTTGTGCACAATCTGAGCAATAGAATACAACTATATTGTCTTTGCTTCCAAACTGGTTAATGCAAGGATACAGCAGTAATGCCAGTAGTAGCACACAGATTAGATAAAAGCTCCTCTGAGGCTTTGCTGCCAGGTCCATTCTCTGCATGCAGGGTCAACATAAAATGTTTCCACTTACAGAGTGACCATTTACTTGCACCACTCATTGATTCCCATTAGGAAACATCTCTCATCTTAGGCAATATGTTGTCACTAAGCATAATTGTGTATTGCACCACTGAGACCAAATTATGATTTAAGATGTTGTTTACAGGAGTGGTGGCAGAGAATTTAGTTACCTACTATAGAAATGGTAGAGAAAAAAGCCCTGGTAATAAATGATCTAAAAGGAAATCAAACAAGTTATATAGATTCATAGACAATTAAGGAAAAGCCCCCAACCCCACCCACCCAGTTTTTTGTTTTTTTTTTGTTTTTGGGTTTTTTTTCGGGGGGGGGGGGGGGGGGCTTTGTTTGCTTTGTAACAGGCAAGTCATAAAGCAACATGTGCTAATTTTTTAGTATGAAATCAAGAGTTGCCATTTAATATTAACTTTGTGGACAACACAGTTTGGTATAACAGACCCACTCTGTAACATCGAGTTTCAGAAGGGGGACCACATTGCAAGATATGGAAGGCACGTTTGAATATTAAAAGGTGGCTTTAATAACCAAAGATGGTGCAAAAAAAAAAAACCCAAAAAGAGCCAAAGAGAGCAAACTAAAACACTGGCAGCTGGTAGACCAATTTCATGAGTTCATTTAGAAAAATGTACAAGGTGAAAACTATGGATGCTAAAGATACAATGCAAGTAACATGAATAATGGCCAAAAAATGGACAGACACATATGAACAACTAACAGGAGAAAAGTCTGGACTACAATTGCACAGAGAAGAAATTGGAAAAAGATCAACAGGTGAAACCAGTTAGTGTGGAAAAATACAGGAAATAAATGACAAGGAACACGAGGAAATCTTACAAACCAAAAAAGGAATTAAGTACAAAAGACATGGGGCAGAAATAGAGGGTAACACAGAAAAGGGCTCTCAGAACATGTTGGGAAAAGGGGGAAAATAACACACACAGGGAAATAACTTGTTCTTAAGTAGTTCCATTGTGCTATGGTCCATGCTTTGCTCTTTGCAAAGTATGGACAAAGACACACTTCCAGAGACTGCAAAAGTTCATTTGGTCTGCTGCCATATTCACTAAGTTTGTTTAAAAGTTTAAGTTGTGCCCTGTCTTACTGTAACCTAAATGATCTATATGTTTTTGTATATTAAGAACTAAAAGAAATCTATGGATAAAATACATATCGTGTAGGGACTGGAATGCCTAAAACCATCAGAATGGCGAATTTTCAATAATAAAAGCTCTTAGAAAAGTTTTGGTATTTTTAGTTATCATTTAAAAAACATCCCCCAAAACAAAACACAGTTTGCAGAATGTGACAAATGCTTTAGTGACTAACCTGACAGGGTTACTAGTGAGAGACACTCGGAGGGATTCCAGGCAATTCAGCAGCTTTTCTTCTGTGATGCCAGAACGCAGTTCATGGACATATTCTTGGGATGAAAGGGTACACTCATGCTTACTGTTCCTCAGTCCACCCTGTAAACAAAACATCAGTGGGAAAGTTATTAGAGATTATCAGCCCATACTATAACTCTAGCCTTCTGAAACAATATCTCCTAAATACACAGAGGGGAATGAAAAATTACACGTCAACAAACTGAAAAGAATTTTCTATTAAATCAAATCCAACTGTTAATCAAAAATCTCCTTTTATCAGTTTGATTGTAATTAGTATGAGTATGTGGATTTTTTTTTCTTCCTTTTTCCTTTTTGGCATTAAAATTTGGATTCATCTTTTTATTACATGATGATTTTAGTAATAGAACTTGGCCAGAACATCTATGTTTTAGAAGAAGGCGAGGATGCACTAGCCATTTTCCCTTTTCAGTCAGCCAAGGCTCTAATGATGGACTGTACTGACAGAGAGCCAAAAACAGGCTGCGCATGCTATCTGCAGCTACTCCTGCTTGAAGTAAATGGATTCTCGTGTTTAATCTCCACAGGGATATGCTGCTACACTGATACTTACACAATGAGACTATTGGCATCTATTGGCAGCAATAAACACACTTTCAGGACAACAGTGAAACACACTGACACTCACTTTACATTCACTCTCAAAGCACACAGTGGAGTTAACTTTGTACTATGCATTGCACTACAGCAATCAACAAAAAGCAGGACTAAAACTGAAATAGCTCTGCATGCAAACTGAAGAATTTTACAACACTGTCTCTACTTTTAGTACAAGCTCCACAAACAAATTTGTGCTAATTAAGTAATTTCCAGATTCCAAAGTTAATATGACCTATATTTCAGGTGGGAGAAGTGAGTCAAGGTACCATACAAAACAAATGAAAACACAACCCAGAAACAGCACCATGTATGCCTAAACAAGACTCCAAGGCAAAATCATCACCACTGTGTTGATCCCTGGACTGCTGGTTCCCCCACAATGTGAGCTGTGCTAATAGCCCGTTTGGGAAGTAATAAGCTAGCTCATTTATCTAGAGAAAAGAGAAGCGTGCTGTTCTCCTGCAATGCACAGTGAACATGAAAGAACCACATTTTCTGTTGCAAAATCCAGAGGCAGTCTAAGAACAGCAAGCTACCACTGATTCAGTGCTTTTGGTGCAAACTGAGCTTACACACTGATTGACTGAATAATGACATAAAATATCTCACATGTATTAGATTCTGGAAAATGTAAAATCATATTCTATAAATTGCTAGAGTGATTGCTGCCAAAGCCAATTATATTTATTTACCAGTAGAAATGTAATCGCACATCGTATCTTATGTACTATCTGTAGGAATATTAATGACAGATTTACAAATCCCATTCAAGAAATAAGAATAAATTCTACATTCTTTATGTTCAAATGCATAAACCACTCTTGGAGGACAAAAGACTTTTTTATAGAAATCTAAAATGTTAATTTGTTAGAGAAGACAAATAATCCGAACACCTAACAAAGTGAAATGTGAAACAGAAACCTTAAAATAGATTTCAAGGTTTAATTCTAACAGTGATGTAAAGCTGTCTTCATAGAAGGCACAATCATAACAGTGACACTTTTCTGACAGTTAAGCTACTTCAAAGAACATACACTAATGTATATTGCTAAAAGTATTCACTCATCTGCCTTCATGTGTGTATGAACTTGAGTGACATCCCATTCTTAATCCATAGGGTTTAATATGATGTTGGCCCACTACAATTATTTGCAGTTATAACAGCTTCAACTCTTCTGGGAAGGTTTTCCACAAGGTTTAGTGTATGTTTATGTGAATTTTTGACCATTTTTTCCAGAATAGTATTTGTGAGATCAGACAATGATGTTGGATGTGAAGGCCTAGTTCACAGCTCTAATTAATCCCAAAGGTGTTCTGTTAGTCTGCCAGTCAAGTTCTTCCACACCAAACTCGCTCATTCATGTCTTCATGGACCTTGCTTTGTGCACTGGTGTGCAGGCATGTTGGAACAGGAAGGGGCCATCCCCAAACTGTTGCCACAAAATTGGGAGCATGAAATTGTCCTAAATGTCTTGGTATGCTGAAGCATTAACAGCATTACACCACTTCATCCAAGGTTTTGCATTATGCTTGCTAATGTAAGGCTTGGATGCTCACCCACTGAAACCTATTCCATGACACATTCCACACACTGTTCTTGAGTTAATCTGAAGGCCATACAGTATGTAGTTCGGAGGTCTGTAGCAAGTGACTGCAGAAAGTTGCCGACCTCTGCGCACTATTTTCTCAGCATTTGCTGACCCACTCTGTCATTTCACATGGCCTACCACTTCATGGCTGAGTTACTATCATTCCCAATCACTTTCACTTTGTCATAACAGTTTATGTATTTTTAATCCTTGAGTGGCAACACTTATGTTTCTGAAAACCTTGAAGTCAGTTCTCAAAGAAAAGTTTATATTATTTATATCTGACTGATTGAATCTTCAATTCAATAAGGTGGTTTTTATCTGTATGTGTGTGTGTAGTCTTAGACTTATCATGACTCTACTTTATTAACTCAGATATGCACAGAGTTCAAGTAATTAGCATTTTCAATCACAATCTAATCATCTTCCATTGTTTCACTAAAATATACCGAAGCCACAAAGTATCCATCAAAGGATTGCTGATAAAGATGTCTTAAAAAGACAAAAAGCATTCTGAATTAATATCATGATATAAATCAGTTAATATATATATATATATATATGTGTGTAAAAAAAAAATTTTAATAATATTGCTTAGGAGAATGACAACAAAAGTGGTCCTAACTTGTCCATACAGGCACAGCAAAACCATTCCAACTCCATTAAGGAGATTCAAATCCAGAACCTTACAGCTGCGAGGCACTAGTCCAACCACTACATCACCATGCCACGGTTGAGTATCTGGGTACTTTTTAATTCCAAATGTTAGATGTACTATTTTGGATGCAATAACAACTGATCAATAACAGTTAGGATGTTTGTGTCTTGATCTAGACGCTTTCTGAATAGCAACTGGACTGTAGAGCTCCTAGACATACTGTCTTCGCTGGTCCATTCCATTAAAGTGGTCATTAATTGAAAACACTCTTGGTAGAATTAGACTGTTGAGCCTCCAAGATGCATTTTTCACTATCAAGACGAAGACTGGATCTAGAGTATTCAATATCCAACATTGCCTGAACAGGGACCTTCCAAAGTAAAGGGACCTAAGTAATTTAAGCTGCTGATCAGGACAGTGCATTACCTCTGTCAGATGCAATCATGCCCGGGATGCACAACCAACATACAGGCGAGGAAGAGCTACTTCTCCTCCAAAAAGTAGAAGGAAAAATATCAACAACTGACATTTAGATTATCAGGCTGAGCATTGTTGGGAGTTGGTGTAATATGCTGCTTATCCCCTGAAAATGCCATTGTTGTTTGTTGCACAATCACAGCAGTCAAATCACCAAAACTTTTGTTTCTGTGCAGAAGGATGGGATTTTGAAAACACACCACTGTCTGCAGTGAATCAGGTTTGATAACAACAAAAGCTAAAACAGCTCAGTCGGGTAGACAGTGAAGAGGTCATATGTCAGAATTGTGCTCAGTAAAGTTTGGAAAATAATGTCTGGTGAGCATTAAATTCACATTAGTGTGTTTCATCTAAGTCTGAAGACCAAATACCTGCCATTTGGCAAAAGCTTGATTTTGGTTGTTGTAAAGCCTGATAAAATGGGAAGGAATGGGCTGGCATTTACAGACTGCTTTCTAGTCTTACTGATCACTGAAAGCACTAAGCCACGTTCACCTTTTAACACATTCGTGCACCTTTTTCTATACCCTTAAGTTCTTTAGCTCCACAGGCAATTTAGAATAAACAATCACTCTAATTAACCAAGCAAGTCTTCATATTGTGGGAGGAAGCTAAAGTACCCAGAGAAAAACCAAGCAGACACAGTGAGAACATACAAACTCCAAGGAGGAGATTCCAACACAGAACCTTCTGGCACCATGCCAACCACTGAACCACCATGCCGTGGTTCCTAAATACTCTGCAGATTTGACAATGAAGCCTTACTAACTTGAGTAAAACCTGATATCAAATAGACTGAAATTTAGACTTTGCCTGATAAAACTTTGACATCTTTAAATAACTCCACTTTTGAGCAAAGTAATCAAAATAAAAGTTTGTCTAAACATAGCAGAAAGGATACTGTATACTGTAGCACACACACAAAAAAAAATACAAATGTAATGCTGCTTAAATTGCTGCCTTATTTTTGGAGACAGATAGACAGGATTTGTAGAAAAGTACTTCCTCAGTGATGGGCAGTGAGTGGCAAAGGCATCACCCACTTTTTATTAATCTTCTTACCCCTCAGTAGTTCCCAGCAAGCATACCGCTATATCCAGAAACACTAGAGCTCTGGTTTCACCACAGGCTCTGACCTCTGGAAACCAAAGACACTGACCATAAACTGCTTTTTCATGACCCTAGCCCAAATCAATAGAATCCTTTGGGATAATATCAACATTACACTCCCATACTGGCAGCAGAGAAACAATCTGAGGAGCGGGAGGGGGGATTACCTGCTGACCAATGGGTAATAGAGTTTTCCCCCCATCAGGCTCTCAAAAATGGTCAACAGTACAAAATTGTCAAAAACAGACCGTAGAGAAGGGAAGTAATGGAGGGATGGGAGCGACTGCTCTATGTGTAGTATGTGATGCAGTAGTAAGACATAAAAAGTCAAAGAAGCAGGGGGTATGAGGATGATAAGAAAAACTAGGAAGGGGATACAAAAAAAAAGAGTGCAGGGAGAAAAGGGCAGGGCAGAAAGATAGAACACCTCTACAGTAGAGGACAGACACAGCCTTTTGACCACAGCCTAGAGCCTCATCTCCTGCCGCTTATTGAATCCCCTATTTGTCGATAACAGTATTTCCTGCCAAAGAAAATAGTGCTGGGAGCAATTACTTCACTGAGCCTGTCAATTTCATTTTGGGGGGTTAGGGGAGCATTGAGGCTCATTCCCTCCTCCTCTATCACCTCTGTCTACCTTTCTGTATGCCACGGGGAGTGACTGAGTGCAGTGCCTTCTATCGAGGGCAGGGCAGGGAGACAATGCCAAGACGCCTGCACCTCCACATGTCATCTTCACCTGTAATGAGCTTATAACAAGCTGGCAGCTTCTTCAGTGCCCAGTGCTCGACACACTCAGGCAGACTGATAGATACATTATTCAGCTTCTTTGTCAGCTTACTGGAAAAACCACATAAGCAGTAACATGTCTCGCCTGGAAGTTAGTGCTGGGAGATAGCTTCCAGGCCAGACATGCTTCTGTCATTCAGTCTGCCATGCTAACGCTCTATCTTTTTCAGACATATGCACAAATGCACAACAGGGTTTTTGTGTATGGCTCTGAATGGGCCTTTGGGAGAGTGACTACACACAGTAGTAAGCTTGATCATTCTCTACAAAAGCAATGAGTCTGTTACCTTATTTAACAAAAGTCAATGTACTTTTCTGGTGTTTCTTATTATGTATTAAGAAATTTCATAAAAGGTGCCATCTGCCAAATGATGGTGGAGGGGTACAATGCTGTCACCTAACAGGAATTTAGATAAGAGGACAAAGATGGTACACTCACACATAAACTCCTCTCGCACTCTGAGAAGAAGCAGCTTACAACAGGTAAGACTGTAGACAGACAGAAATACCTACAACTTCACTGATTGACTGATTACTTGAGTTTGACACAGGAAAATGATATTTTGAGTGATGATTTCCAAATATTGCTTCTTTCACTATTATGAAAAAATCGACAGAAGCCATAAGTGTAGTGTCTCTCCTCTAGCCTTTCCTTTAACAACATTATCATTATTATATGAACTGGCCTTTGACCCTTATAACAAGGGATTAAAGCGAGTCAGTCCCAAACAGCATTCTGACACCTTCGATTAATGAAAAATTAAATCTGATATGCAGTTTAATACATATTAATATCAAGCAAGTTCACTTTTCATACGCAGCAGTCTGGAGTTCCATCCAGCCGGTGCCATAGAGATACTCGACAAATCAGAAAGTAATGTCACCCCATGGTCCCACCTGCACACATTAAACACGCACCTGTCATGCGTTCATGCATTGGGATAACAATAAAGCTGCAGTCATGGTACTTTAGCATCTATCTAGCACCACAGAAGGTAAGAACATAAATGGAGCAAATTTTTGGAAGTGGCAGGTAATTTCAAATGTAGTTTACTTTTTACAGGTTGGCAAACAATCTGTTTGCCAGCTACTGATACAGTTAGTGCATTTGGAGACAGAAAGGTAATGAGTGATAACTCATTAGAGACAACTGCAGATGCAAGAAAGAAAGTCAGGAGAAGAGTCTATCCCAGCTGTCATAGGGTGAGAGGCAGGGAACACCCTGTACAGGTTGCAAGCCTGTCACAGGGCCAACACAGAGAGACAGACCACCATTCACGCTCCCATGCACACCTATGGCCAATTTAGAATCACCGATTAACCTAACCCCACTAACTGCATGTCTTTGGACTGTGGGAGGAAACCAGAGTACCCAGAGAAAACCCACACAAACATGGGAAGAGCATGCAAACTCCACACAGAAAGACCCCAGCCAAGATGGAATCGAACCTAGGACCTTCTTGCTGTGAGGCAACAGTGCCAACAACCATGCAACTGTGCTGCCTGGGGTGTAATATATCAAAGCATATTAAAGCATAAAAAAGAACAAAAAACAAAATAGAATTACTAAAAATTAATAAATAAATAATTGCTGCTTCTTTGTGTCTAATAAATTAAAATTACTAGCACACCTACTGCTTTATGTAAAAATAATAAAATAATAAAGATAGAATCTGAGCAATTAGTGCATATGAAGCTGTACGGCGGCCATGTTATAACTTAATTTCCTGTTCATTAAGGGCTGATAAATTAGTCATATTATAAAAGATACCACAAGAATGGATACACAGTCTACAGACAGGTAGAACAAAATGTCTTTTTTTTTTTTTTACGATATAAACATGACCTATGCACAATGCTGATGACTCAAGAGCACGAGAAAATAAGGTTTGCACAAACCAATCGCAAAGTGACCAGCGTGACAGATGTTACACTAAATAAATGAAAAATTCAACATTTAACGCAATCTAAAGTTTGGCATGTGAGTGTGACAGCAGTCACAGTAAAGGTCAACGGGAACACGGATCAGTTGAGATGCTGGTTGGCTGGACAATGAGTTTTCCCTAGCCCTACTTAAAGGACAGAGTTCTGGTGCCGGCAGATAAGACATTTCATCTAGCCACCAGGGTGCAGGGCTCCCAGCACAGTGGGGGATTTCCCCCCAGACCATGTGGCCAAGTATTTCATCTCTTCCTCTCATCGTCCATCTACAATTCAGTCTGTTTTTTTTTTTTACCTCTTCCCATATTCATTCTTTTTCTTTTCTATCTCACTACATCCAAAGTCAGGTGTTTTTGAAACATGGGTAAAAGCTACAAAGAAATATGTGTTTATCTGTACACACCAGGGGCTTTTCTTCTCTTTTATTTATTTTCATTCTCCATCTTCTGCCTGTTGTGGTCAGAAAACAAAATCAGACAGCTTTATTTTCCTACATCTGGGCTACTACAACCTGGTGATAACACAGACACAATTAGGTCTACAACACTATTTCAATAATCAAGCCATTGGCTTTATATCTTGTGGCCAGATGAGAAAAGTTCACTACAAAATACTAGCAAACTGCAAAGAAACATACAAAAAAGTAAACAATGCTGTATTAGGCTGGCTGAATATAACATTGTAGATTTATTTAGTATGAAACTCGGGGCTGTGGCCAAGGTATCTTGGAGTTTTTGTATTTTTGTGCAGTTCCCAATAGTCAAGAGGATGAGCCCTAAAAAGCAGGAGCTACAACCCGCCACCCCCCACCGCACACCACCCCACCTTTTTTTTTTTTTTAACTTCAACACAAAGATGCCCACAATAGTTTGCAAAAGTAATTCAATTACTCATGGTTTGCTGCTTTTATATTTGTGTGAGGTAGGAGTTGCTTTCTATGAATACACTGAAAGGTCATATTATATATATTATACACACACACACACACCATTCAACCATAGGGCCGAATACATATTACAATTTATTTTTTCAGAACTACAATTTATATTGGGGCATGTTTTTATTAAAGAAAAGGCTTATTCTTTTACGTGGACTAATTTTCCAAATATGATGCTTGATTCTCTGGTGCTTTAGACATCAGCACATTCAACAGATGTTCAGGATAAAGAACTAGAATGTAATCCTTCACCCCCATCAGGAATACATCTGAATGTTTCTGCCAGAGGCCGTATCACAAATAATACAATTATTTATCAGAAGGTCTATAAGAGAGGATTTTTTTTTATGATGCAACAGACACAGTATAAATGACAAGAAAATTCATTGTGATTTTTACAACTCTTTCACAAAGACATTCCTGGCAGGATTTTGTCACAGGGCAGTTACTTGGAAGGTTCTGCTGCAACAATTATGAAGTTTCCATCCTGTAGCACTTATGTTGTAACCTTTCACCACATAAACTTTGCCAAAGTTAAACTAGAAGTGTTTTTAAGGCTAACCTATTTGTGAGACTTCCACCTTGACCTTTCCAATAGTAACAAGGGTGACTGTGTTCACCTTTTTTAAGTGGCTCATTTCCTTCCTTTGTCTTTCACACTTTTACCCTTAGCTTGACCCACACCAGACAGCTCAAGTTTTGGAGAACACACACACACACACACAACACACACCTATTCTACTGGCTGTGCCCCTGATCTGAACAAGGTGAGGGCAAATAATAGGCACTGTCAGCAAACTCTCTGAGCTTTAATCTGAAACTCAAACTTGACTTGCAATATGCCAACTTTCATCGGAAGTAAAATGTTGCCCAAAAATATTCTGTCGAGGAACACTGGGTTCCTAATCATCACATGACACCAGGGGGCAAAGCAGTGATCATCAGTTAAACTCAAACCAAAGTGCTGGATAAATGAAAAGGAAAACTCCAAAAACTACTCATTAAAAGTCTATGCAAGCAAGTGAACCACTGTAACCCTTTTGAACTGTGGAAACTTGAAGATAAAAATTAAATGTGTGCATGTGAATAGGAAAATATCAATGAAACATGATCTTGAACACTCAAAAGAAAGAAAGAAATCAAGAAGCAAAGAGCAACCATGATAGATAAATAAATAATAAATTTACACACTTAAGAGCTCAATTAAGAAAAAAGACACACCAGACCAAGTGATTAAGTGAATGTAGACATTTATATTTATGATAGTAATGTATACATAGCCAGTGCTGTACCTTTTTTCTTGCATACTCATGTACATACATGTGATACAACTCTTCTCCCATACTTCTGTGCTTTGCGCCGATATTATTTAAATTAATAATGGTGCATTTAAAAGTTGTGAGTTTCATTTTTTAATGGACTTTGATTAAAGCTCACACCAGTATGCCCCTTATGGTCTGTGCATTCTCCAATTAAATAATTATAAACTGTGGGAATTCTGAAAATTGTATTTTTTGTTAACTGTTTGAATTGGTGTAAATAATTGTGAATGCTGTAACATAACCTTCCCCACTGGAGAACTTAGTGTCCAGTTATTAAAAATTCCTGTTTAACGCCCTCAGAAATTCCTGCTCATGGTTATAGAAATGCATATGGTTTTTGTTGCTCCTGCATGATCCTCTGTTTTAAGTCCTGGAACCTTAATGTTTGTAACTACTTTGGTTCCAGAACTTTGGCCTTGCCTTATTGATTTCCTGTAGCTCAACTGTAACAACTTTAACATCCCAGTACACATATATACACAGCTATATGCATCGTGGGCGTACATTTTAAAAATGTACCTAAATGTTACTCAGTTAACTTCAGTTCTCTTTTTTTTTAAACACAGCACTGCTTTTTTAAATAATTAACTAAAGGCCACTGATGCCACAGTTAATTAATGCCTCACAAATAGGACTGCTGCAAAAACTTGTAACAAATTTTGAGCAGTTTTGTATGTCTGTGTGTTCTTGTGTGTGTCTATGTGCACTTACATTAATATGGTTCTGCTCACACAATTGTGTGTGCATGCTTGAGAGCCTGTGTTTGCACACGTACGTTTGTTGGGTTATGTTTGTGTGTGGGGCAGAATATTCCCCTAAGCAGTTCTCCCTGTGCTTTGCAGGGCTCATGCCTGCACTGAATTTCAATGACACTTCTATGAAGATAGGAGCAGATGTCAGCCAGCTCACTGAAAGTCAGGTAGAAGAGAGTGAGAAAAATAGAGTGAGTAAAATTGAATACATAGTAGCCGCAGAGGGAAGTCTTAAGTTGCACATCTACTTGCAGTAGTGTAGTACAAGAAAGACGTAACATTTGAGAAAATGCCTTTTTACACAAAAAACAATCAAACTCTGAGAATGACCTCAAACCTGATATGAATGTCTTTTTATGCCACTACATTATCTGGATAATGACACCTGTTTAACTGGTCTGCTCTTGTTTACACTGGGTACATGTTGCATTCTCATCATCTCCATTGTGGCCATATTATATTTAGGGATGGGCATTTCATCCTAAACCACTCTGGAATGATTCTGCATTGTCGTGGGAGACCTGTGATATGCTGCCTTTACCTTACTCAGTTTGCACTGGACCTCATTTTTGGGGTTTTGGGGGTTTTAGCTAATTTCTTTATTTGGTTTTGCAGTTTTCTTCTTTTTGGACAGTGGCCTCACAGCACCATATATGCTTTACAAGTATGATGCCTGTTAGATTAGTAATGTGTTCTTTTATCTTAGTTTCTATCTTATATATATATATATATATATATATATATATATATATATATATATATATATATATATATATATATATATATATATATATATATATATATATATATATATATATATATATATATTACCAGTCAAAAGTTTGGGTGCACTTACCTATTCATACGAGTAACTTAATGACTATTAGAATATCTGAAAATCCCTACCATCCCTTGCTGTGACTGGACCTAAACACTGTTTGCTTGAGTTAGCAAGAAATCACAGGCTTTGAACTTTCTGTGTTCTGGTTGATCCATTTACATTTTGATTGCAATGCATCGTGTGTAAAGTCCCGCCTTGACACCCCCACCAATCCCACCTAGCTGGGTGACTGCATGGTAACAAAAGGTGGCCGAAATGGATTAAAGACAACTGATGAACTGGGTTTTGTGAGCTGAAATTCTCTCAATAAGATCATTACAGAGACTTATGGATTTTTTTCTCCATTAGCTCAAACTAAAAATAAGCCCTTGCACTGACTCACCCACACCGCTTTCAAGATAATGTACTACACTCCAACCACTCACTAATCAATTCAAGGTCAGCAGGTGGCTCAATATTGTCCCAAAAGTTTCCCGAAAGCACAAAGACATGAGGTATTTTGCATGTAGATGAGGTGACAAAGTGGTCAAATTTCCACAGTTAAATAATGTCAAATAATGTCAGAAGAAAACTTGAAAGGTGCAAGAAGCCTTCCTGGCACTTGTTTCCCGCTCATGTGCTTCCAGTGTTGTAGCAGAGGAGGTTAACAACTGAGCAGTTAAGCAGCTAAAGTCACACAGGATCTAATTTAGGTTTTCACTGTTGTCTCTGCTGCATTGATTGCAATGTGAAGGCCTAATGAACTCTGTACTTTGTGCTCTCGTATCTACCTCTGGGACCTTGGATATGAAGCCAAGAGCTGCAACTACTGACTAAAAGTTTGGAGAAGGACTGCAAAAAGAAAAAACTCTGAAGGAAGGGAGACAACGCTGACACGATTAATAAATAAGAAAGAGTACTGATGCTGGTTTTTAATGTGTGACCTGTTTCACACACCTCTGTCCTTCTTCGATGATCCTCTCCATAAGGGATTAATCATCTTGATAAATCATACATAGGACAAGCACTATATGGGGGCAAAAGGTCCAGGTTAGTCTAATATTCTTCTTTTCTCCACTCCTTTCTGAAGAGATTCAGCTGAATAAGAACCCCAGTTCTAAGAATAAACAACACTTCAATTGCCTTTTGTTGACTTAAAAAGTTGCAAGAGATTATGTGCGTAGACACAATGTGAGGCAACAGATCATCACCCAGCGAGAGAAGTGGGTTTAAGGTGTCTAGCCATTATGAGGATGCATGACTAAGCCTGAAAGCTAATAGAGTGCTACAATGCAAGCAATAAGAAGTACTTTTTACCTCTTATTTGGATCTGAGAAGTTTTTATAGAGCTTAAATTTAATAATAACAATAATAATAAATATTTTTTTACTCTGTAATCCAGTAATGGGACTCTATCTCTCTCACACACACACACACACACACACACACACACACACACACACACACACACACACACACAATATGAGACCAGAGACTGTGGAATATTATCTTACAGTATTTGCTGAGATATGCGTAACACTGCAGACTGACTGGTTCCAGCTTAGTTTCTCTCATGTTAGTGAGTATAGTTTTGCTTTGGCCTTTCACTGCCTGCTGTTGGCCTTTTGCTGGGCTGCCTTTGTCACTTTTTGAAAATAATTAAGCTCTGCTGGTTTGGCCTTGGCCCTGTGCTTCTGCTACTGCTGGATGCCAGACTGGTGATCCAAACCTTTGGAAGTCTACAGCCTTGTTTTTTACTGGTACCATCTTCACCTATGAAGCCCATGTGAAACAAAACAAAGTTTGCACACTAAAACCCTAATTATAAGTACAAGGTGGGCCCTCTGTGTCACTTTGTAACTCAGGATAAGATATAAGAGTGTAGCAGCCATTTATACATCTTGTACCAAGAAAAGGCTGATCTTAATTAACTTAATACATGCATTCCTGTGCTTAACCTCTGCTCCCAAAATGTTCTGCATGCTTATCAGTACAACACACAAAATCCACAAATCATCATTTTCTGGTCATTTCCCCAACCTGAGAACAAACTTTCAAGAATGTGCAATAAATAACAAAGAGGGGCAGAATGAATGAGGACAAGAAACTGGGCACAGGTAAAAATTATTTGGCAGGGACATTAATGATGTCCAATCCCTACACAGGTTCAGCGGGCAGATTATGATGGAGGGGACAAGCATGATTTATGACAATGACAGTCCTGGGAGAATGGAGACGGCCCTTGCCAGAATCAGAGTGGGTGGTATGCAAGTGTGTTTGTATTTGTGTTAATGTTTGTGTTTGCAGTACTGACCCTAAACTTGGACGGATTATAAATGGGAACAGACTGAGCTCTGACCAGGTAAACACAGGAATTTACACACCAAAAAAAACACATGCACTCAAACTGACAAAACAAGAAAAAGCTCTGCATTTTCCAAACCTCGAAGCCTTGGGTTGGGTACATTGGATTCACTTATTATTTCCAGGGCAGTCAGCTTTGATCTCCTTCTCATGTCTGCATTGGGGTTGTATCATCTCTAATAACCACAGATACATTTCCTCTCCCCTTCCCTGTTAGCTAGATAAATAGGATTTCAAATTGTCTGGTGCTACCCCATCAGAAGAAAAACATGATCTATGAAATATCTTCCCATGAAAAACCCATACTGAGAGATTATCTTCTCATCACACAGACAGCAAAGCTAACAGATAAGGGTGAGAGAGAGGATCTGTACTGAAAGTGGAACACAACGAGTATGTGTGAAGAAGGTGAAAGCATGATGTGTGTGTGCATGCATATCAAAATAAATTTGCAGAGAAAGCAAAAGCAATGCAGTTCCAGTCTGATTTCCTCCATTTACATCCCAAACATAAACAGCCCCCCGTAATAATCACGCAAAACTGGAAACTTTGAAAATTTACATTGAGGGCTCAGGAAACAAAAACTGCTTCTTCTGATATCCACACTATTACTTTGTCTTCATTGAGAGGCTGCAGCCCATTCAATAGCAGTAGAAACACCTATTCATCAAAGCATCTGTGTCCAGGTCCTGCCTAATAACAGATGGAGAGATCTTTAACAGCCCATAAATGAAGGCTCTAAACTCGAGAGAAAGCACTTGCATCAGCAGAGTAACAGCTAAACGAACTCTCTCCTATGTTGGGCTTGACTACTCCAACAAAGCAAGATTAATTTGCCTGTTGAATTGAGGCTGATGTCCCAAGCATGGCATGCTGCCTAGCTGATGGTCGAGGCGCAATGGCGTCTCCCATTCACCAAGAACATTGGGTAAATGTCAACACTGCAACATTACATGGAAAAGACAGAAAGTGGATTGCAATGCTTTAGTCAGAAGAGAGATAAAGACATGCATGTCTTTATCTGGCAGTGAATATATAGTCTCTAGATACAGATCAGACATTTAAGCATCAATTGATAACACATCTATGCTAAATACAAATCCATTAGCAAAATATTTATTGCAGAGATACTAAAAAAAAAAAAATCCCTGAACCACATCAGTGTTACTTTTGTTTGATTATTTATGATATCATTCAGCACAGCAGTGAACACAAACTTTAACCTCAGCTCAATTATTAAAAAATAGAAGAAAAATCTAACTAGTGAGTCTCTGCTATGAAGTGAGAGAACTGGTCAGAAAAAAAATCAAATCAGAGAAAAAAACATTTGACGTTATTGGTAACAGTCTCTTGTCCCTTTATAGACAATGTTTCCTTCTTGGTCAGTGCATGTGTTGGGCATGTGTCTGCAAGTTGAACTTGAGACACCAAGAAGACACTGTAGATTCCCAAGCAGAGGCCACTACAGTGCTGCCTTCCTTTTTTGGCCTGTTCCCCCCCCCATGTCTGACAGGTGTGACCTTTCGGCTGTGCCGGTAGCAGCCATTTTCGTCCCCAGATAGAAGGCCTGGATTAGTCACTACCTCTCAGGACTGTGGCACCTTGCACAAATGCGCATGTGAGGCCCGTGCTCTCTCCAGCATGGCCGAAGGGCCGGCTATGAAAAATAGAACACCTAATGCCTGGAGATAGAGACATTCATCAAAGACTGGGGTCCCTGCCTTTCTGCTTTGTGTGCTGCCTTTCCTCCCTATTCTCTATTCAGTACTGAGATGCAGAAACTACTCACTTACTGCAGAGTCATAAAAGAAAGACGGGAGAGTTTTATTATTATTGCTGTAAGAATGTAATATTATTTCTAGACCTATTCCCTCAAAAGAGTTTTTTTTTTTTTTTACAACCATTCACAAGCTTCAAGTGATCTCTTATGTTAAGAAGGAAATGAAGATATCAGAGTCTCATAAGAATATACATCAACAGATGGGTGCATATGGAACTTCTTCACTACTCAATTCAGCACAGCGGGTTGCCTCCTTTGGCCATCTTTTGAATGACAATTGCAAGAAGACCCTCGAGAATATCAGGATGCCAAAAATATCCTGGGAAATGATAGCCATGCCAACTAATACCAAGCAGTGAGACCAGTTAACCTCTTCAATGAACTGCTAAACCCTGGGGTATAGCCTGGTAATGACATCTCTTCCTCCATGTCTGCATTTCTCCCCGTTGATGCTGGCAGGTCACAAAGGAGTCCTATAGTTGAAGATGCTGCCCAGGGTGTGCTCATGCTGGAATATAACGGAACACAGAGGGAGACTGCTTTCTCTTAGTTTATTCAAATTCCACTCTACCAACAAGGGGTTAGCATGATACTGTGAGGTGGGGGAGGCTACTGAAAATATCAAAGTCTAAAGGTTCTGTACCAAGAGATTTCGGCTTTGCCTGGAAGACATGGTAATGCGAGAGAACCTATGGAGAAAAGAACGTAAGACAGCTCAGAAACACTGAGTTCAAACATTACGATCAGGAAAGAGGATATGCATGCCAAACACATGCAGTATAGATATATTCCTTCCAAATTTATCCAGTTCAGATCTTTGAATTGCTACTACAATTTTCACTTGGACTTTGTTTTTCTTATGCAATAGGGGCACTGGGTTAAAAAAAAAAAAAAAAAAAAAGGGCCCAAAAGACTGGGCTTCTTCCAGTGGGTGAAGGTGATTTTTCACACAAGGCCTGCATGTAACAAACATTGCACAGTGTGCCAAAGGCTATCCAGTAGGATTTTAGATACACACACATCATATTTCTCAGTAACACCACAGCTCCAGGTCCCTCATGGGGCCCACAGCCTTCTTTCATCCCTTCATCTATCCCCCTATACCCTTCTCTCTCTGATCGTCATCTTTTCTCTCTCAAAACCTTAGCTTTAGATGGACCTTCATTGTGAGAGCTCCTGCTGTCATACATAGGTCTTCGAAGAGTAATAGGAAAAGGAAAGAAAAATCAAAATGAGGCAATACTCACAATAGTTTAGCAATGTAGCAAACCACACTTGAACCTCCCCTCCTATTGTTATATACAGTAAATGACCTATGAAGAGGAACTGAGCAAGTGTGTAAGTACCATTTCACTAATAAGAGTACACTGCACTGCTGTTTCATGTACCATAATGTGTCTGTTTGCTCAAGTGACTGAACATTGCATCAGGCATGCAGATTGTATTTGTGCATGTGCCTTTGTGTGTGCCTGTGTGTGTTCTCTGCCAATGCCAAGGGCCTCTCAGACGTGGGGGGTAAAGCGCTCTTTAAGAATGGGATTTAGTAACGCACAGGCAGCTCTAGCATGGCAGCTTCAAAGCGGAGGCAGGCAGAAATTCCTTCTGCACATGTGCGTTTTTGTGCATGTGTGCATGTGCGTGTGTGATGTATATTTTTTTTCATGGATAAACCTATTGCCATTCCAAAGACAGTTCATCTAAAAAGCTTTATATGGTAGAAGCAACACATAAAGCATCATCACGAAAAAAAAACATGCTTGAATGATTTCAAGTATTACGTACTGTATGTTATACGAGTGAACCAGGCAACAGAGCATGAGAAGAGGAAGAAAAAGGCTGAGGTATGGTGGATGGCAACAAAAGGAGTCTTCAGTGAAAGTAATAGGGTAGAATTTTCAGTTCTAGTGAACTAGAAATTTCTACAATAAGGCACAGCGGCTTGAAGATGACAGAAATTATCCTACAATCTTGACTATTTAAAACGATTGTTTATTAAGTTAACAAATATAGATTATTTAAGACATAATTTCTTCTTTCTTTCTTTCTTTTTTTTTTTTATGAAATTTCTCCACCTTAAATATAATTGAAATCAGGGGTGGGCGATAAAGGCTCAAACAGCCTTTAAACATTATGTCATGATGAGGAACATGATTAACAGTTTCAAATAGCTTCTAATAAACACAAGAAATATTTGTTTGGCCAACATTCAAGGTGTGTTCAGTTTTGAATGTTTTCAGAGGGTTGTCTGTTTTTTGGACTAGTCAACTATTGTGATATTTTTCTCTTGTTATACACCTAGCAAATTAGTTGCCATGAGCATCCCTAGTAAAAAAAAATAACATAGCTGCTTAACATTTTCACAATAACAACTAAAATAACTTAACCTTGAAACTCTTCAGGAGTCTGCACAATATTGTCACATAATTAAACTGAAACTGAAAAACATTTTTTACAAATGTTTCTTGTTTCCTCCTTTAGCAAGAACAGGTTTATTGCATATTTTACGAAGCATTGTGCTTTGGAGGTTGTTGAAGTAGATCCCTTTTAACTAACTTTTAATCGGAGGCTGATGTGCAGCCCTCGCTCTCAGACATGCCTGGGCTGGTCTCACTGCTGTGTGTGAATGTAACAACATCAATTGATATTGGGATATAACATATTTATATCACTTAAAATGATATGAGTATACTATGAGTATTATCACAGATGATATAATGTGGCACAGCCCTAAATAAAATTAGGGCAGTTTCATCCAGTCCAGAAGTGAGGCACTGGCCAGCAGGTGATTTTCACCATAAAGCCTGCCTCACAAGGTCAACCCCTGATTCCTGCCAGCCTGTCACCACTGTAGGATGTGTGTGGGTGCAGAAGAGAGATCCAGGGACCAGTCCAGGGAACTTGCATGCTTGATGGACATGCATGGCAGCTATGAGGAAAGCAACAGAAAGCCAACGCTGATTGCCAAGAGTCGCGTGCTGCTGAAAGTAGGTAAGAGACTAAGAGCAAACGCAACTGTTAATAATCCTCCCACAGAATCACCTAAAGAAACCTTTTGAGTTTTACTTCCTCTAGATATATACCATTGACTAAAGGCTTTTATTCATTTTTGCACCAGCTGTGCTAAACAGTGAGTGAGTTTGATCCTTTAGGGAGGAGTGAAAGCACACTGCTGCGAAAGACAGGGGTGTGCTTGATTTACAACACACACAAAAAAAAAACAATCTTTGTAGCAGAAGTAAATCTGAAAAAGTAATCGTCTCATGTTTATTATTAACTGAGCATCAGCATATCAGCACAAAAGGGTGCTCTTCCAGAAATGACAACAAATTCAGTGTAATATTTTAATGATTAACAGGCCTAACAGATTTCACCAGGTGAAATTCATGAGTTCGCACAAGTTCAGCTGTGTTTACACATACAATACACACCTCAAGATCTATATTTACCGCAAAACAGTAACAGTCTACTTTTGTTTTTTATTTTGCTGCATACAAGGAGGTTAAGGTAGTTATCTTTTCCAGTGGTGTCACTTGCAACACACATACAGCATGACTTCAACAAAACATTCCAGATCAGTAGCACGAGTTACTGGTATCTGACTTAGAATCATGCCACTGTGTAATAGAACATGAACATATTACTTGCCCGAGAATCACTCAGTGATTCACTTCATTCCATTTGGTTTAGCTGACCGTAACTGTCTGGTCCCACTAGCCCTGCCAGCCACTACAGACTGATATGCCTCCTCCAGGGGAATGATGAGTAGGCAAAGATTGCTCAAACTTCTGCTCAGTGGGCTACTCTCTGCCAGCCAGTCAGTCAGACAGGCAGCCAAGTTAAAAGATTTATAATTTGATCTGAAAATTAGTTATCTAAATTTGCCTGGTGACAGAGACAGGATTTTATGATTTTTCCGTACAGACAGCTTTCTGGGCCGCCAGAAGACTGACAAGGATAGAATTGAAATGAAGGAGTCTGCCAAAAAGCTAACTATAAAATTCCATCAGCCAAAGAAGTCTACTCCTCTGGGCCCTTGCCCAATGGGCAACAGGAGACAGGGAGAGAAAAAGATATTCAGAAAGAGAGAGAGAGCTATGAAGAGGAAACAGATGGGAAACGGAAGAGGATTTACGATGGGTGACGGTCCCCTTTTAACCCCAATATTTGCTAAGAGGAAAAAGGATGGTGAAATTACATTACAGGGTCTGCGATCAATACCCACAAATATTAAATTGCCCCAGAGTCCTTCTGCCTATACACATGGCTTTATGTGGAGCAACACCATTTAGAGCTAACATAGCTTGGTGTAGTGATGACGTTCCTGACGCAATCATCGGCTACTGAGCATCAAGGCCCTGCCTCAAGTTCATCTTTCATGGGTCACTAGTGAGATACTATAAAACCAAAGCATAGAGTCAATATTAATGAGAGAAGACATATTCCAAGCATAGCTGGTGACAGCAAGTGTATCAGCAGCCTTTTCCACCGTTATCTGCCTATCAGTGGGTGAACAAGGCCATGTTGGAGATTAGGTTTCAAGAGAAATGTGGTGAGTGAGTATGACTTGCCTGTCACTGCATCTACAAATACCTCAGAGAGTTGTCACAATAATGGAATTTTTGTTTGGAGGAATGTTAGGAGTGGTGGGAACGGGGCAGAGAGATAAACAAGAATATAGGTTCAGCTGTCAGCGCAGCTGTGAACAGGGACACTAGATTATCAAATGTTATCATCAGTGAAACACACGAGTACTGTAATTTGAGTATTATTTGTTTTGATATCATGATATGTAGGTGATCATGCAACCCAAAAATAACTTTTTTTTATTTCCCATTTTATAAATCTGGCTATTGTAGATCTAACTTTTTACTATTCAAATCTGTCGTAGACATTCTGTAAAATGAAGAGTCTTGGGCAACCTGCAAAACGAAAACTTGTTTCTTCTTTGTTTATGACTTGTCCCATGTCAGAAGGGTGTAAACTGCAGGTGAACCAGAGGTAGTATAGCTCCTATTAATAAAACACTATCTCCCTGGAAAAAAAAATTATTTTGGGTCTCTAAAATATTGACAATATTTGCCATGCAATTGAATTTTTCTGAATCTTCACCACTGATCATGCATAAAATTAGGCTATTATTGATGTATGATTTGGGCATGAGAATGATTTATCACTAATTTACTTTAATAAAAATGCCAGCATGCATTCTAGTCTTTCCCAGATTCATTTTCCACCTTTGTTAAACATAAAATAAAATAGTTAACTAATGTATAAACTATAACACTGAAAAAACATGTACTTGTTTTCACACAGAAGGATGGATTAGTAAAATACTTTATCAGCAAAGAAGTGTACTACTATTATTACTGCAATAAACAGCCTGTCTTTTCAATTCTCTCCACATGTGGTGCAAGATGCACAGCAGGCAACAGCAACTTATTTCATATATTTACTTGTTATTAGTCAAATTCTGGTTAGAATAAATAAAAATAAATACAAGCTAACATGTTTTTTTAAAAATGTTGTTATCTGTCCTTTCTGACAACAAAAAAATGAAAGTAGCGAGCTCGCCGACAGCAGTGGTATTGTTTGCACATGCTGGCATGCATAGGTAGAAAATGTCAGGTCAAAGAATATTCATTACTGACGTATGTATTGACTAGACATCAATTAAAGTGACTTAAGGAGTGCGGAAATTGCATTGTGTCTTTGTGTTTGAGACACCATTTAGATTCACTTCCTGGTCTTATCCTGGTGAAATTGTTAAAATCAACAGTAACCAGACTAAGTCATCTTTATGACTACCGAGTTCACCATAGTTCATTTTAAGAAAACAAACAAAAGCAACCCAGTTGAGATAATAAGCTCTGTAAACTTCAATTTAAAAAAAAGAAAAATCCTGATCCTTAAACAAAAGCATACATTTTTTTGCAAGTATGGCTATTTACGGTTTCCAGAGTTGACCAAGTTTCTGCACACATTTACCTCTAAAAAAAAAAAAAAATTAGCTTTGCTTCTGATTTATAAGTTACTCAATGGAATATTTTCTCCTAACACACGGAAGTGCAGGACTTGGATGATTAACATGCAAAAAGGTGCATTCAACTTGCTATGCACCAGTGACAGCAATAATGTCCCACTGTGGATGCAAAATCCCTAGGGTTTAATCGCCTAAATACAAAGACTGAAAAGGAAGAGAGCATCCTCATTCTGAGCAGGAGTAACATTAGCTCAGTCAGGCTAAGACAAGCATCACATTCATGGACCAACAATGGAACCAAGTGCTGTGGTAAATTGGCCTGTATAAGCCCCATAAACCATTCCAGATAATGCGCAACTGGTTAGTGGGCAGACATAATGAGGTTTATCGCATTGTAAATGCACACAATTGGCCCTGTTTGGTAAAATACAACAAATGCACATGGGCACTGAGGTGTGAACCTCTTTAAGAGTTTCTAAGAATTATGGAAGCAGTGAGTTCAATGTGTGCTTTAGCTAAAAAAGCTATCATTATCCAACAAGTAAGAGGATTTAAAAAGCTGAAGTAATTTATCATCAAGTGCATACCTCAATCAAAAGTCAAGGAC
This sequence comes from Archocentrus centrarchus, assembly GCF_007364275.1. NCBI lineage: Eukaryota > Metazoa > Chordata > Actinopteri > Cichliformes > Cichlidae > Archocentrus > Archocentrus centrarchus. The sequence continues at coordinate 9,632,834 of NC_044355.1, read as the reverse complement.
CCTTCCATCCTTTCTCTATTCTTTGTGTTTCAAATCTACAAATTTAGCATTTTTAACGAAGACTTCCTGAATCCCCAGGATCTGTTAGAGCTTTACTCTATTTCCCCTGGTAAGGGCTCATTGGCGGCATGAGTGAACTGAATGCTGCCTCCCAAGTGGCACCCTGAGAATGCACCTGGATTCTCTAATGGAGACACCCACATCGGAACAATTAACTAATTGACAACTATCCTATGGCGATTTTTCAGCTTGGGTTCTGTTTGAATGAGATGACAATAATAAGCACAGGGGAAAAAAACAATGCAGTGGCACATAAACAAGAGCGTGAATATTAATGTTGCAAGATCTCTGCCCTGGCAACACTATCAGAAACATCCAGGCCAATTAATTAGAGTACGGGACTTGACCTTCAAGGTGCATCCACTACAGTTGTTTGTTCACAGAAAACAAGGACAGATTTTCTCATTTGAGATTAAAGGAACAGGGAGTAGAATTAATGGCTGTTTAATTCTGAATGACACTAGGATGCATTTATTTCTTGACGGCCAAACAGCAAAATAAGCCATGTGACTATAGATAAAAAAAAACTCAATTAAATATTTTGAAACAGCAAAACAATAAATACCCAAATCACTTCAAAAGTGATGTGTGAAGTTTACCATTCAAAATAATAACTGCATCATTGGATAAGGATGACAAAACAAGAAAAAAAGATATTTCTTCAGCGAAATGGAAATGAGATTTGTTTCGGAAACCCAAACGTCAAGCAGATCACCCTGCTGTGTGAAGTTTGTAAAAACTCAAACTGAAAGTGGCAACACCACAAATCCATTCTTTTTGACATTCAGATACTAGCTATCATCCCAATTCCAAAACCTACAGTTAAAAAAGCCACTAACATTAGCCGCCTCACTTTCCTGTGACACATCGCATAACAAGACAGGCCACCAGTGGAAGGAAAACAGAGGCATCGACATTTTATATCAGGAGAGATGTCATATCCACACTTGCTGCGACTTTGTTGTTGTTGCACTCCTAGTAGTGGTTCTTTTTCTACAGTGTGCAATGCAATGTAATAAAGACAACTGTTTTAAAATCTCTTGTCATCCCTTGCACAGTATCAGCTGGGACAGGCTCCAGCTTGATCCCACAGGAGGCCTTACTCATCATGTCACTAAGTTACAGCAATAATATAATGGCAACTGGTATAGGATCAGGAGAATATTGTAAGGTTATCCATAATAAGTAGATACAAAAACAGTAAACTGACCAAAATCTGGTCAAAATGTTTAACCTCTTTGTTCCATCCATTTTCTTCTATTTAGGCTTGGGGGAGCCTATCCCAGCTCTCACAGAGCAAGTGGCAGGGTGCACCCTGACCAGTCTGCCGCAGGGCTGAGACAGAGAGACCGACAGCCATTCACTCACATTCACACCTACAGGCAATTTAGAATGACCAAATACCCTGACAAGCATGTTTTTGGACTGTGTCAGAAAGTCAGACTTCCTGGAGAGAACCCACGAAAGCACAAGAAGAACATGCAAACTCCACACAGAAAGGCCCCAGCCCAGATTTACAACCAGAACCTTCTTGCTGGGAGGCAATATTACTAACCATCACACCACCATCCTGCACTCTGTGCTCCTTTAAACCAAAATTAAATAAAACATTAGTTTACTTTGACAACTCAGAGCTACTTCCAACTTCATTGAAAACATATCTAAACACTAATTCAACCACTCAAGCTCTAGTATTAAAAGGTAGGAATAATGTTATTAAGGTGCCAAAGAAGAACACCAGTTTCACAGTTAAATCTGGACACGAAGGATCAAACCGGTTAAGTTTAAAATGAATATTTTCAAGCATCTTGATTAACCTTGACAGAACTTAAAAACTCATTTTGTAAGCCATTGATTTTTATGCCAGCATGGAGTTAAAATGAAACCTTCAAATGCCTGCACATTAATAAGAGGGATCAATCAGTTTCATTGCGCATGCTCAACTATACTGGATATTTGAACAAATTGATGGATACTGAAAAGGAAATCAATACTTCCCAACATGTGAAAAGAATAATGCAGTAGATTCCAGCTTTTAATCATCCCTATAACTAGCACATTCACTGTCCTCACTCAACACTATGAAGGAAAAATATTTCCAGAGCTGCTCTGGCTCCAGTTTCATTCTACTGCACTCTGTCTCCATATGTGAGCGCTATACATGTGTCTTCACATGTGCAAACCCATTTGTATGTGTTTGCACTTGCGCAGTCAGATTTCAGTGTGCAAGCATAGTTATGTGTAGTGTACACATTTGAAAAGATGACAGGTGGTGCGAGGGTAGTAGATCTTTTGAGACTTGTCGCAGTGTTCCGGTTTATGAGCCAATGACAGGAGACACACACCCATCCACATCAAAGTTTATTACAGTTCATCACCTCCCCACCTGCAGTGTAATGACATTTAGCCAATCCTATAAAAATCCCAGGAAACCTGTGGGTATAAATCAATGCCTTTCCACCTTTCCAGCTGCTGCTCACATCCATTATTAAAGCTTCCACATCATATTTGATAGAGAGTGCTCTTATGACAGGCATGTGTACAAGTATGTATTTATGCTTCTCTTCCCCCAAAAAATTTGCCTCAGCAGAACAAATGAATAGACATTAACGGACAGAAGTAGAACACATATACACGTACACACACACACACGCACACAAGCAACATGCCATACTGTAGCAACTGCGATCCCTACATCCCCAGCTCTGTGGAGAAAAGGATCAGTGTGTATCTCTGCTGACAAGCAGTTTACATAAAATCCCATTCGTTTCATCTAGGAAACCCTGGTAAGTGTATGGTCTGTTGCAAGTGGGTATAGGAGTCTACCAGCTCCACCTGTCTGGGACTGAGGCTTATTTTTCTGTTTTATTTTTTTAGACTTTCTCCACAACTGGCAATTGTATGCTTCCCTTGCTCTGACGCATATCTAAATAGAGTTCAGAATTTGGTGTAATGACAAAGACCAGTCGGTTTCTGTGCAGCAGAGTGTGTGTAAGCTTGCCTGTGTACCTACATACAATGTGTGTGAATATGTGAGCTTGTGCATGGATATTATATGAAATTAAGATTTTGGTGGGTGGTTCTTAATGCAGTCAGTGACTACCCTCTGCAGGCAGGCAGGGTGAACCTCAGGCTGGCAGAGAAACAGCAGCAGGAGAACAGGAGAAGAATGTTTAGATGAAATGAGGACACTACAGTAGAGATTTAAATGCTACTGTACAACAATAAAAAAAAATGCTATTGTGATTGTTTTCAGTTTATTTTTGATAAATTAACAGCATTTACTGCTATGCTTGATGGCCACTTGTCTTATTTTTCAAAGTGCACATTTTTAGAACCATTTGCCACTGATGGGCTCTGTGCTGCTATTTTAATACTTACTGAAAACCATTATTTATAATGAGCCATCATGGAAGACAAGTACATTATCAAAGTAGAAATATCTTTTTGTTGCAGCTATTTTGTACACATTTATGTTGTTATAGAGAAAATTGTTTTCCGGTGGCAATATGAGTCTCAAACACTGCTCGTTTAGGCCATTTTTTTTATATTCAATACATCATGATGCTAATGTTAGCATCTTCAAAGTATAATATCAATTCTTCTGAACAAATGAATGGAAAGTGACAGGTTCAATGGTGGTTATGCTGTTTATGTTGATAACAAAACATTTTTAAAGGGACCCAATCAAGAGATGTAACAAAGTTCAGTCTTCATTTATTTTGTGGCTTGATTCTGAGTAATGTTGATGCCAAATTGCCCAATATGACTATCTGTTATCTATTTATTTCAGAATGCACTTTCATGTCATACATGGAAGGAATAGCTCAATTTCCTAGAGAACTACATGGAAAACACGAGCAACACAGAAGTCATCAACAAGCCAGAATGCTAATCTATCAATATCATTGAAAGGTATGTGCACAACCACACCAATTTCATTTCCATCTCTGTGAAGATGGGAGGTACATCAAGCTCTATTCCCAATAGGTTAAACAATAACAATTCAAGTACCTCATTGCTGCGCACCAAAAACAATGCACCACATGAGTCTTTGAATGAGCTGTTGAAAGAAAACAGCCACTTTCCTGTCAAGGTGAACATCCTGAAATTATTAGCATTATTTACTGCACTGGAACACTGTGGAGAAGAGTGAAAAAGAAAACAGTAAGTACTTGAACACTGTGTTTAAAAGGTGGAATATATTGCCAGGTGTGGTGTGGAGCTGCATCTTGATTGTCTCAGTTGGTGCAAACTGTACGACAAGAACTGGTTTGACAAGGAAGATTGCTTAAGGTGGCTGTAGTATGAGGACATCTTTTAATTTCAGCTCTTTAACATCCACACTCTTCCTCTCTCCCTTCCTCACAGCCTGACTTTCTAGTCCATTGCCCTGGCTCTTAACACATGTTAAGTACAGAGGTCAGGTGGATGCTAGGGGTCACTCTGTTCTGTTAAAAAGAAGAATCAGCTTATTAAAAAGTGAGCTCGAGAGGAAGCAACCATACTCCACCTCCCACTGCACACAACCATTTTACTAAGCTAATTAGCTACTTGGACCAGTATCTGGTGTCAGTGGGGGGAACAACATATTTCGCCCTGCCAGCTTCTACTGGTGACCTCGGGTGAACTTTTGATGCACTACTAAAGTAGATGCCCAGATATGGCAGTGGTGCGCAGCAAATTCAGCTCATCATTTACAAGCTAGTGTCAACTATTAGCTTAAAGGTCTCTGATCCTCTAAAATAAGGTAAACTGTTTGACTGTGTACAAAGTTGGGTTTTTGTTACTGGCTCAGATCAACTCTGCCACCAATTTATTTCTGATGTGCACAGTGCCAAAAATAAGCTACAATTGCCATCCAGTCACTTCAGGATTCCACCTTAGCTCTGATGACTACAATAATTTGACATGCAAATAGCAATTACTGTAGATTCACTTCAGTTGACATTCAACAACGCTGGCTTTTCATCTGCCTGGTTTTCTGTAATCACAATTGAGGATCATGCTTTTGCTAGAATTCAAGTAGTGAGAGAAAAATAAGACTCTGAAGTTTGCTGGATATTTTCCATGTGCCTCCTTAAACCATCACTTACTGATTGCATCCCCGTGCTGCCTTCTGGCACAGCAGCCCGGGTCTTTGATTAGAAAAGACTCACCCATAATCACAAGTGTATGATTATGGCATTAGGCAGGATTCTTCACATTAGAATTTGCAATCAAGAAATTGGCGTCAGGGATCGATACAATGCAGCACCTCATCTGATGGCAGAGTGGGAAGAAAGAGATTGTGTGTAGGAAGAGGAGGCTTAGGATCAATTAGGAAGCGGCTGCCACGTCCAGACATTACTTTTAATCTTCTAATGCATCTGTGCGAGGACGTGGGGCCTAGCGTTTGTTGGCATCTAAGAAGGAGGAATCGATCCTTTCTACACATTTCACTTCGTCGTGGGCCGTTTCAACAGCATTTAAGACGTAATGAAAGGAGGGAGCTTAAATCCGCTTACCCACTCTCCTAGAAACTATATTTGGTGTCACACTTTAGGTGAAGCTGAAACATCTTAATCCTTTGAAATAGTTTCTAATACATTTGAATACCTGGTTAATCTTTCAGATGCACTGTAGTCTACTATAGCGCTGAAGGCTCGCCTACTGTGTTGACATGCTGTTTTCTCGTACTGACATTTCAGGCACATAAAGGGATCCGAGTAAGAGGCCTTGATTTACCTGCACCGTTCCACAACAGACAATCGCTGAAAAACACGACCAGATGTGAAAGTTTTCCTACTATCCTTTTACAATAAAGTCAATTACTGAACTCATAATTGTGAACCCATGATACACTGGCAAATTATTTCACTGTGGGTAATGTTGTTTCATTGGATAATCTTAACTGTCTGGAAGAGATTCATGCTGCAATTGTGGTGAAAATAATACAGAGGACTTGTGTTGTATGGAAGTCCTTATCAGTGTAGTCCATGTGGAGTGTGTGGCTCATTCCATTAATCAGGCATCATTTAAACCAGCAGGCTTGGTGACAGGGGACCCAATCACTGGTGAAAAAAGCCATTCCCGACATTCCCACTCCATGTCCCCTGCACTAATGCACTGTGGCAACCTTCTAACTATCCAATTCCAGACCCAGACCCCCACAGTTTACACAGTCCCTCAGCTTCATCCCAGTTTCCATCCCTTCACTTTCATTAGACCCCACACCTCTATCAAAGGGAAAACGGAGGAAAGTTGCAGCTCAATCTCAAGTCAGAAATTTGCCTCTAAGGAACAGGACAGTGGGGTAGAGAGAGCACAGTGAGTGTAATGAGAAAGAAAGAGAGAGAGTAAGAGTGATGAAGGAGGAAGAAGGAAGAACCCAAAGCCTGCCCGAGCATTGCATTTCTAAGGCGTTTAGGCAGAGTGGTAAAGCTGAGAATGATAATACTGTATGTCAAGTAAATATATGCTGTAGAACACATCCATGCACATGGGTGTGTGTTCACAGTGGACAGTGAAAACAAACACTGCATCAAAAACTCTGACAAATTACATATAATATCTATTCATACACTGTGCCAGTGCTTCAAATGAGGTCTGATAATCTCAGCTTTAAAAAGTGAATTATTGAAGCAACATGATGCAAAAAAGCCATTACCTAAACTGCAGGCTTAGACACACAAACTATCCGCTAACATGTGGCAAGTAAATCTTGTCTTAAATGATGACAACATACTGTATTTAGAAAACTGCTATCTGCACCACCATCTGGAGAGATTCTAGAGAATTTCCAGAAAATTTATTTATTATAAGCAGTGAAACCCTATAACTAAGCATGTTTTGTAATAAATTAACAACAAAATTGTTTATCAGATAATCTCTTAACAACTTTTTTTCCCACTGTTGAGTACTGAGAAATGATCATCTAAGTGCTGAGAACCTGAGCCAAAACTGCTGTCAATTAATTTTTCAACGACTTGACGGATCATGAGGTTATTTTAGTCCAAAAATAGGCAGTAATCCTGGCTAACACTGGTTCTGAATGTTTCCAAAAGAACTGTGAGGGCAGTACAAAAATTGTTCTCATATTAATTGCATTTTCCAAGATAATGCTGCCTACCAAATTCATGGGTAATCTCACAAATATCAAAATGGGTTCAGTATTCTGCAGAATATGTATTATGAATACATAATTCACCAAATGTCAAAAAGAAAAAATGTAGTTTGAATTCATTTTAGTCATTAAATCGTCAACAGTTAAGGAACTGAATGACAAGACTACAAGAAAAACCCTCTAAAGGGATAATGTTCCTATCCACCTTGATGCCTATAGATATTCATATACTGCTGTAGTATATATATTGGATATGTGTGTGCACCCGACAGTGAAAGGAAAACTAATCCTGCTGACAGACTCTAAACCTGACCTGAGCCGTGACCCTAAACAGCAGCAGCCCATGTAGAGAAAGATGGACAAGCTGGCAGGATGCCTGAGCTTGCAAACATCTTCTCTTTTCCAAGCACTCTCAAGAACTGACAAAGCTTTAAAGATGCTGCTGAGATTCTGAGACCAGTAGCACAGAGACGCCACCCCCACACACATCTGAGAAGAAATGATATTCTGTCCTGCAGAGAGAGAAAGTTATAACTCAAAGATCCACAACAGTGTCATGATTAAAAAGGTGGAGTGAAACAGAAAATGAGTAAAGGAAATTGGCAAATGTTGATTGAATTGTGTTTTTCTGTAAAAGAGACATGGAGGCAAGGTACAGGAGATATATTAATATAGAAGCAGGAAAACGGAACATGATTGAGGTGCCCTGTTTTAATTGTTGTTAGAGATCAACAAATTCCAGGTAAATTTGGAAAGATTTCCATTCCTTTTGCCAACAGAATAAACTTCCACATTTAATCTAGATGTTTAATTTTTTACCTCCCACAAACCCTATAAAAATGTGCTTTAGGTTTTAAGAAAGTGAGAGCAAGAGCAGGATACATTCAGAGGCTCAAAAATGCAGAACACAACATTGCAGTAAGTACCCTTAAATATGAGCGTCAGACTCACACTTGATAGATTTCAATACTATAAAATGCTGCTAGTTAGCTTGTCTGGATTTTAAAGAAAATAGAGGTGAATTGGAGGTGTACGGTGGCTGAATCATTCTGTGAGTCTAAACATAACGGTCGGGTATGGTTGTTAACTTGCAAGTTGAAAGTGTACAGGGTAAGATAGAAATAGGAGTCCCTGTGGGCCCCCGCCACTCCAATTTCAACCGTGGCGTCCCAATTAAAATAGTTGCAGGGCAAAAGAGGTTTCTCTGCTAGACTGAAAAAAAAAAAAAAAAAAAAAGGTTCACAGACCCCCTTCTGAGAGGGAAGACGAGGCAGCAGATTGCTCAGATTTAAATGATAATTTCCAGAGAAAAGATAAAAGCTCAATGCCTATTTACAATAAACCTTCCCAAAACAAACTTTCTGTTGGCAGTATGATTGCACAATATCTGGACAAATATTTGATTCCAAGCAATTATGTTGCTGAATGTTATTCATGCGCTCTCCTGCAATGTGCCATGACTGCATACAACATCTTTTATATATATATATATATATATATATATATATATATATATATATATATATATAATAAAAACAAGAACGATACACTCATCCTGAAAATGGGATCTTTTTCAAAAGAACAACTGAGCACAGAAACATCATTTAACTCAAACCTTAGCATAATAAAAGATATTTATTGTGGCAGTAAGAGATAAGAGCGAGCCTACATCAAAGTAAAATTAACGTATCTCCCTTTAATTGAGCTCAAAACAGTGCATTACTGTGTGTCTCTACCATCTCCATACTCACTGATTTTTCAACCTTTATACAAGAAACAAGAAAAACCTCTAAAACAGTATCTATTTAGTTTTGCTTCAGTTGCCCTTCATTAGTTCTTCTAAATCTAGCTGGCCAATTATGCCTTTTTTTCATTGCAATTACATTATTTTTTCTTATTTGTAGTCATATGCAAAAAAGAAAAAAAATAAAGTGCTCATTATCTTGTTACTGGCTCTCCGTCCTTTAAACCTAATGAAACTGACAGTCACAAATAGGCTGTGTAACCACTCTGCTTAAAAAAGAAGATGCTTTAAAAGAAAAGCCTATTGTTTTCGTTTTACTTTCACTGATCAACATAAATGGAAACATTAAAAACTGTAGCTCAGAGTTGTGTTGTTCGATCTAACTGCGGAGTTCACGAGACCAAAAAAAAAATTCAAAAGATTGAGCTGACAAAAGGCCAAATGAAGGAAACATAAATCCCAGTCTTTACACAAATATGTGTTTTATGGAAGAAATATCACTTTCATGTTTACTAGCCAAGATCAGTTACATGATGCAAGTATGAATGTTGTAAGAATGCTGTAACAAGATGATCCTAAACATGTCACCTTGCACAAATAATCTAATGAACTTCAGGACCACGTGTCATCTTGCTTTGATTTGCAAATATTGCACTCCCCCATTTATGGTATTTCACCATATTACAATAGCCAAACCTCCAGGAAACAGGCTCATAATCACGCTATCAATAGCACATCAATATTATTTTCCAGGGCCACATCCTCTCAAGAAAAAGAATAATCCCCACATTACACAAAATCTGTCAGTGGTTATAAGACTTTAAAGATATGACTTGTCTATTATCAGGCAATTATGCTTTAAACACTTCACGTATAGTATATGCTTCAAAAGCACAGAGATCATTCCTTTTCAGAAACTATACTAACTCAATATCAACACAGAGGTGGTAAATGCATGCTATTGGGCCACTGTCTTCAAAAATGATGCAACACTCAGACAATCTAACATTTTGAACTGCAACTTTACCACTGCCTAAGGAAGTCCTTCCTCTGCAATCCACTGGAAAACCAAAGCCACACTTAGTTACATAAAGGTGCATGCACAGGCAGATGTGCAGTGAGGACACTTAACTGTCTGTCAACTTATATTAGGAGAAAAGAAAATACAGCCTGTTCAGTGGGGAAAAGTGGCTGAGAAGGAGATATGTGTGGCTGCCTGACTTGATTTTCACCTACTGTCAACAACATTGGTTGAAGCTAATGAGGTTGTTCCATGGTCCTATCACTGCCAGCCCTGGTGGCCTCTAACACTATAAATTCTCATTTCCTACAGCGTCTTCGTGAAGTCTGCTCCTTGCCACATTTTGCTGAAGACAATGCCTCCACATATCTGGCAGACTGAAATCTGGGACATCCTTTGTTCATAAATGCGGGCATTGAAAACAGAATGGACTGAACTGCAGCTGTGTGAAGTCACAGTGACATGGCACACATATATAATCAATGCGTCACACATCTAGGAGAGAACAGGGAGAAAGCTGAATGCGGCAGTAATAAGAACCAAAGGTAGATCATTATAATAATGTGTATGCATGAGTGTGTATGTGTCCACGTCTGTACAAATTTAATCTTCAGCATGAGCTGTCAATGATGAAGCTTAGTACTAGGTTAAATCATTGAGTCTGATGCTGACAATGAGTGACCCAGTGCCCATTCTCACCACAAGGTCAAATTGAAGCTATAGGTTAGAGAGAAATTCAGGTGCAGAAGGAGACGTAGACACTTGGAAATCACAAAGGATTGAGCCCAAAAAAAAAAAAGGAAACCAAAAAACAAAATTATCTGCAGAAACACACAACCCCAAAATATTGTGACCTTCATTTAAAATCAAATCATTCTGAAGGACTGGGAAAAAAAAAAAAACTGTACCAATCAGCAGCTTAAAAGCAGGCTAAATATGTGAAAAGGCTTGTCTTTGCAAGGATTTTCAACATACAATCTGACACAAAGCTCTTCTGTCATACATGTGGGAGGACTGGAAAAATGCCTACCTTCCCCAAAAAATTATCACTGTAGTAATACAATCTGTAAATTATTAAGTTGGTGTTACAATGGCCTAACCTCAACCAATCATACTGGTGTGATCTATAATTCAACAAGGTCTGCAGACTTTCCCTTATTATTACCAACACAGTGGAATTCCAAATGAGCTCACTACTCATCCTCACTCTTTGTCACTCTATAAGTCTGTCTCTCTCGCTCCTCCTCACTGTCTGTCTTGTCTGTCTCCGTGATTGTCTCTTTCTGAACTTGACAACAGCACACATTTCTAAATCCATCACATACATCTATTACAGTTGTGCGTGAAAATCATCATTAGCAGTCGCTCTTTGCAATAAGAAATAATTTACTCTAAGAAGAAATGCAGCAATGGTATCAGTGCTACTCCAGACGACATGAGAGGGTGAGCGAGTGAAAGTCACAAAAAAGCCTGTTTGATCATCTTCCTAATTACGTCTGTAACAATACCCAAGTTGTTTTGCACAGAATCAGCTAGAGAATATGCAAATAGGCACTGCTACTCTGCACCCGTATGCTGAGTCTGGGCAGAAGAAAAAAGTGCATTGTGGTGCTTTCTTGTTTTGAATTTCAAACGGAAAGTGAAAAATGTCCAAGAATTCTCTTTATAACCCCAGGCATTAATTCTGCATATTACAATCAATTATAGAGATCTGAATAGCAGATTTATCTATGGAGAGAACATCTGGAGAGGAGTACTTCAATAAGACTATTGTATCAAAAAGGACTCCTCTGTGGAAATGAAATGCTACACTGCAACCAAAGTCTGCAAGACTCTGAGAGAAGAGACACAGGGTTAGGGGTGCAATTAGGACAGAGGAGACAGTAGACAACTCCCTGATTGATGGTGTTGCATATTCAGTAACACTCTGCTAACACTGGAGGACAGGCAGCCATGGAGGGGCACATAGACCTCCACACAAACATTTAAAAATACAAACATATACACTTCAACATTTGCTCACATAAGTGCCCTTAACATCAACAAAGAAAAGTACCACAGACAGTCAGTCTCATCACTTCCTCAACTTTACTAAACCAATTTCTTCCAAACACTAAAGCACAAGCACTTAATACACTAGCAAAAGGAAATACAGCAGTTGAGCAAATAAAATTGATTCCATAGAGTGCATATTGCCTTACAGTGTGCAATTCTCAAGGTTACATGTAAGAAAACTTCTTAACACAAGCATTACAAGTTACACTTCTCTCGATACTTGACCTCTTCAATAATATAGATATGGTATATAAAGAGGACTAGATTCTTTCATTTTCATTGTTTTTGTTTTTTTAAATGAAACATTTTCATTACTTTCTCCAGTCTTACTTGCATACAGAATATTGCAGTATGCAATAGTGCATGTGAAATTTATCTGTCACTATATACAGTACCAGTCAAACATTTGGACACACTCACCTATTCATATGAATGGGTGAGTGTGTGACTGGTACTCTATTTATATGAGAACATACACTTAAAGACAAAAAAATACAGTTATGTACTGTGCAGACACTTATACACTTGTGTTCTTGATGCCCCTCTGTTCAATAATTAAACAGACAGAGTTTCAGCTGTGACATGGTGGGGCCTGCATCTTATCTATCTACCGATGAAGGTCAAAAGAGACACAACTATATCCAATAGGAAAAGCTTTTAGCAGGCCATGGCCAAAGTGAGAGTTGAACCTTTGTCCAAAACAAGATACCAGAGGCCTGAACAGGCCCTTCTAAGGTTTTGCACAGATCTGGAAAGGCTGCAGCTCCAAACAGGGAAATGTGACTTTTCCTTTCACATGTCAGCTGTCCAGGGGTGTAGAAGCTTGAAGGTACACCAAGTTCACAGATATTATATTCACAGCAAGCAAAATTCAGGAACACTAGCAAGGGACAGAGAGACAGAAAAAGATTCATCTTATTCACAGTGGCATTTCTGTGAATGTGGGCAAACACACAGTGTATCTGTGACATATGTCAAGAAAATGCCCATGTCTAAATCTTAATTAAAATGTGTGCAAAGGTGAAGTTTAGAATTTGAATATATGGACATATTCTGTGTGTCCACATTCTTTACTACCTTAATTGTAGCACCGTGGTTGGTTTACACATGCTCAGACACACCTTTGCTACTGCTACATCAAAATAAAAAAAAAACACAAAATAAGCAAAGCCACCCACTTTGTGTATGAAGTGATATGGGTTTAAGCAGCAAACAATAGGAGTACACAATCACAAGCGCACCCTGAGAGAAAAACCAAAAAAGTACTCACACACACATATTCTCTCACAGTCATGGAGGCACAAACGAATACACAAATGCCACAGCCAGCTTGCCATCTCTCTGCGGACAGGAGGAACACTCCCGCCACATCATTTCAGAGTGCTTTTCATCACAGTGTGACAACATGTCAGCTCCAGTCCCCGTCACTACGCCACACTGCATTGATATTCACCAACTGTGCAGCAGCCTGGGACACAACACAGCCATGCCAAAAATATGACAATGGAAGAATAACTCTCCTGCATTTACTTGCCTACTCACACACCCACGTGCTCACACTGAGACTGTTACATACATGCACGTGTGTCTTCATATTTAAAAAATTTCACCCACTGTATGAATGCGAGCAAGTTTCCACACAAAGCATTGAGCTCTGCCATCTATATGCTGCTGGTCAAATGCACTTTGACTCATTTTTGTCCCCCATCAGATTGAATTACTTTTTGCTTTTGTTCTGCATTGCACAAAGAGAAGCTCTGAATGCTTCTGTACATGGTATCAGGGATCCTTCCTCAACCACCTGTCAGATAGAATGACAGCCTGATTTATTGACTGACTGACAGTGCCAATTCTGCATATATTCACTCTAAACTCATCCCACAAGCTACACCCAAAAATTACTATTCAGCACCCACTCACATTTACACCCCTGAGGCAAAAAACAGGAGACTTGGGGCAGACAAGGCTGCAATGGCAAAATGGAGTGGTGCATATGTATAGATCTGTGTTTTTCTTTTGTTTTTTGTTTTTTCTTTTAAGAACATGCATTTTGGGGGGGCTGCACCGAGCATCATGTTATAATTTAATAGCTGTTATTTTTATGATCTGAAATTTATAAAAAATCTTATGTTGGAGACAAAAAGACAACAGTCTTTGTGACTTTTCCATATCTAAAGAATATTAGGATTTTTACAAATGCATTTACATTGCATTGGGCCTGCAATATGAAGCATGAATCATCCCTTGACGTGAAGGAGATATGAAATTGATGAGGAATCAAATAGGCAGCCAAGTCAATCTGCTCTACAAATATTGCTTGCACTGGAACACCAGGTAAGCATGTAATGAAATTTCTAGTGTAGTCAAAAAATCCTGCACAAGAGTGTGATTATGCATCCTCTCTTTTGACTGCTCCGAATCTCCCACACAAACACAGACCAGAATATTAATACAAACACACTGGCTGGGGAGATGCATTCAGTGGAGCAATTAAACGTCCCTATGTGTCTGCATACAAAATATCAGTCAAATCACACTCTACAGGTATCCTCTGTGGAGAGGAGGTTGTGTGGATTAATCCACCCCTGCGTGTCCGAGCTGCATGGCTGCTCCCCCAGCCAGAACTACTGGGCTTGTTAAAGTTGATTTATTAGGCCGCTGTTTACTTTGGCTTTCCTAGGCATGGCAAGGTCAACAATAATGGTACTCTGAATGGGAATAAATTTCGACCTGGATATATGTGGCCAACACTGCTTTTCCCCTCAAACCTTTCATGGTATGCAAGATCAAATCATCCTCTCCATCCTACTCTCATGCACACACCCACTCAGTTTCTATCCCTTAGTAACCAAAGTATTACTTCTAAATTGGTGTCCCCACTGCAATTACCTTTTATTCTTACTGTATCCTCCCTCTTCTCCCCTTCTTCTAGCACTGCTTGATACATCTAGTCATGCATATGGGAGTAAATAGCCGTTACATCAATTAAGGCTCTCTTTTTTTTTTTTTTATGTAGCCCAAGGTAAGAGGGGGAACAGGGAAACAAAAGAGTTAACATCTACAAACCCAGCTGGATAATAAGGTGTGTGAGCACACTTGCATGTTGATAAAACAGCGCATCACTTGTATATGAAAGAAAACAAGGCCCCACCCCACACAAGACTGACAAGGCAATATAGTTGCACAACTCATGATTTCTCTGTACAAGAGAGAAAGGGGGAAAAAAACAACTTTATTTACCCTTTCCAACCCTATCCATCTGTCAGTGTCAGGACACATGCAAGTTTAAGTTGTACAAGTGAAGATTTCTGGTGATGGTTGACACAAAAATGGAGGCCTATCAGTCTCAGTCTTGCTTGTGCAAAATGAAACACCTGTGCTCATGCTATGTACAGGAATGTGAATATTTTGAACAAATAAATCATTCCACTCTTATCAGAAAACACTACTTATTTCAGTACATCTACATCCTTTCAATTAGCATGGAAGAGTTAGTTGTGATCTAATGAAAGCAGACGAGTGTGCTATTTCCAGGCCTTTTAACATTAAAAAAACCCAAAGGATGTGCAAAGACTTTTTAAAAAAGATGAATATTTCAATGCTAGGTAGACTACTGTGCACAGCCTGTAAAGAAAGACATATAGGTGGCTTCCCAAAACTGCTCTCTTTACAAATGGAGCCATCCTAAAAATTGGTTTTATTTCATAGAGGCTACTAAACTGTAGCCACTATGCCATGTCTCTTAGAAACATGGCATCTAACCAGATACTTACTCTGGATGGCATTACCTTGGCCTCCAGTAATACTGTGAGAAATCTTGGAGTCTTTTTTGACCAGGAATATGTCCTTAGGGTGCACATATTAAACAAATATGTAAGACTGCTTTCTTGCATTTGCGAAATATTTCTAAAATCAGAAACATCTTGTCTCAGAGTGATGCTGAAAAGCTAATTCATGCATTTATTACTTCTAGGCTGGACAATTATAATTCATTACAATCAGGCTATCCTGAAAGCTCCCTGAAAAGCCTTCAGCTGATACAAAATGCTGCAGCTGGAGTACTGACAGGGACTAGAAACATATTATTAAAAGATATATTTCTCCCGTATTGGCTTCTCTTCATTGGCTCCCTGTTAAATCCAGAATAGAATTTAAAATTCTTCTTCTCATATACAGGTCTTGTATAATCAGGCCCCATCTTATCTCAAAGACCTCATAGTACCGTTTCACCCCAATAGAGCACTTGGCTCTCAGACTGCTGGCTTACTTGTGGTTCCTAGGATACTTAAGAGTAGGATGGGAGACAGAGCCTTCAGCTTTCACGCCCCTCACTCCCAGTTTGGATTCAAGAGACACCCACCCTCTTTACTTTTAAGATTAGGCTTAAAACTTTCCTTTTTGATCAAGCTTATCATTAGGGCTAGATCAGGTGACCCTGAACCATCCCTTAGTTATGCTGCAATAGGCCTAGGCTGCTGCGGAGTCCCCATGATGCACTGAATGTTTGTTTTCATTCACCTCTTTTTACTCTCTTTATACTCCACTCTGCATTCAATCATTAGTTATTGTTAATCTCTGTCTCTCTTCCACAGCATGTCTTTTGTCCTGTCTCTCTCCCCTCAGCCCCAACCGGTCACGGCAGATGACTGCCCCTCCCTGAGCCTGGTTCTGCCGGAGGTTTCTTCCTCTAAAAAGGGAGTGTTTCCTTCCCACTGTTGCCAAGTGCTTGCTCATAGGGGGTCGTTTTGACTGTTGGGTTTTCTCTGTAATTACTGTAGGGTCTTTACCTTACAATATAAAGCACCTTGAGGTGACTGTTTATTGTGATCTGGTGCTATATAAATAAAACTGAATTGAATTGAACTGAACTGCTGTGGTGGTAATAACACGCATGCTCTGTCCATAAGAGGTGCTCATCTTTTCAAGTCAGTGCTGCCAATGGATAAACTAAAAGGGCCGAAGAAAGGGTCATCATTTGAGCTCTACCAATAATTCACCTGTCCCTACACAAAGACTTTTCTTACATTTACACGGCTTTATATTTACAGCTGCAGTTTCAAATTAGAAAAAGGCCATTTCAATGAGTCTTTACACACTGGTGGCTGTTCCTAATTTTTACTGAGCTCCAGTTTTCTTTTATAGACCATACTGTAGAAAAAGAAATGTGTCATCACATACTTTTGCTAAGCAGAGCAGCTCCAACTCAGTTGTTTACAATACTCTTAGCACTGTCTGCGGCACATGTAACAAGGAACACATCACAGCTGAGCAGACAGAGGTACAGAATCAAGCAGAGTTAAAAGGTACATTGGAAATATATTATAGCAAGAGTTGATCTAAGAAAATCGGTTGCATCCAAAAGCTACAGTGAATTACGGTATGAATTAAATATGCATTACTGTGGGTGTAAGAGTAGTTTGCAACCTTTATCAAATGTCCTCCTTTTCCTCCTACGTTTGTCACTTTTTGTGCTGTATCTAATGAAGCACAAACACCAAGTAAAAAAAAAAAAATAAAAAATCATGGAAAATTTATCCAAGGTGATTTGTCAAGATTTTGACATTTTGGTGCAGAGCTCAGCTCAGAGCTCTTTGATACAGTCATCACGCTCTCTGTGAGGTTTATGGCAAAAACTTAAAACAACTTCACCAGAACCTCAGCTCCTCTATCACTGAGTGGACAAATCCAGTTAATAACAAACAACCAGCTATTTAATATTCCCCCACGAGCGCTAAAATGTTCTGTAATGCTTCAGAGACATATTGGTCAGATTACATAAACCTCTGTACCAACACGCTTAGTTTAATTTTAAGAAGTTAACTTTTGCCTGGAGCATACCTTCAAGCTCAGATGAACTGAATTTCTGTGTGTAGCCACCAGCGCTAACTCATCATCAGCAACATGCTGTGCTGATATGTAAAAACTCATTGTGTATTTAAATGCTCTTCAGAGAAGATGGAAGCAAATGTAACGATCCAATTTTTGTAATAACTTCATTTTCCCTGATGAAACATTCAGATATAAAGCAGACAGCTTTTCAATTATCGTAAAGGTCAATAATAGGGGAAAAAAATCTAATATATCAGTCACAAACACTATTTGAATCTAAGATTATGAAATGCAATATGACTGCAATACCATGAACTGACTATCACATAAAAGAATAGTGAGTTGAAAAGGGAGTAATTTTACTTACTGTGAAGCAATTAAGTTATTAATTGCATTACAGTAAAAAAAAAGTCCTCACAGTGAAGAGGCCATTAACAACAGCTGCAAAGTCATTCCTCTGACAGAGTTACAGGCACATCAGCAGTGTTTTATTCACAACTTTTCTACAACTACTAAACTTTCACCTTATGATGACCTTATAACTATCTATATCCCTCTATAAAGATAGATAGATAGATAGATAGATAGATAGATAGATAGATAGATAGATAGATAGATAGATAGATAGATAGATAGATAGATAGATAGATAGATAGATAGATAGATAGATAGATGAACCACTTATTCCAACAACTAACGCAGAGTGTTTTCTTGAGAGGCTAGGATATCTTTGAGTGAACATCATTATAGTCATTAGATTGTGCTAAACCACAGCTCTTGAAGCAAAGCGCTTTAACACCCCATAAATGCTCCACTCAGTCAATGGCTTTGATGAGGCTTTTGATATGCCTTCAGTCTATTAGGTAGTCAAAGGGAATATACTAGCATATAAAAAAGAAATAAAGCCAACTTCATTTCATTCATACCATATCCTCAAATCAAAGACAGACTTAACCAGTGCTTCTACCACATAGTATCTAGCAGTATGTATGCATAGTCCTTTTACTCTCTCAATTTACAATCTACGACAAAACTGACGAGGCTTAACAGCTGAGATTGTTTTGCCACTTATTCCAGGGACTCAGTTAAACTGAGGTCACTTTGCAAAAGGAGGGTTCCTGTACCCACAACTAAATTAGACTACGCTCATTTTAAGTGGATGATATGAAACGTAGAGGATTTAGGTGCCTTTATGAAGTGTTTTCTATGCATCTCATTTGTCCAGTCCTCAATTTAAACTTAATTTTGTTTGCACATTTTTTCAATAGTCCTCATCAATATTGAATAGGTCCTGACTTCTACTGATCTTCTAATGATTAGATTTTAGGATACCATATGATCACCATCAGACACATATCTAGCATGACTTTTAAGGAAACAGCACATCAAAGTTTTTTTGTTTCTTTGTTTGTTTTGGGGGGGTTTCTTCCTCATTATGTGCATTATGTACTCGTGTCTGCGAAGACACGATATACACTATGGTGATATACACTATGGTGATATACACTATGAAAGAAGGCAAGGGACAGGAAATCAGCCGAGTGACATGAGACCAGGAGTAGTAGGAGACAGATAAAGGAAGCAAAAAGAGAGGAGCTATTTAGAGGACAACACTGACAGGAAATGGGATGAATCCTAGTGAAATGGCTGGCAAAAATATACATAAAAAATGTCATAAAGTAAAAAACAGAAAAGATACATTTCAGCAGCAGCAACTAACATAACTGCATAATTATGTGCAAATAGACAACACTGACTCTGTTAATCAGTTTTCCTCGATGGGGTGCTCAGTACCTCTCAAAGAACAACACAGTAAAGTCCAGCACTAAAAAGAGAGCACTGTAATCTTCTACCCAGCCTTGGTAACTAACCCGTAATGGGTTTATCTCCAGTGACTGCGTGTGATTGATACGTGGCTTTTTAAGTCTGCTTAGTTCTATATGAAAGAATCTTATGAAGACAGGTCAGGCATTTTTTTCATCCTGCCACCCCTTTTTTACCCACAACTAATTCTCTGCCACTTTTCTAATGGGATTGGCTGTGGCTCCAGTTAATTGTATTGCTACACACATGAAGCAATTCTTCTGCTTACCATGCATACGACTCCAAAGGTTTGGAAAACCTTTCAGACCCCTCAATCAAATTCAACATAGATTACATTACATGTATTTTGTAAGATCTAAAATACATCTGAATTGTAAAGCAGTGCACGCTTTAACTTGATCTAGTAATAATAAAAATTTTGCCCTTTCCAAATTCCAAATAATATACACATACACAATATACACATTACTTTAATAAAAGAAAAACGGGTAAACCCCCTTAATCGCTTACTATCGACTGAGAAGCTGTTCTTAGTTTTACTCCGTGCTTTTATCAAGCTAATTTTATAATCATGAGACAAGCATGACGTATTGGCTTCCAGGAGATCTGACTCTCTGTCTGCCAGTGCCAATAACTTTATAAGTCCCTTCTGCTGGAACTGGATAACAGCCTAATACTACACACTGAGAGGTTCATTGGTTCTATACCCCAGAGAAGTACTATTGCGGCTGCAAGAGGCAATCACAAAACACAGTCTAAAATCATCACGTTTTTTATTGTTTTCAAGATACGTTTACTGTTTTAATGCCCTTATTATTTCTGCATAGACAGTGAAAGTAGAAATTTAAGTCCCACTTTTGCATTTTTTACACTTTTATATTTCATATATATATATATATAAATTGAGCAAAGCCACAATATTCCATAAAATATCTCAAGACTCTCAAATTTAAAATACCCATTTGAATTATTTCCACTACATGAAATAAAATTTATCAGCTAAGCCTCTCCAACTTTCAGCAGTTATTGCAATTATAAGCATACAACCAGGTGGCCACTACCCGTGAGGTTAACAAAAAAAAAAAAAAAAAAAGAAAAAAGAAAAGAAAAAGGTCTCCTAGTTCTCTGTAAATAATTAGTAGATTTTCTCCCACACTGGTTCTCACTGTGATCTGCAGTTAAAACAAAGGCCAATTTCATCCCTGGAACCATCAAGACATAATCCATCGTAAAAAAGGATGAAAAGAAATGTTATTCTTATTATCTAATTAATCCTGCCCATGCCCCGAGGTTATTTAATTTGTTGAAAGGCCATTAAAAACCCTGCACCCAGCAAATAAAATAATGAGGATCTTAATTTGCTCCAATTCGGGAAGGCAGTGCCATAAACAAGAGCAGGCACTATCAGGCCCTACAGACAGGCCAAGTTACTCACAAAATTAGGCAAATAGTACTAACAGCAAACTTTTGGAAATTTAATACCTCTGACAGCAGTGACAATAATTTACTCATTGTGCCCACATGACACCCTATAAACAGGAAAACAAAGCATTAACTTGTCAGAGCGAAATGATGTCTATTTAACTGACTGTGGTGCAGGAAAGGCTGTTTTTTTGTTTAAGAACTTGATGTGTCTATTATGGCAAAAGGAAAAGACAAACTAATTCATCAAAGTGAGATTTAGTGTGTTGAAAAGCTTGGTTTGTCAGTTATAGCACATGAAAGGACAAACTAAAATCCATCAATGACAGATTACCAAGGAAAAAGAAATGTTTCAAGAAGACTATAGTTTAGAAGGGAGTTCAACTGCAGGGGTAAGAATCAAGGAAATGACAATGAGCGACAAAAGCACTTTCTTCTCTCTAATACACCAAATGATGGCATGCAATATCGCTTCATTTGAGAAAGAACCATTATTCCAAGTACTCTGAATCTAATTTGTGAAAGGACTCTGAATTCATTACCATGATACAATAGCGTCTGGCCAAGTCACAAGCTAAGAAAAGAAAACAAGAGTCGCTCCAGCAAACTTTTAAGAACAAAACTTTTGTCCTAGCTTACCGATGCATGAGGCCCTGAATATTCTTACAACCATCCTCTTAACATCCATCATACCCAAGTAGATGTGGCATCAGAGAGGCAGCATAAAATGTGTTATCTTAAAAATCGATCTCTAGCTTTAATTAATTCTTTCGTTTCTGAAACCAGCATCAGATCGATAAGAACTAGGCGCTACTTGAAGAATGTCATAGATAACACTATGATAATTTTGAATATTAAGCTCCACTTTATCTGCAAATGCCATCCGTACTGCAACTACCATCAATATTCCTTAGGCATCCCAGTGACAAGATTCATGTTTTCTAATAAAAGAGTGATTCCCCAGCCCTGGTCTGGCTTGATGCCTAAGAATAATGTCAAGGAAGTGTTTATTGAACCCAGAGAAAGATGGCACTGGGCCAGTGTTCAAAGAACAAAACACAAAACAACAGACAATAATCATAAAACAGAATAAAACCATACACCACTCCCTCTTCTTTTGAGGGAATATCTAAATTCAGAGGGACAGAAAATACCCTGCCAAACTGCGAGCTCCTTTGCTTATTCCTCTGCGTCTATTTCCTCTAAAGCTCAAATGACCACTGCTGCGTGTCTGACCAGCATATTAAAAAAAAAAAAAAAAAAACTCATTTAATGTTAGCATTACTCTAGGGAATAATAAGTTCACTTGATAATGAAGCTTTCGAGAGGCTAATGTTTCTGTATTCTGTCATAACATTTCCCCCCTTTTGCCACCCTTCCTCTCTCACTTGACTGGACAAAAAAACCTATTGTGTCTGTGTGGAGCACGCACATACTGATCTCAGCATGGCACAAACTGCATTCCCAGGGTCTTCTTTTCCTTAATAGAAAAAAACAAAAACAAAACCAATATACCTAAAATGCCTTCACTTCCCATACTGAGGATTAGACCCTGATAGAAGCTATAGAAGCAATGATTTTACATGGGGAGAGGATAATACCATGGAAATGGAACCCTGCTTCTATATCGAGACCAGCTATGAAGGAAACGGTGCTGAAAGGCCACTAGAGCCAATGATGTCTCTTTAGGTGAGGATAAGATATTAAACTCAAAGAAAAATGGTTGTGAGGGACTTTTGTTAGCTTTACCTGTTCCTGCCATGATCTGTTATAACATCCATCCGTTTTTGTTTTTTTTTTCCATTTATCCTTTTCGGGGTCACGGGGGAGCTGGAGCCTATCCCAGCCGGACTAGGCAAAAGGCAGGGCACACCCCTGACAGGTCGCGAGCCAGTTGCAGGGCTAACACAGAGACAAGACAACCATTCACACTCACATTCACACCTATGGCCAATTTAGAATCACCAACAACCTAACCCCACTAACTGCATGTCTTTGCGCTGTGGGTGGAAACCGGAGTATCTGGAGAAAACCCACACAAACACAGGGAGAACATGCAAACTCCACACAGAAAGGTCCCGGCCAGATGGTGCATTCGAACCCAGGACCTTCTTGCTGTGAGGCAACAGTGCTAACCACCATGCCACCATGTTGCCATCTGTTATAACAATGACCTTATAATGTTGCTTATCACAGACTTTCCCACGTGTCTTAACTTTTTGATCCTGCCCCCTTACCTCCAACTAAAATGGGAAGATGCAATTACTAAAAGTCTGGCAATACTTGCATACATGTCTATGAAAGTGTATGTTTGTAAAATACTGTAGATGAAAACTAATTAGATGAGAGATAAGGTTAGTAACTGACAGTGATTATACAGTAGATGTCTGCTAAAAACACCAGAAATGGCTAAACTTTCACCCTTAAAGCCATCCTTAATATGATGAAAGACAAAAGTTCATGGCATGCTATACACAATTGCAACACAAGTATGTGGTTCTCAGACCCTCAGGCTTTCTTTAAGCCAACACATAAAATGTGCCAAAACACACACACACACACACACACACACCAAAACATTTTCTACCACTAGTTCTCTTATAACCGCATGATAGACTTACTGGTATATAAGAAAAACCCACATACAAGTAAGCACATCACATTTTTCTGTGCCAAAGACCACCTTCAGCCACACTGGTAGGTAACATGCTCCCTCTGAGCCTGAGCCAAGCTGCTCCTAAGCACGCATGTGGGAGTCAACACAGCTCAGCCCACATAACGTGTTTACATAGTTGTACACTGTCTCAGTGGGGAATACATTATGGTTCAAGAACAGAAATATATATTATTAAACAGTGTATTTAAGTGCAGCTAACATGACATGCTTGGCACAGATTTCCTGATGACTTTTCTTACCATTTCTAATGTTCGCTTACAGTCTCTCAAAGGATAAATGCAATTGACATCAAATAAATCTGAAAAGATTTAGAGATAAAGAGATGCATTTGGTGGTAGAGAAAGACTTGCAGAGCACAGTAAAAAAAATATCTTTTTTACAGAAAGGAGAAACAGAAGTCCTTAACCTCCCCCCTTCTTCACAGTCTGTTGTTCAAAGTTGTAAGGAAGCATAGGTACAAAGGTGAAACACTTATTTCCCTCCCCCCTTCTTTAGTGTGATGTCTGCCTGCTCACCATGCCACACTAACACGGAATGTTTCAGAGCTCTTCTCTCTTTAAACACTAAAGATCGGTCTCTCCGCTCAGTACCACTTACCAACTTCAAGGTGATGCAAACGCCAAAGCGTTAACTCTACAAAGTACATAAGTTTCAGACAGAGACGCATGCTCTCGATAGAGAGCTGGGAAGAAAGTGTTAGTGGAGGAGGGGAGAGGTGACAGGCATGTGAGGAACACCTTCTGAAGTGTCAAAAGATGGGCTCAGCTGATGAAAGAGGATAGGAAAGAGGAAGGGAGTAGGGGAAGGAGGGGGAGAGCAGGAGACAGAACGAGCTGATGTCACATCTGAGGCAGTGGAGAGACTTTCAAGTCAGGAGCACTGGCTGTAAATTCCATGCAGGAGCTTCTCTTGGTGAATTTTAAGGTTTGTATCCACACATTGGTGTGTATCCATGTGTTTGATAAAAAGTACAAGATAAGCATATGCATGAATGTGTAACAGTTGTTATGCTTGTATACTGAACAGGAAAAAAATGAGAAGGAATGAAGCCAGAGGTGGATTGCACATCTGCGTACATGTGTGTCGCAATGAAAAACAGGATATATGGCATAGAAACCACTTGGAGGTTTGCATCAGGGGTAATAATTGTACATGTTGGTCCTACTCATCAGTGCCTGAGAAGAGGAGAGGAGTGTAATGATTAACAGTAATATAAACATAAGACCACCGCTCCTGGAAACTGCAAAATCGATCTGTTGGCCTCGGCTTGCATAGAAAATTGCTGAAGAACAATCAATCCCTCTTAAGTTTTGTGAATCCAGTTGGGTAGCTTAGCCTTGAGGAGACCAGACAGGGGCATCAATGTGGGCACAAGGGAGACCAGGGGAAGACAAAGCCTTGTCAATAGTGCTTCGTTTTCCATCAACTCTGTTCCTTAATCACCCTGGTCTCAATGCGCCTTTCTGCCCGACAGGCCCACTCCCATTCCAATATATCCAACATGAACTAGCCCTAAACAAACATCTACCTGCCTCTTGCTCAGCTGCTCTCAGAGAGCTACCCTCATCCATCTAAGCCAATAGCAAAGGTCTTCATTACAGAGTGTGCAGCAAGAGGGTTGAGGAAAGTTTGTCCTTATTGATGGCGTCTCCATTGTCTTTTCCTCATTTAAAAAAAGCACTCCTCTCAGTAATTACCTTCTCTGCCTCTGTTCTTCCTGGTCAGGTCACAGCTACTCCAAGTCCTTACAAAGACAATTAGCTTAGTAGGGGGAAAAAAAAATCACACTAGTTCCCCTAGAGTGAATAATAAGAAGCAATAAAGAAAGAAATATATTATCATAGAAATGCTGGAGTTAAAGTTATGAGTGGTATAAAGGCAGCTGTGGCTAAATACACAAAAGAGCATTAATCAACCCTCTCAGTTTGTTATTTTGGAGTTCTTTTACATAGTATTTGAAAATAGTTGTGTTTCAGTGAACAGGGAAATAATAAAGAAAGAATAAATCTACAGATAATATAGCAAAAAGAATTCCAAAGCGTAAGACAATATAAGACAAACAATAAGCGGGCGACAGGAAGAAAAGTAAAACAAGTAATAAGCCAAATGAAAGTGCAGGCACACCTGAGCACTATTTAAGACAACTGTGGCAGAAGCCTCATCTTCATTGAGTTAATTAGCAGTACCCCACAGTCAGCATCTCAGGGTGTGGGTAGGAGGACCTGAGGGAGAGCAGACTGCCTTTGAGTCAATTGGAGTAAATGGCAGGCCTCCCTGATGAGCTCACATCAGCCCTTGGAGCCTCCTGCCGTCACGTCCCACTTGATGGTAATTATTTGGAAAGCAAGCACTCTGCAAATTCCATTATTTAGATTTGGGGGTTGGCTTACTAAATCTACCACAAATTACGATCTTGGCCACAAAATTCTGTGTCTCCGCATGTTTTCTATTTAGCAGGCTATTTAATAATGCTAATGTTGCAAATAAGCATTGCAATAGTCAAGTTACTAGGCTGCATCAGAGAATGCATCAGAGTACTAATTAAGACTTGATGCAGGATGCTTTGATATTGTGTAAACCATATTTAATAGGACTGTTACTTTAGGAATGTTGCAAAAAATAACACTAGAGTAGATATTGTCGATATTTTTCCCAAGCACTGTGTTCAAAATCAAAGTCCTTTTCACAAGATTACAGGTTTTTACAGAGAAAAAGATTGCAAAAGCCCAAAACATCTTGTGTTATGAAATGGCAGGAGAAAAACAAAGACAAGTAGAAGCCAACTGAGGTATAACAATGAGGTACAACAATGCAGTGACAGGTAATAATGGCATTGCACTGCCAGTCTTATGATTGGTGCTGCCTGTTAAGGTACTCAATGCATTAGTAAACTAAACACTGTATCGTTCAATCTACTTCATTACTGTGTGTTCTGAGCTTTTCACTGGCATACTGTTATTACTGAAACGTTAGATAAGGGCCAATGCTGAAAAACTCCTCCCTGGGTGTTATGATGCATGCTCAATCATCCAGGTAAGGAAATCCCAGAAAATTGATTCTGTTCATCTGGATGCAGTGTTTTCAGTGGGAGAAATGGTTCGTCACTCATCCAAGTGACTTCTTCAGTCTCAGCTGGCAGCAGGTTTCCCCAACCTTATAACAGCACACTTGCATAATGACCAAAACTAGCACCATTGACTAACAATGGGTCATGTGTTCAGTTTCATGATCATTAGTATGTAAATTGTCATGACCATTCATTAATGGCCATGAGAAGCATTCACACACAAGTGGGGAATGGCTAAAATCACAGCACAATAAGATGGTGAAAGATGTACTCTAAGGCTTGATTTAGATTTCTGCAGGGAATCTTTGTAGAGCCTACGGTGAAAGTGGCCAACATCTTTGCCGACATTTATGCTTGTGTGCATTATGGGGTGCATTATTAGGGTGCATTATGCGTTAATTAGGGCAGCGCGGCGGCATGGTGGTTAGCACTGTTGCTTCACAGCTAGAAGGTCTGGGTTGAATCCACCTTGGCCCGGCCTTTCTGCGTGGAGTTTGCACATTCTCCCCGTGTCTGTGTGGGTTTTCTCCAGGATTGTTTCCTCCCACAATCCAAAGACATGCAGTTACAGGGGTTAGGTTAATTGGTGATTCTAAATTGCCCATAGGGCATTCACACCTATGGTGTGAATGGTTGTCTTTCTCTCTGCGTTAGCCCTGGCGACAGGCTGGCAACCTGTACAGGGTGTGCCCTGCCTCTCACCCTATGACAGCTGGGATAGGCTCCAGCCTCCCAACAAACCTGAACAGGATAAGTGGTTAATTACTGTGTGCTGCCAGCACAAACAAATAAAATCCTGGGACCTTTTCTATTTCTTGGTCACTACTCTTTGTTGTGGTCAGCTTTTTTTTTTTTTGGGGGGGCATCAGGTTATACCATGGATTTCCTGCTGAAGCATAAAATCCCAGTAAGGTACCCTCCTCTGTTCAGAGTGGGTCATTCCCTTTTCGCGTGAATGGCCTCCTTGACTCCCTGTTTGAAGCAGCATTCATCCCTGTCCATGATGTGCACATCCACATCATTGAAAGAGTGGCCATTGACCTGTAGGTGTAAATAGACAGTGAAGTCCTGGCCTGATGAGGTAGTTCTGTGTTGTGCTAGAAGTTGTGTAGTTTCTCTGATATATAATTCATGGCAATCCTCTTGGCACTTAACTGCAGGAACCTGATCCTTGCGGTGGACCAATTTTTTGTGTAGCATGTTTTGGGGTTTGAAAGCCACAGATATACAGTGTTTTAAGAAAAGGCATCTCACCTCTTCCTGACACATAAAGGATCACCAAAGGTTTTCATTTTGGCAGCAGCTGGTCCTCAACCTAGCTACAAACACCATGTCCAGAACACTTTGGATTTTGATGTACTACTATTCCTGGATCACACTGACTCGTGGACAAACTCATCAAGTTCACCAAGGAGGATATAAAAAAATGACAGGCTAGCTTTCTTAGACTATGAAATTGCCATCAGTAACATGCCTGTGAAGGCTCTCAGTAGGGCTGCATAAAACGATTATTTTAGTAATCGACTATTCTATCGATTATTCCATCGATTAATCGAGTAATCGGATAAGAAATACTTTTTTTATTAACAGTTTATCTGCATATTTTAACTTCCGTACTGCAGTTTTTCGCCGTGTGAACAAACAGCGGTGGATGGAGCAGCTACAAAGTTCTCTTTTCTTCACCTTAATACTTGCTGATCAGGTGCTTGATGAAGGACCTCCAGCTGTTTCCCAGTAAAGATTTTAATGGTGGTTACTAAAAGAAAAAGCTGCTGTTTTGGACGCTGGAAAAACGTTTCCTTTTGCACTACTTGAGCTCACCGTCTCTTTGTGCTTGCGCAGTTAAAACCGCTGCCTGCTATGAGTGTTTTGAAAAACTAGTGGCTGTGGGAGCCATGGCGGATGTGTGTGTAATGTTGTAATGCTTTGTATTCACAAGCATTCTCGAAAATACGTTTCTACTGCAGGTCTATATTTAGTCACTAATAAGGGATTAAAAAAAAAAATTTTGACGGAGCCCCTCGGTCCTGGGGGGCGGGCCTTCCGGTACCGAACCATCGCTAGTGCTAATGGCCCGCGCTCTAGCAAACCAGTTGTGCTAGCTACAGCTGAAGTAAAGACAAAAATAACAGCTGAAATTGTCAGCGAGCACAACACACACAGACACACAGAGAGCAGTGGAGGCGTGGAAATGCATGTCAGCGATAGTTGCCACCCGTCCGGTAAAGTACGGAACCCCGCATGTTACGGAGCCGTATTCCACGGAGTCCCGTAACATACGGGGTTCTGTATTTTACGAGACAGGTGGCAACTCTAGCGATGATCCACTCTGTATTAAAGGAAATCCATCGCAGCGACGGAGAGCTTTTTAGAATCTGTGTGTGCGCGTGATTCACACTCCAGTCCAGTAGGTGGCGGTAATGCAGTTCTATGTTGGTTTGCCAGCCACCAATAAACCCACAAAAAGACGACGGAGCACTAATGCTAGTGAGGAGCGCCGCTTACACTGAGACAGCTGAGCGCTGCAGAGTTTAAACGAAGCATCGACACAGTAAATTTGTGTCGATAATTTTTTAGAATCGATTTAATCGAGTTAATCGATGAATCGTTGCAGCCCTAGCTCTCAGTGATCCAGGTCATGATAGTATCTGGAGCTTGATAAAAGGCAACTGGACTTCTTTAAGTTTCTTGAAGACATTTCACCTCTCATCCAAAAGGCTTTTTCAGTTCATTAGTAACATTTGAAAGCCAATGTGCACCGTAATCCAACACATATGGATCAGTATTTAAGGTTTGACTCTCATCATCCACTGGAGCCAGGGTTATAATAGTTTTGGATTTTACATTATAGTTTAGTTTTAGTTAGTTTTTACTTTTATTTCTCTAATTCAGTTAGTTTTAATTAGTTTTCAGAGAGGTTTTGCTCGTTTTTATTAGTTTTTATTTTTGGTTTCATGCTTAGTTTTAGTTAGTTTCAGTTAGTTTCAGTATTAGTTTTAGTATTTTCATACCTGATCAGGTGCAAGATTCAAGGCGCAAAAGTGACTATTGTGTAATGAAAACTTGACAAAAGATACAGTTTAAAGAAATATAGTCAACAACCAACTGTTCACAAGACATGCTAAATGTGTGTAATATTAAGGACACACATGAACATCAACAGGGAGAAACAAAGAAAAACATGAACTCCCAAACTCAATAAATTCTACAATAAACTCCACAATAAACTTCAGCATCAGTGCAGCAGATTAATAACGCCTACATGTGGTGTTAAACAAAAACAAACTCTTTGAAGGAGTCAAAGGTCAAATCCATCTGCATCCTGATGTTCTCACCACCTGAAGCTGCTTCTGTTTTGGAGCTAGCTTGGTTAGATGCTCGCTAATTAAACCTGCAGGGTCTTTGCGGCCTCTGTACACAAGCTACAGAAGTTGCCGACCTCATGTCCGCATTTATGCTTGTGTAGCTGGATTGTGTGTGTTAATTACCTTGTGGTCGTGTGCAGGTGTTTGTACTCAAAGAACCTCCATACGGGACTCTGCCGCTTTCTCGGCAGACCGCAGCCATTACTTTGCGGACCAGCGCGGCGAGCGCACGCACATGCGCACTCACACAGTTGTCCTGTGGCGCTCCCAGCTTAAACTCGGAGAGCGGAAACAATGATTTCATATCAATCCACAAGGCTTAAAAAACCCCCCCAAAAAAACAAGTAAATGAAAGTCAGTTTATCGATAATTTCAGTTAGTTTTAGTTAGTTTTGTAAACTCACAATTCAGTTTTAATTAGTTATCGTTTTTTCCTTTTAATTATAGTTTTTATTTATTTCAGTTAACGACAATGTTTTTTCAATTTCAGTTTTCGTTATTTCGTTCGTTTTCGTTAACTATAATAACCCTGACTGGAGCACAAACTGGGTGTCACACCCCGGAACGAACACCAGGGAAGCAGAAGAACATTTTATCAAAAAGGCTCTGAGTAAATGTGGTTATCCCAGTTGGACATTTGTCAGAGCTGGAAAGGCACCTAAAGAATGCTCCGGGCAATCCACTAGAGGAGGACAACTACTGACTGCCAAAGTAAAAACCTTTGGTGATCCCTTATGTGTCAGGAGTATCAGAACAGCTGAGACACATTTCCTCATAACACCATGTGGCTTTCAAACCCCAGAACACGCTTGGAAATTGGTCCACCACAAGGATCGGGTGCCTGCAGTTAAGTGCCAAGAGGATTGCCGTGAATTATATATCGGGGAAACTAAACAACTTCAGGCACAACACAGAAGAGCTACCTCATCACGCCAGGACACCACTGTCTATTTACACCTACAGGCCAGTGGCGACGTTTCAATGATGAGGATGCACATATCCTGGATAGGGAGGAACACTGGTTTGAACAGGAAGTCAAGGAGGCCACTTAACATGGAAAGGAAACGTCCATCTCTGAACAGAGGAGGGGACCTTAGAGTACACCATCTTACATTGCTGTGATTGCAGCCATTCCCGAATTCTCTGTGAATGGTACTCATAGTCACTGATCAATGGCCACGACAATTTGCATACTAACGATGATCAAACTGAACTCATACCCCACTGTTAGTCAGTGGAGCTAGTTCTGGTCATTATGCAAATATAGTGTTTACAAGACTGGGGAAACCTCCTGTCAGCTGAGAATGAAGACAAAATGTTTCTCCCACTGAAAAGGCTACATCCAGATGAACAGATTCCCAAGGTGTACTCACTAAACCCTAAAAAACAAAACAAAACAAAAAAACACTGTTTAAAATACTGCTTAAATGTTACACCTGCTAATCCCAGACTATATCTACTGCTTTAAATGTAGGTCTTTTGCATAATTTTCTATTTCTTACCCCAGCATTTTCTACTGTATTGAATTAAACCCAAACACATAATTTTCAGTGATATTTCACTGTTGCAAACTTTGTATAGCCCTATTAAAAATGAGAAAATGCCACCCGACTCTAGCAGTTTTTAAAAAGCGGCAAGTCCTGGTGAAGCAGAAATAAGAATCGAGAACATTTCAACTTTTTTTTTGTTTGTTTATAAACCTTCCCCTATTCTTTAAGTATTAGGATCAAAAAGTAATTGTTAACCTATCTGATTGCACACCATATGGGATGTCAAGCTGTCTAAGCAAGTCAAAGATGGCAGACACCTCATGCAGCACTCACAGAGATCTTAGTTTCACCATCTGATTTGTTTAGATTCTATTAGAATTCTAAGCGTCAAAACCATCATCTACCCTCAAACTGTCACACTCTGCAGAGACACAGTATTGAAGTTTAATATGTGGCGCTGTCTGACTGTGAATGACACAAGTCAAAGCTGCCAAAGATCCAAAATCTGCTTCTCGTTCACGCCTGTGCAATTTTTAAACAAGTAGGGGCATAGCTGGGAACAAAAAAAAAAAAAAAACTGTGTAAGAAAATGTTTACTTTTAAGAAAATGTTTCCTTTTTAATTGCTATTTCAACTTATGCTAAGCACTTTATCACAGTTGTGAAGGGTACATATGACTAAATGCAACACAAGCTTAAGACAAATGCCACCCTATACAGCAATAACCATTTTCATGTCGTGTACATATGGATGATCAGCATCATTACCATGCAATCATTACTGTTCAGTAATGATACTGCACCCTAATATGGCTGTGTGATATATGGACAGACAGGCTTACAGAGTCCCAGGATGGAATAGGGGAGGAATCAGGGGATAAGGATATAGAGAAAAAAAAAAGAAAAAGAGTACAAAGCCCCTCAGGAATTGCAGCACACATACAGTTCTATTTATACAGGCGGGACTAAAGCAGCAGAATGACAGGCATCTACGATGTACCTGGAGCACCACTGCACTCTCAATAACGCAAACATACCCAAATATATGCATACTGAAACACTTTTGGAACAAATATGTCTTCTTTTTTTTTAAATTGTTCCTGTGCATTTCCACTATTTTCATCAAACTGAACTCATGGCCCACATTTTCTATCTTTCTTTATCGCTGCCATGTCCACATAACACTTACCCATGGGTCAACACTACGCTACTGCGGTAGAACAAGCTGTATATTCAAATCATAGTTGCAACTTTTGGAAATTGTAGGGATTGGTCAAAATGTTTTTTTTTCAGTGTAATCAAGAAGCATATCTGTCATGACAGAAATAGATCATTAAACTGCATTATAATTACCACTTGGCCACTAGCTACCATTCAGTGTATGATAGGCTAATAGCTGTGACATGTAACCACTTAGAAACTGCTGTGAAAAATACTGATTATCAGATCCAATAACCAGTCAGGTCAATAATCAGCCAACCCCAGAAATTTGGCCAAAAATGAATGGCTTTGTCATGTTTTGCTTAGTTTCTGCTTTTAAATTATATGATTCATGAATCGGACAAAATATAATTCCTTATCAACATCCTTGGGGAAAATGTTAATTTGTCATCAATATCCTCAAATATCAGAATCAGAATCAGAATCAGAAGGTTTTTATTGCCATATGGGTGAACAGGTTCACAGCATTAGGAAATTGCTGCGGTACTTCGTGCTTACAGAAAAAAAACAAATAAGTATAAAAACTATAAGACAATATACAAGTATACAAATTGCAAATATACAGAGATATTAGAGCTATAACTATAGCACAATATTACAAAATTACAAAATATACAGTGCAGAGACTAATTAAAAGATAAAAAAAATGTAGACTATATTCCACTAATATGTACATCAGTGCAGTCAGACAGGTGCATAGACATAGGGTCATCAGCGTTTGTGGAGGGTGGTGGTAACAGTCTTAGGGTAATTGTTCATGAGTCCAACAGCAGAGGGGAAGAAACTGTTCTTATGGCGGGAGGTTCTGGTCCGTATGGACCGTAGCCTCCTGCCTGAGGGGAGAGGGTCAAAAAGTCTGTGCCCAGGGTGAGAGTGGTCGGCTGTGATCCGACCTGCACGCCCCAGTGTCCTGGAGGTGTACAGGTCCTGGAGAGATGGGAGGTTACAGCCAATCACCTTCTCAGCAGAGTGCACAACGCGCTGTAGTCTCTGTTTGTCCCTAGTGGTGGCTCCAGCGTACCACACAGTGATGGAGGAGGTGAGGATGGACTCAATGATGGCAGTATAGAACTGCACCATGGTCCTTGCTGGCAAGTTGAATTTCTTCAACTGCCGCAGGAAGTACATCCTCTGCTGGGCCTTTTTGATGACAGAGGTGATGGTGGGCTCCCACTTGAGGTCCTGGGTGATGGTAGTTCCCAGGAAGCGAAAAGAGTCCACTGTGGTGATGGGGGTGTCAGTCAGGATGATGGAGGGTAGAGGGGCTGTGTGCTTCCTAAAGTCCACTATAATCTCCACTGTCTTCTGGGCGTTCAGTACCAGGTTATTGTGGCTGCACCAGGACGCCAGACGTTTGACCTCCATCCTGTAGGCCGACTCGTCCCCGTCTGAGATGAGTCCGATGAGAGTCATGTCGTCTGCAAACTTAATAAGCTTGACAGACTGGTGGTCAGAGGTGCAGCAGTTGGTATACAGGGAGAAGAGCAGAGGAGAGAGGACACAGCCCTGAGGAGTGCCGGTGCTGATGGTCCGGGAGTCCGAGACATTCTTCCCCAGCCTCACGTGCTGCTTCCTGTTCATCAGGAAGTCAATGATCCACCTGCAGATGGGATCTGGCACGTTCATCTGGGACAGCTTGTCTTGGAGGAGATCAGGGATGATGGTGTTGAAGGCAGAGCTGAAGTCCACAAACAGGATCCTGGCGTAGGTTCCCTGGGAGTCCAGATGCTGTAGGATGAAGTGCAGAGTCAGGTTGATGGCGTCGTCCACAGACCTCTTGGCTCTGTAGGCAAACTGCAGGGGGTCCAGAAGGGGGGCTGTGAGGGACTTGAGGTGGGACAGCACCAGACGCTCAAATGACTTCATGACCACAGAAGTCAGTGCCACAGGTCTGTAGTCATTTAGTCCAGTGATCCTTGGCTTCTTGGGGACAGGAACAATGGTAGCGGTTTTAAAGCAGACAGGCACGTGGCAAGCCTCCAGTGAGGAGTTGAAGATGTTCGTGAACAATGGGGCAAGCTCGTTAGCACAGTGTCTCAGTGTGGCAGGTGAGACACCATCTGGACCTGGAGCTTTGCGAGCTTTGACACTCCTGAACTGCTTTAGCACCTGGTCCTCCTGAATACAAAAGACTGTGGGGGTGGGGGAGGAGGGGGACTCTGGGGTGGGAGTCCTTGATGATGTGGGCTTCTCTGAGGTGTGGGGAGTGGGGGAGGTTGGGGGGTGAATATTTGTGTTGGCTGTATTGTAGTTGGGACTGGTGGAGGTGTGAAGGCTGCTGAACTGACCATCAAAACGACAATAGAACTCGTTCAGTCTATTTGCAGTTTGTAGGTCGTCTGTGGAGTGGGGGGTTTTAGGCTTGTAGTTGGTAATCTGCCTAAAGCTTTTCCATACAGAGGCCGCGTCGTTCTCTGAGATCTGCTGCTGTATATTCTCAGAGTGATGTGATCTAGCAGTGGCCACTTCCTTGCTAAACCTGTACTTGGCCTCTTTGTAGCAGTCTTTGTCCCCACTTTTAAAAGCCTCCCTCTTCTCTATCCACAGCTGCTTCAGTTTGGGAGTAAACCAGGGTTTGTCACTGTTATATCAACAATGCTGCTCCTAGATTCACCTCGCTTCAGATTAGTGTGATTTTTATATGAGAACCCTCTGAAGAAAAATATTTTGAGGGATATCAGGGGTGTAATGCTTAATTTCCATCAAAATAATGTATTTAAAAGATTATTATATAGTTCCATATCGATAATGAATGGTAGGCATCTGAGAGATATAGAGTCCAATAATCCTCCCCAGCAAGCACCACTGCTTAAGGCAGACCGAGAACAAACACAGGCACAAGGAAAGATAAGACATAGTGAGGTGCTGGTGTCTCTTGGGCTGGGTGTTTAATTTGATGAGTAATACTCTTTCTTTATCTGTTACCAAAAGTCTAGTGCTAGGTGGAAGTGTATGACAACAAATATACAACATTTGATATACACCTTTTCTGAGCCTAGAACGGAAGCAAAGCAACAAATGACAACAAACATCTCTGTGTTTGTGCTGTAACTTATAAAAGCACTTAAAGAAAGCATCAATCTGTTGTGTGACAACTGTCGCAGCATCACAAGCTGGTGTGCTGCAATGTGCAGACAATGCAAACATTCGTACCTTTGCCTCCAGTTGAATGAATTTGCATGTAACTCACCTAACATTAAAGTTAAGTCAGGGTGTTTGCCACTTATTAACAGTTTAAGACTTACTGCCTTTGGTATCAGTTATGGTTGACATTGATTTGCTGTATTTCAACTGTCCAGGCTAATTTAGGAGCAATCAACTCTTGACCAAAAGCCAAATAATGGCAGCCTTTGGCCCTTTTTCTATATATTATTGTTGATTTTATAGCCACAGTTTTCTGTTAGAGTTACCTTGCATAGGCACATATTATTATGCTAATATACAGAAAATGCTATGTATCTTGTTGGAAGAAGTACTCATATATATATATATATATATATATATATATATATATATATATATATATATATATATATATAAACGAACAAATGAATATATATATCATGCATTTCTTCTCAGATTATTTTCATTTATGATTCATCCAAGTAAAGCACAAACCATAGTACTGGCCAAAGATTTCATCAAAACCACCCATCCCTTATTTGAATGAGCAGTCCATCCATTCATTAATCATCAGCAATGTTAACTGCTGTCTTTCACAAGCACCAAGTCCAGACAGGTAGAGATGAAGTTCGTCAACAACAAGGGACGTTTGATGTAAGCGTGGCCCTTTCAACAAGACTGAGCCATATCTATTAGAGCCAAACAATGTAGAATTTGGCAAGGGAAAGAAGAGATGTGCTGCAAAAGAGATACTGGATGAGAATGCTTTTATTCCTCTCACTGCAATCTGTTGCTTTCAACACTGCTAAAAAAAACATGTCATTGGTAGAATATACTTAAAATGAATTTTTTTAATGAAATTAAATGAGCTTGTATATCTTTATCCTGTGAACTAAAGACTATTATAAGTATTTTAGGGAGTGTCATTTAATCTACTCAGATAACTATTACGTGGTTCTTAGAATTACAGGTTTGCTTTTGTTGGACCTATGTTGTTTGACACACATGCACAAAAGCAACGTGTGATGGTATACCAGTTTGAGGATGCCAGCGAGGATGGTGTTAGTTAAGAGGCTTAACACCACAGGCAGATCCACCTAGCTGGGCCCTGCTGACTGCCCCTGGACCAACCACATGCTCTCATTATGCTCCTGACACCCTCTACTCATCCTCCTCCAGCAGTGGGGCTAATCCTGACAAAAGGAGTAGGGAGTAAACCTGGCAAAAGCGTTGCCACTACAGATATGTACCTGTACTGCACACCAATACGCTGTTGTTTTTAATCATTAAAAAACAAAACATTAAAAAAATTGATCTGTCAAAAGTGTCAAAACCAGCGTACTGGAAATCCTGGATGTGACAAAAAAAAAAAACTCAGACTGCTGATCATGTTTGGTCACTGACTGAAAGTCACACAAATGCTATCATAGACAGTGAGACAAGTCTTAATCACAAAGTCTTATCTTTAAATCCACTCCACTATTCCTATTCAAGCATAATCTAATTTTTCTTTCATTTTAATATGCAACAGTGTTCATGCAGCCATTGTGGAATTATAAAAAATCCCAAATTAGACCCACAAAAAATGAATAAATGATGCCATCCACAAAAAATTAATTACATTAAGCTTTGAAAGTTTATTTCCTCATTCATTAATGCAACATAAAGAATAGGGTAGGGGTGGAGGTATGGTGAGGGTGCAACAGATTATTATTTTGCATGGCTTGTAGTTCCAGTCCCATAATGGCCACCAAGTCTTCTGCGCTTTGGGGAACTTATATGCTTTTTCATGTGAGGATGAAGCTTGAGGCTATTCCACAGTGTATCAATCAGTGTGACTGAGGTTTGAAGATGCATGAAACAAACTGGTGGGCTGGGGAATCGTGTGT
This sequence comes from Archocentrus centrarchus, assembly GCF_007364275.1. Lineage (NCBI taxonomy): Eukaryota > Metazoa > Chordata > Actinopteri > Cichliformes > Cichlidae > Archocentrus > Archocentrus centrarchus. Next base: position 9,594,943 of record NC_044355.1, on the reverse strand, counting down.
GTGTGTGTGTGTGTGTGTGTGTGTGTGTGTGTGCGTGTGTGTGTGTGTGTGTGTGCATGCGTGTGTGTGTGTGTGTGGCGAGGATAGTTGGAGTGGAGAGGGTTTGCATCAGATTTTTTCCAAAGTATGGAGTCAGCAGAACTGCAGTACAATTCTCTTCCCGTGTTGCCATGCATGAAGCTCTTGTCGACAGACCTAGACCATCTGTCCTGCTATTTACCACATCCTAGTTTTCCATACGCAAAAACGCCACTTCATGTTCTCAGTAAGAAGCTGCATTTATGTACAAGATAAGGAAGCAACTAGTAATTAAGAGGCAGAGTTTAAATAACTGTGCACAAGAAAACTTCATGTCAAAGACTTGCACACTTTCTTTCCTTTTTTTGACTCAATTAATTAAGTAGTCATAAGGGGGAATGGGGTACTATATACATTTATAGTACAGTATAGAAACATTTTTAATTAAGAGACTTTCTGCTTAAGACTTTCTGTCCTTTTCCTGAAAGTGTCATTTTAAAGAGACGCAGGTTTCTTTATCTGCTTATTTCTTTAATCTATGTAGTTTTGAGTAAATCAGTAAATGAAAAAAGGAGAAAGGGCTGAATGCTTCCAGTTTCTCATAACACAATACACCCAACTCAAAAACAGGGTCCATTACGACCTAAAGGTCATGTGCAGAGGGATCACAGACTAATTTAAACGCATTTGAAATCATCATCTGCATCCAAAAAGCCTCGCCATAAAAATATTTGTGCCCTGGTGTCAGGGACAAGACAGAGAGTGATGGAGATGAAGAGAGTTGAAAATGAAAGAGGAATTAAAGTGATTAAACTAGTACACACGAAAGATTCATGGTAACCAAGCATAGCGAATGGCTCTCACACCTAAAGTGAGGGCATCGTCTTTAATCAGAGGGTAATTTATTGACTCCCATTTAGAAAACCATAATACTAGTGATCAAGCCCTTCAACCGTAAAATGCAATAAACTAGGGAAGTGTTTTGTGAACAAAGGCAAATAGCTAGGCCCCACACATCATTATGTTCCTTTCATATCCCATTAGATTAGTCCCAAGCGCATTTTAGGTTAAGAAAGTCATGACATATGCGGCCAGAATCAAGGGTAAGAATGTCAAATTATCATTACTTGTCTTCAGTTCAGTGTATGAATTCTCAACATCAATTTTCCACTCAAATTGTTCTCACCATGAATCACTGCAAGGTTTGAAATATGCAGGAAAAGGAAACAATGGTGAAATTTGTGAATATCGTGTTACATACAGCTGACTAGGCAAGGCAGTGTTGCATCGGCACTCGTTGTTTATTAAGCCAATATTTCAGCTGCCACATATCATTTTCTGAAATAGTTTGGTCTGTGGATGAGCCAGTTATTACAAGAAAATAGACCTAGCGGGAATCTTAATCTCTTACAACACTATGCAGGACGGGTTTTTTTTGTTTTGTTTTGTTTTGCTATAGAAATATAATTTATTTGATTTAATGCAATTTTTACTTTACCTAAAGGAGAAAACTATCAGGCTCTCAATGGCTCAAAAAGCTGGCCCTTATTCCAACAGCATTTTCGCAAGTTATTTCTCTCTCAATGGAGGCACAAATTCTTGTCCATCAGGGAGAACAAAGCCATGTAATTGGTTGCTTCCCCACTTGAGCCCCAGATAGCACAATGTTAATAACAAACTGATGAGAAATTCATTAGGGCTCCAAATAAAAACAATCTCTCCTGGATAAGAGACGAGTACATTATAATTAAACTGATGCCTCACCGTTTTCATTAGGCCGTGGAGCCTGAAAACTTGAAGACCGAACCACTGAGATAGATGCAATTAAGCACGATTGTTTTACTACACATTTGAGCCTAAAGTATAAAACAGAGGCACCACGTTAATACAATAGGTTCTCATGGAGCGGGAAAAAGAGACCTACAAGTTATATCGGAAATTAGCTGACCACAGAGGCACATTCTGGCAGATTTACCCCACAGTCTGTGAGAACTGGGCAAGTCAGGATTAGTTACATAGAGAGGGTGTGAAGTGTAATTAGGCACTTTGCTTCTCCTCATCTTGAACTTTCTTCCAATCACTTTGCCTGAGTACTCCCTCCTCATTTTACACCGTAATACCTAGTCATTCCACCTTTCTCTCCATTTACCTCTCAACAACTATCTTCCTCTTTACCCTAACTCTGCATTGCCATCTCTCTCTACCATCCTCCAATGGCTTCACAGGATTCTGAGATGGCCAGCTTCCAGATCAGCAGAAAGGGTAGACAAAGGGATGAAACACAGATTTCTGTACACTTCTGTACTGTGTGCTTGCCGTGGCAGGGGAGGGAACCACTTGCTTTTTAGCCGTCAGCAAAGCCCGGCAAAACCCCCACTGCCCATAAAAATACTCAAGACCAAAAGTGTAAGATCAGGACTCAAATGCCCCCACTTTTCTTATCGCAGCAGCGGCAACACATCCTCAAAAAGAGACAAATCAATAAATGAGACAGAATTACGCACATATATTTACACCACTCAAAGAGACACAAACATGGACAAAATTAAAGCCTTGAATATAGACCATTCAGGATCAATAGTGACTGAATACTGTTCTTAATGTGAAAATACACAAAAGCAAATATCCTTGCTTCAGAAAACCTTGCTTTCACGGGCAAAATAACTGGTTGGCTTCCTTGTTTCAAACTGAAACATAATATGAAGCAAACAGAACCATGAAACTTAAACCTCGTCCATTTCATTGGTAAAGAAAAGCCATTAATGCGATGAAACAGTGGTCCATTCACAGATAGGGAACTCTGTACTGCAAAAACATCCCTCCTCACAACTAACATGTACCACTAGTCATTTCTGCTATACTCTTGCATTTGCTATTCCATGTAGAAGTTACCAAGACTGGTGAAAATGACTGTAATACACTGTCAGCTGAACATATGGATGGATGGAGTTATTGTTGTTTGACCTCAGGGAAGGAGGAGGGACAAGCGGGTCACATTAATGTGGACCAATAATCTCTCTCTGAGTCATTAGGATGATCAATGCCATTCTAATGAGATAACATCTGGAACAAAGGACCCTAATAGCAGACAGCTGCTGGGCAAAGTGAAGTAATTAGGAGAACATTCAGTGATGCTAACTAATGCTGTAGCCATTGTGCCCAGGTTTTGTACCCCACCCTGTTAACATCCAAAAAACAACATGTTGAATATTTCATAGCTTCTCAAATAACTAATCACCGCAGAATAATATCAGTGTTAATAAATGAGAGCAAAAGTGTGGGAGATGGGAATTAGAAATACCTCAAAATCTTGTCTTGACATGAATGCTTATCGAGCGGCAATAAATTGGTCAATTATGGAGAAAATCTGTTTTGAGGTAACCTTTCAGCTTATTAAATAAGCTATAAATCAATTTTTAGAGCAGAATGAGTGGCTGGCTTTTAATGAGTGGACGTGTCTAATCTCTCTTTTTTCTTTGCTTCACTCAGAGTGTGTGCATGTATATACGGGAACATACTACGTGGTAACTTGGTGTAAAGTGAGGATTTTAAAAAAAACATCATTCTGTAGTGTTCACCGCAACTTCAAAGTATGTAACTTGAAGTAGTAGACTGGTAATTCAAGCAACTGGATGTAAGTTGCTCAATTAGAGGACAAAATTTTGAAAAAAGAGAACAAAAAGATCCACCTCTAAACACTAGCTAAGCAGGATCCAATTAGTCTTTTGCATAGAAAGCGAAATAATGGAGACCGGCCTCAAAGAGAAACCTTATTATTAGTTCATGTAAAGTGACCGTACAAGTCGCTGGCGATCACGAATAAATATAATTACTATGAACAAAGAAAACTATGTGGTCTAACATAGGTTTAAATGATACTCCATTGTTGGACTCGAAAGCACTAATTACATAAAAATAAAAAAGGAGAAATGATAAAAAAAAAAAACTTCTGAAAATTTCAGTGAGTATAGGGCATTCATTGCAGGTACATGTACATGCATACATGCATGTACATATCAAGTATACATGCATGTATTGAATATACATGCATATTCTGCCATATGTAATACTGCAGAATATGCAGATGGCCAAATGGTATGCAGATGCTAGAAAGGCTCCACTACACTGCCGGTAAAACTGTACTGTACCGCATTTAATTTGTGCCGATACTTTAAGAATGACAGTGTTTTAATAGCAGCCATACTTCCTGAGATGCATGTGACAGTGAGGCTGTGTGTGTGTGTGTGTGTGTGTGTGTGTGTGTGTGTGTGTGTGTGTGTGTGTGTGTCTGTGTGTGTGTGTGTGTGTGTGTGTGTACACAGTACCAGTCAAGACTGGTACTGTACATGTGAAGTGCACTACTTCCAGTCCCTGTTGGTACAGTGGGAATGCAATTGCTGCAACTTTCAAGGCAACTAAACAATAAGCATTGCCACAAAAATGTAGAATGCTCTTGTTGATTGTTGAATGCATGAACATTACTAATCGTCAAGGTAAGCCCACTGACAGCACATAGCTTGTCTGTAATAAATTCTTTAATAAGGGACCTAATATCTAACTTGGAAAAGAATTTCTCAGACAGAAATGCAGCAACATCTTGTTCATAGTCGCAAACATTAAGCATGATTTAGTTTGTGAGAAACTTTTTTTTTCTTTTTTTTTACCATTAGGAATTTGACAGCCAATTCAGGACAATGGAAGCTCTTTTAGTTTGCTTTATCATTTCAGTAACATTGCTAATGTGGCAAACAAGGCAGACTGGGATCAAAAACACTGGATTTAAATTACTGAAAATTTGATATAGTACTGGAAATGGTAATTATGGCCTCAGCAAAGTTCTGTGATCTGGGTTATACCCAGCTGCAAATAAAATTCATAAAGATAACTATCGCTCTAACCCTAAACATTGATTATAATTACTGTGTAGGATGTAAAAGTATAAACAGCACTGTAATCTTAATCTAATTTACAATAGCTCAGTTATTAGTGTTACAGAGCTACTAATTCATTGTTAAAAACTAAAGTTACATGTATGAAAAAACAGAACACTTTACAATATATAAATTACAGTTTTTTGATCATGAATATAATACACATACATAAGACCTGAACTCACCTGAGCCCATTTTTTTCTAGCTTTGTATTTAGTCATATTAGATTTTAAAATGTCATTTAGATGAGAACAGTTTTACTGAATGAGATAAATAATTTTAAGTTCCACGTTTTGCTTTTTATTATCCCATTATTTTTCCTGTTGTTTTAGGTTTCTGACATCATATTGTTTCAGATATCTTATGCCATATGTATTGTTGCTATTTTTATGGCCTTAAAATGGTTCATACATTTGTTAGAAAAGAGTTACAATATATTAAATTATAAATAAAGAAACAGATCTTACATTTTGTGAAGAAAAACCTTTTTAGAAAGACATTTAAAAGATGTAAAATTATTTAAAATACATTCGAAAAACTACAAAAAGATGACAGTTATCAGTGTTAAATATAATGAATCCTAAAAAAGGTCAAAGACACATTGAGTTGAAAATATTGTTTACTGTTAATTTTTCCTAATTTAAACACTGCATTGGTGTCTATATTTCTTAAACAATTAGACAAAATGGAATTCAACTAAATAAATAAAAAAATAAATATTTGCACTGATTCCTTTATTTGTGGTTCATATGTAAACTCTTCCTGCATATGAAGCACATACACTATGCAGCAGAAAGTGACATTAGTATGGATAGTGAGGGAAATATGAAGGAACACCATCACGGTTTGAGTGCAGTCAACACTGCAACAGCACTATTCCTCTGAGAGCACAACAGCGGTGGTGAAAAAGCTCCCAACTAACAGTAATTGGTTTTAAAATAATAGAATTCATTACAGTTATGGCGCTTGTTCAGAAATGCAAACAGGAGAAGAAAAAACATTCACTAGAGACTTGGGCTGAACTGCTTCACTAAAAACCATGGGGAGATGAAAGGCATAATTCAAATGACAATTTTAGAACCTTTAGTTCATTTATATCAGAAGCTCAGAAGATGTTGCCGGGATAATAACATCAAGATTTTTTTTTTTCCTGTTCTTTTGTTCTAGTTGCAGGGCTTGGAAGAACTTTTTCCCTCTCAATTTCATTCTTTTGTGGTGGCAAATTTCTCCTCCTCACACAGAGACATGTGAGGTGACACACAAACAATCTAGCAAACAACACCCGTCGCCAGCAGAGACAGCCAACTGAAAGCTAACATGGGAAATCTTGACAGGAAAGAAGAAAAACACCTCACACATGACACTGAATTTGCTGCTTGTCTTATTAAATGACTGTGTAATTATACACATCAGGGGTCTGCATTGTAAGGTCCTATGTTTTTATTACATCCAGCTGCAGACTTTGTTTGATTCAAGGCCTGCATCTCATGTATGACGAAGGCATTCACCCAATCAGCTTTGAAAGAAAGATCATTTTTCTCAAGACCACTCAGGACATAAAGAGACAGGTCAGCCATCTCAACATGATTGGATGCCACCTCATGCTGCGTCTATAGCCAACATCAAGGACATCACCATTACGAACACTATACATCTGCCATCAAATCAGCTTCAGGCCAATATCTAGTAATTGGCTCCATTCTAAGGAAGTGCTTGATACATCCTGACTACCAATTGATATAGCCAAAATCCTTTACAACATATATGTGAAAATATCATTAGTGACGGGCTTTTTTTTTTTTTTTTGCTTTATTTTACTCATATTTATTTGGCACAATACCTGTTAGAAAAACAAGATCACCATATGGCTCTGCATAAAAAATTGATGCCTTATGTTAGTGAGGGCACCTGAGATGAATGATAAGTCGGAAAAAGTGGAACCAGCGAGCACAGCACGAGTTGAGGAGCAAATAGGTTTCTTTAGCTGCTCTCATCAACAATATCTATTCTGAAAAACAGCCTGTGAGGTAACTAAAAGTCATACCTGACCAAGACCATGCTCCAGCTGCACACGCATGGCCAGAAATCTGTGTCTTGTCAAGAGCACAGGTTGTCAATAAGCAAATATGGCTCACGTGGAAAGATGTGGTCAGAAAGACTGATGTTTATACCTCTGAGGAAATGCAACTGCATAGAATACATTAAATGAGTGAGACAGTGATATGGTGTCAGTGTACAGGCATAAAGCAGAGACAACCAGGAGAAAAAACAGAGATGTCAATGGTGTGGTTCTGTAAGCATAGCTGATGTCTTATTGTTGTTAAGAGACTAAATCTGTTTTCAGCATTGGACTAATAATTCGTAGCATAAGGGAAGTCAATACAATAGGTCTTGTTAATAGCAGGCAAGGGAACATATAATTCCTTACAGGCCCAGATTATCCAAGTGAAGAATGGAAGGGGAAAAAAATGTACCCAATAGAGTTTGGCCCTCTTCCACCACGTAAGAGGCAGCCTCACTTTAGTATTAGGTTAAAGGAAAAAATAACAATAAATGAATGAATGAATCAAGCCTTCTCTCCACCTCTCTATGTAGAGTCGGAAGGGGAAAGTTGTTAATCAGAGAAGAGAGACCTACCAGAATCCGGGTGAGCCATTTCACATATATTCTTCCTTTTAAAGATCAGATGTCTAATAAATGGCATTAGTGGCACACAGCAGTGTCTTGCATGGGCTGAGAGAAACCCATTAGGTCAATTCCATAGCAACAATGTGGCTTTTTGTGCCCCTGTGGTGCAACAATGTATTGGTCGATTCAATGGGCACCCACTGCCACCAAGTGCTGGCCTTCAGTACTACATTAGTGACTGGAGAACTGCCGCTGTTGTCATGTCTATCTGAGCGGGGACAGACCATGATCGTGCATGATGAGCTACTGTATTTACTTAAGATCCAGTATAATCAGCACTGTTGAGATACACCAAAAGCCAGTCTCAATACCAGTATTTGTCTTCAACAGACAAACTTGGCTGTGAACACTTAAAGCACACAAAGCTGCAATTCTCAACAAATGTGACCTGTTTGGAATTTAAGACATGCAGAGAGCAGCCAGCATGCATGAATATGAGGTGCTGCCAACTCACTCGGGATAAGACTCACATTCTCTGGGATAGCTGAACTATGCTTTACCAACCAAGCCTTAAGCACATCATAGCAACCTGAGTATTTATATCTAATGCATGACCAGTAAGGCTGCTCAAATACTGCGAGAATCATAATCCAAATTATGCTGGTCAACATTGAGATGACAATTACTTGACACTATTACGCACTGGCTTTTTTTTTTTAACATCATGCATTTTACAGCTTTTAAATTTTTGTTGCTGGTGGTGTCCCTTGTGGGCCTCCCTAAAATCGAGGATTAACAGCTGAATAGGTTTTAGCTTTGTTTTTGTTTTTTTTAAACCAACAGCTTTTTTTCTTCTGTAAAGGAAACACGACCAAACAGGAGCATGAGCATGCAAATGGAGCACAATTATTGTTTTATCTCGATTATCTTGTTTTCATAATTGTTTGAAGCTAAAAAAAAAAAAAAATGTAATGGGATTACCTGCACAGTCCTAATTACTAGTTAATGCAGTCTCATTTGTTCATTCATTTATTCTTTCATCCATTTACTAACCAGTGAGCGGCAAGCCAACTAGTCACGTGATGCCAATAAACAGCGAAAAAGTGATATAGCTTGAAGGTTTCCACTTTAAAACTATGACCCATCTCTCCAGAGCACCCTTCGAAAAGAAACTGCAAGCCAGACAATAACACAGCAAGTGATCTGGCCTTGATCATGTCACCAATCATTACAGCAGAGAGCTGTCTAGGGAATCAGGGGAAACCTGGCTGTTGATGAGGCGATTATGTGCCTTTACTCTTGTGCGTCCAAGTATGACAGTGCTATGAAAGCATTGTGGCTGATAGGCAGAGACTATACCTTGTTAGCATGCTGTTGTGCTGAGTGGACTAGTTGGCTGAGCAGTAAGGCGTTCCCACAGGTCCTGGTGGGCTTACTGCAAGAATGGGGGGATTATAAAAAGGCCATCAATGTGACTCTTTCAAAGCCCAACATCTACAATAACCTTGTCCATTTGTCAACAGCTACCATTTCTTCCTTCCTGTCCTTCAGCTACAGAGGTGCAAAACAGAAATATTACAGATCAGCAGGGTAAATGCACTGCTTACATTGGAATGCAAGTCAGTGTGAAGCCTGCATTTACAAATGCACAAAAAGAGAGCTTGGCAAGGTTATGAACAGGAGTGCTTTATCACATCACCCAATGCAAGCATTCTCCATGCAAATCTTGACATATTCAGACAGAGCCCACATTTCACAGAGATCACATCTAGAAAAAGAAGCCGAGTGCATCAACCAAAGCAAATAACTTACTAAATATACACAAATGTAGAGGGTATCGAAAAGCTAAAGAAGCAAATAAAGAAATCGGGAGTGACTGGAGAAGCAAGCAACCATAAAACATGGGGATACACAGAATTTCACAGCTGTGTGAACAGTTAAAGCAGATGCGATGGGATGTGATGGTGGATGCATACAGAGAGCCGGGTTGTAAAAATATGCTATAAAGTTTATGGAGCCTAATGCGGCCCTGCAGGAGCCTCCTGTCGAGCTGAGCATGCCGACAGTGCTGTTGAGTGTTTGACAGAGCTGTGGGAGAGAGATGTACAACTGAGAGCATAGCCCGTATTCACAAGCTCCATCACTAGTGTGGGATGTGCATACAGTACATAAAATTCACAGATATGCAATCAACAGAACTAAGAATCCTATTTTTTTCCTCCCTGCCTTCATCTAAAATAGCCAGTTTCTATCTCTCCTGTGCAATAGCTGTAATATGCAAGTGTACTGAAAATGCATGGAGAAAAACAGTGCTACTTACTACAAGGACAGACACACGTTCATGTGGACACAGCAACACAAACACAGGGAGACTATAAAGCACTGCCATAGCCACTGTTCAATCCAATATCAGCATACTGTGACCACTTCAGCCTTTCATGTTCCCTTCAAAATAACGAGATCCAGCTCTCCTCTCCTGATTGAAGAGGAATGATTGTTTCTTCCTTTGAAAAGACATATGTTGTATAGAGAAAAGATGTGTGAGGGGAGAAACAAGGAAGGAGAGAAGCTTGCAGAAAAGACAGGAAAAAAAAACATAAAAACTCTAGCACAAAAAATAAAAAGAAGACAAATGCTGATGGAAAGTAACCTCTTTTTCTCATCCCCAGTGGGAGATGTTGTTGACTTAATCCTTCCCACACAACTCAGCCTCTGTCACAGCTAAAACCTTGCTTCTTCCACAGCCAGCAAAGGTCAATCCAACCATGAATGCCTGAAGACAAGTCATTCAGTGAAAAAACAACATTAGCTGGTAGGAAAACTGTAAAGTTCAACATGACATGACAACTGTGATAGTTATTACATATTTACAATGTAATTATTAAATGTATTTATTACATAAGGTGCTGGGACACCATGTCTTCCCAGAACAGCTTCAGTGTGCTTTCGTGTTGAGGTGTAGCACACCACTCTTCAAAGAATGTTCTCCGACTTGGTGTATAAAAGCATTTTCCGACATATAAGTTCCATTGTGTCCCATAGGTGTTAATTTAGGTTCAAATATGGTGACTACAAAGGCTGTCACATGTGATGTGTTAATTTTTATACTCATCAAACCATTCAGTGACCCCCTCACAACCTTTGGATGAAGGCATTATGATTCTGGAAGAGACCATTCCCATCAGGACAGTAAAGTTTTATAATTAGACAAAGGTGACTGTTCAGAAAAGCTTTCTATTGATTTGCAGTGACCCTTCTGTCTGAGGGGACAAGTGGACCCAAACTATGCCACTAAAATACATCCAGCAGCATGAATGAGCCACTAAGCACTTTTTTCTTTTACTTGTCACACATCACTTGAGCCGATATATGTCAATATTAAAGAATCTGTGTGGCAAATACAACATATTCTGACTAATGACAGAATGTCATACAAGGACATAAAAGTAACTTGACATGTGTCTGTTAAAGATTTCTTGGTTTCTTACATGTGGCTCAGATTTGGCTCACACTTTTTGATCAATATGATGCATCACATACAATGAGGTTCAAAGAAAGCATAAATTTGATAATATTAAAGGTGGTTAGTCTAAACAAAGAATCAAAGGGATGGAAAGAGGAAAGTTTGGAGACAAAAGAAACTAACCCATGGTCCAAATGGTACCACCAATGAGTTCACAAAGCCTTTTAAGAAAGGCAAATGCCTATAAAACTGTTCATGAATTTTAAAAAAGGGGGTTAACACTGACCTGCAAATGGAGGAGAGACGAAGAATTGTCAGGTTGATGTCCAGCTAATAAAATAGATGGAATTCCAGGGTGGGCTCTTTTCCATAAGCTGCATCAGTATGATGGTTTGACCTTGTGGATGTGACAGGGTTTTCCTACATAGAGGTATGCTTCTCTCCCCCCTCCCTCAAACTCATGGGCCATAGTCAAATGAAAATGTAACTTTTTTCAGCTATTCTAAACGTATCTGCATTCAAAATAAATAATAATATGTACAGAACAGTAAGTCGTGACCCAGATATCAGTTATCCAGATATTCACATCTAAATATCCAAAACACTGACCACTGCCCTAGCGTGATATCCAATGGGTTCTCAGACTGTAGTTCATATGATCATGCTCTTGAACTACCCAGTAAAGGATTCTGGGAATAGAATTTACCTATAATTTGAGTCAATAAAGCAACAAATACTCAATATTTATTCAAAATGACAGCAAATCAGGTTTACAGATATCCTATGCAAAAGTAATTTGTCAAATAAATATTTCCTAATCTTACTCGTAGGCAACTTTTTATGTCAATCAGAAGGACTCTAAAATTTGCTTTCAGCCAATCAAAGAAACATCTTATTCAAACCGTCCCCTCCAGAGCATGTTTCCTTGATCTTAATTTAAAATAGAATCTATGTTGAACACTGGCTCAGGGCATGGGAGGCACACGCTATTGATTAATTTTTCATTCCTGTTCTTTTAAAGCACCAAGGACATGTGCCACATCAAATCTGCTCAACCCTCAGCACCCAGTTTAATAGCTTGCTTGAAACAAAAAGTCTTTTGAGGTATGTGGTTTTAAAAGGTAAGCAGGGAGGGAGGGTGCCTTGATTTCCTTTCAGGCTCACCATATTTCTTTTACTTTTTTCTTTCACAAGCACTCCTGGCACTGTGAACGAACACTTGATTGGAGTTAAAGAGGAACCAGATGTCTGCCTCATATCCTTGCAACTCCCTTTCTATGTCCCTTGTTTCCCATCTGGATGCTTTGCAATTCTCTATCCTAACGATAACTATTTGCTAACAGATTGTCCAAAAAAAATCCTTGGCACTTACAAAGAAGACTAGAAGCACAGGTAATTCACCTGAGATACATATAATATCAACCAATAAAACAAAATAAAAATGTATATCAGCATCCTTCATTCCAGTGCTAAAGGGTAAGCAAAGTTTTCTTGCTTTTCTCTGGTTATTAACTGAGAAATTTAGGGATTTTGACCGCTGGTCATAAAAAGCTATATCCAGATAATGCATCTCAACTAAAAGCTCTGAATGGGAATTCTTACCTACAGTGTTGATTAAGTATTAACAGTAACTGTTAATAAATTAGTGAGGAAACAATGTATCTTTAGAAAATATAGACTAAAAAAACATAATTAAAATACCTCAGGTGGACTGCAAATGAATGAAACTCTAAAACATCTCAAAAATGAGGAAAATCCAGGTTCAGCGCTTTTGCAATGCTGTGCTTGCAAGATACACAAACATCTTTTTATTTAAAATGCTGAATATACAGCCACACTTTGCACAGATTAATGAAAATGACCTTGTAGTTGAACTAAGTTATACACTATGACATTAAGGTGTTAGATTTTCTAATGTACTACCATCCTCTTATTCCATAATAATTCACATAACTGCATTCATCCAAACCACCACGCACCCAAGAAACAAGGTTAATGTTAAAGATATCTTCAGCCATGCAAAAACTAAAATGCCAACATTACAATGCAGCAGAAAAACTAAGAACAGATGAGAAGTTCATTAGCTATAGTGAAGCCAATACATCTGACCTGAGCATTTTAGGCTCTCTGGCCAAGCACACATACTGATAACACACACAACCACACCAACCACCACCACCTGACATCCCAGAACTGACCACCATGTTACCATGGAAATAAGCAGTCATCTGTCCAGTCATAAAGATATTGATCACCTCCCTGTGGTCTGGGGATTGCATTTTTTTTTTTTTTTCCCCACATGCATCACACAGTCTCTCACAATCAAAGGTCTCACCATCATTGTGAGCTGCAGATTCTCAAAGTGTTAGCGCACAGTGATGAGACAACAGTCAGCTTTCATGTTAATGCTGCAGGAGACATTGATGTATTGTTACAATGTGGCCCTTGACTTGTGACGAAATCAGGCCAAGTTTTACATAGACTGATGCTATTAAGCCATTGAAGTGAACATGCAACTGCAGCACACTGCATAAAACATGTAGTTACTTATTTGTCCGTTTTATTTTTTCTGGTTATTCAAATCTTGCATATTCCCCCATTAATAGTTCTATTGAGCGTTTGCTGTGCTAATGTTGCACACTCCACCTCTGCTGAGAAGATGCACAAATTGTTTGGTGAATTAATTTAAGGATTCAAGCTTGTACTTCAGGTTACATTGATATGCATTTACTTGTTGTGACTGACCATATGGAAACCTGATCATTCAACAGGCCCCATCCATGGTGGAAAATGTTTTGTTCTTTCGTCATCAGCAGAGCAGTATCTGCGAGAAAAACAAGTTTCCAGGGGTATGTTTTCTTTATCTTTTTGCCTCTGCCTGCTTGCTTTGAATCTCATCTTCCCTTTGATTTAGTTCTTTGTCTGCAGATACAATTTTTACTAATGTGGCCAATCATGAAATAAAATTACTTCTTAAATTCATAAAAGTGCCATGGGTTAATTCACTACTGCATTTAGTAACTGAGTTTTCTCAGAAAGCAGTATCAGGAACACAGTATGATAACAGTGAAAGTCACCCTCACACACCAAAAATAAACCAGCCATTACCGATGAATATGCTGAGGTCAGAGACAGATTGTCTCAGATTTGCATGATTCCTCACTTCCCTGAATCGCTACATTAAAGGTAAAGACCGCGAACGTGACAACACAGAGCCACAATAGCAGCATTAATGGGAAATCCACTCCTACAAGGCGGCTGAGAGAGCATATGAAACTCTGCAATGTCATATACTTATACAACAGTCAAAGTGGATTACAACCAATTCACACAGTCTCTGTATTCCTAACTTATTCTCTGTGGGGAGAGAGGAGAGCGCCAGGGAGGTTTCATGCCTTAGACAGAGGAGTTACAGTTGTATTTTCCCTACAGAAATTCCTAACCAACACTTCCCTTCCAGCACATAAGAGCGCACTCTGTCCAACAGACACACGCAGACAGCATGAAAATGGGAATCTGCCAGCAAAGCAGGGAGTTGTACTGTAGGCCATCATCGGCTAAATGCTCTCCATCTGCACCCCAACACCCCCACCCTCACTCCCTTTCAGTTGGGCTTTCAACAATGACAGCTCATACCTTCCAGTATGTTAGCCATATCTATGGGCTATTGCTAGAGGACTGACACAGAGGTTACAAATGCTAGGTCAAATGTATCAGTATGCTCTTGAGTTGGAAGCAATGCATTTAACCAGGGTCTCCAGCATCTTTTGACAGGGTTTACAGAACTTCTTAATTTAAGTCCCCGCGATTCAAACTGCTATAATTTTTTTCACATTACGTCTACTGAAAACAAAATTGTCCATTGCTGCTGATTCAAAGTTGCTCAGTCCAGGTCAACATGGGCAAAGCTGAAAAACCTGCTCCTCCAATGGAAATAACCAAGCACAAAAGAACAGTTTGACAAAGAAGGAGAAAACGCAATCGATACAAATGGTTCTGTTAAATGCCTTGCAGAGCGAGGTTTGTCTGAGATCATGGGCAGGGCAGAGGCCGGGTCACAGAGCACTACTTTACTTTGTCTGTGTTTCTGTTAAGCTTTACAGTCCTCCTAATCCTTACAAAGCTCTCAAAAGGTAATACAACCCAGTTGAAAGTGACAATTCAACACTTGCCAAGCTATGAACCAATAAGTGTAAAAAAAAAAAAAAAAAAAGCACAATATAATCTCAAATTATTCTTTACAAAAACAGAGTGCCATTTTATAGGGGAACGTCTGCAAATTAATGAGTATTGGCAATATGGTTAGAACATGAATAAAATTTTGATTATGAGTGCCTTAAGTAAACTACTTGAAGTAAAACGACAAGAACGAGAACAAACATTTGTAAGGAAACAGTCGTGTTCCTTTCAAACAGAGAGTTGTTGACTGCAAATTTAGATAAATAGCCATAAATCCTTCTACTATCATAATATAGTCCAATATATCTGCTTTAGGCAGAGAAAGATTTTTGTACGCTGTGGGTCACTGTGTGTACAGTATGTGAGTGTGAATACTGCACATTCCTAATGTGGATCCATAGTGTAGTGGCTTACACATTCCCCCAACAAGTGAAAAATTCCTGGTTTGATCCCAGGAGGAGACATAAATCCCTTTGGAGATGTGTCAGGAAGGGCACCCAGTGTAAAATATCTGTCAAGTCAAACATGTGGCGCTACCCCCTGTGGATAAGGAGTAGCCAAAGGTAGCTTTACTGCGTGATCTCTATCTGCACTGTATCTCCATTTTCATAAAACAGATTACATTGAAGATTATGAGAATTTGTGTAAAAACCATTACTCTTTCTTGGCATTAAAATGTTGAAATGGTAATAGAAGTTACACTGCAATCAATTTCAAAAGAGAAACAGCAAAAACCAACAAAAGGCTTCCCAACTCACTATCAGGCTGTATAATTTCAAAGTCCCTCATTTTAAAGTGCTACAATTTGTATGCAGGAAATATGTTGACAGTTTATAGCCTTTTCAAATTAAAGCCCATTAGTAATATCACAGGTGAAAATGAAAGAAAATGAACTGACCCTCACTTGCACAGTTCAGATTGTGCTCCTCAACATCCTTCCAAAACTAGATAAAATCATGTGTAATGTGTATTTGTGAGTTTAGGGAGTGAATAAAGACAGATACATAGAAGATTCACAAGCTAAATAAATAATGGGCTACTTACCGGAACTTTGCTCCCCGTTATCTGCATGCAGCAATCAGCGGAGGAGGTTAATGTGCAAAAAGACACAAACAGCACAATCATTAGTAGGCCAGAGAATTCTCTGCATTACACGTTAAAGCATTAGCGTAACTTGAGTGACATAACAAAAATTCTTCACACAATTAAAGCACATACTATACACTTAAAATTTTTAAAGCCAACAAGAGAACATTTATAGCTACAGTCACATGCTGAAGATAATGTCTGCGTTTGGTAGCTGCAATGCTACAATTTATTCTTAATAGCATAAACATTTGCTAGCTCTGTGAAAATATAAGTAAGTAAAAGCTGTGGAAACAACAGCGGAAGTGAGGTTTAGTCATGCCAACTTCCTCACCAGGGATTAATTAAATGATTAAGAGGATAAAATATTACTGCTTTTGTGACTGACTGATTGAATGCATTTTGATTGCAGGGAGTTACAGGACACACTGGGGGTGCTTTCTCTCCAGTATTCAGAGAAACAAAGTACAGAATCTACCTTTTCATTTCATTTACTGTCACTCACAAACTCTCTAGATCTGTGGCCACATGATACTAGATTCCCCTCTCCATCACATTACCAAGAGTTTATGATAGCCATAAAGTGTGCTGTACACTTGCTATCACATGACCACATTATTGCTGCTTCATATTCACACTGTAACTACATTTTCCTTACTTTCCAGCAAATGTAGCATGTCACTATTTAAGACAGTATATTACCCGAAACCTGCAGATTAGACTCATTGAAAAGACATTTTTCGCAGATATTGACGCCAGCCAGATCAAATACATATTTTTTTAATATTATTTTATAGCAGCTTGACCAAAATAGCAGACACTATCTTTAGTGTGTTCAGATAATAGTCAGAGAGGAGCTTGAGGGGGAGCAGCACAGTTTGTAGTTTGAGTGCAATGTAACACCTTTTTCTGACACAAGGACAAGTCTCCTCAATTCACCATCTTTTGAGATCTGATGTTGAGCATCTATCACACTAAAGCATAAATAGTATAAAGGGCAAGTCGATGGGTACAAGTATATAGATTTTTTACTCAATACAAATATGATTATGTCTACTCTTTTTTTTTCTGAATAATCACAAAAACACTTTTCAGTGTTATAATAAAGTGCCTGAATGACCTGAGCATATCCAAATCCCACTCAGAGAAGAAGGTGGCACATTGGTTGCATCAAACAAACCAATATTTGAATAAAACCGCATTAATAACACTGGAACATCCCCCTTACAAGACCCTGCCATAACACCTTTCCTGCATAAGACAGAGCATGTCTGGAACTAAACAGGCAGAGATATTCACTGCTGGTAGTCAAAACTAAATTTCTACTACTGATTCTATTAGTATTAATTGTTGCAGTTATGTTGGCACATATGCACACCGAAGAAAGAACGAGAAACAAAGTGGGAAAGAAATGCAACTGTTCATGCAAAAAGCTGATGGACGAGGACATCAACAGACACACTCCTGCAAAAGCAGCATTAAATTCCACTGAAACACAGCTCATGTGCAAATGAACAGGGTCAATGTGGAATTCTCCTGAGAAAAGACATCCCATTTGTGTTGGGGGTAATTTGCTAGACCCCTGCTGAGGCACCCTGGTATAGTATTGGGAGTGTTCTCAATCTTGCCTGGCAACAGACCAGTAGAGAGGTGGCAGTTCACAGGAAAGAGAGAAGAAGAAAAGCTGTAACTTCCCTTCGAAAGACATAAGAGTTAACAAAGTAATAATCAGTGCTTTCTCATATTATGCCATTTCCAGCCAAACAGAAGTTTAAAGAGTATGTGGTGTGTCAGTAAGCACGAAAGGTGAATATACTGTACATACAAGAAAGGAACACCCTGTGAAAGAAACCTGAGGCACTTAAAGCTATTGAACTCCAGGAATACTGCCTATTGCTGAACACTAAGGCACATGTTCAATTGAGCGAGTCTGCAGAGACAGACAAGAAAAGGGTTACACAATACAAGGAGGATATTTCTTGTTCCACCAGCATTTACTGATTTAAACTTCTAGTTCCAAGTCTACATTCTCTGCAAACTGCATTAAGTTGAGAAAGAAAGAGGTTTATTACAGTCTTTACACACAAATTTGAGTGCTGGTGTGAGTGTAAGAGAAATTCCTGATTGCCCCTTTTGTTGCTGCAATAAAAGGCAAGTATAAAACTGACACCTATTAAATAGCGTGTAGAATTAAAAAAAGAAAAGAAAAGAAAAAAGAAACTCAAATAAAGCATGTTTGTAAGTGCTTGACACCAACAAAACTGCAAGCTCCCAATGCAGCGCATATCTTTGGTAGAAAAAGAAAAATTATATTAGCACAACAGCAAGACAGAGAATCCAGACAGGATTTCCAGAATGCACCACTCCTCCATTAGGTCCCAGTAAAGTCCAACCCTTGATTTTAAAGACATATAGACTCATAGACATATAGACAGAGTGGAAAAAAAATAAAAACTTGCGTGACTTTTAAAAAGAAAGCTTAAAAAGCCTGAATTACAGTAGGTCGCTAAAATTTAAATGCATCTCACTTGTAAGGTATTTCTGACAAATTATGCTTTGCCATGATACCAGGGGAAACAGCCAGCAATGAGTGACTGAGTTACTGAAACCCAGATCACACAATCCAACAGCAGAGGAGCGCTACAAGGCAGTTTATATAACATTCAAAGACGCTGCTGGCTGGAATGCTGGAGCTTCACTGTTACCCATATTTGTAAATATTTAAATAAATGAATATTAAAAAAATATCTTTTTGTCTTTTTTCATCTATCCAGACATAAAAGAAAGTGAGGGTATTAATTAGGCTTAAGACAGAAGTCAATTATGAAAATATATTCAGTCACTTCATTGAAAACAAGAGAAAATATCTGCTGATGACTAAATTTTACTTTTTTCCAAAGCAGCTGAACGTGGTTTATTAAAGCTATGGGATCAACTTATCTCATTTAGATTGGCTGTTTTTATTTGTTTGGGGTCTTTTTACTTAAATATTTTTTTTATATCTGTAAAACAATTGTTATAATTTCTTTCTGTAGTAATTGCTGATATACTCTAAAACAATGAAACAAATGGCTTGCTCCCGTCTCTCTCACGCTGTAGTTAGAGGAATAATTGTTGTGTATCGTGTCGCTCACTGCAGAGAGCTGGCAGCCGTGTCACATTACTGTCACAATCATATGTAAAGAAATTGCAAACTATCGAGTTGAAGTACATTATCTTTATGTATCACTGGTATGCGATGGCTTTTGGATATATAGCTGTTCTGTAATATAGCGTAACTGCATGCGCACTTGCATGAATCTATATGCACACAATCATCACTGACATTCAACCATCCCCTTTCTTCAGACCTATTAAATGTGATAGCAGGGTGCTGACAGACATCCCATTTTGTCCTCTGTCCTTTGACTACATGGATTATGTTATTCATTTGAATAAAATATCAGTGCTCACAAAGCATAATGGGCCCTGTGTGGAATTCAATCATCTCGGATAATCATCATTATCAATAATGCCAGTTAATTACCATAACAATGAGGCAGGTAATAAATGATGATGTCAAGAAGGAGCTACCAGGTTCAGGAAACAAAGAGGACAGAAATCACTTTTTTTTTTTTTTTTTCCCCCAGAAGTGATGTGAATTTTACAGCAAGAGGCCGGTCATAACTTCAAAAAGACAATACAAGAATTTATCATACATTCATGGATTGCTGCCAAAACTGTTATTGCTTAAAATGATTAAGCGTCACCTCTCCACCAAATTGCTAGAACATAAAATGGGCAAAATCCTTTTAATTAATATTATATCTAATCTCATTTTAAAACAAATGAGAGTAAACAATCAAATAATAAACAAAAAAATCATTCTGCTCAGCATTCAGAGCATTCAAGTATGGTAAAGCTAGCTATGATGTTGTGTAAACAGTTATCACAGCCTCACTGGCCAGAGTTCATATTCACCTCTGTATTTGATTGTAGCACCACTCACTGATCTACTACAGCTGAACTAAGAGGTTGACTGAATTTAAGCTCTTCTTTATGACCAAATAATGCAGCAAGAAGGCACCACCACTCCGCAAAAATTCACATGAAATTATACACCCGGACAACCAACAGTTTTCATGCAAGCATGTGACTGGACAAGCACCGATCATGCACCTATGACTGAGTAAGTGAGGCACTGCCTAGAATTTAAATCTGGCAGATTTTGGCATAGCAGGGTAAGCAGTGAAGAGTATAAATCAAAACCGTAATCAAAGATGTGGGTTTCAAACGTGGAAGAGTGAAGAAAGGCAGAACAAGCGAGAATGTGCAAGAACAGATGACAAAGCAAGTGAAAAGTAGAGCATCATGTTGCAGTCATTCTGGAGAGCTGTGGTAAGCATTGTGATATTTCAGCGCGCCAATTCCAACTATAAAATACATCTTAACTTATAAAGATAAAACTCTTGGATTTATCCTCTCACTTACAGATTTGGCCGTGGCTGAGATGTACTGGACCACCATCTCACGTTTGGTGCTCAAGTCCTTTTCTCGCAGAGGTGCTTTACGATCCTCATTCAGGTTCATGTCCTCCTACAGAGCAAGACAAAAACGTAGAAATGAGGCTCTGTGATGTGCAACAATGGGGAAACAGATTGACAAAAATACTTGAACTTAAAAAATATTTCAAATTAACTGCATTTCAAAACCTCAAACTTTTACCGGGTTATTTACAGCACAATGATTTCACTGGCAAAAAGAAGCATTTTCAACCAAAAAAACAATTATTGCTACATTTCCACTAATTATCCTATAATATAAAATCCTGTGTTTCTATGGCTGAAAAAAAAAATGTCTCTGTTTCTTTATTTAAGTCAGGTGGTACAGCAGCAGAAAATAATGGCAATAATAATTAGTCCTTGAAACCAAAGTAGCTAGGCTGCAGCAATAAAAACTGCACACCCCAACTCAGAACAGGAGAACAAAATCAAACACATTGCCTCTATTGAGGCCATGCAATCACATCAGATAGGCTGGATAGGCAGTATCTATGTGTTATTGGGAGTATTATCTTCATGCTACTTTAATTCTGCATCACAAAAGAGGTCTTTCATGTGAGAGACATCAGGGGATAGAGCGAAGGCTGGACAGCGCACTAAAAGCTAGGGAATGACATGATGATTAGAATGGAGGGGGATGTTTATCAGAAGCACTCTCTCACAAAGAGATGGGTAGAATGAACAGAGTGAAAAAACACCCTCCTCAGGGTTTTAGGATAGCGAACCTAAAGGTGTGGAGGCATGCTGCCCTCTGCTGGGAAGCGGAGAAAATCATTTGTCTTTTAGTATGGTTGATCTGTTCTGACAGTGATTTTTTCCTTTTATGCAGTTAAGTGTAAAATGCAGCTAAAAAAAAATTAAGCACATCAGTTGAAAATAAGAACACCATATTGCACAGAGGTTTGAATATCTTACCACAAATAATCTAATTCAAAAGGTTTTTCTTCAATGTTAGTGAAGCATGGGCAGGAATTCAATCCAGGGGCACGCTGACCTGAATTCCTTCAAACATATTTCCTCTAGTAAATACCCTCTGAACTAAAAAAAAAATCATTAATATCTTTTGTAGAACGAGCAGGGGGAAAAAATTGCAGCTGAAACTTTTACAATTGGCAGGTTTTTTCACCCAAGGAAACCAGCAGGTTTTTTAATTAATCTCTGAACCCTGCTAATTTATCTGCTTAATTGGCATTCAATAAAGGAGGCAAAATGTGATGGGGTTAGTACATTATGGGAGGGGTAGGAGCAGTGGGCCTGCGGGACGCTTGTCAGGGGGCAAACTCGAGGAATGAGCCCTCATGTTTCGCCTCCAAAATGATTAATGCTCTATTATTAATTATACCCTCAAAGGCTACATAAAAAGAGTCTCAAGATATCATGCCTATGCTGCTGATTTAACTGAAATGAGGAGATTTGAGCTTGTATAAATGACAGTTAAGTTACGACGAAATGTGCACTAGATCTTTTTGGTCTCATGCTGGTTGGCAAGATCTACTAAGAATTTTTTTTTTTTACAGTAATCAGTCAATACACACACCCCAGTTATATAAAAACACAGCAGAATTTTGATCCTAACTACAGTCAAAGCAATAAATGAGTTTTCACATGATGTGTGCAATGCTCTTGACTGGCCATTCACCTAAATCCAACTGAGCAGGTGTTTGACTCACTAAAGACCAGTCCCCAAACAAGCAATAACTGAAGATGGCTGCACCACAGGCCTGGCAGCACCTCACCAGGGAAGATACCAAGCATCTGCTAAAGTCTGTGGATGGTAGATTTCAGGTACTCATTAACTGCAACAGATTTTCATCAAATTATTACATAGTCTGACTTTAAGGTTGTAATTTGACCTATAAAATGTGCTAGCCCTTGTATTAAAAAAATTAATACATAGTTCATCTGATGTGGGTAAGTAAGCATTTTCACTTCAAATGTGCTTGAGTACAAAGCAAAACTGGTAGACACTGTCACTGTCCTGTTTAGCTTCCACAAGGTATCTAGAAAAATAAAAGATGGACAAAAATTCCAAAATCCTGTGGTGTGATATGCCTAAAAACTGAACAAAACCAGGGCTTTGTATCATTGAAAAGGAAAATTAATGGGTACCATCAAATGCATCTGAGGCAGAAAACAGTATGGAGTGCTCACCCTATGGGGAAAACTGGATCTAAGAAAAGTAGAAGTATAAAATGTTTTGCTTCAACTGTGACAAATCAATTATTTTGTCCACTAGCCTCAAGTCTGATCCATGAGTGTGTAAGGGCACATGCAGTAATTCTCCTGTGGGCTGGTTTTAATGTCCTGGTGCAGAGTGGAACTGCTGAGGGATCACATAGGAGCTTATTACTAGGAGTGTTCATCCTGACAAGGCTCACAGAGAGGCACATAAAACCTCAAACTAGCCACAGTAGCACTGCAATGTCACATCCTTCTTTCACTGGTCCTCTGTCTTTGCGAGCACCTCAATACTATTCCCCTATTTGAAAAAGATATTCTCTAAAGAGCGGAAACAGAGACAAATTGGCACAGGAATCAAATCAGTTGAATCAATCAAGTAAGGATGTCATGCTCTTGCAGGTTTTCATGCTGAGAGACAAGTAAAATCATCATCTAGGCAATAATGCTGTGACTGCTAATGGCAACTTCAGCACAGAGTGCCAATATGCAGCAGCTACTGACACAAATTCACACCATCAGGCAAACTGTCTAAATTGAGAAGATGAGTTCATGTGTTTGACCTCACAAAACGCCGTCCCTCTGCTGTTCTACAGTTATAATTTTACAGATGATAAAAAGGACTGTGATATTGTGATACCTTAAAGTTCAGTGGCAGGCTTCAACAGAATAGTGAATATAATGCTTTTTATGTTGTTTGTGTGCCATTAGTGAAGTCTACTACAGCATTACAGCTGCATTCTTAATGAGATGCAAATACCAGACAGTCCATCAGCTGATTTACATCTATGCATTCTGATGAGATCCTCAGAATTCCAGCTGTGCACATCTTGGGAAATTCTGTGACAAAACACATGGAGTAAATATATACACAATGCTCTCCTAAAGGCAGTGCTGAAAGTAATTTTTTTTTTTTTTTAAGTTTCCATACATTTTAACTTTCTGCTGTATTCTTATAAAATACTCCTGCTCTTAATGGTTGGCTTCAGACATTCTAGAAAGTGTTCATTTGGGGCTTCCTGGCCACTGACTGAGTGTTTCTTCCTATATTTTGCCAAACCCTTTTGATGACCTTTCAGTAATAGGCTACGTGCTATTTAGGCTTTGAGATACACAGCGCAATGTGTAACCACTTTCCAGAGAAAAAAAATATATTTTCACTTTCCTCCTAGTCATTAATGCACAGTAGGGGGTCTCACTAATATGGCATGGGTCAACCCTTCATTTGAAGCCAGCTAGACATCTAAGACTGCAACATGTAGGACCATAATAACAATTAATTACAGATTGTGTGTAGAGACAAAGAAGACAAAGAGCAAGTGAAATGTGTGTAGAACAGATAGATGTTGAAGAGAAGCTCCTATCATGAAAAAAACCAAAAACTACACACCACAGTTACTTCTATGTTTACTACACTTGAGCAGAAAAGTTTAGTGTCTATGAGGGTAAATAGCAGTTACTTGAAAAGTACATAAGTAAATAACCCTTTTTATTTTAATTTCATTACTGTAATTATATTTCCCAACCTCAAGTGTCAAGGCCTGTCAAATGTCAGACCAACAAACATGCCTTCTGTGTCATCTGTCACTGAGCAAATTGAAGCCTGGGTTTAATGTCACGCCGCTATGAGCACAAACATAGTAATTGAGAGGTGAACTGAGAGACAGGGATGAGCACCCAGGCAAGAAAACACTGAGCACTAGCCTGATGAAAACCAGGAGCACTGGTCGTATTTCTCTGGCCCTGGCAATAAAGACCATTGTATGAGAAAAAAGCAAAGGCAGGCACCATAACACACACACATACGCACTCAGAGACATTATCCACAATAGTACACACAACCTATGCAATGAAGCCAGAGTAATTCAGCTCCTCACTTCAAAGAGATGGGCTGAAAGCTTTTTGTAAGATTTCAATCCTGCAGTACATAAGGCCAAAAATGCATTTCAATGGAGAAAATCACAAGTGTGACAGAGCTTTGACCCCACAGATGACTGCAAAGTGAATTTCAAAGTTTCATACTTCTCATATTGGCCTAAGGAACGCATAGGTGGAGATCTACCTCACAAAAGCTTAACATCTGAATGTAAAACACATTTACATTTACTATAAATGTCGTGTATACCGCAGTACATTTTTGGTTAAATTAAAAGGTAATGTTGGTTCCATATATTGCTTTTAATCATTAAATCCAATGAAAAGATAAAAACCAGCAATGAACTAATAGTATGTACTGGATATGTGACCAAAGTCTGACTTTAACATTGTTGCCCAAAAACAACAAGTAGAGAGTAGTTCCTCAGAGTCAAAGGTCAGACAGACATGCAGTTCTGCTTACACTGCTTTGCAACTTTGTTGGCCAGCTTATCACAAACTGAAGTACTCTGAGAAATACAAATTTATGGGACAGAGTCTGATCAGTAGAAGCACTAACACTACATCAACCGTTAGCCTGAGCACCATAGAATGTAGTTGCAGTCACTGGGACATTATTTAGACTGTACTGCAGGAGCAGCAAAATGTGAGAGACAAGGCTGAACTTTAGTGTGTAACACGTATTTTCCGGGCTTCTCACCTTAGGCAAAAAAGGCCTTCTTCAAGCTGGGCTAAATAAACCAACACCGTGACACTGGGGAGAAGTCATGTGATGCTGACACAATCAATTATATAACACTTTCCAATGCTTTTTTTTTTCTTTTTTATTAAAAAAGAACAAAAATACAAAATATGCTCCCAATCATAAGCAATGGCCTCTTCCCTACACTAACTAATCTCTGGAGATGGTCAACGCCTCCTCGGTTATTAGTCTGTGGTGCTATTTCAAAATAATCTATGCCTGCATTTTTCATAATGAAAATATATGTCATCCAGTGCTAGAGTGTGGCTTAGTGATGCCTTTTTAATTGTTTTTTGGACAAAAATGGAGCTCAATGACACAGAGTTATAGATAAATAAACTAAATAATGCTTTGGATGCACAGACAGTATGTGTCAATACAGTACAACCATGGGATTTCTGGCCAATAAAAAAATAAATAAATATAAGCTATTTAAATATAACCCAAGCATTGTGGTAAACTGTGCATATTCCAGAAATAAGACTTTAATATAAAAAAAAAAAAAAGGCGAATCAGCTGAACATCAAGTGGTGTGATGGTTAGCACTGTTGTCTCACAACAAGAATACCCTGGGTTCGAATCCACCACCCAGCCAGGGCAGCTAGTGGGGTTAGGTTAATTGGTTATTCTAAATTGCCCATAGGTGGGAATAGTTGTCTCTCTCTCTCTCTGTTAGTCCTGCAACAGACTGGGAACCTGTCCAGGGTTTACCCTGCTTGTCACCCTATGACAGGTGGGATAGGCTCCAGCCCACTCCCCAACCCTAAATTGGATGGATGGATTTGTTGCACAGTTTGTACTTCAAGTCTGGATCACTAATCAAATGAGGGGTACGGTGTAAACCCAGGAAAGGGCACTGTTTTATGTAGGAGTTGTCTACATTGCCCTAAGGATATCATGCTAAGACGTAGGTACAGCTGTGTGTGCCATCCAAATATTGTTTTGTGGGGCTTTAACCTGCAAACTTCTAAAGTTACATCAGTGGTTTTCAGTCCTGGACTTTGGGAGTATCAATGTTATGTCTCCATAAATCTACAAATAAAGCTCTGTCCAGGGTAGATCACAGCTGTGGAATCCTCTTTTCAATCATAATGTTGTAAATTAATTAGAATTGTTTATTTATTTAAAAGAACTGTATATCATCACTTTCTGACAGGACATTTTTTCTGAACAGAATATGCGTGTTTTGAAACAACAATTGGGAGACACTGCATAAAACCAGGGTAGGTCTGCAGAGCCATCACTCTATTATCATCCCCCAGCAGGAAAACAAGGATGTATTTGTAGTAAAATATAGATATAAAAATGCTTTTCAAACCCAAACTTTTGCCTTGACTAATTCCACGTACACTCATAATAATAACTCTGTTCAAGAGCACATTTAAGAGTTCATATTGAAATTCTCATTACTTATTATTATGTGGCACTAGCAGTTGTAATAAAACTGATGTTTATTACAACAGATGACCTTACGCAAGAGAAACACAAAGCTTACCATCATCTTCTCAAAGAGGTCAATGATTTCTTTTTCTGAGAGGTTCATGGAGCGCTCGTCAAAAAGGGGCTGAGGAACAGGCAGTTCAGCTTGGGTAGACAGGGGATCTGTTGGGTGTTGGATGAGGGGCTTCTCCTTCTTCATCCCAGTTTTCCTAAAACTGGTAATTCGATCACGCTGAAAGAAAACAGATTTTTTTGAGATATTAAAAAATTGTACTGCAGCCTTTATTTATGAAGTGTTTGGATCATTGAGAGAAAAACATGTTTGTTTGGTTTTTTTAAAGAAGCAGATTGGTTTAATCTGACTGAAACCTAATCTTTACGTTCCCACACATCAAAAACCTTTGTCTCCTGCTATTAAAGACAGCACAAGATGGGTTTCTGCAAATAAATCAAAATGAGGTTAAAACACAAGAAATACTATAGATATATTTTTCTTTCATTTTTACTTTTTATTGTAGAAAATAAATACAAAATAATATCTGCAACATGCAGAGGACACCTGTATTTTTAAACTAATCAGGATTTTACTTACCATCAAACCAACAGGAGTGCCTAGTTTGTGCTCAAGTTATTTTCAGAGGTAAATTTAGATTAATTGGTTAATACTACTCCTATGAATGCAGTAAAGTCAAGTATAAAAGCAGAAAAGTACATGGACTGCATGCAAACAGTCAATGTTAGTATTATGGAAGGGAGAGAACATGCTGGATGAATGAACATATATAAATGAAATTAACAGACAAACATATAATGATGACACACGTGATGTTGCAACTGTCGGTTTACTGAAATATTACCAGATGGATCAAACGTACTGAAAGCTACAAGCCTCAAATACACTTTTCAGCTAAAGTAGATTTTTGATGCAATAATGTCTTGGCTGTACATTGCAAAATTCATGTAATACTACATGGATCAGGCTGTTTGTTAACTAAGGTTATTAAAAAGGCCCCAAGTAAAACCATCTAATCAGAAGTGCTACTAATAATTGCACACTAAATGATCTATGACCTGCTTACAAAAGCATACATGCTAAGGGCTAAGTTATATTCATAATGAAATTTTTAAACAAACAGACCTTGGTGGTGCAAAGCACAGAACTATTAAAAATTGTCTTTTTTTGGCACAGCTTTAAAGAGTGCTACTACAGACATATTGAAACATATCAAAATTTGCTACTGTATAATTACACTGTATCATTTTAACATTAGATGTAACCCATTTCCTGTACAGTTAAAATGTCAAGTTTAACAGTTTCCTTCTGGTAAATTTGATCCATCCATATATTTCAGTTAGAAGTCCCATGCAGCTATAAGAAAACATGAGAGCATGTAAAACAAAACTAATCACATCAAAATCAAACCGAGCACCTTACCATATCATCAGCCAATGTTTTTATGTGTATGTTCTGTTGGAGGGAGGGCACAGTGTGAAAAACAAGATCCAACAGAAAACGACAACACTGGCAAGTGCGTGTCCCATCTCAAGTGTTTTCACATGTACAGCGTTCCCTGGATACTGCAGTATTTTCCTCTCTGTCTTTGGTATCACAGAGTAGAAAATGCTGTTGCATTTCCCTCTGAGATACCAAATTAAATTTTTAATAATGCTTGCATACATTAGAGAATACATAAAGCACATGTGCTAATTGCTTTGGTATCACAGAGAGCATCAGCTCATTCCTGTCATGAGCAAATTCGGTATCCTGTACATGTGTAGGATGTTTTAACACTTGATGATCCCAAATAATAGGGTAAAAGTAAACATGTTTATGTTCAAGAATGAACAGCCCAAATACAAATACATAAAATGAGACCTATCATAAAGCACCTATAATCCCACACATCTGCACCCATTCAAAAAAAAAAAACCCTAATAATTTGCAAATTAGTGCTGCTTGGTTAAAGGTACATGTATTCCCAAAATAATACATTTTCTCTGGGAATTTTGATACAGTGTGACACATTTTAACACCAAAAGCTTCTTTTATTACTGTGATATGTGTTCTGAAGAGCATCTTTTATAGTGACAGCGGTCCAAAACATTCAAACAACCCACTTCTCCTAATCCAGATATTCATCTTCATCTCAGACACACTAAGAAAGGCTACTGCCAAGGGCTTGTGGCTCGGCAAGGGACAGCCATTTGAAACACACCTCAAATGGGAATCAGTAGCAACACATGCCATATGCTGTGGCGCTAGGCTGTAAAGTACTAATGAGTGGGGAGATGTGGTGTAGTGATGGCCATAAAGCCTGCCTCCAGCCGCGGATTTCTCCACTATTCTAATCAGGAAACTACTGATGCTGGGGCAAGCAAACAGATTGGCTCTAACCTGCACCTCCCTCTGTGTATCTTCATCAGCTGTCGCTCTGGGCAACACTGAGCAGACACTCAAACTGCCATATCTATCACCAGTTTTGTCGGCTACAACTGATCAACAGTTGGGAGATAACGCTATGAACCAGAGAAAACAAAGCTTCAGTCTCGATGTGCAGTGTTACCCAAGCTGTTTTTCCAAGTTAAAAAAACACAGGCGTTACATATAGAGGGCTCTGCTGGGGATGTCCAGGTACTTGTTTCGGTATTGTAAAAGCATTTATTGCTTTTAAAAAGGCAGCATGACACTTCACGACATGTGTAAAGCTAATAATTTGACCCGAGCAACAACTTTTCTCATTTGTAACTCAGTACGTATGTATCATTAAGCCCAGCATTCTCTAGCAGCCTAAAACTGTGTGAAACAATAGCTAATTTTCAAATGGAGTACTTAAACATTTTCTAATCAATTTAACAACAATCAAACCACTGTTTGGTTAATTGCCTTGACTTGAGGGCCTTTCCTTGCCCATTATCTTGGCAACATCGCAACATTGCAATTTAACATCTAACAATTAAGCTTGCATGTCCTCTGGGCTTCTCCCTCTTATTAAAGTAAACTTTTTCATCATAATAAATGTTTATTACCAAACACATATTTCTCTAAATAACCTAATCAAATTAGCTCTGGGTCCCTCCTTAATCAAATATGATTATGAGTCCATGCAGATCCTTTAAAATGAAAACACAAAGCAATATTGCTCAACTTGAGAACCAATTTGGGGACACAAAACCATAACAGTATGCATATTTCACACAATAAATGCTGAAATTAATACTACAAACTACAATTAATGTTAGTATTACATTAACTTGTGTAAAGTCATATCCTGTTCTAAGTTTTATTACTATGTATCACCAGGTGGCATAAGAAATAAATTCTTTTTCAGGCTGGACAAAAGACTAGTTTTGTTTCAAAATGACTATAATTGCAAAGCTTTTAAATAGCAACGCTTGTTATACTCAACCAATTAAACTAGACCATCTGCGTGATGTCATTTTAACTCACTCACTGGAACTATCACAATAAAATCAGTAGCCACGATGCCACTGTAAAATGGGTTTAGAAGGAAATTGAGTTTTACTTTAATTAGTTCTAATAATAAAAAAAAAGAATTACTCGGAGATAGCCATCATTGGCAGTGAGGGCTGTAATCCAATGTGCTTCTGACAGTTCTTGCTAAATTCATTAAACTACCTTGTGTCCTTTGTGTTTAATCAGATGCTCTGCTCATCTACATGCTAGCAAATTTTAGCAACACTCCCTGATTTTCAGCGTGGCAAAAATAAATTCCTCGGAAAATAAATTCAAAGCTCATAAAAGAGAAATTAAGGGAACTGTGAAAATCTTATAATTAGCCTTGAATGCTGGTAAGTAAGCATTAGTAGCTCAGCGGAAAACCCGTGTTTTATCAGGCGTTCGTTTGTTTAATAACTTCTAAAACTGCTTGTTGCTTATTAAGAAAGTGAAAATGAACAATGTTCTAAACTCTCATTGTTGTAAACATTGCCAAGTCAAGACAACTACCGTCTGAAACGAGATAAGAAGCAGTATATAACTTGTCTAACGCAATGCACAACACCAAAATGCCTTTTTTTACCAAAAGAAAAGTAGCTTACAACTACATTCAAGTATAGACAAGCATGCAGTATGTCAGGGTAACAACTGCAATACTTAAAATGATTACAAATTGATAATATGTTCAGATTTCACATATTTGTATTAATTTTTGTCCACGTAAGAAATTAATTAGTGTGAACACATCATTACCAAAACACAGGGGCTTAGTAACCTCAGTCAGTGTTGACCTAAATTCAGAAAAGCATACATCAACATAGTACAGTTGTCTGAATACTGCAGATTATACACGGATAGCCACAGACACATGTCTGTGGTCACTGTCAAACCACAGATAAAAATATGTGAACAAAATTGACCTGTTCTAAATGTCAGTATAAGGGGCCTCCAAATTTGGTCTCTTGCTCCTCAACATTTCAAAAGAGTGTACAAGAGCTCCTACCTGAAAACATTCATCTAACGGTACTGTGTAAATTATGCTTAAAAGCTGCTCTCCTCTGAAGAAAAACAAGGCGCCGCAAAATTATGACATTACATTGGAGAGTAATATTTGCTAGTCATCGTCATAAACATCAAAATTACACAATTTGTCTTTGTGTAATCGGATAAGATCTGCTGCGCTACCAATGTACTGACCAATTTGAAAGGAGAGGCATCAGACAGCACAGAATACCATCCGTGTAACTGAATTAGACCAAGCCAAAACAAATTAATTCATCTACATAAATCTTGTTACAATGCCTTCTCAATGACTGCTTTTGTAAACAGAGAGGTAGTCCAAAACAGTCCCTAAGCTGTTGCAAAAGATTTCTCAGTGCACACTTATTCTAACTTTTTCCATATGTTTGCACAGTGAGCACACTTTTCATGCAAAGCATGGACATGGAAAAAAGAGGCAAAATGACATAAGACACAATTTAAACCTGGCGTTTGATGTGAGTTACATTTCATTTAAAATATATTTATTATGATACTGAATGCAGCTGTCACATAGAAATACAATTTCTCCCCATCATGCTTTTCCACTCACGATGTGCCAATAATTCTTTCTGAATCATTAAATGAAATAAACATCTGCTCCATAGCCTTGAGTGCGATTATTATTTAAACTAGATATTTTCTATCTTACCACTTTCATGAGAGATTTTGAAATCTCTGAATATCTTTGTAAATTAATATCTACAACAGGTCTATTAACATCAGTCAATTTTATACATCTGAGGGGCTTATTGAGAAAATTATTGAGAGAATTCAGAGAATTGCTAATTTAACAAAACTAGCAATTTGAAGATGTCACTAAGGGAAACTGACTCTGAAATAGTCTGAAATAATTTAATTTTTATACAGACTAACAATACCATAATTAACAAAATGATTAATAAAAAAGATAGCTTGACAAGACAGATAAAAATGACAGATAAAAAGTTGGAGCCAAAAGCATCCATTGCCAGCATGTGTATCAGACCTATGCGTGTGTTTACAAGTGGCCCAAAATGATAATCACCCCTGAGTGAGTCACATATGAGGTGGTACATAGTAACAACAGAAATGCCTATATTCAAACACATCTATATGCGGTTTACACATGTAAAATCTGAAAGATTCTGACTTCTACGTGCCCTACAGGCTTCCAAAGCATGTAGGGCATGTAGTGTTGTAACTGTAGGCAGTGCCACAAGCATACACACACGGAAGAACAACAAGCAATAAAAGACAGCCTTTTAACCATAACAGAAAAATATATTATACGCATAGAGCAGAATGACACACTTGTCAGCTCAAAAAACTGACATGCTAACAATTCAATCAGCACATAAAATTCTGCTCTCCTAAAAAAGAAGTATCATAAATACATCTCCCTCAGTAATACTGACCTAAGATACTTCCCTTTAATTCCATTTAGATAAGCTAAAAAAATGTAATTAATGAAGAAATGGAATGCAGTAGATTTCTATGAGAGCTCTAGTGACTTTAAAAGTGTGTGAATCTGGTGGCCTTATTGTCTCAGGAAAGTGCTGGTATGGCTTAGTTTCGCAAAACAGATACTGAAAAGGGGAAGTATACAAAAGCTAGTATAGCTATGATTTGAATGGCTCCACAATGGATGGTTTGACCATGTGACTGCAGACTAGCACAGTGCTGCCCTCGGGTTATCTCCATCTCTGTTGAAAGCAAAATTCCTACTGCATCCTTGAGGGTGGCAAGATATGTAGTCATTGTAAAAGCTGAGGTTTGTAAGAAAAGAAGATAGTTTCATACTGTTCATAACATCACATACAGTGTAATTTGTATTTTAAAGTCTACTGAAATTAACCTGCACTGGGGAAGACATATGCAAGAGGAACTGTAGAGTGTCATAATTATTATCATCTGGAATAACTTCTGATTCCTCTGATTTAAAATCCAGCTCAAAACCATGCCATGTCCCCACCTGCTATAGCTGTTGTTTTCCCTAATTGCTGAGAAGTGCAAAAACATGTGAACCATGACCTTGTTTTTTATCTGCAGGCTGTTGGCTAAGTGGTGTGTAATGAAACTGTACATAACAACGGAGCTGGGCAGTAAAATGTTTGAAAAATAGTCCCAGTGCGACCAATAATATGCTATTATAACTGTCGCAGTAGTGACTATATCTGTCACATTTCTCTTTTCATTCCTTTGTTATATTTTAAATTGTGACTCACTCATGATACACCCATGTCAAGCCTTTCTCACTGAACACGCACTGGGCAGTCGACTAGCTCGGTTCTGTCAGAGAGTCAGTAGCTGTTCTGCACTGACCTCTCTTCACTGAACATCCTCTATTATATGAAGAGGTTTATTTAAATAAAATAGTCCAATTAAAATACACTTTTCAACTGACTTCATTCTCTTCGTATAGTGTTTTCTATATTAATAACTGGATTTTCAATGACATTTCACACCAAATATTAGATTTTGTCACCTTTATAATCGGTGGCACACGTTTACAACTTAGATTAGAAAGGTGTTAAGAGAGTGGTCAAACAACATGCAAATTTAAAGAAAAAACTCATACATCAGGCTCTGTCAGAACATTTGATCCACTCATGAATCATCCAACTGCTATACGAGCAACTCCCAAGTATGATTCATGTATGCACTGATGCTCAGCTTAACTCTTACACGGAATTTTTAATAACTGATGCAGCCAAACACATTTCCTATTTTCATGTCTCAGAACTAATTCACTGATAAACATAAATAAGGCTCATATCAGAGAGTGACTTTAGAGGAGTGAATCTGTTTCTTCCACTGTGTGACTAAAGCATTCATCACTGCTTCCGCTCTCCAACTTCCTGGATGTTATTAAAAGATTCTCATGTGTTTCCTGCTGTTTCTCACGTGTCCACCCTAGCATAATTTCAGATATGTTAATACACTAATATAGCATGTGAAAACCACAAAGAAAATAGTATGACTACAAGACAAAAACTGTCAAGACTAGCCAAACAATATAGGCTATACTTACTAGGCTATAGTTTCCTGACCCGTTTCCAAGGAGCGTTTATTTGTTTGTTTAACCCACTTAACACTAACCTATGAGTCATTCAAGCATAAAAAATGTTTAGGCACTTGGTTACTAGCAGCCTGTTGCAAAAACATATAATTTGTGCCCATTTCTTTAGTTGAAGCTAGAAGATAACACAGTTTAAGACATAATATTTTTGCACCAAGGTGATTCTCAGAATTACTAGCCTAAAACTTGGCATATCTCAGGATGTGCAGTGTGTTCTTAAAAGGTCTGAGGAAACTGGACAACTGAAGAACAAAAGTGACAGACCTAAAAAAAAAAAAAAACTAGATGAAGAGTATCTGGAAGTCATGTCCTTAAGAAATGGGAAAATATCCAGCAAAGATCTACTGTTTGCCAAAGCCATATCAGAAATGGTCTCAAGGGAAGGGTGGCTGTCAAGAAGCCATTCTTAAAGAAGGGAGAAAAGGCTGAAGTACGCCAAATTACACAAGAAATGGGCTGAAAAATCAGTGGCAACAAGTCTTATGAATCCAAATTTGAAATTTCTGGTTCAAAATGTCTTCAGAACGTAAGGAGGTGTCCCAGTATGTAAGGATCCCAAACACACTGCCAGTGCAGGAAAAGCATACCTGAACACTATCAGTCATGGATTGGCCACCCCAAAGCTCAGATCTCTATATTACTGAAGTAATATTGGATCATCTTGACAGACAACTGAACAAAAGGCAGGCAACATCCAAAGATGGGCTTTGAATGTCCTTCAATAAGCTTGGAGAACTATTCCTGAAGACTACTTAAAGAAATTACTACAAAGTTTGCCAAAAAGAGTTCAGACTGTGTTGAAGAATAAAAGTGGTCATAGTACATACTGACTTTCAAGCTCGTCAGAATTGTACAAACTCTCTTTTTACCTTATTCACTCTATTTAAATGCATTTCTGCACATTTCACTACTCTCCATTTTTAAAATTAAAAAAGAGGGGCGGCTCAATGTTTTTGCAAAGTACTGTAAATGAATCAAGTGTGTGACAGACAAGCTAACAGCTTGTGCTAACCACATTCTGACATGACCTAAAATGATTTCCGAGGCTTCTGTGAAGCTCGTGTATAAACATCAAATACTTCAAATACCACAGTTTTTAACAGCAGAAACACAGTAAGCGAAAGTACACTTCACAATGTGATATCAGCAGTGTCAGAAGTATGAAGTTTGCCCATTGCTAAACTGTGTGTGTAATTCCAGTACAAATGTTTTATATATTTTAAATTTGGGAGACTTGACTTATTTAAAAAGCGTACATACTATAGGCAACAAAAATATATGCGGGACCATGCGACAGTACATGCTCAATATCTTGGGTCTTCAGTTCAGGTGGTTACTGCTTAAATAGTGCTGAACTGTTCATCTATGATAATGAGTATTATTACAATAGGACCATTGTAGGACCATTACAACTTAATGGTCCTACAAAATTCCGACGGTCCTAGGTTGATCACAAAATAAAGTTAGCTAGCTTGGAGTTAGCTTAAAGCAATAATAATGGTTGTTTGACATAAACAGAACTCCTTACTTAGCTCTCAAAAGAGCTTTCAATATTTTTCATCGTTACAATTTTTTTTGGTATGATAAAAGTTACAATACTAATCTCAGATTTCTTTGTAGATGTTAAATTGTCTGCTTTTTCATAGCAGTTTTGAAATGTCACAATATGGGCTTTTGCTACCATCCCTTATGAAAATTCAATATGGTTTTTATGCAGTAACCATGGTTTTACCATGGTAAGGTATAGGAAACCATAGTGAATTTTCGTAAGGGATGGCAAATTAAAATGTCTACAGTAGACAGATAAAACTGCAAGCCTGGACACTAATGCTTCTGAGACCAAATTCTGTGCCACACTGCTATCCCTAAGACTTGTGTTCTCATGAGTAGAATATGCTACAGTATTTCCATAATTTCATGGTTACCTTGTCGAACTAGCTCAAACAGAAACTACTGTAGTTGGAGGAGGACAAACAATAAAAATAATTAGAACTACTTGTCTTGCACTTGCAGCTAGCAGCAAGCTGGCTAACACCACAAAACTAGCTTTGCAGTGTTACCCAGCAGATCTCTCTTATGCAGGTACAATACTAGTATCAAGTTTTTTTTTTGTTTTTTTCTTTGTTGCTTTTTTAATAAACCTCTTTCACTGCCCAGTGACTTGTGGCTCTGTCATTACATCCGGCCCCTTTGTGAAATATTTCCTTCAAATTCTCCCCACTTTCATTTGTCACCTTATTCACAATAACCAGCCCAACGCTTACTTATATGTGTCATTTTCATTATTATCTCATTTCTCACAATAGAATCTCCATTTTGCTTTGAATATAAATGACTTTCAGCATGAATGTGACATCACCATTGTTACCACTGTTTGTTTTTTCTTTAAATATGTCTTTCCATGCCATGAATATGACCTGCATGCTTTGCCTTAGTGTTTTTAAATGTGCTAGTAGGATATTATATTACTGTAAGTCCTAGCGGTGCAAAAAAATACTAACTGGATGGATCAACAATAGGAAGTGGGCTGATTAAATCTGACAGCCATTCACAAAATATAATCTAAAGCCACTAAAATGCCTTATATCTTTACACATTTGTTTTCCAGAAATACCGTTTATCTTCAAAAACCAATGTTTCCTCACTAACAGTATGTCTGCCATTTTTTTAATAACTTATTTTAACAAAACATAATGGGGACTAATAACATATAATACTTCTCAAAACATAGTTAATGAGCCTTCTGGATTCTAATTTTAGCTCGGCTTACAAACCACAAATAATGAAACAATCTGGCATGCTCACACTGCAACAGCAAACAACTGTCAAAAGCAAAAAGGGTGCAGAGCAAAAGTGCATCTGATAACAATGGAATAATAACTCAGAAATTAATTCACAGTCTTGGAGCCAACATGTAAGAAATAATCTTTTTTTAATCTTTTTTTTTCAAAGATCCTTTCATTTGTCACATTTCATATCTAAACAATTTGAAATATGGACACGCATGTGCTGTAAAACTTAAACTACTATATTGCTAACTAACTATCTAACCAATTTGCAACAGTCATGTATTATTATCAATTAGGTTGAAGATCACTGTAATATACCAAACTATTGAAAATGCATGGTGTTTGAGATTCTTAACATAAATCTATATATAATGAGTTGTCCAGGAGAAATTTTATAATCTTTAAAGTGCAGATAAAGTTACTTTAGGCTGCTCCCTTATTCGCCACGGCCACACTGGAAGCCCCTCCTGTTGTAACCCCTTGTGTGTCTCCTCCCAGGATCAAACCAGGATTCTTTTACTTGTTAGGCAAATTTGTAAACCACTACACTACAGAGCCACCACAGCTAGAGCATTCAGCATTTAGCTAAAGCATTTGATAAATATAGTAAGTACTTCAGCACAGCGTCGTTACAATACTGGTCTAACTTTGTTAAAATAAAGTGAAAAATATTAATAATCAATACCATTTCCTTTACAGCAGCTGTTTTAATACTGCTGAATCTTCACACAGTGTACAACAAAGAACGGGCTTGCATGTGACTAAGCTGTGCTAAAGCGTCACAAGAATGAGATTGCTGTCACTGTTTTGCAATAGGCAACTGTCAGAAAAAAATTATATCTTGGAGGCAATCATTCCTGATTAACTGAACAAGTATTCCAGATTCCTGACCCTAATTCTAATATATCACGTTATTATTATTTGTATGCAGTGTGATGTTTCCTCTCAGTTGCTTCACTATGAGATCATCTTTTACTCTGTTATTCAAAAGGGGCAATATTTCTCTCCCTCTCTGTCAAACTAGCTCCTCTGAACTCCTTTTAAAGAGCTCATTCCATCTGGCTGTTCTGCTGGATGTCATACTTTTGCAAAACATCAACACAAGGACATTATATCACAGAATAGCTAGGAACTATTGAAAAGTTGAGTTATGTTCCAAAAGACTGTAGTGTTGTTGTAATGTCCTTGGCTGTGCTGAGTATCTACATCCTGGGCCCATAGCCCAAATGGTGTTGCTGTGATGTAATGCTGCCCAGTGACTTGTTAAACAAACACACAGCTTTCAGAGTTTCTCCTCTAAAGACTGATTTGACTTTGCCTTGACCAAACTGCGTCAGTTTCTGCCTTTCCTTATCACCAGTGCAAATGGGACAGTACTCTTTGGCACCTCTAAGTGTGAAAATGACAACCACTACTTTGATGCTGTTTGCCATAGATATTACCCCACCCTTAAGTCTGGACCACATTCACACAACCTACACCACATGCTCAAGAATGTAACATATTTTACTACACATCCAACCCCACATATGTGTAGTAAAGTTTGAGAATTACTTGTACAGTACTTAAATGAATTACATTTTAAAGATTTGTATAATTCAGCTTATTTACATGTCTATGGACAGCTGAAAAGTGGGGCTAAACACAACAGGACAAATCAAAACTGCACTCAAGAGAGGAATAATCACCTTCCTCTTTCAAACGTTCAAGCTTGTGTTAACATTTTCGCAATAGCCAAATTTCAGGCTCCTTTTGCCTCTTACTTTTCTGCTTAGAAAGTTGAGTAACAGGGAACATGCCTGGCAATGAGACCATTTTCTAGAGAAAAAAAACATTGCTCTCACATAGACTTTGCAAGAGATGATGTCATTCTGGCACTCTTGCAAACATCTCAAACTTGGGAAGCAGGATTTTCAAGAGTGTCAAGCTGTTGTAAGGACTTCTTGAAGCAACACCCTTTAGTAGCTCTGGGACTGCATGTCAATTCAGCCCACTCTGGGATTTCCTGTCTGGCAGTTATTTTGGTCACGCTTTCTTTACCTTAATTTTGTAGGGAAAAAAAAAATTCAGTCATTTTTAACTTAAAACTCACCCATATGAAACACAGCAACACTGATTCCCTCTGTGTGTTTCAGTTTTAGGACAACTTAATAAACAAGCAATTATGACCACCAACAATAGTCACCACCTAAGTAAACTCCTGGAGTGTTAACAAAGATTTTTATTCAGAATGTTCTCCTGCAATCAGTCCAATTTGTTTGAGTGAAAACGGAAAACAGTGGTCAACCTAAACGGCGCCTTTTTCGGTTCCCTATTTAGTAACAGAGGCTACAGCTACACTTGTGACCTACCCAACCTATGAGGCACAAAATAAAGCAACATTGCTAGAGCTGATAATCAAGATTTAGAAGGGAACATCAGAACGCTGAAGAAAGTTCCACAGCAGCCAAACTTTCCCTGCCCACAAACGTGGAAAAAGCACACATGAAAAATTAAACAGGAGCCAAATTTTTTTTGTTTCTGGTCATGGAAAAACACTTTAAAACCACTGGTTTCTGCAGCCTCTGACGGGGCATGCAGGCATTAACGTGAACTTCACACACTCACTAATACTGTTTAGCTTTACCATTTAACATCCCACTGTGGACAGTAAATAACAGATTGTGGCTACAGTTTACCAAATAAGGGAATTACAGGTTTTGGATACGGTCGAGATGCTTTTTACACAGTACCTCAGAAAACTTTATTAGATTGTGCCAACAACTTTACGAACAGCATGAGTTAAAAAAAAAAAAAAAAAAAGTAAAAGTGATTGTTTTAAGAATTTCCACATAAGCCAAAAATCATACTTCCAACACAGCTTCCAAATCTTGCAATCTCATTTCAATGCAAGATACAGCACGCAGGACCAGCCTAATGACAGCAGAACTTTAATGATGTAGACTCGGGGTTGCCACTTTTCTAAATAAGCACAATCCTTCCTCTAGATAAACTACTGCACCAAGCCCAGCCAATGTAATGACGATAAATGAATGTTAAATGGCTTTCAGTTGTTATCTCATAGACACTGCCCTAGGGCTGCCTAAGGACAAGTTTTATCAATTGCACACACTCATATAGTTCATAAATCCCCCACAAACCTCATGAACATCATGCTGTACACTGAGTCACAAAGTATTATTAACTTCTGCTTTGGGTGCATATTAATATAGGAAGCCCAACTGTCACAACAAGAATGCTCTTCAAAAAAAAAAAAAACTATCAGGAGATGTATTGACAGGAATAATCACGTGATGCACTGAGTGCTTTGAGAACTGAGGCACTCAGCAAAACAGTACCTCTTTGCTCAACTCTGCTATTAGCCCCTACATTAAACCATAATAACGACACGTGAATTACTGTTTGTGTCTCATCCTGCACTAAACAGGGAAGTTCTGCATCGAGAACTGTCCTGGAGTAATGTTCCTTCTTTTCACTAGCTTTAAAAGTAAAAGACTTTCCTTTACTAGCCCTGTGCGTGTCATAAATCGTTTCTAATACACACATAAAATGAAACTTTCTGCAGCTGCAAAGTAGTCTAACTTTCCTGGTCTTACTAAAGTTGCGTGGCATTAACCTCTGCTTGTGGGATTACAGGATGTGTCAGTTCACACACACGCTACTTCCACGCACATGAGCCATTAGAATACCTACCAGCTTTTTGTTTTTACCCTCATCCTCGTTGGATTTCTTTTTAGAGGGCTTATTTGGATCATCCCCACCGCTGGCTTGATCCATTTCAGCTTTCTAGTTGATTTCCCTTCCAGAAACGCCTATTTCGACGTCCTCAAACGCTGACAAACTCCACCAGCAGCCTTTTCAACACACTTTTACTACAAGCTCTCCAGGTTATGTGTTCTCAAAATCCATTCCGTTTAAAAAAAAAAAAGACTGAAGAATAAATTCAAGTTTCAAATAGCATCCAAAAAAGAAAAGTCGAGGAGTCTGCTTGAAGAGGTGTGGTAGGGTGGGATGCACGTCCTCCTCAGCCTACCAGTATGTCAGCTCACACCGCGGGGTAAAAGCTTTCTGAAAGTACCATAAAAGTGTGTAAACAGTTGATTAGTCTATCACGTTATTCCGGGATTTAAGTTTATCAAATGTTTGTCTTCACGAGTTTTTCCTTAAGCGGCAGTGTTTAGTATGCACAGTGCAGTAAAGACATATTGTGAACGGTAAAACAGATGTAAACAAATCTTTCTGGGGTAGCTATGAATAGCTATTTTTTTTTTTATGTTAGTTTTTAAAGCAGCATTTAAAGCAGCATTCAATAGACAACCTCTTTATGGAAACAGGCGGCTAAATTGTTACAACAAGCAAAGTTACAACCGTGTAACTTAGCAATAAAGGAGCAATGAGAGACAAAAACGTTTCAGGGTGCTCTGACAGCTTTTTATGTGCATCGTCAGAGCCGTTATTTAACTGTCATTAATCAGAATCTGTATACAGTTGTTGTAGTATTGGAAAATCACCGTTGTTCTCTTGCTTGAAATACTTTGCACTGCTGTACATTTACACAGCAAGCAATGGGCGACCATGGCCCGGCGCGCTCTGTTTATTTTAGCGGACACAACAGCACACCGGCACGTACAAAACCATATAGAATTACAACGTGAAGAATAAATAGCATGTAAAAGAAAACTAAACAAAAAAAATCCATCCACAGCTTACCTTTGCAACCAAACATGAACACCAGGCCCACGGAAATTCCGCCCACCCGCCTTCTGATTGGTCTGCTAAAGACGACATGACTGGGAATTCCTGCTGCTATTGGCCAAGGTGTGTTAGCAATCACGAGGTCGGCGTGGCGTCGGTTGTGACGGCGAGGTCAAACTGATTTCACACAACGTGGATGGGGTTAAGTCAGTTGCAAGAATAGAGCTGTAACGGAGGTGCAGTATGTGCGGCTGACCGCGGATAGGAAGCAGGGCGGGAATCTGCGGCTGGAAAACACACCCTTTGTGTAGATGTGTGTGTGTGTTTATTATTAATAACACACACACACAACTTTTGTGTCTGCAGAAACAACAGCTGGTGCCATTGTTACCCAGCTATACAATTGAGAGCATCATATAGGTCTGGGTGTTTGTGCCTGCATAAAGACAAGCACTAAAATGAGTGGTTAATCTTTGTTTTTGTTTTTTTTGTTTTTTTTTTAGGGGGGGGGGGGGGGGGGGGGCAGATCCCAATTAAATTTTTTAAAATATTTTTGGTAAATACTATATAAATAATCTATAATATCAGTTATTAGGAAAAATGGGAAACGGGGTCATTGTTTATTAGTTTTACTTATACAGTATTTCACATACTAATTATCAGCTTACCTTGACAACAGTTGTACGCTGCTCTACTGCATGTGCTACAGACAGTGCAGAGAGTATTGTAAAGATGTCACAAGATTCAAAGTGTTATAGCCTACAGTATGTGATGATGTAATTTCTAACCACTTTATTTTAGACAAAAATTTTGACTGAAGGGGAATATAAGCAGCATCTTACTTTCTTCATGTACCACCCAGGCATTTTTAATAGCATATGGCTACATTACCTCTAAAAGAAAGAAAGCATTCAAAACAAAGGCTACATCTATTTTCCTCATTCTTTCTGTGTCTCTGGCTTCTTATTTTCTGTACAGAGATGAGAGTTGTGTCAGTCAGAGCTTTTATACACATTTTCCAAATGCTGGCTATTAAATCTCTTTTATGTAGGGACTGCTACAAGCAATTTTGAGTCTCTAAAAATTGTAACTATCATTATTATTACATTTTTTTATCTGGTGTCTACTATAAAAAACAAGAAATGA
The DNA here is from genome assembly GCF_007364275.1 of Archocentrus centrarchus. NCBI lineage: Eukaryota > Metazoa > Chordata > Actinopteri > Cichliformes > Cichlidae > Archocentrus > Archocentrus centrarchus. The sequence goes on along the minus strand of NC_044355.1, from coordinate 9,551,676 downwards.
ACTGTTAAATAAGAGAATATACAGGGCTCCATATCAGTGAATATAAGTTTTCAGTTCCAAGTACTACAAATTCTTGAAGGGAAAGGTGGAATTTATGAATTGATAGATTATTAGAGTAGGCATAAACATCAGTCATAGCAAAATATTAAAATATAAAATATAAGCATAAAATAACTTAGCATAGGCTCTGGGATTTGCCCAGAGTGTGTGTTTTCCACCATTTGCACCATTAGAACATGTGCCAATCCAATAGTAGTAGTATAGTTATAATATTATGGCTTCAGTTTACCATTTTACATTACATGTTACCATATACAGTCTTACAAGCCAAAAAATCTTTTCAAGAGTTCTGGGACATTGTTTGAGCTCTGGCTGAGTGATGGGGAACAGTTCACTTACAGTTCACAGAACACTTCAGGAGGGCTTAACTGAAGACACAGAAAGAGCTTGTCAGCCAAGTGATAAACAATCAAAAACATACAATTTTGCCCTTTTGTTTGTCAGACAGGGGCAGAATGATTTGTCACTGTGTATAGAGTGCATGTCAGGTTGTCTGATTGCCCGACAGACAAACACTGGAAAAGCAGTCATTAACCATTCTGCCTTCAGATCAATGCTGACCACATTCCAGCTTTATATTTAATATGTCTTTTCTTTCATCTGATTGCAGTGAAGTGCCATGTGCATCGTTCACTGTTACTGATACAGTAAGCAACTAATAGTAATCTAACAAAAAAAAAATGATATTCAATCACCAAAAAAAAACCTAAACAGTAAACATTGTTTCTGTAGCTTCCCTGTAATCAACAATTTCTACCTTATCAAACCTCATCAAGAGCTACATCTGCTACAGTCACTCTCCACACACACAAACATGCAACATTTCTTTCTCTGGCACAAATCTCACTTCTGTAATCAAGAAAAGCAGAGAGCAGAGTCTCAAATAAAAAAACAAAACAAAACACAGAGTTGATCTAGCCACAATGTGAACAACACTTTTCATTGCTGGTATTTTAACTCCTCTGTCATGGTTACGTGTCATTCTGTGGCACATGACAACCATAAGCTGTTGTCTCTAAATGAGATGCTTGATTTCTTTGTGGCCCATATAACAATAAAAATATAAAACCTGAACATGTGACCAGTGTAAATAAACCCAAACAGAATGCATGGAAGTAAAAAAAAAAAAAAACAATGTAGTTGAGTGATGACAGCACAATGTGTTTGTATTGTGATTTGTTACATACTGACTTGACATAAACCAATAGCAGAAGCATGCGTTGACTTTTACATGAAGGCAACCACACTGTAAAACCTAACGGTATATCTTAATAAAAGAAGTAAGTTAATTTAACTTAATCTGCCACTCATTCCCATAAACTAAATAGAATTAAAAATGAATTGTTGAAGTTCTAACTCAGTTGTTTTAAGTAGTGGTAATATATTCCAGTTAGCTCCACTGACTCATTTTCTTGGAGTTTACCTTATATCATTACAAAACATGTAAACACCACTTCATCTTTCAGTTGTTGTTTCTATTTCAGTTTATAAATAATCACATACCAAATATGTATGCAGATAATTGTTAACAATCCCCCAAAGTGTAAAGATTTGATGTTGGTCATATCAAAAAGATAGAATAATGAATTAAATCAGTAACTGTTAAATAAGTTGATTCACAGAAAATTCACTATTTTAACAAATGTTTGTATAAGTACATTTGTAGATTCTTTAAAAAAAAAAAAAAACAGGCACTCATGAGTGCTTGGATGGCTCAGTGGAAGAGCAGGTAACCACGCATAACGCATGACAGTGCTGACAGCGCAGGTTCGAATCCTGTCCTACCTGACTTCCCTGTTTCTCTTCACTGCCCCCCCCACCCCCCTGAAAATAAAAATGGCAGTCATGTTATATTTCCTTTTACTCATAATGAGTCATTTTTTTCATGCTTTAAATGTTTGAGTGAATGAACTTAAATTCAAGGCAATCGGTTTCCTCATATAATTTGAGTTGCACTAACTCATCGGGTTTTACAGTGCAGAGAATATCCCACCAACCCACAAAAAAGAACAAATCTTCATCCACTGTGCTGCCTGTCCTCTACTCCTTCATGTATGCTCACAGCCTGCATCTTACTGCACTCTATATGGACATCTTCACCATTCTCCACTCTTTCCTGGCTGAATAACTGTAAAATATACCTATTTCTACTGTGACCATTAAAATATTAACCATTAGTTGAGAATAACAAGTGCTGGAAGTTTGCTCTGTTTTTTTAGAACCATACATATTTATATACTCACACTGAGGGCTAGTGGACATTACACACAGCTGGGAGGAAATGAGACACAGGTGCCCATAATCACACAGGAAGTAAAACTAAATTTAAGACACAGAAGACAGCTAACTAGCAAAGTAAACAAGAAGTAAGTAACAGTAACTAAACAAGGAAACTCATACAAAAAAGTAAGCTTAACATGAGGAAACTACAGGAAGGAAGTCATCGAGAAAAATACCAAGAAAACTAATAAACAAACAGTAAGAGAGTAATTAAGAGCTAGAGACCGAAAATACTAAGGGAACACACAAAGATTAAAAATCTAAACAATAAGCACAGTAAGAATTAAACTGAGAATATTTAATATAAAACACAATTTAAAAGTCCAAAACTGAACACTCCAGGTCTAAAACCCAGGACAATGATGGGGGTTGGGCTTTCGTCCTCCACTGGGTAGTATCTCGTAGATCTCTCTTAATTTACTGTGACTTTTTTCCTGCCCAAATATATAAAATGATTGTTTACTGGAGGATGTCTATGTTAACCACTTAAAATCCAGAATATTGATATCGTGTTGGTCCAGTTATAATGTCCACATTTCAGCTTCAGTACTCTACCACTGTATGTTGAATTACAGTGACAAACTGTTGGTAAGGCACTAATAGATCAGCAAAATAGCAACAAGCAAAACCAAATATGCAAATTGCAAAAATACCTTAAAGCCCAGCCCCCCCCCCCCCCCCCCCCCCAAAAAAAAAAAATAAACATTTTTAGGACTTTTAAACAGATTCAGATCCTTTGTTTCCTAAGATTTACATTTTTTGCAAACGATACAGTGAATAACTAATTGCATTAGCTTAAGGCTGGAAAACATGGCAGGACTACAACATCTGATGTTTTGCCGCTCTCCGCTCACACTGGTATGGAGCTGTGTGTAGTGACTGCTGCACTGCATGAAAGATGTTTTGATTTGTGTTGGTTTTACTAACAATTTTTTTTGGGAAGACAGGATGCAACAACAGTCCACAGCAACTATACAAATAATCTCAAATGTAAAGCCACTGGAGCCATGCCACGGGAAGAAGAACTGACAGTAGAGACAAGCGAGCCAAATATGGTGAAAAAAAAGATGATAAATTGTTATTAGTTTTCCTAAAACCAAACAACAAATAGTAAGCGGGAAAACACAGTTTTAAAAGGATATACAGAAAATTCTGCAAAGTAATTTGCAAAAACAAAACAAACAACAACAGCAATAAAAAGTTATGTACTAATGCTCCCCCCATCAACACAAGAATCCATAAATAGCCAATTTCAGTGAAATGGGTTGTACAAACATGCTTACTATTTCAGCACATTCCAGCTTCTTTAGTATGATACTATGTTTGAATACAGCTGACTGAAAACTGTTCCTGACATTTAATTAGGTCATTCAGCTTTCCATCTGCCCATGCCCATGTAATGGGAGACTCATGTCTCTCATTACATCACCCTTTTGGATGTTTAGGAAAAAAACCCCACAAAAACAACTACTGATTATGGACAAGTTACAAGATATAGACATACTTTTAAAAAGATTAATAAAAACATTTTATATTGTTGTGGCATGCTCAAATGGGTACTCAAGTAGTTTATACTATACACCCGTTTACACAACACATCCTTGCCTCTGCTGAATTATTAAGTGGATTCAGAGCAGCAGATTGTAATATTTTAGAGGACTCTCATATAAATATTCAAGAACTACTACTAGTGAGTGTCAGTGTCAAACACATGCCTGCTCATGCATAAGGCATCCTTTTGAAAGGGAGATCTGCAACTTCTTATTTCAACTTGTTGAAATGCAGTCATGCGCCGGGGCTGCTGTGGCTTCTCAGAAGAATGTTACGCTTACAGCTTGTTGGCTTTGATGGTGATGGGGTGATATAAAGGAGCAGCTACACTCTGCTGCGAAAAGATCAATCCTGACCGTCTGGCCGTCATTCACTGCATGAATCTTAGAACTCGCCGTCCATGATGCTGTAAAACATATTACAGGGAAGAGTCATTTTCGGATATTTATTCACTCACTACCCATTTTTCTCTTAAAGTCCAAAAGCCTGCTGTTCATCCCAGTGAATGGAGCAGGGGTTGCCTCCTTCCCTGTCTGCAGATTTGCAGAGATGTGGCTAAAAATGGGGTGAAAAGCCAAAGATGACCCCATCCACAGAAAAGCAGAAAAGGAGGCAGTCTATTGTAAAAGCAGACTTGTATCTTAGTCTCACAAATAGAAAATGTGTCCCTCTGCCAGCCGTGTGGTGTTATGTGAAAGCGGGATTTAATTATGTTATATTAACCTAAAACTGTACCTTTTGCATTGTGTTTGCATCCTGTGTGTCCACAAGAGGAAAAGACACAGGAAAATTGTTCAATAAACATTTCATTGACAGGAGCAATAAATAATAAATATATAAATGTAGTAAATATGATAACAGGCTTCACAGTCTATAGCATCGCTGTAGTTCCCAAATTAATTCCATGAAGAGAAAAAAAAAAATCCCCCTACTGATTTTTTCACAAATTGCACCCTGCACACCAATATGAACCAGAAAAACAAACTAGTGAAGCAGTAATGTATTCTTGATACTAAATAATACATTGCCTTAATAATGTTAATATTAATGCCAGCAATAGTGTCATAACCCTGGTGAATCTATCTCAGTTTTTTTGGGCAGCTATACACTAGAGTCATCATCTACTCCCAGGCTCTATAATTAAATACATGCAGCGATGAGGATATGAGGATATCAGGATATGAGCTCTGGATATGAGGCATTATTTTCCCAAGAGGGTCATTTGGACATTCTGACATGAATGAGGCCTACATACTCTGATTTATTCTGTTTATTCGTTTTGTACCTGAAATGATCATTCAATGAATTAGAAAGATTTTGAATGGTTTGATTCAACTCACTGTTTTGTTTGGGATGTCTAGAGCCGCCTTATTGTAGGACCATGGCCATGCCCTTGGACAAGCAATTTAAAACTGGCCAGGACCTTTAATGGTTCCTCTGACACCAAGTGTGTGGTTTCTGTAAAAGGGTGAAAGAGTTGTAAAGCACTTTATAGAACCTAACCAGCATTAAAGGTACTGTATCGGTATGATGTGGTACTCTTACAAAATACATCAGTCTAAGGTCTGAGCCCAGCAGTTATCTAAATGTTATAGCTTTCTAAATCTTTCCATATTTACCATTTACACTCTTTAATTTGCACTGAAGCCATTAGATAAATATTTGTATTATTATTAGAACAAATTGTAATTCTGCATCATTTCTTCCTCATATAAAAGGAGAGGTTTGTGACAAACTTTTTTGGAGGGAAGTGAAAGACATATGTAGTGGTTTTGATATCTGAAAGCCAGGAGGGGAAAAAAAAAATCCTTATTTGTTTCAGCTGCTTTCAGTCACTTAATAACCAACATCTGAAACACTGAAATGAAAACATAAAAGCCAAAAGGATTTTTATTTGACCTAGCAATAACTTCCCATAATAAACTGTTTTAAATTTTTTTTTTAAAAGTTCAGATTTATTTGTGTACTATAGCTTCTTCTGAAGGTTGGTTTACCTGTTTCCATGGAAGCCTGCTGAATGAGTGCACTGTTTAAAGGGCACTTGAAAACATTTCTCATGTGACAATACAAAGATGTTCCTAAGAGCAATGCGTCAACACTCAATGTTATGCAAATACAATGGAACCTCTGAACATGGCTCCAAATCATTTATACTGAACTGGCACATCAGTTGAAGCGGGATCAGAGACTGAACAATATCCTATTTACATGAGCCTCAGAATGACATCAAGCATGAAGACCTTTCCTTGACATCTGCTGCATAATGACAATAATAAATCAGCAAGATAGACCTAAGATTATTGAACAGATGGATGACAAAATGACCCTTTAAAACTTTGCCTTGGTTAACTTTAAATATTTTATTGGAAACAAACACAATTATAGAAAATGAAGATTAAAAAAAAAAAAATCAGAAACAGAAAAGTCACAAGAAGCTTTTATATTAATATTCATGGTGGAACATACTGTAAGGACAACTGTAATAAAAGCAAAAAATTCAAAGACCAGGGTCTTTGTCAGGGTTCCTATCCCTGACAGCTTATAGGTTTGAAAACTTAACCCTGCATTCACTGGACACTTACTTACACCTTGCCAGTATCACGTTGGACCCCCTTTTGCCTCCAGAAATGCCTTAATTCTTCATGGCACAGATTCAGTAAGGTGTTGGAAACATTACTCAGAAATTAATTCCATACTGACATCATTGCATCATGTAGTTGCTGCAGATTTTTCTGGCTGGACATCCATGATACAAATCTCCTCTTCCACTATATCCCAAAGGTTCTCTGTTGGACTGAGATCTGGTGACTGCAAAAGCCATTTGAGTACCATGAACTCAATGCAATATTCAAGAATCCAATTGATGATTTGAATTTTGTGACATGGCACATTATCTTGCTGGAAGCAGCCATCAGAAGATGGGCACACTCTGGTCATGAAGGGATGGATCTGTCCAGACACAATACTCAGGTAGGCTGTGGCCTGTAAACAATGCTCAGCTGGTGCTAAACAGCCAAAATGTGTCAAGAAAATATCTCCCACACAAATAACACCAGAAGCCCCACCATTCAAATATCGCAGCAGAAATCAACTCATCAGACCAAGCAATGTTTTTCCAGTCTTCTATTGCCTAATTTTGATGAGCCTGTGTGAATTGTAGTTTCCTGTATTTAGCTGAAAGGAAATCCTGCTTCTGTAGCCCATCTGCTTTAAGGTTTGATTTAGAGATGCTCTTCTGCATACTGTGGTTGTAATGAGTGGTTATTTGAGTTACTGCTGCTTTCCTATCAGCTCGAAGCAGTCTGGCCATTCTTCTCTGACCTCTGGCATCAAGAAGCATTTTTTCCCAGAAAACTACCAGTCACTGGATATTTTCTCTTTTTCCTGACCATTCTTTGTAAACACTAGAGACGGTTGTGTGGGAAAATCCCAGTTGATCAGCAGTTTTTACTCAAACCCACCCATCTGGCACTGACAATGATGCCATGTTCAAAGTCACTTAAATCACTGTTCTTCCTCATTCTGCTATGCAGTTTGAGCATCAGCAGGTTGCCCAGACTATGTCTACATGCCTAAATGCATTGAGTTGCTGCCATGTAACTGGCTTATTCACATTAACAAGCAATTGAACATGTGTCCCTAACAAAGTGGCTGGTGAGTATATATAGGAGGTTACACATGTAAAAAAGCAAGACAGGACTCTGATACTGGTTTGTCACACTGACAAAGGTCTATAAGTGTCAGAGTTCGTGGATGACCCACACCCTACTACTTAAAATGTTATGATTCTACTTTGCCATAACAATCTATAAGCATAGTAACAATATAAACTGCTATAAGCAATAGCAATCCTTGATTTATAGGGTTGACTGAAGCAAGATTCTACAGCAGAGAGTTTTGTTTAGCCTGAACACAAACTGGGCGTTTTTTTTTTTTTAGAAAGAACAGTTGTTAGTTAGCCTGAAAACAAGAATTAATCAAGTACTCGCCTCAGTCTTACTTTTATGGGCATACATTTACTGAAAGATATTTTATGACTTTCTTCAAGAATATACATTTCCCAGATGTTTAACATATGGCAGACTTCATGATGTCAAGCAGTTTATGCATTTCCCGAGGCTCATGAATGTGCAAGGTGTTGATTTGTTTGTAATATTCCTGAGAAACACCTACAACACAGTGATCAGTGAAGACACTCACACTCACCCTCTTTCAGGAGTTCTTTATAGAGTACTGTCGTGTGAAAAAGTACATTATGTGGGTCCCATGGAACCTGTTAGCTTTTGTGATATATTTGAAAAAGCAAATGTTTGATCCATGAATATCTCACACACACACACACACACACACACACACACACACACACACACACACACACACACACACACACACACGGCTGGTATATGTATATCCATATATCCATATGTGAAAATGTAGCTGTGCAGAAAGGGAAGATTGCGTGTTTCAGCTTTCATGAGTATGACTCATCCAGATAACCCAAGTGAGTGACTGATGTCATTTGTTACAGGAAACCAAAGACGAAAATAAACAAAGAAAACATGCCCTGTTATCATTTTGAGAACCTGTTTAAACTCGAGCCCATTAATGTGATGACATTTTGGTAAAAGAACTTTGGAGGGTTTGCTCTCTTTTTTTTTTTTTACATCCCTTCAAAGGTCTGTTTGTTGCTTGCTTAAGCGTTGGCTTTGGGGTTAAAGTAAAATCATACTCAGGTTAGGGCACAGGTTTGGTTCTTTGGTACTTTGGGTAGGGGGATTGGGAATACATTAATGTCTGTGATTGTATTGTTAAAAATGCTTGTGTGCCCTTTCTCACACACACAAAATGAAGCAGGCAGCAGTTACTCTAAAGGCCCTTTCATATTATATTTGCTCTGACAGCCAAAGGGCCCCAAATTTTTGTTGAGCTGGCTGCCTTCCTCTGCCTGTACTACTGTCTTCACGTGTACTGTGTACACACGCTCCCTGTCATTCTGCATTTCTAAAGTCACAGGGATGTATGTCACACTTCACCGTGGTCAAAGTTGTGACATATGCGAGTACTCTCTCTAGCTGGCATGCTTATGGTGCGCTTTTGCTGTGCAAGCAATAGAAAAGAATAGGTTTCAGAGAGCAGCACGGAGCATGCTACTTTCTATGTGAAAGACTCTTAAAGCTGCGTCCAAACTGAAAGGATTCACTCATCACACATCTCTTTGAACCTGATGGCTGGTTTAATGTATGCCACATGTACCAGGTCACATGTCTATCAACGGTATCCTGTGCCCTCACTGGCAGTTGCTTAATCGTTTGTCTTAATCATAGAAACGTTTATCTCAGGACCTACCCACTTCGTGATGCCAGTAGTTATTTCACCCAGTCTCTTGAAGTCAGCAAATATTTATTTTTTATGGTCTCTGGTTGCCATGTCACTGCCAGTGTGGATGAACCCTGACAGAACTACTGGTAACAGAGAACAGCCTGTAACCAAATGGACAGGGTAAACTGTAGCTGAGACAGGCGAAGAACAGATAGATGTATCTACAGACAGAGATTTACTGAAATATTTCTAAGAGTAACTGACAAGAAAAAAAGCTGATTATACTAGATGAAAATGTTGGCCCCAGAAATCCAGTACTTGTCAAGTATTTATAAATGATATTGTCTGGATTTCATATTTCAAAGAAGAAAACCAAAATCACACTGTCAACCTCAAATAAAAGAATGAACACACAAGCAAACATGGAATTACACTTTCAAAAGATTACTAAATTGGAAGAGAACTTGTTGCTCCTGTTTGCTCCCTTTGGGATGTGGATTTTCTGTGTAAACAGGCATAAGCGGATGGCAATTAGTGTGCACGAACCAAGCAGTAAACAACTTGACTCTCTATCCATAACAGCTTCACCCTGAGAAAGGGCCATTGTTCAGGCCAGTCAGAAAATAAATGCAAAACAGGATATACTCCTAGCTTTCCTGTAAAAGGGTGCAGACAAATATTATACTGAAAAGACTTTCAGGGCAGCAGCACAAAGGCTCAACAACACCTTACGCTGTTCTCCGAGCTTCCTTTTGCAGACTTAAAAATGGGTAATTACTCATTTCTGACTTGACAGTCCCCACAGGTGACTGTGACCTTAATCAGGATAACAGATTGTGGTGGCCACCACTTTCTGTGGGCCATGTTGTTTTTTTTTATTTTCCTTGTAAGATTGTAGGAGTCTTGTACATGTTTAAAGCATCTATCTTTTTTTCTAGCCACAAACTGATCAGCCCCAGTTTTAGTTTAATGTTGGGGATAACCAATGTTCAAAAAAGTATCTCCAGTCATATTAAAAGCTAATTAATTGAGGATGTTACTGTTGCAAAGAAACCTAGAATCCACGAGATGACAGCAAATTTATACTAGAAGAATCACCCAATTAAAAACATGCTTTGGAAGTAGGCAAATTAGGCTCAAAATGAAGAAGTACTTGCAGAAGTAAAATTTTATTTTTATATACAAGCTAGATCATGAAGACAGCTTTTATGAAAACTGATCACAGGCTTAAGACTGCCAAATAATTCTTAACTCTTATATTTAATGCATAAATCATGCAGTACACATTAATCTCAACTTTAGCATCGGTGCTTTTCTTACTTTTCTTTTGTGTGCCTCTCATTTGTATGTACACTGCTGCACCAAGAATCCCAATGGCTACATGCTCCTGATCAAGGCCCTTAGCCTTCAGCTGTTCCACTGGCCAAAAGCCGAAGACACTGATGGTAGCATCAGTACTGATATGTGGATCTATGAGAATGTGGGAATATAAAGTCAGGACTAGAAAGCCTGAAAAGAAGCAAATGTCTAAATGAAAAAGTTATATCCTTTATTGGCATTGACTGCTTTGAGCAACACAAATATAAGAGTGGAAAGGAGAAAAATAGAGGAATAGAGAAACATGAGCTAGAATATTAATGCACTCATCTGAAACTGGAAGCTGCAGAGGATACACTATAAAAGAAGTAACACAGCAGTATACACACAGTGCATGAGCAGCATGGCTGATAACTCAAGCACAGATTCCAGGGAAAGTACAGGAAGTCTAGTTGAACCTCAGCCCATAATGCAGTTCCACAGTGCTTCCTTTTTAGGGGACAAAGTCCTTATATTCCTGATGACATCTCTGCTAATACTATGATCAGTAAAAAATAATTATTTGCATTTTTTTTTATGAGAACGTACAGCATCATGTGCTTGAGAGAAAACTTGGTGAAATGAAAAAAAAATATCTCTGCTCTGGTTTGATAGACACGGATTGATTCCAATTATTATTTTGGCATCAAAACATAGATCATATCTTTTTAAAAAGTTTCTCATAGGTTTATGTTTTAGGTTCAAACTTGAGCTGTTCACAAAACAGTAAAGATCACAAAAAATAAGTTTAACTGTCGCATGATTTCTGTTTGCAGCTAGAGAGATTGTTTTGCCACTGGATAGTAACATTTTCTTTCTGAGGTCTTGTAACTGTGACTATACAAGGTCTATGGCCACAGTCATTTAATAACATCAAACATGGTGATTTAGTACTGGACTGACCAATAAAGTCATGCTCACAAGGAAAAAATTGTTGATAAGACTTTTGATAGCAAAATAAACTCTGTGGGAACACATACAAGTACAACATTGAAGCAGCAATGGCTTAAGCAGCAGTAACATAAACCTTCAAGGCAGGCACATGTACATGTTTCACTTGTGACCCCACTAAGAGTACAATGTGGGTGCCAGTCAGCCAAAAGTTAGCTGTCAATTAGCTGTGAATGCTGCCATCTTGTTGGCTAGCAATATTAAATAGTGACAAGTTGTTTTGCCTGAGGATCTCCAAATCTGGGGCAAAAATAGCCTCTCAAATGTTTCACTTGGGTAAACAAATGAGTGGAAGTGATTGCCACCACAAACCATGGCAACACAAGCCAGTGTACTTCTAGCGCCCAGATAAATGAGGGTGGCTATATCAGGAAGGCCATCCAGTGTAAAATCTTTGCCAAATAAAAGAATGAGATTTCCATATTGGATTAGTCGGGCCCAGGTTAAAAAAAAGCACCTCCCACACTGTTGGCCAACAGGATGCTGGTGGAAACTGTGCTACTGTTGGCCAAAGACAAAGAAGAGGAGAGAGGGAAAGCAATTTTGGAGGCAATGAGAGGCAAGGGAAGGCAGGAGTGCCAAGGTTAGAATAGGGGCTTTAAATGTAGGAACTATAACTGATAAAGGGAGAGAGCTGGCTGATATGATGGAGAGAAGGAAGGTAGACATATTTTGTGTGCAGGAGACCAGTGGGAAGGGATGCAAAGCCAGGAGCATTGGAGGTGGATTCAAACTGTTTGACTGTGGTATAGATAGGAAGCAAAATGGAGTAGGGGTTATCTTGAGGAAGATTATGTGAATAGTGTTGTGAAGGTGAAGTGTCAGACAGAATCATGAATTTGAAGCTGGAAATTGAAGGGGTGATGAAATTGAATGTTGTCAGTGTGTATGCCTCACAGGTTGGATGTCCGTTAGAAGAGAAAGAGGAATTCTGGAGTAAGTTAGATGAAGTGGTAGAGAGTGTTCCCCGGGGGGAGAGAGTGGTGATTGGAGTAGACGTCAGTGGACATGTAAGGGAAGGGAACAAAGGTGATGAGGAGGTGTTTGGTAGGTATAGTGTTAAGGAAAGAAATACAGAAGGACAGGTGGTGTGGTGAACACATACTTCAAGAAGAGGGAGAACCATAGGGTGACGTATAGTGGAGGAAGGTGCACAGAGGTGGACTGCATCTTATACAGAAGGTTCAATCTGAAAGAAGTATGAGACTGCAAGGTGGTGTCACAGGGGTTTGCAGCTAGTTAGTGTCAGATGGTAGTCTGTAGGAAAAAACAAAATAAGGAAAAGAGTGAAGGCAGAGGCAAGGATTAAATGGCAGAAGTTGGAAAAGCAGGAATGTTGCACAGAGTTCTGGGAAAAGTTGAGACAGGCTCTGGGTGGTAGGGAAGAGTTACCCGATGACTGGGAAAGTATAGCTGTAGTGATGAGAGAAACTGGCAAGGTGGAGATGAAAAAACATAAACAGGGATACTGGGAGGCTAGGCATACAGCAAAGAGAGAGATGGCAAAAGCAAAGGAAAACACTTGTAGTGAGTTGTATGTGAGGCTGAACACTGAGGAAGGAGAAAAGGATTTCTATAGACTGGCTAGGTAGAGAGATTGAAAGGATGTACAGCAGGTTACAGTGGCAGGAGTCTCTGTGACTCTAATATTTGCAGATGATATTGTGATCTGTAGTGAGAGTAGGGAGCAGGTGGAAGAGAGCCTGAAGAGGTGGAGAGATGCTCTGGTGAGACGAGGAATCAGTCAGCGGAAGCAAGACAGAATACATGTGCGAATGAGAGGGAAACAGGTGTAACAGAGAGGATGTGAGGAGCAGGAGTAGTGAAGGTGGATGAGTTTAATACCTGGGGTCAACCATTCTAAGCAATGGACAATGCACAAGAAGAGAGTGCAGGCAGGTGGGGTGAAAGAAGGCAAGAATCTGGGTGATTTGTGACAGAAGGATAGCAGCAAGAGTGAAAGGGAATGCTGGTCAAGATGGCAGTGAGACCTGCTATCATTTATGGTAGCAGGTCAAAAGAGAAGAGGCTGAGGTGGAGGTGGAAGAGTTGAAGATGCTAACATTTTCATTGGTAGTGATCAGAATGAACAGGATTAGAAATGAGTCAGAGGGACAGCTCAGGTCAAGTGTTTTGGAGACAGAGTGAAAGAGGCAAGGCTGAGGTGGTCTGAACATGTGCAGAGGAGGAATAGTGGATACATTGGGCAAAGGCTGTTGAATATGGAGCTGCCAGGATGGAGGAAAAGAAGAAGACCACAGAGAAGATTTGTGGATGTAGTGAAGGACATGTAGAGAACTGATGTGACAGAGGAGGATACTACAGATAGGGTGAGATGGAGGCAGATAATGCACTGTGGTGACCCCTAAAAGAATCAGTGAGAGAATAAGAAGACTTTACTTTTAGGTAGAGTAATGCAAAATATATATATATATATTTTTTTTTAGCTATGAAAGTGTAGTTCATTAAATTTTAATGTCAATGTCAATATTTCTTTTCAATTTTTTATGAGGAGCTGAAATCAGCAAGACTCAGCCCCTGTGCAAGAGGAACATGTCGCTGAGCTTCAGGCTATAAAGTTACCAGTGGTTGGCCATTAGCAAACAACTTGGACTAGCTATAGTTGGCTTTTTTTTTAGGACACACATGGCATAGATTATCCAGGGTCAGAGTCAGTGGATGTGGTCAATGAAGAATAAATGGGAGGGGTGGGGGGCAAGCTCACTGAGAAGAGCTACATTCCCAAGGGAGCAATAAATCAAGATTTAACTTCTCTTCTAAAAATGTTTTGTTGTGTTTTTAATCAAAGGATGCTGCAGCATGGTGGATTATCCACAAATATGAATACACATCCAAAGCACATTCACAGTGTACCATAGACACATATTTATCCCAGATAGGTTTATTACAACACTGCCTCATAAAAAGTCCTGTGGCCTCTTCCTAACTACATTTTTGACAAATTTAATACAAATAGCTAAAACAGATATGGTTACTTTGTTCCCATGCCAGCGGGAATGTGGGTTTTTTTTTGTGTGTGTTGTATGTCTATGTGTCACTTAAGGAATTGGAGACTGTCACCCCATGCACCACGTTTGTGTCAAAGTCAACATGCTAGGTGTGATACTGTGAACTATTTTTGGCTCTTCAAACACAAATACAGTGAACTCCACCTCTGCTTCTCTGGTGTGGAGAAGAAGCAGCATGCAGGTTTTCACAGAGACAGGAAGAGGGTAGCTCTGGGACAGGAAGACAAGCAGATTTCCCTGGTGGGAAGCCCTATTAGTCTGTCATAGATTTACAGAGGAAAAACACAAAGGAAGCTGCAAACACAGTTGAACTCCCGGCTGGAGATTTCCTAAAGCCTTAAGTAATAATCTCATTATTTTTATCTAACAACCATGAACATTCCCCCTTTTGAATTTAACTCATCTGATATGTAAAATGTATTAGCAAATGCTAGTATATTAACTTTTTCAATTATTAAAAAAAATCAACTTGCTTTGTGAAAGAATATTTGCTCAGTAAAAAAAAAAAAAAAAAGAGTTCATTTGATTTACCTAAAATAATGATCAAAAAGGAATAAAGTGGTATGCAATCTTATGTTTGAAATGAAGCTTAAGCACACAGACCATCACATATGGTATGCTTTTTTTAATTCTATTTTTAACATACCTTGTACTTTGCAAAAAATGTATGTTTGACAAATTGATAATTTATTCATACAGTATATCTGATGCATAATAGGCCTGCAAGGTTCTTTCAAAAAAGAAAAAAAGAATAAAAAACATCATGCTGAGAAATTAAAATGAGATGATCAGTAAACAGAAAACTGTAAAATCAAAGCAGGGGTACAATTTTTGTTAATCTTGCAATCAGTAATCCTTGATGGCGAAACAGCAGAATGATGGCTTGATGTACACAACAGACAGTGATGGTGGACTGTTTCACTAATGTACTTTGCTAACGTTTCCTTTTCCGCCGTGAGAATTAATCCGATCCGAACATTTGTTCTGTATGACTTTTCTCCCATGTCGTTTGCAGCCCATTTGTCCTTACCCTATGCCCCACCAGTGGAGCGTGCCCGACAGTTTGAGAAACACTGAGTTAAATCAATAAATAAATAAATTAAATAGACAATAATTTAAAAAAAATTGCTATTCTGACTAAAACCAATTAAAAAAAACCTAACTATAAATGCTCAATCCCAATCTACATCAACTCGTGTTCTCATATCATCATTACCAGATTCCACCCTACATTCACCATATTTCCTGTACATTTCCATGCAAGCCTATCTGCACCATCCAGTGAGAACACTTGTGTATTGTTCAACAGCTGGCTTTCAACAGACATCAATGACCTGGATATCTAATCGTACAGTGGAAATGGAGCTCAGCTCCTATGTGAAGTCATTTAGTGTTGTTCCTTTTCAATTATACAGTGCTGATTGGCTTTGCTAGTATGTCGGGATCCCAGAGGGCCTTTCTGGGCAAACAAAACACTGTTACATTAAACCCTGACTGTGGCTCTTTTATAGGGGTAGCTCTGACAAGGAAAAACAATGACTCAGGAAATCAGTGAAAGGAACATTTGTGGCCCTGCATATGGCTGTAATGCAGTATGTAACTACAGACAGTAATTACTGTTTATAGGCTGTCTGTATGAATCTTTCATTCAGACATAGAAAAATCACATATCTGGGAGCTGGAATTCCATACAATGTCACATTAAGATGAAAGGCTTTCCTAAGTGATAGGCTAATTTTCTAGAGACAAGATGAAGACATATTAATCTATGGTGCACCATGAAAAGGCATTTGAAGAACTAACAGTGAGGATGATGGACTCTTGTTTTTGTTTGTAATTTAAAATTTTTTTTATGTCTCCCTCAAGGGTGAGACATGACTGCACACCTGAACTGTTTCAGCCTAATTGCAGGTTCCGACAGTCAACCGAGTCCTCATATCTTATTTTGTTTCATTAGGAATAATTGCATTGAGCCAACATGTACCATCACTTGTAATGTTTATTTATCTGGAGGGTGGTATTTTACAACAAGTAAAAAATAAATAAATAAATATGAATAAATATGATGTGAGTCGTGATGATCAGCACCATCTGCTGTTATACAAGTTGTGTGATCCATATAACGCCCCACTGGAAAGCAACAGAGAAGCACTTAACCAACAGTGACATCTAGAGGTTTAAAATCAGACAGTGTATCTAATTAGGCCACAAGTATGCACTGTGCCATTTGTACGAAATGATCTGCTAATTGTGCTGCATACAATCTCTACTCACTGTGTCACTGTGTGGGAAAAACATGCATGTAAACCAAACTGAAAACTACAACTCTGCAACATGGGCGATCCAGTTTAATTTATTTGGCTTCTGGCGGTGGCCATCCAGTTAGTCATGCAACACTGTAATTTGGTGATCAGTGGGAGCTCTAGGGCAAGAAATAACAACGTAGATGGCTTCATGAGGCATGGCAGAACAAATGACAACCATTTACCATCAAATTGCATTGCTCTGCAAGGTCAACAGCACAGTGTGGGGAACCTAGAAAGTAAAATTTCTAAAGCTACTATGCAATTTCAGGAAACCAGTGCTGCAGAGAGCACAAACATGAATGTAATTTGTTGTAATCTATACAATAGTGACTTGTTCTTGTCAGTAATAAATGCAGGTAAAATATTCCCTTATGAATGAATGAGTCTGAGATGAATAGAATAAACCTAGGACATATTCTTTTGAAATGATAAATGGACTTGTACTTATATAGCACTTTTCTACTCTTAACTGAACACTCAAAGCACTTCTTACTGAAGCCACAATCACCCATTCACATAGTGAATTCTATGCCTTAAGTGCTTTCTAACAATCACACAGATACACGAGAGGGAATTTGGGCTTCAAAATACACCCAAGGACACTTCAGCATGCAGACTAGGGGAGCTGGGGATTGAACCACCAACCTTCTGACCGGGAGACAGCTCGTTCTCTCTCCAGAGACACAGCCACCCAAACAAATGGGAACAAACACCATCATGCGATGAAATTATTTTGTAATGACCAGCAAGGTTAGCTAATTGCTTCATGTGAAATCAGACTGGATAAATTTACAATATATTGCAAGGCTCACACACTTCACAAGGTAGTGATGGATTCTGGCATAAAAACACAAAAAATATATATTTTATAATATATTTGCCATGCACCAGGAGATAGCTGAACAAATGGTTGTAACATCTTTAAGTATAAAGCCTCTTATTCTATAAATTTGACATGTTTATCCACTTTTCCCTTTTTGCCAGGTACTCAACATGTTATCATCCATTTTGTGAAGGTTTAGGCTGCAAGAGTGAGATTGGTAAATTGTGCTTCTGGTCAGTGGTCCCAGCAGGCAGAGTGGTTCATTTAAGAGGCATGCAGTGCCCCTAGCAACCCATTAGGATTAGAAGCGAAGAAGGCCCAGTACTGGAATATCCTGTTTTTTTTTAAGACACACACACTGGCTACAGCAGCCCCCATACATTTCTCTCCCACTCACAGGTTCCTCTTTTATCTCCCACCACTAACAAAACACTGTCTGCCGTGCTGCCATTCTCACTCCCCTTCCTATATAAGTTTTTACTGCTTTGGGGAAGCAAGGGAGAGGGCTTCGGTGTGAAATGGATGAGCAATCACAGGTCCTTCCTTGAAGGTTATTACCCACACTACTTGGCTTTTCTTCACGGCCACCATGAAGCCGATGGAGGAAAATGACAATGGTCAGGTTTGTTGAGTCAGAGCATTAAGCCACAAGCAGGAGAAATAGGTTTGACACTACAGGCTCTCCAAATCACCACACTGAGCCACCTAAATGCCACGGCAATAAGCAAAGAGACAGGCTGCATTTTTCATCACAGAAGGGGAGCTCGTTTCAGAGCGAAGGAGATTGGCGCGTCTTGTTTGGTACTTTTCTTAGAGCGGCGGATGCGAAGTGTTGTCAAGGAACAGCTTCACAGCGGTAGGACAAAGCTTTCATTAAGGCTTAAATTGAGGGACATCACTAGAACCCAACATATCTGGGGAGCTTTTTAGTTCAGGTAAAGCAATGCTGAAAACAAATGAACCAGCTGAAAACTCATTACACAGCCAAAAACACACAGCACCACATGGCAGCAAAAACAAAAAAATAAAATTAAAAAAGAACCTCTGGTTTATTATCCCTTTTCTGACACACACATCTGGTTGATTAAACCCCCCCCCCCCATCTATTTCCAGCCAAGCTTTTTTACAAAGGAAACACTTTTACCACGCCTTATTCTCTTAGTTAGGTTTGTGAAACAGGGCACCCTAACTGTCTTAGAGGCATGGTTTAGACACATCTACATGTAGCAGAGGTGTTTAAAAACTCTCACCACTGTTATTGTTAGTTAACTTCCACAAAGTCAGTGTGCATTGTATCACATATTGTATTCCATAGTTGGGGCCTGGTAGCAAAACTGGGTGTTTATTGCTCAAACATATTTCTCTTGTTCTACCACTGGAAGCATATGGTTAGCAATTTTGAAATTTGGCACACAGATTGGAGACCGTCCCCTTGAGCACAGTGGTGTCACATTAGAGGTGTGTTTATGCATGTGAGCATTACCCCACTTTTGAAAATAAGTTCTGTGGTTCAGAATTGGATTTCTTTGACTAAACTGAGCTCAAAGTGCCCTAATGCCATTTTCTGCCATATGGAATATAGCCACATGAGATTTTATGAAAGTGTACAAATCTTTCACAGGTAACATCTTTTTCTAGTCTTTAGGGGGGGAAAATCATACCAAGTCTTAACAAAGTCACCCAGTGTTTTTTATATTTTTGGACAATCAAGCTGCTAAACAGAAAGTGAGGCCATGTTTCAGCAACTGTTTCAGGAACAGGAACAGTTTTTAATAAGAGTAGAGCATCAAGTCAGTAAAACTTCTGGGATATTGATCTGGTCAGTTAAGTAGCAGAGGGGGTTGTTATTCAGTTTTGCTTTGCTCGAATTGACTCGGTTTTTAGGGTTTTCCATTAGATGCCAGTTTGCAGTTCCAGGTACTTTTTTAGTACCTACTCAGCTGTCCAAGACTTTGCACACCCCAAGTGTGCCAAGTCCATCCAAAAAATGTGATGTCAACAGAATGCATGCCACTGTTTGGCCAGGCAGTGATGTCATTAGTTGAGTGATGAGTGTGATTCCTTCACAGGAATCAAACCTGCCATTTCTGAAGCCCAGCAGCAAGGGAAATGGCTACGCACTAACCAACATAAATGTTTTTGTGCTTGGTGGCTGATGACAGAATTGAGAGGAAACTAGACAGAGTGACCGTTTGTGTTTGTGTTGCATACAAATTATGTCACTGGACTTTTGGGCTGCCTTGCTGAGTCAGCACTGAATTGAGCTGGAAAATGAAAAAAAACCAAGCAGGGTAGAGTGGAGCTGAGTAGGTACTACTGTAAAAGAGGCAAATGAGACAACCCCCAAACAGGAATGGTTTTACAGGTGGAGACAACTGACAGCTTTTCCTCCTCATGTTTTCTGGCTGTTTTTTCACTAGTTTTGCATTTGGCTCGGGTCAGTGCCGCTACTGGTAGCATAGGTGATACCTGGACCCTACACAGGTTGCACAGGTAATCCAACTCATGCAGGATGGCTCATCAATATGTGCCATTGCCAGATGTTTTGTTGTGCCCCCCAGCGCAGAATCAGGAGCATGGAGGAGATTCCATGAGACAGGCAGTTACTCTAGGAGAGCTGGACAGGGCCAAAGAAAGTCCCTAACCCATCAGCAGGACTGGTACCTGCTCCTTTGTGCAATGAGGAACAGGATGAGCATAGCCAGAGTCCCACAAAATGACCTCCAGCAGGGCACTGGTGTGAATGTCTCTGACTAAACAATCAGAAACAGACTTCATGAGGGTGACCTAGTGGGCCCTGTGCTCAGTGCCAGGCACAATGGAACCCATTTGGCATTTACCATAGAATACCAGAATTGACAGGTCCATCACTGGTGCCTTATGCTTTTCACAGATGAGGACATGTGACAGATGTGAAGGGGTCTAGAGAAGCCATGGAGAACATTATGCTCTCTGTAACATTGTTCAGCATGAGCGGTTTAGTAGTGGGTTAGTGATGGTCTGAGAAGGTATATCCATGGAGGGATGCACGGACCTCTACAGAGGGGACCCATTTTTAGACCCTGTGCTCGTGCAGTGAGTCCTGGGTTCCTCCTGATTTACAACAATGCCCAGCCTCGTGTGGTAAGAGTATGTAGGCAGTTCCTGGAGGATGAAGGAATTAATACCACTGACTGGCCCCTAGGCTCACCTAACTTAAATTCAATAGAACACTTCTGGGACATTATGTTTTGGTCCATCCAGCACCACCAGGTTGCACCTAAGACTGTCCAGGAGCTCAGTGATGCCCTGGTCCAGATCTGGGAGGAGACCCCCGAGGACACTGTCCATTGACTCATTAGAAGCATGCCCTGACATTGTCAGGCATGCGTACAAGCATTTGGGGGCCATATGAACTACTAGTCCCAACTTGAGTTTCTGCAACAAAATTTCAGCAAAGTGGACTTGCTTGCCACATCATTTTTTCACTTTGATTTTCAGGGTGTTTTTGAATTCAGCCTTCTGTAGGTTGATGACTTTTATTTCCATCAAACAATGTAGCATCCTTTCATTCCTAACACATTAGCCAGTCAGTATCAGTGTAGTTATCCAGCACAATTTTTTCCCCCATTGAGATCTGATGTGTTTTCAAAGAGTTCCTTAAATTTTTGGGGCAGTGTATATTGATGCCAAACTCAGTGTAATGACTTAGCACCCCTTACTTGGTGCATTATTTGACTGCTGGTGTTCTGCACTTTTAATATGATCACATCAAGTTGCCATGGCTGCTTGCCCCCTTCATTACCTCTTGGAGCTACATTCTGGCTGTTGTTATTCTCCACAAACATGACACAACTCTGGCTTGACAAAATATCAAATCCATTTTTTTGTCTTCCCATCTCATGAATCACTAACTTCTAGAATCAAAGTGATGAAGCATAATCCTGAGATGATGAATGTCACCTTCCATTAGATGAAACAGTTTAAATTGCATTGAGGAAAACTGGAGTTTGCAATGATTCTACCTAGCAGGCACACACTCGTTTTCACCCAGAGAAACCCTCATCAATATAAGAGCACATTTGAAATCTGTGCACCACCTCTATGTTGAATAATTGATGAAGGGGTGAAGCTGTAAACACAGATTTACTGAAGAAACAACACACTATAAAAGTTTCCTGGTATGTCAAAAAAAAATATGGTGATGAAATTATTTGCTTGAGAGCTGCATGCTGTTGAATTTTGGTGCTCCCTCTGACTGTATTTCTCTTGTCTTGTTGTCATACCATTGTTCCAAAAGCTGTTGTGCTGCTGTTTTGTGTTAACTCCAGAGATGAGCCTTTTTGGAAAATGAGATTCATGGTAATGATTTCACTCCTCTGGTGGATTAACAAACTATACAAAGTGCATCACAATATAGCTCAGATATACAAGCATTATTCAGAATTCCATGTCATGAATGAATTAAATTAGGTATTAAAAAGCACAGACACAGACAAATTCAATTTAATACTTTTCAACAAGGAATACTGACTAAAGTCAGAGTTAATATATCCTTTGTGCAGCATACAGTCATTACTCAGCATTCTGAAATAATAAAAAAAATGCAAAACACAAGGTTTTGGAATATAAACTCACAAGGACAAGGGAATATTATTGCCACTCTTTTCTTCTAAATCCATCTCTACACTTTTCGGCCACTTGGCACTGTGTTATTAAGCCCCAATGGCTCCCTCTGATCTGGAAACTTATTACGAGGCATCATGTTTTCATTATCATGAAGATGACATCTTGATCACTCTATGATTTATTCATTCAGTTCGCTCAAGAACTCTGGAGGAATGGGTGGAAACCCACATATATATATACACACAGGCAATACATGGCGGGGGTGAGTGAGGATGTTGTAGGAGAGAGATACATTCATTTTGGGGACAGAAGCCATTATAGCTGATCTGTCAGGCCTTCAGTTCACTCTTGATTTTTTTTCATCTACCAGTTTATTTGCAAAAAACATAAAATTTTCTGTGAGACAATAACCCTGGTAATCAATTTTATGGTTTAATAACATATATTTTTGCATGTTCCTTATATATCATTTAATACAC
This sequence comes from Archocentrus centrarchus, assembly GCF_007364275.1. Lineage (NCBI taxonomy): Eukaryota > Metazoa > Chordata > Actinopteri > Cichliformes > Cichlidae > Archocentrus > Archocentrus centrarchus. The sequence continues at coordinate 9,528,914 of NC_044355.1, read as the reverse complement.
TCAGTTCTATTTGATGAAATGTTTAGTACAATATCTGTATCTAAATCAGCTTGGCTCAAAGACTTGAAAGAAGTTGCATCACTATTTCATTTAAATTAAATTTAGCCAAAAACAAAATAACAAACAAATGCATTTGAAAATCTTGAGTTATTTCTTTGACATCAATAATAAAAATAAGGATCACATGCAGATTTTACATTCATAGAAAAGAGTTCACTGGCGGGAGCTGAAAAGCCAAACCCAACAACGCTCCAGTGAACAGCAGCATACTGGTGTTACTGGGTATCCTCCAGGTATGAATGTATAAAATGGAATGGTAATGGAAAAATGCCCTCAGTATAAATTAAAAATGATCATTCAGTGTAATTTTAATTTTCTACTTTTCAAGGATAATCAATCACTTTATATTGCACACCGGCAACAGTACAACAGTTGGTGCTCGTAAATGAGAAAATACAGACCTAATAATCAGTGGTTGTAATTCTCTGGCTGCCTTTGCATTACAAACCAAAACCCCCCAAATAAAACTTGAAGGATCAATAATTTACATCACATAATACATAATAACTAAGGACATCTGTTAGAAATGTTATTCCACTGGTTATGTATAGGTACCTTTTGTTTAAATATGCAAACACTGGCAACAAGACAGGAAAAAAATTAGAATTAGCATATTTGTTGCCAGAATTGCATGATTAAATGCTATGCCTTTGAAAACTCAGCTGCGGATGTATAGAGCTGTGAACTTTTGATCCATTGAAATCATCGCAGCTTAAGGACTCTTGTTTTGAGTTGCACAGAGTTGTAAAGAGTAAAGTTTGTCAATTTGTCTATTGCTTAAAGAAGGACACTTAATGTTTGGCATTCACTTGTTTTTTCTAGATGTTTTCTTTCAAACTAACAGCTTTATTTTACTTGCTACATATAAATGGACCCTTAAAACAACATTCACTGGGGAATGAGTCACTGAAGGTCATGGCAAACACTTAAGATGAGCAGAGGCAACACTTATTTCTTGAATCACAATGCCATCCAGTGGTAGATCTGTGTTCTGTCTCATTTCTGACTGTACAATCCCAAAGCTTTTTTTTTTTTTTTTTTTTTTTTTTTTAGCTCTGTGCAGTGTCAGGATTTCCATCAAACATAAATTTTAAATATTTCTGAATCAAACTGCACAAAAAATCTGCGTGGGGTGGACTGTTTTTTTTTTAAAGTAAGGGCATCACAAAAGAGGCTTTCCACTGTTTGAAGGTCAGATTAGTCATCGTGTGGTGTGTTACCTGTATGAATGCAGCTGCATACCCTTTATGAGTCTAACGGAGGTTGACAATCTGAAAGGGTTGCGTTCTTAACAGAAAATAACCTTGAAGAGGTGATCAGGGTTATCACAGTTTGAACTTGGCTGGCAAAAACTTACAAGAATGATTTCTTGCAAACTGAGGTGTAGAATTTAAAAGACACTGGCATTTACAGTGCAAAGATGGTATTGCATTTTATCATGGGAAATGGGGACTCAAGTATCTTTGAAATTTGAACCACATTAGAAATTAAATGTCAGGCAGTCCAAGTGTCTGCTGCTTAGATTTTTACCTGTTTGAATTATTAAAATATTCTGTCTGTGTACTGCATAAACTTGTGCATTTAAGTTAAGCGCATAGACAGACACCGATTTATGAGATGATACAATGTGTCTAATTGTTAAAGGGCACATATTGTGCTTTTCCTTTTTTCCCCCCCTGTCATTTAGTATAGGCTGTTGGATACTGGTGGGCACGCATTATAAACATAACCAAATTTTTACATGATGAAGTCAGTACACATATGTCCAAACAATCAATACGATTTAAAAGCCCATGCTTAAAGCTGATTTAAACTCTCAATTTCAGATTGTTGTTGTTTTAAAGGATGTCATAGAGGCACGATATCATTAATAATCAACATGGTCATTAGATGGCTCTGACAGTGAGCACAGAAGCTCCATTCACTAGCTCTGTTTGTAAGGGGCAGCCAATCAGAAAAAAGCTGGCTTAAAGTGAGGGGAGCTAAAACTCATTTCAGATAGTGACTGAGCAGCTGCACCAAAGTCCAGTATAAGATGAGTAAGCATTTTTAACTGTGGATGATTAAAAGCTACTTTGAGTCCAAAAATAACAAATAGAGGCACCCTTTAAATATGGAAAAAGTACATTCTCTACTATTTAATGATAGAACTGGGACTTTTAGAGGGAATTCATTTTTCAAACAATTTTTCCATTTTTAATTTTTTAAAACCCAAAAAGAAAGAAAGAAAGAGAATATTACAATGAAAGGACTGTGCTGCAGTTTCTTTGAAACAGTGGATGTTTTGCTAATTTTATTATTGATTATTTTAATCTTTTAAAAGCTATATTTTCTCACCCTCGATTTTGTGTTTATGACTACAAATCATTTACCAAACCCTTAAAAGAATCATAATTCCCCCTTTAAACAGTCCTAAAATTTTGACCCTTGTGATTAATGGGTTGGAAAATCATTAGAATGTAAACAGAGGCAGTTGGATCACAGTCCTCAGGGTTTTGGCAGTTTGAAAAATATGGCTAATTAACCCACTGAACTGACCCGTGGCCCACTTAATTCCATGGCTCAAAAAGGAGGGCACCAATCACAGCACAACTACCCCCTTCACTGCCTGCTTGGTCATAACAAAGTCACAGACAAAATTATGAAAGGAAGCAAACACAGAACAAGCACAACAATTTGCATCTCTTGTGCAGATATAGTTGGGTTCTATTTTGCTTTGTACACTGAATTGTGTAGCGATTATTTATAACAAATTAACAAGTTATTGGCACAGGAAAGAAGCCCAGATTTTATTTATTTATTTTATTTGCTTCTTTAATAGAAAATAATGCAGAAAATCCTTAAAAAATACAAAGCAGCATCTATAAACATCACAAAATGCAGGCATCCTTACGAACGTATATTGTGTCATCAAACCTTGCTCAAACCCCCAAAGCTGGCAACAATGTTTCAGATTCAGTGTAATTATGTAAATTATGACATAAATCCAATGTGGTATTTGAACAAGCAGAAAAAGAACATCCATACATACAGTGTTATAATGATTTTTCTAACATTAAAGCTTTGTAAAGGGGAACAAAAATCCAGTTTCACTGTCAAACTAAGAGCAAAGACTGTTACTGGAGTTATAGCACATGAAGACTGAGAATAACTGATATCTGCACTCCAAGTTGCAGCTAGAAGGTCATCTCAGCTCTTGGGAGAAGAGGTGAAACTGGCTAAAGTGATGACCATGATGTTGCAGGGTTGGAGGTTGATAGGCTTTATAAGGCAACCTGCGCGCCCTAGATTTACCTGGCAGAGGCTCCCATGGTAGGCTGGTACAGCAGCAGAAGTGAATCCAATATTATCTTCAACAGGTAACCTGCAAAAGGAGTGTAAGAGGAGAAAAAAAAAAACACCTTATGACTTGCTAAAAACCTGAAACATTAAAATGGCAGCTTAATACTGTGTATTTACTATCAGTCAGAAAACAGATCAATGCAGCTGACAGCCTGTATGCAAGATGATATTTTAAACTCTTCATTAGAAAACAATTCACAGAAAGAAAACAGGCCATTTATAATAAGCATTTTGAAATAGTAGTTCTAGTTCTGTATTCATTTGTACGATTCTAATGCTGTGTTCAAAAATGATGTAACAAAGCACACCTTAATACTGGAATTGACCCATTTTCAAACCTTTTCACACATAAACTATAAAAAACAAACAAACCCAAGGCTCGTCAATTCATTTTGTCTAAAAAGAAAGAATGGCTTGATAACACTGCATTTCAGTTCATTTATTATAGACTCATTTGTTGGTAATAATGTGGCCAAACCTCAATTTCTTAGTAAAAGTATATAACCCTGTTCCCCAAGAAAGATGTGAAAATGTAGAAACTATTTGTTTTACTCATCATCCAAACATTTCTAAGCAGGGATTTAATATTTAACTTGAACGAACATATCACATAAAAAAATTATGTTGTATAGAATTTTAATATGTCACACAAATGTAATAGCTATCATATTCCTCTTGCTACAGTTATGTATAACACATTAAATAGATTCTACAATGATTACAGTAAAAAAAAAAAAAGTATGCTGCTTGCAGGGTGAGATAGGAATTAATGTAATTTTCTTGATTACCAGTTGGGGGCAGAACAAACCTGCAAAAACCTGAAAAGTGGTACAGAGGAATGCATGATTAAACAAAAGCATGGGTTAAAGGCAGCAATTGTGTGTGTGTGTGTTTAAAAAAAATTATATCCTGAAGATGGGAATAAGATGATGAGTTTCAAAAATAATTTATGCATTTGTGTGTACCCTGTATTTTGCAGTATACCAAATTATACCTGGTGAGAACACATGGTTAATAATTAGAATGCTGCTGAAGAAAAATGGCTTTTTCTTGAAAACATAAAAGAGAATAGAGTTTAGTAAATAAACAGTGTAGAATCAAAAAGGTGACTATTGAACCATACAGTGCAAGTTTCTTATTGATGCTGCTCGCCTTATGACGCAGATGATTAATTCTTGATGAAGACAGCAACTTACAAACTGCTGCAGAGCATTATTTGTATGTATATCAGCTTTTCAGTATGAATAGGGTAATGTATATGTCAAGCAACTGACCCTTTTTAAATCTTTTGTGATCAACAGTGACCAATAAGCCACATTTCTTTCAATTGTTGAATGGGTCTTGGACTTCGGATGACAGTGCTGACTATCACACACTACTGCGTGGTCTCCATTGGTTAACATATTCATGGGCTAAAAAGTGGGGCCCCCTCACCTGTGAAATCATGGCTACAAACAGACTTTTTATTGCCCTCCTGCCTCTTCAATCACTTTGAAGAAAAAAACACCTGTGGAGAGGCTGAAAGGGTGACTGATTCATTCACTCATGTATGTGTGTGTGTGTGTGTGAGGGGGGGGGGGGGGGGGGGTCACCCAAATAATGTTGCGTGATTGACTATGACCCTGCTCTACAAGGAGTGAAGTGTTCAGCATTACAGCATACATGCAGATGGACAGCTCTGAGCTGCACACATACATGTGTTAAAAGTAAATATATGTATGTATGTATGTATGTATGCCCATATTTTTTTATTCCATCTGCGTTTCTATCCCTTGCTTGTAGAAGCTTCTCCTCTCTCTCTTGCTAAGGGTCTGAGAAAACGAGTTAGAGAAGGCTGTCAAATTAGAATTAGGGCTGCCCTACTTATTTGCTGAAAAAAAGTCCCATGTGCCTTGCTTCTGGATGGAGAGGCACACTTTGACATGTCTCTTTACCTCTGTAGTATCTTTACTATGGAAAGCCATATAAGGAAAATGTCAGCTGAAATGTTTGACTCAGTGATCAGTACTCTCAGCTGGGCTTGCGGATTTGATAAAACAAAAAAAACAAAACAAAACAAGCTACCATATACGTGTGCAGAATAAAGTTAATCGCTAATCTAACTGATATGAGCAATATCAAGTTTTTTAAAGTCTATATTTGTTTAGTTTATTAAAGTTAGTCAAGTAGCTGAGTAACTTCACCCTTTGAAACCTCCATCAAAACTTTAACCAGAAGCAAGCTGCATGCTGACTTCAGCATTGACTATTTCAGTTAAGGGATTTATGCCATTCTCACTGTTCTCTGCTTGACTTCCTGGATCTGATGACCACTAAATGACTCCACTGCAGCATATCAGGCTTTTCCAGTACACCAGGTGGACCCAGATTTCCCAGATTTTTCTGTCACAGTGTAAGGTGTATTGAGCTGTATGAGTTTACTTTTTCTTTTAATTACCATTGCCCTATTTTCATAAACAGTTGTATAACAGAAGCTGTGGGGAGAAAACATGAGAGATAAAATCAAAAACAAACACCAAAGCTGATAACTGACCTAGAAATTCAGATTTGGAACAACAAGAGACCAGATACCCCATTCATTACAATATGAAGTCAGGAGCTAGTTATACCACCATTAGCTGTACTATAGCTACACTGGTTAATCCTTTCCACAGCATTTTGGATAAATTGCTGGAAGGCAGCTTACTCTGCGCATTTTAATTTCTCCCCATCCAAAGCTTGACAGCAGCAGTTCCCAAAACACAGCTTTACACAATCCACCACACTTTAAATAAGACTTTACTATTTCAACATTTTTCACTAAAACACTGAGTGAAGTACATACATAATACATAATTTCAGGTATGTTCAAAACATGTTCTACACAATAAAACCTAAAAAATATATATATTTAAAAAAGAAACAGCATTGTTGTCATGAACTTGCCCTTTGATTTTACTGTGTGGGAGTCAGAGTGGTTTTCTGGCTCATTATCACCCCCTGCAGACAAAAGCAATGAGCATCACATCACTTACCTACTTGGATCTTCTATGTAGGATTTATTTTATTATTATTTGTTTGTCACACTGAATTAAAGGAAAGAAAATAATGAACTTATTATCAATAATAAGTTCACTATCAAAACCCAACTCCAAATTAATAATAAAGCTTACCTTCCACATCTTAATGGATGAGTAAGTACGTAACTTGCACTGGATAAGATGATTATACATGATGTTTCTCTGTTGATTTTCAAACTCAACAACATTGCAAAATAATTTTTCAAATTGGGAAATAAAATTCATCCAGTTTTGGTAAATGCTTGCTTTTCCTTGACAGTGAGAATCTGCAAATGCAATGTGATGGAAATAAAAAATACTGCAGAAAGTGATGGCATTTCAGAGCGAAATTAAAAAAAAACAAACTTGCTCTAATATGCTAGAATTAAACAAAAGTATGTATTGTACTTTCAGAAAAAAAATCCAAAGTGAGTGCTGTATTTACTGTATGTTTATAGTACAATATGCCAGTATTTGGGATTTCCAGGAGATGTATGAGATCACAATTTTGGAAAAGAAGGAAACAGAGAAACATGAAAGTCAAATATACAAATAATAAATCTTGAGATTGTGGTGTTTACGCGGTAAATTTTAAGGAAAAAAAAAGTTAGATTTTGTTCCTTGCCACTAAGCCCAGCTGGGGTTCATCTTTAGTTTTTGCTTATTTTTTTCACACTGCTATCTTATCGCCAACCTCTTTGACTGTCCTGCTGGATTTCCTGACCAAGCACACACAGAACTTTGTGATATGGCAGTTTGGCTAGAGAAATGGGAAAATATCCAAAGCTTAAGGTAGATAAAGTGAGAGCAAAAGCAAGGAGAAGGAGAAATGGATGGCGGCTAGGAAAGGAAATGAAAGAGAAGATAAGAATGAAGAAACAGAAAAAGCAAAGAAAGAGAGGAGTTGCACAGGGAGACAGAGGAGAGAAAAAATACCATGGGGGGCATGCTATGCTATGCTTTGAATGGCAGCAGCCACATAAGCGATGACCATCCATGTGTTAAAATAATCTCACTCGTTTTGACCTCATGGCACTAGGTTGGCACTGATGGCCAATTTCATGTGGCTGAAAAATAGAAATGGTACTGTAAATGGTGGAAGATCACCAGTGCCTGGAGTCCCACCCATTTAGAATCAGTAAGGTTATGTTCTCCATAAAAAAAAAAGTTTTGAAATTGGTTGTAACCCCCCCCCCTCTTTATTTTTTACAATTCAGACATCTCTAGATAATTCGTATTTTAAAGCTTCCAAATTTAATCCAGTTAATTTAATGTTCATAAACGCATTTTCACCTATTCGGTAGTTGCAGTTTTTTTTAAAGCTTCACTAGTCCCTTAAGGCTGCTGAAAACCCCAATATCACCTGGTTTTCAGTCGCACCTTTGTTATGGAAGTTACTTAATGAGAATGTGTTTGCCACAAGGGGCGGGCAAAAGAAAAAGCTGAGTTGATATTTTTAAGACAGGGTAACATTGATGAGTCTCTAATGCATTCCAAGGGGACTGTTGACTTGGCTCTTTTTAGCTTGAGGATACACATCCTTACCTTGAAAGTATTGCTGTTGTCCTCAGAAAATGAGGCGAGTGTGGACAAATCAAAGGGTGGGAATACAACGTCCCTTTAGGCAGTCAGTTTTTTTTTTTGAAGACTCAACACAACACTCAGTGATCAAAAATGTCGTAATTAAAGAGTCACCTCTGCAGCAGCTGACACAACAGTATGACACAGGGTTGATTTTGTGTCCTTTTCTTGGCATCACTGCAGTTTGAGCTTTAGTGGACATCCATGTGTGGGTGTATTTGTTTTAAATTTAGTGACCAAGGTTTAGAAACCCTGATGAGAAGACAGTGACTCTAACAAAAATGTTGAGCTCATTGTCCCATTGCACCCACCAGTGCTTTTACTTTGCCTCACCCTTATTTAACTCAGTTTCTCTGTCTTTGATTCTCCTGCTCCACAATCATTTTTCATTACTTTTATTTTTTTCTGTGTCAATACTACACTGCCCTCTTCTCTGCCTCCTTCCCTCCCATCTCTGGCTGTAAATGAATGAACCGTGTGTTCATTAAACATGACACTTGGAAATAGAATAGCCTGCCACTGATTGAATGGAGTGGAGTATTATAATGAGGTGAAGGAAAAAAATAAACAGAAGAAAGTAATTTTTCATTTTGAAAGGAGGAACACATAAATGGCGATCATTATTGGTTCACACCATCTCTGCTTAGCTTTGTCGTAAACAAAGTGCCACAACTTAAGTATGCTGTTTATGTAGGCATATATGTATAGCCAACAACACCATCAGTGCGGAAAAAATTGCATGGCAGACAATACTCAGGCAAAAAACGCATTTTTGTGCAATCCCATCTCTGGTAATTCACTCAAACTCAGTGCAAACCTATTTACGTACAGCATTATCAGAAAGCCATAAATAAAGTGAATGAGTAATTTCAGATATACAATAGAGAAAACACTATAGACCACTGATGGCAGCAGATACAGCAAATGGAGAAGCCATTTGTTATTTACATAAATATTTTTAGCATGTATGTAATGTAATCAGTCCTGTGTTACTGCAAAGGCAGGAATGTGCATCCACAGCAATCCATGGTCTATTTCACTCCGTGTGTGTGACTCTATTGATTTTCTGGACAGAAAATTGGATGGAAACATTATTTGTCATGTTAAGCAAGATGAGAAATTGACAACAGTGTTCAGACTTTGTACATTCAAATAGAAGATGCTGACGTGGGAATCTAAAGGTGAAACTCATAAAATGTGGTTTGCAATGTAAGACAATAAGACTGAAGGATTGTCCATTTTTTAGGCTTAAAACAAAAAGAGGGTAAAACCTACAAAGAGCCCATCTGCAGAATGAAATGCTGTGGTGTTGAAAGGGGAAATGTTGAGTCCCCAAGGATGAGGAAGGGGGGGAAGGAAAAGAACTTGAACTACTGGCGTCAAATGGTGCATGCCATTAAAGCAGCATGCACAAGTGATCATGCATTCACTGCTGACATGGTTAAACCATGAGCACACTGTAAGCCTTGAAGTGTATTTGACTCTAAAAAGCCAGAGGGCAGCTTCTTGATCATGCAGATTTTCTACATGACAAATACCTTTACTACAGTAAATGGGCTGTATTTGCTCTGTATCTCAAGTGGCTCCCAACCAATTTTATTTGAGTTAGAGAAGATCCATCCCAGTGTATATACAGGGTGGGATGTTTATGTATATTTTTCCACAAAAATAACTTAGGGACCAGAGTGGTCCTATACATTCTTGAGCCCTTTGGAATATTCATTAAATCTATCTGTAAATGTAACATTTATAAAATCATTATAAACTTCGACTAAACAAGTTCAGAACTCAAACATATAACCACAGCGTTTACAGGACTATTAAAATATATATTTTTAATGAAATTCACATGCAATATTCTCACATTATTGCTACATTTGATTGGATCATATATGTATTCCTCTTCAGACACATGTGATTCAATTAGATGATGTAATACAAATGGTTTAACATGTCAGAATTAAATCCCCTTCATGCAGAGTGGGGCTTTTCCTCTCTATCAGCTCATCACAAGGGCTGCACAATCAGTTGGAAAGCCAACAAACTATGCAAATAACATTTCTTCAGACCCCTTCATATCAAGATTTTCTAACTGCAGGATGTGCGACAGCAGCCCCAGCACATAACTGCAATTTAACAAGCTGAAATAAGAAGCTGCAGAGCTCACCTTTATAGGGAATTCCGACGTGTATGATCAAGTGCGTGCCAAGATCAAGACTCCTGTAAATCTGACTCCCTGAATGCTTTTAATTTCTCTTTTATTTATTTAGTTGTAGTTTTCATTCAGAAACATGAGTACTGTTTCTGTGAGATGATGAAAACTGTAACGGAATGAGATCTGGATCATCCCTCTAATGCAGAATCATCTCTTGTTGATGATGAATCATCTCCCATTGTTCACGAACATCTTCAACTCCTCACTGGAGGCTTGCCACGTGCCTGTCTGCTTTAAAACCGCTACCATTGTTCCTGTCCCCAAGAAGCCAAGGATCACTGGACTAAATGACTACAGACCTGTGGCACTGACTTCTGTGGTCATGAAGTCATTTGAGCGTCTGGTGCTGTCCCACCTCAAGTCCCTCACAGCCCCCCTTCTGGACCCCCTGCAGTTTGCCTACAGAGCCAACAGGTCTGTGGACGACGCCATCAACCTGACTCTGCACTTCATCCTACAGCATCTGGACTCCCAGGGAACCTACGCCAGGATCCTGTTTGTGGACTTCAGCTCTGCCTTCAACACCATCATCCCTGATCTCCTCCAAGACAAGCTGTCCCAGATGAACGTGCCAGATCCCATCTGCAGGTGGATCATTGACTTCCTGATGAACAGGAAGCAGCATGTGAGGCTGGGGAAGAATGTCTCGGACTCCCGGACCATCAGCACCGGCACTCCTCAGGGCTGTGTCCTCTCTCCTCTGCTCTTCTCCCTGTATACCAACTGCTGCACCTCTGACCACCAGTCTGTCAAGCTTATTAAGTTTGCAGACGACATGACTCTCATCGGACTCATCTCAGACGGGGACGAGTCGGCCTACAGGATGGAGGTCAAACGTCTGGCGTCCTGGTGCAGCCACAATAACCTGGTACTGAACGCCCAGAAGACAGTGGAGATTATAGTGGACTTTAGGAAGCACACAGCCCCTCTACCCTCCATCATCCTGACTGACACCCCCATCACCACAGTGGACTCTTTTCGCTTCCTGGGAACTACCATCACCCAGGACCTCAAGTGGGAGCCCACCATCACCTCTGTTGTCAAAAAGGCCCAGCAGAGGATGTACTTCCTGCGGCAGTTGAAGAAATTCAACTTGCCAGCAAGGACCATGGTGCAGTTCTATACTGCCATCATTGAGTCCATCCTCACCTCCTCCATCACTGTGTGGTACGCTGGAGCCACCACTAGGGACAAACAGAGACTACAGCGCGTTGTGCACTCTGCTGAGAAGGTGATTGGCTGTAACCTCCCATCTCTCCAGGACCTGTACACCTCCAGGACACTGGGGCGTGCAGGTCGGATCACAGCCGACCACTCTCACCCTGGGCACAGACTTTTTGACCCTCTCCCCTCAGGCAGGAGGCTACGGTCCATACGGACCAGAACCTCCCGCCATAAGAACAGTTTCTTCCCCTCTGCTGTTGGACTCATGAACAATTACCCTAAGACTGTTACCACCACCCTCCACAAACGCTGATGACCCTATGTCTATGCACCTGTCTGACTGCACTGATGTACATATTAGTGGAATATAGTCTACATTCTTTTATCTTTTAATTAGTCTCTGCACTGTATATTTTGTAATTTTGTAATATTGTGCTATAGTTATAGCTCTAATATCTCTGTATATTTGCAATTTGTATACTTGTATATTGTCTTATAGTTTTTATACTTATTTGTTTTTTTTCTGTAAGCACGAAGTACCGCAGCAATTTCCTAATGCTGTGAACCTGTTCACCCATATGGCAATAAAAACCTTCTGATTCTGATTCTGATTCTGATTCTACTGTTGCAGGATTGTTGTTTGTGGTGTAGACTGTTACAAGGGCCAAAAAACAGTGCTGCTATTTTTTTTTTTAATCGCCACTGAAAATACAAATTTAGCAAAGGCAGGGACACACAGATGGGGGAGGGAGTAGGGATTGGGGTGGGGATGGAAGCCCTCATTCTCCCCAGTAAATCACACCCAGTATATATGCTAGATATGAACCGAGTACAACAGACTTATGTAGTTTTATTCAGATGGTTTAATCTGTACCAAAATGAAAGTTGAAAGAATGATAACAGAAAAACACCAGAAATTTCCCATAAAACCATAACTTAGAGTTTAAACACTATTATGTACACTCTATATATTAGATGTGTACTGCAACCATTAAACTGTGGAGGTTTTTTTTAAACATTTGGAGAGAGTGAAAATCTTTAGGCCTCATAAATAAAACCAACACAGAAGTACTAAAAACTTCTGTTCCTTGTGTGGCCACTTATGGCTGGCTTCAAAAGCAATCTATACCCAATAGTATGTCATGTTATGATGCCCAACTTTGAAATAAACAGTAGAAATAAACAGTCTTGTCTGCAGCCTGGTTCAAAGAGCTGTATAGGTGTCAATTTTTCTCTTATACCTTGGATCACTTTTTTTTTTTTTTTTAAATAATACCACTTAACTGATAGGTGCTTTCAGCCATCAGCCTCATCTCCACTGATGCAACTTACTAACCAAACTTGCTACCATTAATTAATGTAGCACCTCAGCCTTGCATCCAATTATGGCCACTTCAGAAAAAGACTGGGTGATGGCTCCATCCAGTTTTCCTATACCATCTTTTCTATACAGTTAGTTTGTTTCCCCTATGTATACTGAGCAGCTGCTGATTTTAACTCTAAATTTAACGAGAGTTGTTTTATAACTCTTGGAAATAGAATTCAAATGGACATAATTCCCAAAGTTTATCAACTCTGAATTAGAAGTAGGTTGTTACATTTTAAACCTTGCAACAGGCCCCACTTAGATACTGTGTAATAAGTTCACATGATCATATAAAAAGTTGAATGTTAGGCATTACCAAATCAGTGGCAAAAGTAAATAAATAAAAATACTGTCTTTGGGTTATTTTTCAGAAAAAGAGACATAATTGAGTCTATAAAGAAAAAAAACAAAACACCCTGAAGGTATTGTTCAAGACCGTGTGTCAGGTTGGATCAGGGATCCAGTCTGTTGGGCTAGCAGGCTGACAGCAGGAGGGCACTTTTTGCCACTAAACTTCCTTCATTGCTTTGACGCTTGTGGCAGTCCCGAGTAAGAGAAAAAAAACAAAACAGCAAGCACAGATAGTTTTATTCACATCTAAGTAATGATGAAAGTTTTGATGATGCTCTAGATGCAGCCCTGTTAGGAACTTAAACCTGTGCCTTCATAAAATAGAATTAACACATATTACTTATTCTTAATAATGGTTTGTCACATTTATTTCCATTCACTTTTGTTGAATGTTTGTATCCGCCATATAATGTATTCTGTGATGTTTGGAATCCAGCACTAGAAGCTACAGTAGTTAAAGTCAGACACTATATTCATCTAGATATCTCAGCATTACAGGATCTCCTGTTAAAACGTTTTATGCAACTACAGGCAAAATCTTAACAGGGAAATTGAGCAGTTTGATGCCAAAAAGTGCTTAAAAACTGCTAGTTGGCTTTCTCTGATAGAGAATAGCAGGCAGACTGCACTCATGTCAGCAACTGCGGGTACATTTTCATTATGCTAATTTATTCTTCCTAGCATCCTCTCTCCTCTCATGACCCGGAAATCCTTCCACCTCTCCCATCATTTAAGATTTTCCGGTCCCTTGAGGAGAAATGGAGAAAGGGAACTTCTGGAGGACCCAGAAAATAACACACATATCGTTCTCATCTCTTCTTGTTTCCCTCACTCAAACCTTTCCTTGCATCTTAGCTCGTCCCAGTGAATATGTGATTAGCATAATGAAAAGCACCCATGGAATCAGACCTTGATTCGATATTGCTGCGTCAGTTGTTTTGCTCTCCTGTTGATGTGGTTTTCAGAGGCTCCTGGCGTACCTTCCAGGGGAATGCTGTGATCAGGAAACTCTTTACAAATGGGGAGACAAAATCTTGCATATTTATTAAAGAACAACTTTAACAAACAAATGAAAATGGAACAAATTAAAAATTACTTAATTAGCAATTGGTCATCATCAGTACTACAAATAATTCCTTAACCATGTCTTTGATAAGGAATCATTATCTAAAGAACTGGCTGAGGGATGTTATACTAATAAATCATTACTAGCATGATTAGTTACACCAAACGCCAAGCACTCACAACAGCGACAGTAACTGGTCAATCATTACTGATTACTCAAGCATAATTATTTTACTGTTGCCTTATTTTGGGAAAAATTTAGTTAAACTTAAAGTGAAACTTAAAGCTTGTCTAAAGTGCATTTACGTATTTACCGAAAGTCTACCTGCTGCTAATTCTGTATGCCACTCGGGGCATCAAAAATAGAACACCTGACCATCATCTTTTGATATGCCATTTTATGAAAGAAATGTAATGAAGGTAACTTGAAACATGTGCCTCTGAATTTCGTATTATTGGTTCTTACCAGTGTTGCTAAGTGGGTCAGTGATGTTCTTGTGTTCTTGGTGCATTCTTCATGCACTCTGTTTGCTCCAAGGCATGTCAGTGTGTCAGTGAAATCTAGCCCCACTTTGTGACCAACTCTCAGTATGCTGGGCTAACTCCCATATTGCCAGGCCTATGGCTACAGTAAAGCAATACCTCTCCAAATGGACTGTGGGGGAATTTGCTCTTGCTATCCAAGTTGGAGAATAAAAGAGTGGAAGTGGACTGATAGTTTCTAGTCTGACTGACCATTCAAAGTGTTTTACAGTGCAAGCAACATTTCCCTATACATTCATACATCATTTCAAGATAGATAAGATAGATAAAGCTCTTAAAATACACAGAATAACCACATGATATGCATGTCTTTGAGAGGAGAAAACCCACCAGAGATGGGGAAAGCTCTCTAAAATGTAAAGGCCCAAGGAAAGTTCAAACTCAGAATTTTCTTGCTGTGAGGCAACAGAGCTACCATCTGCCTGCTGCGCCTGAAAGCTTATCCAGCTTGTGTTTCTGTCCAAAACATCTATGGAGGGGCAAGTTCCTTTTGACCCCTTCAGTTTTGTCCAGATTTACAAAATGGATGGATGTGCTCTGAGCTTGGCATAGGCTGTGCTGAGTATGCTGTTTATATTTCACCAGCATCAAAGTGCCATTTCCCAGAGAAGAGTGGGTGTTCTCTGGGATAGAGTGGCACTTTGATGCTGGTGGTTACTTGAAAACTTGTCTGGCAAAATAACTGAAAGCCTGAAAGAATCTGCTGGAAAGAGAGCTTCACCTCACTTTCATAACCACGGTTCTCAAAGTAGCAAAAACTAGATGTCTCACCAAACAGCTTTACTTTCTGGGGCAAAACAATAAGAGTTGTTTGTCTTGAGTGATGCTGCATTTTTGAGCAAGCTACGCAAGGGTGTGCACCTACGTGAAAGATATCGTGAAATCCAACCGATCAGGATGTGCAGTCATGCAGCCTGTTTGAGATATTGAATGCCTGCTATTTTTAGTTCTGTGGTTAAGCAAGTTTTTATATATCATCATATTGAGGCAAAGCTTTATTCTGCTCCTCACCATTTAAATTCATCAAAGTATTATGTTACTTTGTCAACTAGAGGAGCATACCATGATACTTAACCCTTCAACTAGAACAGCACTGAGTCTCAGAATTATGATGTGAAGTGTTTAATTTTTTCTTTTGTGAATGCTATGAACTACCTTATTAATTGCTTTAGAAAGAAGCTGCTTTAGATATAGATATATAAATAAATATAGAAATGTTTATATTGGGCTTGGCAGAAGTCTGGCTTTCCTATTGCCCCTTGGGTTTCTGCATTTTTGCCTTTTACAACGGTCTGGGTCTGGCTGTGGTGCTCTAAAATCACCTCTCTGGCCAGCCTGCCTAGTCACCTCCTCATCTACTGATCAAGCTGTCTATTAACAAAACTGTGATTCAGGTTTCCTGTGGCTCATATTGCTTGTCTTCCTTGTTAATCCTTGTTTCCCTGTGTCTCTTCATATTCCTCATCCTGTCTGCCTCACTCAGCTCCACACCATTCCACTCAGACATCAGCTCCACTGTCCCCACCTGCAACGCTTCTCCCTGGTTTGTTCCTCGACTCTGCTCACTCTGCCAATAGCCTATTAGCGTTTTACTCACCTGCCAAGCTCCATCATCTGCTCGCTACACTCCTTTATTGACTTCACCCCCTGGTTTCCACTTCCAACCACCTACATTACCTTCCACCTCCCTATTGCAATATTGCTCAACATCAACGACATGCTACTCACTTTTAATTAAGATGATCTGGATTTACACCAGAATTTAATGGGTTCTTCCTTTCCCCATGTTCTACATGTTCACCAGATTCCATGAAATTTGCCCTGACAGTTTTTGCATAATCTTACTGACAAACCAATAAATGCTACTAATCACATACTTTCACCTCAGCTCTTAGGTGAAGGGGGGGGGGGGGGGGGGGGGGGGGGGGGGGGGGGCATGTTCTGCTAACAGCTCTTCATAGAGCACTTGTTTTAAATAAAAATAAACAAAAAATAATTTAATGTTATTTCATAGTAATAGATTACCAGCAAACCTACACTGACATATTGATTCCCCCAGAATTTCTAGGGGTTACACTCTTTTATGAACTGACATAATCCCTCATTCTGCATATCCCGATAATGACCTCACTCATTTTGTAATGAGTTAGCATTCGGAGCACATCTGTTTTACAGCTACTTATTACTATCTGTAGAGTGTTGCTCATGTGGCAGGCATGAAACAACTGTCAGCAGATTAAATAGTGGCAGAGAGTATGCCAGCTGGACAGCAGTGCTTCATAGCCATATAAAAACTACTGAAGCCATTATGGTGGAGGCAAAACATCTAATTAAAAGATCTAAGCTCATGCAGAAATGATCATTTCTTGAGAGGCTGAATGTCAGATATACAGAGTGACTTTAATGATCACTGAGGGGGAAAAAATTTTTGAAAACAACCTCTGATTTGATCACCAATCCATCTGTAACTACAATAAAAGCATTGTAGATTGCTGCCAAACTGCTCATCCCAGGTGAGCATGATGAGTACGGAGGTTTTACAGACACGTGACACAGCACCTGTGACAATCATAGTGGCAATGTGAATAAGGCCTCAGTCACACAGGCCTGGAGACCTGCCTGTGACAATATGGCAACCAGCAGTTGTGAGGGAAAAATTTTTATTCCTCGAACCATTTGGCAAGTGGTTGCTGGAGATCAATGGCAGCTGCTGAGAAATCATTTACTAAAGCCCCAGTCATACAGACCTAGTGACTGGTCAGTGATCTCCTGGCAACCATGGGTCGCTGGGGAAAAACGTGTATTCCCAGACTGGTTGGCGAGCAACCCGTTTGCAGGCAAGTTGGCGTCTTCTACGCAAACTACATGTGACCCCAGCAATTAAAGCAATCATGAGGAGGTTTTTGGTGCAGCACCCTATTTGCAATGGATTTCATGTAGTGACAGCCAGGAATCTCCATGAACCATTCACCAACCATTTGGGAAATATTCATTTTCCCCCAAGAGCTGCACTGCTGTTCAGTTGGTATGCCATGGTAGTTGTATCACAACCAATATGGCAGACAGCTCTCAAGCAATGTGTGCATGATATCAAGTGAGAAACCACTATAATACTAAAATACAAGCACAATATATCATATTTCTTTTCACAATGTCCTAATTTAACCTCCCTTGACAGAAATCTGTTGATTTGGGAATCCAAATATGCAATATTCTCAAAAACCTTTTATAATTCTGTCACAGTGAGAGGGACACCATTGTGCCATCTACAAAAATGAAAACACTGTTTAGCAACTGATCTTAAGGCAATACAAAAGAGCAGAAAAAGTTTGACTTGTCAGCTTAAATGTCAGAAAAATTGAACAAAAAAAAAAAACAGTCGAAAACAGACCATAGCCCATAGCTTCAGCTCATTCTCCTGTCATTCTCCTGTCGTTCTCTCAGTCTGCTAATCCTGTCTGTTTAACCCCATTGCCCGTAAGCAATAAAAACCTAATAACTAGTTTTACATTGCTAAACATTGTTTATCCTTCTTGCTTCAAATACATTAGTCCTTTAATGGGTTATTAGAGACAGGAAATGAACGTGGGCTCCAGAAATGACTCCAAGTAACAAAAGGTGACAGGAAGTACAATTTTAAAACCTCATAAATCCTGATGGATGAGATATTGCATATTATGGTATCAGTCTCACGATCAAGTGTTTATAATACCAGCTTTATTACATCCTGGGGGACAGTGTACACTCCAGTCACTGTGCATTTTAATTAACTACTTGGCAATTAAAGCCACAATGAGAATTAGGTTGTATAATCGCCTTACCCCTTGGCAATTTATAAAACAAATATCTCGCAAAGCAGTGATGTGAAACAAACAACTCATTCCCGATCATAGCTGTGGTGTATTACTGCTTAGTACAGACTTTGACTTGGGAGTGAAGCAGCCCCCAGCATTTTGTGGTTAAGAGAAAGCACAGCTTTTCTGAATAAAGTTTACTAAAAGTGCCCTGCCAAACAAATATAAATTATGAACACTGAAAGCAGGGCAGATGGCAAAATTTTTGAGGAACATTAACAACTAATCCCAAAAATACATGCTCACATTGCAACTGATTTATTCTACTCTCCACTCGGTTATTTGACATAAACAGTGACAAATTTTGAAACTGCGGGGAAAGTCTTTTTAACAACACCTGACACACAGATTTCCTGTCTCCCGTACCTGTTCCTGCTGGCCTCCTCCAATTTGCTTTGCTCAGTAGAGTGGAAATGAAGAATGACAGGCCTTATAAGTGTCCGGCCTCAAACCACTCTTTCTAAACTGCTCTCTCCACAAGTGTGCCACTTATTTATAGATGATGGGTATGGTGGATTAACAAGAATCCCCAAGACTACAGTTTGGAGAAATGACTTTGAGGGCTTTTGGGCAGTGTCCAGCAGTCCATTTCAAAGCACAAAACCCAGCTGAGCCTTTTGGCCAGGGTTATAGATGTGTTTTAGACAGCACATGAAAGACTGAGGCTCTTAAAGTGGGGGTTTAAGTTACTGCTGAACCCTGGTGTTTACAGCAGGGGTGCTTTGTTATTCCACGGAGAGTGGTGATTTGTTCTGTTAAGTCGTGACTGAGTGCTGTCATATTTGGACAGCATGTCATTAGTTTCATCCTGATGTGCTTGCATCTTATGTTTAGTTGTAGCTAATGAACAGAACTGATGAAATATGTACATAAATAATATTATGAGAGGTGAAAATAACATCTGTGGAAAACAAATCTGACTGGATGTTTTTCACATTCCAAATGCTGGTTAGATTCACAGTGACTCAGCTATAAAAAGCAGCAGTAAGGCTTGCACTGGGTGTGAGTAAATTAGTGAAAACTGTGCCCTGTCCATGCCTGTCTGTGCTAGATTAGTTCTGGGTGACAGTATGTCCTGGCAAAGCTCTGGGTCTTGGCACACGCTGGCAAATCTATGTAGAGACTTTGTCTGACAGCATTTGGCACAACTGTACAACATAAACACACTAGCTGCAACATTTTCACTCCTCTACAAATTTATTTTCAAGAGGACTGAAGGGTTTAAACAGCATTATGGCCGGTCAGAACATACTAAATCTTGAATTTGCTTTTTAAAAAAAAATTCTCCAATGTAGATAAGCAGTGTTGCTTTTGGTCTCACTCAATGCAACACATCCTTTCAGTCACAGGCAGAGATACAAAGTGCAGCCATGCAAAGCAGCCCGGGCACTTTCAGGTGGTAGGGCAATATTTTATATTTATCAGCCTTCCAAAGAAGGTGCAAGCCTTGCTATATGCTTACAGAGAGGGACAAAATAATGCCTTTTGCACAGCCCTAAAGATGTTTACAGGAACAAAAGCTGTTCTCCAGTGACTTACTTATTTTTTTAGGTTTAAAAATCTCAGTTTTTTTTAAAGGACTGTTTTGTCAAGAGACAGGCAAAGAGAAGAGTTAAAGGTTGATAACATACAGAATACATTAGCAAGGCTGCTCTTCTTTAATGTAACCACTATTTCATTAGTTTGACTTTGGTAAATTAACTCATACATATTCACAATTTCTCATTAGGATTAGGAATAAAGGCACAGGAGATGTAACTGAACATGCGAGAGCTTCGCAATAATTTCACCGCTTTGGAAAAAATTCAAAATAACTGGTTTTTCTTCTATAGCCTCCTTCTGTTTTCACTGTAATTGCTCTGATTTGCATTTTTAGTTACTTGGGGCTGCTTCCAGTGAAAAGCAGTGATGAGCACTGTATCCTATATGCCACCAAATGGTAGATAGAGGTTTTTATCTGCAAAATGCAGGTGCATTTAGGTTCTAAAGAGTTAAATTGCCTCCCAATTTTCTAAAAACCTAAAAAAGGAGATTAAACTCCAGACGTACATTCATTAATTATATGGAAAATAAATAAATAAAAAGATTCTAAATGGCTCTATAGCTTTGCTTCGGTAAAAAGGCACTTGTTTGCTATCAGGTTGACCACAAAGTGTGCATGTTTAAAGCTTGCTTTTGATGCCCCAAAGTGGGCCAAAAAATAAATAATTTCTGATCCTAACTATACCTGGGTGACATTTTACTGTTTAAAGCACTTCCTGCATCTAATATTAATTTTACAGTAATATATTTCTCAGCTCTATATCACACACTGACTGCAAGAAAGAAAAGTGCTGCTTCATCTTGATGCCTATCATGTTGTTATGATCGGTGGTGTATCACTCAGCACATCTTTGTGATATAGGAAATTCTCATTAAGGACTTTCACATTGTGCTGGTTGGACACAAGAGAGATTCTGATTTAATCCTGTGGTTATGCGATTAACTATCAATACAGAGAAAGATTACACAGCATTGTGGCCGAGTCTCTTGTAAATGTGAAGGAAGACAAATTCAAACTTTCAGTTACTTTTGCATGCTTTTAAATGATCAAAAAACTGATATTCCTTTGTCGCCATCTTATTTAAGAAACATGGTTGGTGTGTGTGTCTCCTTTCTCCAGCCTCTCCAGGTGTTTCCTAAGAATGCAATGGGCCTGTGCTGTAGTTATAGAAATATTTTGGATTTAATTATTTACCATCATCAACAGTGGTCAGTTTCATTCCAGCACCACACTAAAGTAAAATATCTCAAATCAGATGCTATCAATCACATTATTTACCTGCTTCAAGCATGCCAAAGAAATAAACATCCAATGCTGGAAAATACATGGACTACATTACCCAAGCCTATTTGAATAATGTGTCCTGCATAAGGTTGAAAAAGCATAGGTAAATGCAGTCTTTTTCAACAGCAAGTGATTCCCATGTTATTTATCCTAGATGCACCCCCAGCTGGGTTTGTGCACATTAAGAAAAGTGAGAGCTTTGCTCCAGCTTGGCTTGTTTCACTTGCCTCTGGTTTCAGGTGATAATGTAATCTGTGTGCAGCACTGTATGTTGTGGGGAATTTGCAAAGCTTCAACGCCACCATTCCTGCACAGAAACATTAATTGAACAATCAAGCTGGGCAAATAATTACACTATCATGATGGCCATTATCTACTGTACTACCCTCTCCATGGGTTGTTTGAGCCCTTAGGCCAGTCCAGTTTGGAGTCAGTATATAGATATGGGATAAATTTAGCAATTAAATCTTTGACAGGCAGCTGGACAACACCCATAGACAAGGAGAAGTCTCAAAACAGAGCAATCCCAGTAGAAACAGCAAACCTGCTGACTGTGCAGACGGCAAGATCATTTAGCAAGGACACCAAAACACTTGAAGTGAACAAACACACACAGCGTACTACAGGCTCCAATTCATCAGCAGGCATTTAGATATTCTCTTTAAAGTGCTGTGCAGCTGCAACCTTGTTGTACCTTGGTAACAGGCAGGAGGCCTTGGCTTGCATTCAGAAGAAGGAAGTGCCAGAGAGCTGTCTCACACTGCTACGGTGAGTAGGAACAAACCAGCCACTTCAGCAACCATGGTTTTGCCAAGTCCAACTCAGTTTTCCCTGCAGTTTCGCTCAGTATGATGCCTTCTGGTTCCAGGCACTGTGAAATGTTATTCACCCAAGCGGTGCCATATTTTGTCATATTTATTTATTTAGATGGGTACCTAAGTGTTTCAGGTAACAGAGTGCGAAATGAAGAACTTATGATTTATGTTGCCGGCTTTCCTTGATGAGGTGCCATCTAAGCATCTACTTTGTTTTCATCCAAATACAGAGTCCTGTAATTGATATGTAAGGCTTTCTCAAGCATGAAAAGCAGTAATTCATACACAACCGAGGGCGAATCGAAGCAGCTACTTCCTCAGTCTGTTTACACCAGAGATCGTTAGAGCACATATTTTAATGTTATGTTGTTTTGTTTAAATTTCTGTGTGTGGGAGAAAGGAAAAGAGAAAAAAGGAAATACCCCCCCCCCCCCCCCCCCCCCCAAAAAAAAAACAAAAAACAAAACAAAACAAAACAAAAAAAACTCTATGGTCTGCAAAATTTATATCTTTCAAATTACTACTTTGTTAAATGTTATTTTGTTCTGGTATAGATGACTTAATTCACCTTATTGTTTTTTCTGTGCTTTTTATATATATGTATATATTTTGTGTGTTATCCATCCATCCATTTTCTTCCGCTTATCCGGGGCCGGGTCGCGGGGGCAGAAGCCTAAGCAGAGAAGCCCAGGCTTCCCTCTCCCCAGCCACCTCCTCCAGCTCATCCGGAGGGACCCCAAGGCGTTCCCAGGCCAGCCGAGATACATAATCTCTCCAGCGTGTCCTGGGTCTATCACGGGGCCTCTTCCCGGTGGGACATGCCCGGAACACCTCACCCAGGAGGCGGCCAGGAGGCATCCTAATCAGATGCCCGAGCCACCTCAACTGGCTCCTTTCGATGTGGAGGAGCAGCGGCTCTACTCTGAGCCCCTCCCGGATGGCCGCACTCCTCACCTTATCTCTAAGGGAGAGGCCAGCCACCCTTCGAAGGAAACTCATTTCTGCCGCTTGTATTCGCGATCTTATTCTTTCGGTCACTACCCAAAGCTCGTGACCATAGGTGAGGGTAGGAACGTAGATCGACCGGTAAATCGAGAGCTTTGCTTTTACGCTAAGCTCCCTCTTCACCACGACGGACCGGTGCAGCGTCCGCATCACTGCAGAAGCAGCCCCGATCCGCCTGTCGATCTCCCGTTCCCTTCTCCCATCACTCGTGAACAAGACCCCGAGATACTTAAACTCCTCCACTTGAGGCAAGAACTCGTTCCTGAGCCGGAGATGGCACTCCACCCTTTTCCGGCTGAGGACCATGGCCTCAGACTTAGAGGTGCTGATTCTCATGCCAGCCGCTTCACACTCGGCTGCGAACCGTTCCACTGCGAGCTGGAGGCCCCCCCCTGATGAAGCCAACAGAACCGCATCATCTGCAAAAAGCAGAGATGAGACTCTGAGGCCACCAAGGAAGAAGCCTTCCGCCACCTGGCTACGCCTAGAAATTCTGTCCATAAAAATTATGAACAGAATCGGTGACAAAGGGCAGCCCTGACGGAGTCCAACACCCACAGGAAACAAATCCGACTTATTACCGGCTATACGGACCAAGCTCTCACTGTGGTTGTACAAAGACTGAATGGCCCGCAACAATGGGCCAGACACCCCATACTCCCGTAGAACCTCCCAAAGAACACCCCGAGGAACACGGTCGAATGCCTTCTCCAAGTCCACAAAGCACATGTAGACTGGTTGGGCAAACTCCCACGCACACTCGAATATCCTTGAGAGGATAAAGAGCTGGTCCAGCGTTCCACGACCAGGACGAAAACCGCATTGTTCCTCCTGAATCCGAGGTTCGACTAACGGACGCACCCTCCTTTCCAGCACCCTGGCATAGACCTTATTTTGTGTGTTATAATATATTTTACTGAACATGTATTCTGTCATAGCTGATAAGAAATTATAAAAATTATATATATTAATGAAATCAGCATCCATTATGCTTTTATACTTTCTTATGTATTTGGTAATTATTTCAAATTGAAAACCTCATTACTAATCACTGAGCCCAACCTCACTCCAGAGTGTCAAATACTATAATTTTTTCCAAAGAAACAGACGTCCCAGAGAAAAAGGTGTCCTTAGGCGACAGTGCTGGGATGCACCTGTCACAGCAGTAGTGTGGCAGGTCTCACACAGACAACAGTCACATTTGGTACCCTTAAACATAATTTTTCAACATGCTCTGTAAATGCTCTGAACAGCTGTATTTCAGCACAAACCAGGATCCTTAGTTTTGGAACCGTAGCCTACCAAAACGGTGAGTGAAATTGAAAGTAAACAGTGAATGAAACAGGATAAAAAATGCAGGCTCAGAGTGTTGTGATTTATGGCACCACCAACCCGCCTGCCGACTTCAGTTTCAGCCTTGTGGCAGCCATTCGAGTAATGCTTAAATGCCCTTCACAGCATTTATTAACCGTGTTTGATGCATGATTTATTTATTTTTTCCATTTTGTTTTCATTCTTCACATTAACATCATAGCCATGGTTATTTTTAATGGTTATTAACTCTTACCAAACAATGTTACATGCAAATTATAAAATCATTATCGATCATTATCATTAATATTATTAGCATACACACTGCAACATGTAGTACTGCATGCAGTATGACTTAATATGCATCTGTGGTACTGAATGACTTTTACTGTAGAGCTTAACTGCAGATGAGTATGTCTGGCCACAATACATTAACAGGTACATGAACATCTGCACAGAGCCTCACACACCTTCTGAAGCAGACCCTTACACACTTGGGGAAGCGGAAAGTATTACATCATGTGAGAATCTGACATGCAGCCTAAGTGTCTGTGATCTATAAATTTAAAATCAACGTAAACTGACGAAACATGCTTTGTGATTTCCCCTCATGCACAGTAATGACAGCACATTTGAGGTTTTATTCAGAAATAAATATGGATGAAAACAGACAAGCAAACAAGGTCGTCACACGCAAAGAAGCCGTGTTTTCAAAGTCTGCCAATAACACAAGCTCAGCCACAGTTACGTCTTTCTAATTTGACTTGCTGTTTATAAAATATTGAATCCTGTTTACTGCACCTTCTGTCTGGCAATTAATTCTTTACACCTTTAGGTGATAACTGCTATCACTTTGTTTCCCACGTGCAGGGAGAGAAAAATCACTTACATCACCTCTATACTTTGCTTAAAGATAAGATCATTTACATGTGGGGGTCAAAAAAAAAGGCCACAAAGTGGTAAATTGTCCATCCTGAAAACAAAATAATGCAATGCCAGGGATACAATGGTGCAGAAGAAATTGGAGAGTAAAATTACACCTTGCTGTCTCAAAAATCTGATTAATTGGGCTCAGACATGGACTGTGTTAGAACACTGAGGTCGTTCATTATATTTGATTGACCTAAAGTGTTTCCTGTGGACTAACATGTGAAGCAGAAAAATGGGGGAGAAAACAACAAAACAAGAGGAAAGTGCACGCCTTATGAGTCAGACTGGATTAAGATGGGCAGTTTGAGTTGCACACGGACATGACTTGCAAGCAGTCCACGCTTTGGTATGCTTTAGACCAATTAGCTCAGATAAAGTGTTGCTGTGCATGAAGACGTGGGTTAATGGAATAAAGCAATGTGGTGAGCACTACCGCCTGCAAGCATAATGCAAATAGTTACCTTTCCACTTCAGCAGAGCAAGATGAGCCAAATATGCATCTCATTTACATCACAATATGGAGAGTACAGGAGAAACAACATTTAGGCTGGGACGTGAAAGGGAAAAACGAGGTCACTTAATTTATACCCCGGGGAGATGTTTTCTTCCCTCATATGGTGAGAAACTCTGCCAAGCACAGTGTTGAGCATTACATATTGACAACATTTTTTTTTTTTTTGTGGTGCGCTTATACTTTAATCCTTAGTTCCTTTACAGGACAAAAAACGAGGATTTCATTCAGTCTCCGTGGGTTTCCTAACACTACTGATTTGCACTGAGTATAAAGTTATGTTTTTACACAGCTCTATGGCTTCAGGCAACAACAAATGGCTCCTAGTTTTGCCTGAGGCTGCATTTATCAGAATTGCTCATCTGTCTCTAACTTTCTTTGCAAATGCGGTCTGTGGATATGCAGCCGTTTCATTACCTTTGCGTATTTGTCATTTGTTTGACAGCGCAGAGCTGAAACAAATGCACATTTAATAGATACAACCTTAATGAGGAATTGAAAAATTCATGAAAAGATGACCATTAAGGTTAAAGCCTCACTGAGGTTACCCCTCCAGCGTGTTTCTCCAATCACTTATTAATAGACCTCTCACATGTTTTTGACACTGACTGTCAAAGAAACCATTTTGACTCTTAATGAAAGGGGAGATTTTACATTCTGCCAGTGCTGCAGAAATATGGCAGAATGCAGGAACAGCACAGCATTTCATTTTATTAATCCATCTCAAACAAGTGAAGAGAGAGAGAGAGAGAGATTTGAGATGACTGAAAACTGCATGTGCAAAAATCTAATGATAAAAGGGAATCCTATCTACTTGGGCTTTACCACTACATTCTGCTTGCCATTTTTGCATTTTCTCTTTAATTAAGTTAGACAAGACATTTTGAGACATTTGGCATCCTGTCATCTAAAATGCAATCAGTGCACGTGAAAGGGTGCGTTTTCTTGCACAGCTATTTCATCAACACTTGGCCTTGTAAGTATAGGCATACACTGCCATAAGACAGAAGCTTCCCTTCAAACAGTCTGTCCTCATTGATATGCAGCACAGGTAATGTGCTTTTGGACACACTCCATTCACTGTCACTTTGATTCAAATTAGAATTGTAATTTGAGGTTATTAAATGACCTATGAACCATGGCACATGGAAAAAAAAAAACGTGATCTGGCTTTAAGAATGAGAGCATTGGGGTTTTTTTTTTTTACATGACATATAATTTTAGTATTAGTATGTGTTTCCTTTTACCTACTACTACTAACTTCCATGTTGTGGTCACAGAAATCCAATGTGACAATATTGGTGGAATTTCAGGCTCAAAAGTTGTATTCAGTACATTTTTCTGGATTGAAATCGGGCTCAGATTTCTCCTGTTCTTGCCTAAAGAGGCCTTTCAAAGTCTTTTCCAGTTTGCCACTTTTCCAAGCTTTAGACTCCAAGGACCAAAGTCTGTCAAGCTTACAGCACACTGAGCTTACCAGCACAAGGTTTTTTCGCCTAAATTAAACTGGAAAGCAAACAACAGCACTTCTAACATGGGCTGTCCCTTCCTGTTTATGATCAAAGGCAACTCATACCTAATCTTTTTTTTTTTTTTAAAGATGTATTTCCCTCTTCCACATAATTACCTTTTATATGGAAAGGTGAAATGGGTGGGCCAGGGGTGAGTCAGTTCATACATTAGTAAACATTCACACGCTTGCATGCATATGAATGTAAATGCTTAAACATGCACACATACGCACAAGATCCACAAATGAATGGCAGACTGATAAGGCAGAGGTGACACTAGGCGTGTTAGGCATGCACATAGACACGCATGGAGTTCCCAAGCGTGACTTACTGTCTCCATCCAAGAACATTAAGAGATTTCAGCAAACTAAGGCCTTATTCTTTGTCATGCTCGTAATCACTTCCCTCATCTTCCAGTTGCCGTATTTGTCAGCTCTGTTTTGCCAGCAAGTCTCCAAGATAGGTGCAAGCTGGTCTCATCTGTTCACATGATTAACTCAGGGAGGAGAAATCTTGCATCTCACCTTTATTTGTCTCTCACATGCACTTTGCCTTTCTCATCTCTTATCTCGGTCCTAGTCAGAATGTTAATATGTGCCTTTGCTGCAGGACTTTCTCAGTCCTCCGATTCTAAGTAGAGCACTTCCATACGGCTGAGTGAAATGATCAAGCACTGAACTTGCCAGAAGGGCTAAGATACATTATCTTTGTGGTTTCTATTTAACATTAATATTTACTTTTAGCAATATAGTGCTTCATAATCAAAACATATGACAATACATGCATTCGGTTTGTGCATATTTTATAAGCTGACTGCAAGCTGAAGGGGCTCAGAGAGGAGGTTAAATGTTTTTTATGCAGGTAGATGTTTTTTTTAACTAAGGAGTCATGAAGGATGCAAGGATCATCTGCAGATAAGCAGATGTCCCTTGTGTCCTTTTCCACTAATAGACTGCGAGTTTACATTCATGTGGTAAAGCACATGTTCTGTGGAGAAGAACACTGAAATACATATGAAGTACTATTCATAAACTCATCTTTAACAGGCACTGTTAAGCAAGTATGAATTCATTTTTAAAGTGCAATATGGCATTTGCACTGTAAATGCCAGAATTTTTTCCCCCCTAAAAAAGAAGCTTTTTTCCCCAAAGCTTCTAAGAAACAATGAGCTTTGATGTGTAAAACATGATCCCTCCACATCTGCTGTAGTAGCTCAGCACCATAAATCAATAATATGAAGAGATAATATGCATTTTTTTTTCCCCTCAGTGCATCGCACAGTGTGGTGGATGATGATGAGTAATTTTTTATTGTTAAAATGTATAATTTTCTTTGGTTTAACTGAAAAGGGAAAAGTCAATTATCCATATTGGTCAATGCTCAATGAGTAGGTGATAATATATAAGATCTCAGTCCATACAAACATATCCATCAAAATATAAAAAGTAAAACTAATGAGACATTTCCTGAGATACTTTTATAAACCTGCTTTGACAGGTATGAGGATTGAAATATGTTGTGTCTCTGTTGCTTTGCTTAAAATTCCATTAAGTACTAAATCAAATTATTTAGTGCTATTTTCCTCAAAGTTTTACCTTCACTATGCAAAGTGGTGATGCTTGAGCAGACACTTAGAAGTGTGTTCCCACTCATTTGCTGAAAGGAAATATTTCTTCAACCCCGTTTCAGATCAGAGTTGAAGACATTGTGAGAATGTACAATTTCAAGTATGAAAAAGAAAAAGAAGAACAGTCGGTATTTAAGGATCAGCTCAAGCACCCACTCTTTCCCACATTGTCTGCTTCTTCAGAGTGGTTATCAGGCTCTTTCATGGCTCCCCTGCATTTGTGCAGACCCTCAGCTCTAATACCCTCCCCCCCCTTCCCGTTTTCTAGTGTTTCCTGTTTGGTCAAATAGCATTTCAGAGTCACTTAGCTGTTTCTGTCAAGCTGGCCTTCTCCTTCTGAGATTCTCCTTTGAAAAACACACCTCACCAAGTCACCTGCCTGCCCACTTTCCTATGACATCAGCTTCTTCTGAAGACCAAACCAGTGGCCCCCCATCAGTGTATTCACCTCACCCCCACTATTAAGCAAACTTTGGAACATCTTTTTGGAATCTTTGCTGAGGGAATTACCTGGACTAATCCACCTCTCTCCCAGAATAACTATTCCTAGTGACCAGTTCTGTCTCCTGTAGCTTCCCTTGTTGAAATTCTGTGTTAATAAATCTGTTAAGCTATAAATTGCTCCAGTTAGTCCTTAGTTAGTCCTTAGCAGTCAAACTTGTGTATTTTTAGTGAGGAACAAAAAGACATAATTTTAAGAATGCCAGTAAAGGTAATTTAGCTTTCTTTCAAAGGAAATTGCAATTCAAACAGAGAAATTTTCAAAGCAGAATATTATTATATGTCCTAAAGGATGCCTGCAGGAATATGTTAAAGTGGACCAATTATGCTATTTTTTTTTTTTAACTCTAGATTTTTATTTTTGAACTCCACTAGAGTAACTTTGCATTTATCCTGCAAGGGGTCTTGGTCCATTATAAAGCCATCTTCATCTTCTGTTCATCTTCTGTTGGAAATTTGAGCTAATTTCCATTTAAGTCAACTTTCTCCTGATTTGTAAACAGAAGCTCTGAAGAGCAGTTTGAATAGAGGCAGGAGTCTACCACAGCTGACAGGACCCAAGCTGCAGGCTGTGCAGGATGTAAAATGCAGGTTAGGACAGTTTAACTGAGACTCACAACCAAGTGGCTGAGATAACATACAGGAGCATCTGTGCTTCATATGAATTATAAGTCCACAAGTTCCAATGGGAGGTATCAAAGGTGGTTGAAAGCAACAAGGCTAAGGTCCTGTTGGACTTCAGCTACCAAACAGAGAAGCAGCTGCTGGTAGTTGTGTACGACAAGTAGCAAAAGACCACAGTTGTGATAGATGTGGCTGACAGTAACATCGGAGAGAAGGGGCATAAAAAATTGAGAAGTACCAGAGGCTGAAGGAACAACTGGAGCAGATGTGGAAATTAAACTCCTAAGTGGTCCCAGTGGTAATAGGAGGCAGGCATGATATCTGAGCTTCCTGTCCAGGAGAGTGTTGTCTTAGGAACAGATAAGATATTGCACAGAACTCTGAAACTCTCAGGCCTCTGGAAGAAGACCCAACCCAGGGGGGGGGTGAGAAGGAGATCATATATATATATATATAGTAAAGTACAATATAATGCATGTCTCAAATTTTAACATCAACCCACTAAAAAAATATGTATAGTATACTTTCATACTGAAAAAGCTTTATTTCTGAAAAACTACTTGGAGGTTGTTTATCCAGCTGAATGTTTCTTAATATGTACAACAAGGAAATCATTTCGGCCGAGCGCTCTATCATGACTAATTAAACAAGAACCATTCAGCATTTTTTCCAATATAGCTTGAGCTACAAAAGACACAAAACAAATTATCAAATGTCTCATGCAGCAATGACTGTTCTGGTATGTAGATTGCACCAGACTGAGGAAGTGATGGAAACTGTCAGAACACAACCGGTCCTGTCACCCCCAAACAGCCAGCTGAGGGAAAAGGATGATCAGGACAGGAGACTTTTCAGTATTGGAACTCAGCCTGACAGCCTCCCAGCGAGATTTGGCTTCAGCGCAGCACAGTCACCTCTATCTCCTCTCTCTTTTAGGGATAGTTATCTACTTGTCAGGAGGAGGACAGGACAGAGAAAGAAGGGGGGAGAGAGAGAGAGAGAGCTTTCACACCCGTCTCCACTTTGTGGGACTTCTCACTTGATTAATGAAACAATTGATTAAGTGATTAACACCTGTGCACCGAGTTACTAAAAAAAGCCCAAAGAGACCTGAAATGGTAAGACATTGATTTCCTCTCGTCCCTAGGTCAATTCCCATCTCACCTGCCGTATGACTATAACAATTTGCATACTCACTGGGATTACTTTGCATCACAAAGCCTAAACAAGAGGCTTCCCCCATATTAGTGTGCAAATAATATAAGGGGTAACTGCTCCCCAAACAATGTTGTATATATGTGTAGTTAAATGGCAAAATGGACAGATAATAAATGAATTACGAGGTTAGTATATTGACCCATTGTCCCATTCCTATTATTGTCCCATTTTATCTATTATCACTCTTTATCACAATGACCTGACGACAGTACTTCTGTTGTAAAGAAGTAGAAAGTTATCCTCTTCTTGCTCTCCAGTGATTGGAACTTATACTCACACTGTGATCCACTGGGTAACCCCTTACAGGATAAAGTCCAAAAGAGCTTGAGGCTGAAGGTCATGTAATTGTCTTTCTCCCCTTCTCATCAGCCTCCAAATGTGGACTTTTCCCAAAAAAATTTTTTGGATGTTTGTTCTTCTCCTCATATGGCAAAATTATGCTCACAACAGTTCCCAGAAAATTACACCAAGTGTGGCCCCCTTGCATTAAAGTAATGGTAAGGTGTTCCTCACTAAACAGTACATGATGAGTTAGGAGAGTGTTGCAAAAACATCGGCTCTAACAAGAAGGGTGGATCTACAATTCAGTATATTTCTCTGCAACCACACAGGGACATCCAGGGAACAACATTCTGTCCTTATTAGAATAGTTTTTGTAATTACGTTTTTTGGAAAGCTTCTAGACGATATATTTCTTTTTGTATACTCTGGCAACAGTGAATATGACAAAAGTTCATGATGGTATGACATAGTTAGCAAGTGGCACATATATCCCACTGTTGTAACTGTCAACAGGCACAAATGTGTCTTAGTAGTAGCTAGAGCCAAATATGTTGTTTACAGGAAATAATAATATAAAAGAAAAAAAAAAGAAAAATTAAATAAAAACTGAGTGGACATGGCAGCAATGTATTGCACTTTACCACATGATAATAATTGCACTGAGCACCAAAAATGTAGTTATCAGACACCAGACTGCAGTAAAGGACAACTAGAATTGTTACTAGTTGACATGAATTCAAGACAACTGCTGTTCTCTATCCTGATCTGTGCTTTGGCACCCACATTTCCACTTTTCAAACCTATTGGTGGTTATTGAATTCTCAAATAAGTCTAATTTGGGCAAACACATGTGAACAAATCAGTTTTTTAGTGCAATCATTTAAAAAGACCACTGAGAAAGAAACAGTCTGTTTAACTATAAACTGCTTTCTAACGCCATTTATAAGCTGTCTGGATATTCCATAAAAAGCCAAATAAAAAAAAACAATACAATCATAATCACTGACAGATGGAAAAGCCAACACACATCTCAGTAAGTTCAATGTATAGAAAATCAGAACAGAGACCATAACCATAACCCGAGAACATACATATTTAGGTTTCAATATAACTTTTAAATTGTATACAATTTTTATGTGACACACTAGACTTTTAAACAGTGTTCTGACTCACAGCAGATGCAGTTTAACAAGGTCAAGATGGGACAGGCGGGGGGGAGGGGATACTGTCATCATTTACATTTGCCCCTCCCTGAAGGTGTAATGTCTAAAGCATTATTCTGTCACATGTATAAATCAGAGGGATGTCACAGGACCAACACCTTCTCACTGAACACCCCCCCCTCATTAGGGAGACAGCAGAAAGTGTGGATTCATTAATTGGAATTCTAGGCCTAAGGTGGTGTGAGTGCATAAAGGCTTTAAAAGGGAAAGTTATTGTGAAAATCTGCTCTTCTTTCAGATTGGGACCTTGCTCAAAGTCCACCGTAAGCCTCTCTTCAGTAGAGAAACCCATGTATTATCTCATTTAAATGCAGATTATTTAGCATAAAAAGATGCATGAATTTCTGTCTTATTGCCTTCTAAATTCTTAACTGGCCTTAACAATACATTGCACATTATCATCGAGGCTTTGTTCTCGCAGGATAAAACAAAAAACAAACCTGTGTTTCATTAGATTACAAGAAAGCTCTTTTGTCCATTTTTAAATGAATTTCAAATCTGTGGTGTCAGTTTATTTTATAAGACAGGTGAAAAATAAATAAGCAAATACATTAAAAAGTTATTAAATTCATCCTTCCACGTTGCTTTTTATTTGGCCAAAGTAAAGTCATCACTCTATAATGTGGAACGTTTCAGAAAATTAATTCTCAAAAACCTACATGGCCTCCAGACACATTTTGTTATGACACACATATTGCAGACTCAAGAGGAAGCAGCAGCAGCTGCAGTAATATCTGTAATGCAGCCATTTCTAAACATTCAAAGACAATTTCATTTTATTAACTTTGGCATGTTTATATGAACCATTTTGACAGAAGAAAATGAGTAGCATCTGTGAGACGCTAGTACAAATACATTAAAAATAGACCCTTGAGTCAGGAAACAGCTAGCATTTTCTTTTTATTTGGATTTATCATTAGGCTGTTAGTACAAATATAAAACAATCATGTGAGAAAACCCTTCACAAAAAGCATTTAATTCTTTTACATCATGCTGGCAAGCACAAGACTCCTGCCCTATATAAAATCTTTAAGATATTTTGCTTAACCTACACCACATTACATTTGTGCCACAATAGGAAATGATTCAGAGTTGGTCAGTGAACTGATCACTGACGCATGGCTTCCACATGTCATGCTAAAGGGCAATAATAGTGTAAAAATATAAAAAATATACACAAGCAAACAGAAAATTTATTAAAATGATTGAAGTGTTGTCAGCTAGATGGATGAAGTTTGGGATAATACAGAAAGTACACACTGTCCTTTTTTAAGCCTACTTTTTGTGTTTTACCTTTCACGGTTACAGTGAAGAAGCAGGGTAATGACACACGGCTAATTGTCTTGCCAAGCAGAAGCAAATCGAGGACTTGCTGCTCAGGGCATTTGTGACCATGTGGTACCATGGATCATGACCACTCTGCTACCAGGTCACCACTAGATGGGGAGTTTAAAGTCAAAATACCTCAAATAGTTTGATCAGAAGTTGGTGTTTGAAGGGGAGAAAGCAGGCTTCACTGCAACAGAAGTGACAGCTGGACTTTCAGCTGACTCTGGCTCTCACAGAAGAGAACAGCCAGTTGTCCAGATGTACCCTAAACAGGGTCCCACACACCCCCTCTGCCCATGAGGCCTGTTATCCTCAGATGGTGCCATTTGTGCTACTCATCCACACTCCACATCTACACTGAGCAATGAGCCATCACTGTGGGACAGACATTTGCAGGCAGATCTCACTGCTCAATTCATCACACTGTGGAGATGCACATCACTAAACCTGCTCAATGACCATCTGACACAGGTATCTGTATACCGCATGCTCACACTGATTCCAGGACATCATATACTGAAGATGTTCACACGATTGCTTGACCAAATGCACTTTATTTTCTGTTGCTGATACTCAGTAAAGTAAGAAAAGTACTTTTTCAACAAATAGTCAGGGAAACATCATCTGAGATGAGGCAGAAAACTAATGTCAGGTCCAGACTGCATAATATCAGCACAAGACTAGCTTAACCCAAAAGATGTAGGTCATGGGGACTGACAATAGATGCTGCGGACAAACACTGATAGTTTTATGATGTATATTCTGGACATTGCTGGGAGACTCAGCTTTAGACATTGTAAGAAGTCCTTTCTCATGCAGCATACAGCAGGAGTTTGCATCAGCTGCGCTTTCAATACTGAATACTCCATTTGGTTTAGTCGAGTGGCTGCCTGAGTAAAGTGCAAAGGAGGCAGAACATAGAGTGAACATTAGCTTGCCAAAATACACAAGGCTGTTACCTCCATCAGAAATTTCTTTACAAAAAAAACTATCATGCTAGTTTCTAACTTCCCCCTGTATTGGGTGATAGCTTCCACAATATAGTTCCACAGCTTAGTAATGCAAAGTATAACCTTAAACCTTTTTTTCGGGTGGCAGTCAGTTCCTGATCCCTATTTCCTAGTTCCCTAGTTGACAAGCTATGATAAGCTGGGATACTGTGTTGTCAACTAACCATATCTCTTTGCCAAGCGACTCTGTAATTCTCAAATGTAAAAAGGAACCTAAACTTAGAAATCAAGAAAATCCATCCATTCACTTTCTTCCACTTATCACATTCAGGGTTGCAGGAGTCTGAGGTCTATCCCAGCTGTCACAGGGCAAGAACCGTGGTTCATCCTGGACAGGTTGCCAGTCTGACACAGTCTGACACAGAGAGACAGGCAGCCATACCCTTTACCATTCACACCTACAGCCAAATTTAGAATCACCAATTCACTTAACCCATGCTTGTTTTTGGAGTGTGAGTTGAAGCCAGTGTGCCCAAAGAGAACCCACACAAACACAGGGAGACTATGCAAACAGCACACAGAAAGGCTCTAACCTGAATTTGAACCCAACACTCCTGTGCTGCATGACATCAAGAAACATGGGAAGCTGTTGAGCTGCATTTAAACACTGTAAGTAGCAGTAAGAAGCAGCAGTAATCTTTATTGAATAAAAATCCTTTCCTATCACAAGACATACTATTTCATTAGCAGCCGAAATGTGCAAATATCTTTTGTAATTTAATAATCATAAGATAAAAGAGTCTGTGATATCATATCTCAATAAGAGACAAACGCATGGATAGTGCTGCACTATTCAGGTGGATTTAATCCCAATAGTTACAGTTACGAATTCACAAAAACAGATGTTAACATGATGCTTTATAATGTTGTGTGCTATTATTTAGAGTCAAAAAAGACTCCACTAAGAAACATGGCAGATACTAATAAAATAGTACTGAAATGAAAATAAATTCATTAGTTTTGGGGAAAGCCTTGAGGCATCAATGTGATCTATATGTGCTGTCATGATATCATCATAAACTGCAAGGTGTGCATTGATCCCCCCCAGTATCCTAACACTGTCAGCATGTGTTTTTTCTTCCAAAAAAAAAATGTATTTGAACAGAGCAGTAAATATTTTATCAGCATTTTCCTTTTTATGTAAAATACTCAGTATTGTAGGTATATTTCAGGTGAATATGAAGGAGGTAAACACTCAGAAATCAAAGCTCAATTATTGCTTGAAACCACTTCTGGCACTGCTCATCAGTCTGAGTAACAACATTGTTGTTTTTCTCAAGTTTTGGATGGAAACAGAATCAAATGAGATTAATTTTTTACCCCTCTCAAATTTATGCTTACTTAATGCATAGGAGCAGTTGAAGAAACAAGCTTTTTTTTAGCCCAGAGGCTTTAACTGGCATCAGTAGAGTGCAAAATAAAAAAAAAAAAAGAAAGAAAGAAAAAACCCCACAACTTTTTTCTTCCTGTCCAATGTAAGTTTTCACTCAGCATATACTAAAAATATTGAAGGACTGTGTAACAACATTATTACTGTGCCATTGCCTTTAATAACTATAGCTTGATATTTTAACTTCTACACATTCACCCCCCACACACCATTTCATTTGCCTGCCTTACCCTGGATACGACTTCCCTGAAGATGCTATGCTATTATTGCATAAACACATTCGGTTGAAGAAACTGTTCATAAAGTTGGTGACATCACATGGGAATTTTTTTCATTTAAAGATTTTTCACCCACTTGATTGCATAAGTAGGTGTGTCAGTGACTGAGTGATTCCCTGCTAGTGTTTGTGTTTCCCCCATATGACAGAGAAGCGTGAAGGGGTCTGTTTACTGCTGACAAGTCATCGTGATTGCAGAAGCCATTAAATGTCGCTACGCTGACAGCTGTTCAGGGTCATTCGTCAAATGATGGAGTGAGAAAAAGTTGGAAAGATGAGGCGAACAGGAGGGGATGCAAATCTGCTGAGGTAGGGAGCATACAAGTTGATGAAACATTCCTTGGACGATTACCCCCAGGTTCAGCTGGTCCCCGTTGGCCTTTCAGACACTCTCGCTTTTTCCCTTTGCTGCTCTGCACTAAACTTCAAAGAGTGTGCTTAGTGATATTATGGAATTACAGAAAGTGTCAAATTTATATTATTTCAACCATCCTTCTTACACCTTTTACTTGTGGGGCAGAACAGGATGAAATATAACCAGCTTTTGCCAAAATATGGGAATAAGATGAAGGGATGGAAATCAAGGGCAGGGAACTCCTAACCAGTTTAACTTAAAGGCAGACTTATCACTTTAAAAAAGTAAGAACACAGGTCAAAACTGCGCTTACAGAGACACATGTAAAAGAAAAAAAATGCCAGAGAGTAGATGCAACCACAACACTGTTATAGAAAGCTCAGTGGCCAAGAACACTTGGTCCTCTGTGCAGGACCTGATATGCAGACTTGATATGCAGCTAATTATCAGATCACATTCAGAGGTGTGGCAAACCTGAACACACAGAAAGAGAGAAAGAGAGGCCATTGTCTTTCAAAAGCATGGCCAGACTCAGTAGAAGTGACATGTCTGTGGAATAGATAAATACAAGCAGTGGGGCAGTCAGGAGGTAAAGTGGGCTATCTACTAGTAGATCTGGGGTTCAATCAATGGCTCCCCTAGTCTGCATGTCAGAGTATCCTTGGGTAAGATACTGAACCTTGAGTTGCCCCCATATGTGTGTGTTAGCAAAGCACTTGGGCATAGAAAAAAGTGCTTGTATGAATGTGTGTGTGAATGGGTGAATGAGGCTTGTATTAAGAATGTGCTTTGAGTGCTCAAACTGAACAGGAAATCACTATGTAAGTGCAGTTCATTTACAAATAATAATGAATTACATTAACAATCTAAAGCAAAGACAGCAGTTTGCATTGTCTGTGGTAAGATTTAGGCAGCAAAAGCAATTTGGCTTAATTAAAAATAAAGATTGCTCAGATTAAAATTTAATTCTCTAAATAAATGCTTGGGGCTTTAAGGTATGGCAGAGTTTTTCTGCATGAAAGTAGAGCAGAATCTGTTCCAAATGGAATATCTGAGTTATTAAACATGCTTCAAAAAAAAAAAAAAATAGAACAATGCTATAGTCACTTCAGGTAGTAATGTGGTCCAATTGTCTATCTCTCTGGGCTTGGGCTGGTGTCATGACCCTAGCTAGATAGGTATTTAAGAAAATGGATGTAGTCATTTCACAGCCAACATATTATCTAACATCATGTATGAGTGGATTCCTAATGTTAGTGCCATCAATACAATTTGTACATTTGTATTGTCGTAGCATCTTTGCAACATAAGCTTGAAAATAAGGCGTTGAATATGTACATATGAAGAAAATCTAGTTGCCAAACCTGCTGTGTTATGTTGGCTCGATAAAGTATAACATTTTTACTGTACCCAGATCAGATCTACCTGGACTACACTGAACCTCGCTAGCCCTGACTAGCAGTCACTCCCCTAACACCAGACACACGCCTATATGCACAAATATTCTCATGTCCACATGACAAAGACCGGAATTATCTCATGCTGTTTACTCTTTGGTCACCTCTCAAGGACACAGACCTTTATCAGGGCTGACCAGCGCTCTGTGTCCCACCTTCCTCCCCTCCAATATGCCACTGAGTTATGGAGAGGCTGCTGATGCTCCTTAAAGGGCAGCGGGACGAGTGAGAGAAATGCAGCGTATGCTTAACACTAAGCCGATGGCTCCAGACACTCCCCATCCATCACTGTCTGCCCTGAGCAACCTCTTTTTGCCTGCCATTCCAACACTGAATTGCAGGCCCTCCAGGCCATACTTACATTTAGCAAAATTATGCTAACCACTTCTCTCTCTTTTAGAGGATTTGTGGTAAATATTAAACAAAAGAAAAAAAAACCAAACACATTTTGTATTTGCAAACAGCAGACTTCAGGTATGCATAACAAACCAAACACTACAAATGAGCAAAAGCATCTCTTTTGCCTTAGGCATGAGCACCTGATGCCCGAGGGTCTGTGGAATATGAAGAATTCATTATAGTTTAGAGCGATACTGAGTTCTTTTGATGATGCAAAAACCTTTGTTGTTACTTGCTGTGTGGGCCTTATTTAATAAAAAACATTTTTTTCTGTTTTGTAGTTGTTTATGGTGGTGATTGGCCTACTCAACATGAGGTCATGCAATTATATAACATCCTTCAATTTTCAAAGCTCTAGTTTTTCTCACCTTTAATTACCACTGTGCAATTAAAATGAGAGCAATCTTAGTGTATAAAGGTAGACAGGCAATTTGAGGTTTTTCATGGTGGGCAAAACAAAGCTGCTTGTTAACCATTCAAGGTCACAATGCACTTGGTGATAAGGCAAATTTCAATTCACTTTGTGAATGCAAGGAAGACTTAAAGCATTCCAATCGCAATAATGTATGTATCACGGTGATAGAGTGGGATTATGAGATTATGATCCAGTTTAATTGGAGGCCTGTGTCATTCTTACTCTGTCGGTTTGACTTTTCTGGTCAAATATAATTTTCCCATCAACACCGCTGGACTTCGAAGAGAGCTGGGTGGATGAGTTGGAATTTAAAAAATGACTCAATTACTGGATATTTATTCACAGCTGCACTCTTCCCAGGGAGATTAACCCATTTAATCCCAGAGCATGAGTCATGGGTGCTTGAAACATCTCAGTATGTTCACAAAGTGAATGACGAATCATCTGTTTCAATAAAGAGACACAAAGAGATTCTGTGATAACAATACTGACCAGCTACTTTAATAATTAGTAGAAGGCTGGATGATCAGTTTTAGTACAGTTCTTGATCGCTTTTATATTCTTTGGCTTAAAGTGAAATGTTCAAAAACTTATTTTCATGAATGTGGTCATTCTGGAAAACATGTTAATAGTCATTGTTTTCCATTCAACACCACCACTAGATCCAACTATATTTCATGAATGATGGATCATAAGGAAAAGACGAGCAAAGTCATGAAATGTGTGCATGCAAAATGAAGTATTTTGGCAGTTAGACTCAAATAAGAAAAGACATTTGAGATGAAGGTAGGTAGTATTTGCAGGTTTCCTGTGCGAGGATCCCTGGTGGAGATGAAGAGGAGGGATGCAGCATGGGCCACCTGAAAGAGAGTGACAGAATTTAATGAATTTAAAGGAAGCAGGTGCTGGTTGTCGTGGAGAATGCAGAGAGACAGTCTAAGGATAACAGTAAAGACGGTGACATTGACAGTTGCAGTGCTTATCAAATTTATTAGAGCACCACCCAAATTAAGGTTTATGGCTGTCCTAAATTAACAATACTGGTAATTACTAAAATCTTTTTATTTTTTTATGTTTATGGAATGGTTAATCCACCAGTATGCACAAGCACTTTAAGGGACATATTTTTAATGCTAGAATATTATTATTGTTAACCATGAATTTTTATAATTGCTGTTTTACAAAAAAGCAGAAAAAATTGTAAAGCATATTATTATTTTTTATAATGATTATTTACTTGCACTCCTGAACAGAAAAGTCCATTTTAGTGGTACAGTTGATTAATTTCTGACTTCTCAGAGGAGTCAGGCATCCCGGCTCAAATTTGGGTATAAAAAATGTGAATCAGTTTATTTGCCTAATAAATAATTTTTTTTTTTTTTTAGCTTTTTGACAGATTTCTAAAATATTTGTGTTTTTTTGTTTTTGTTACAGGTGGTCTAATAAATTTGTTAAGCAATCAGTTATGTACCTACTCTCCCCTTTCATTTTTCTTTTTCCTTTATGTAGAATTCTGCAGTTTTGAACAGTTTATATTCACTGTTTATAGCAGCAAAGCAAACTTTGCCTTGAGGTGATAATCAAAGTGACAAAAAGTAGAGAGCTCACTGCTCACTCATCTGTGCAAGCAAATACTACACAAATGGGCAGCAGAAAATGCAAGTTTATTTTGCCACAGTGCTGTGTTTTATTTGCTGTAGGTCCGTGTTAATTTGAACGTGACTGGTTTTACATTTAATCTGTTCTGTCACCAGTGTCACTTTCAGTAGTGTTTGTTGTTGAAACTTGGTTTACAGTCATGCTCGCAGGCTGTAAATAAACAGGAAAAGTAATGTTAGCTTTTGTGGTGTATTGCTGCATATTTGTGCTGTGTTTTCAGTAATGTCATTTCTTATCCTGTCTTGGGCTCTTTACTCACTTACTGGTAACCTACGGCAGCAGTGTGGAAATACTTCCTTGTTATGCAATCATCTGTGAATCTGAACTGTAAGTAGAATCTGTGTACATGGGGCTCTTGTGATTGTTTTCATGAGTCCTTTTAAGGCAAAATAATGTTTGCTTTTATCGCAGGTGGTAGCACACCGACTGTGATGTGCAGTAAAAGGCTGAAAAACATCAGAAATACTGATGTGTCTTAAATTCCCAAATATACACAGTAAACAAGGCATGCAGGAAAAAAATACACTGCTCAAAAAATTAAAGGAGAACTTTGAAAACACATCAGATCTCAATGGGGGAAAAAATCATGCTGTTATCTATATGATATGGACTGGGTAATGTGTTAGGAATAAAAGGATGCCACATCATTTTATGGAAATAAAAATTATCAACGTACAGAGGGATGAATACAAAGACACCCCAAAAATCAAAGTAAAAAATTAATGCAGCAGGCTAGTCCATTTTGCAGGAATTCAAAATAGTACTCAGTAGTTGGTATGACCCCTGCCTGGGCATGCTCCTAATGAGATGACGGATGGTGCCATGAGGGGTCTCCTCCCAGACCTGGACCAGGGCATCACTGAGCTCAGGACCCATGACCCACTGCACCAGTTTAGGGTCTGACAGTGGGTCCAAGGATTTCGTCCCGATGCCTAATGGCAGTCAGGGTGCTGTTGCCTATACTGTAGAGGTCTGTGTGTCCCACCCACCATCAAACCACTCATGCTGAACAATGTTA
This sequence comes from Archocentrus centrarchus, assembly GCF_007364275.1. Taxonomy (NCBI): domain Eukaryota; kingdom Metazoa; phylum Chordata; class Actinopteri; order Cichliformes; family Cichlidae; genus Archocentrus; species Archocentrus centrarchus. Next base: position 9,486,642 of record NC_044355.1, on the reverse strand, counting down.
CAGACAACATAACGTTCTCCATGGCTTCTCCAGACCCTTTCACATCTATCACATGCTTTCAGAGGGAACCTGCTCTCAAAAAGCACAGGATGCCAGTGGTGGAAAAGCCGATTCTGCTATTTTTATATCAAATGTCAGTCAGGCTCCATGGTAGTGAGCACAGGGCCCACTAGAGGACATCAGACCCTCAGGCCACCTTCGTGAAGGCTGTTTCTGTTGTTCATTCTGTTCCTCCTTGCACAAAGGAGCAGATACCAGTCCTGCTGATGGGTTCAGGACCAATACAGCCCTGTCCAGTTCTACAACAACTGTCTGTTTCCTGAAATCTCCTCCATGCTCTGGAGACTGTGCTGGGAAACACAGCAAACCTGCTGCCAATGGCATGCATTGATTTACCATCCTGGAGGAGTTGGACTACCTGTGCAACCTCTGTAGGGTCCAGGTATCACCTCATGCTACCAGTAGAGACACTGACCCTAGCCAAATGCACAACAAGTGAAAATCAGTCAGAAAAGATGAGGAGGGAAAAATTCAGTGGCCTCCACCTGTGAAACCCTTCCTGTGTCACCTGCTGTTAATTTCATTAACACCAAATCAGCTGAAACCCTCTCTTCTATACTCTAATTAAAGGCTGTCCCTGTAATATTTTAAGCAGTGTATTTGCATGTGAAAACTGTATCTAAACAGAAGCCTTTACATCAGTGCATTCAAATACACACATACACAACTTTGAGCCTTTCCTTCAACACTATTTAGAAGGCTTCCTATAAACCCTTTTCACTACCTTCAGGTACATACAGTGCTTATTTTGTTTTATGGGGACTAGTCTACGATTTATGCAAAACAGCATGTGTATATGCAGCACATCCACCCTATGGACTAAAAGAGTTGTATGGGACTAAATATTTACTGTTTAATCAGTGTATTTGGATTTACTGATTGTATAGCAGCTAGTAAACCATAATAGTTTGAATGAAGTACTTCATGTTTACAAGGCAAAACTCTGTAGATAAGTTTGACCCCAAATATGCACCAATCAAGGCTGAATAAATAACAAAACCTGAGGTGCTAGCTTTGAAGCTGATCTTTGCTGCTTTGCTTCTTCATGCCTTGAGCATCTTTAAAATAATTTACACTGCAACAGTGGAAGCACTGACTTATATTAAAGATGCTCAGAATGAAATGATAATACAATGAAGCTGTCAACAGGATCATTAGTACCATTAATACCCAAGTCCATATTTCAAAGGGATTATATATAAGAACATAGGAAAAACCTGTTTTCTACTTAATTTTTTACAACTTCTTCTTTATCTGCCTTTTCTTTTTCTACAGATGAAGTCATGGTCAGAGGTTTACTTACGCTCGTCATGGGCATGAATATCATAGTCATTTGGGGCTTTTAATGATTTCTTTGACCGGTTCTTTTTCCAGGGTGGGATGATTGCACAGCATAAATCTTTAATGACTTTAAAAAATAAAAATTGGGTGCACAAGTTTGAATTCATATCAGATTTTCTCAAATCCACAACCTTCACCCTGAAACACATCCTTTTGGTAGCTATCAACAAGATTCTGGCCTTATTCTGGCTGCATATTTGACCACTCTACTTGGCAGAATTGGTAGAGTTCATTTAAATTGGTTAGCACAAACCCAGCTTTTAAGCATAGTCCACAAATTGTAAACAGGGTTGAGGTCGGGGCTTAGGGAAGGCCATTCCAGAGGTTTAATGTTAGCCTGCTTTATCCATTCCAAAACTAGGTTTGATGTGTGTTTGGGAAATCATCTAGCTGTTGATTTAAGGTGAAGCTGAAGAATTTTGAGGTAATCCTCATTCTTCCTTATTGATAGCAAAACAGCCCCAGAGTATGATGATATCAACACCATGCTTAACAACTGGTACAGTGCTCTTAGGTTTGAAAGCCACTCCTGTACTCCTCCAAACATATCCCTTGTCATTGCAGCCAGATAGCTCCATCTTTTTCTCATTTGACCATAAAACTCTTCTCCAGAAGGCATTTGGCTCGTCCATGTGGCTTGAAGGTATCAACTTTGGAGGAGGAGCTTCTTTCTTGGTTGGGACCCTCTCGGTCCATGGCAATCTAAAACTTGCTTCACTGTGTTCAGTGACGCTGGTTTTCATTTCATGGCAGGCCTAGGCCTTGGTGGTTCCTGGGTTGTTCTTGAACATCCTAACCAATTTCCTCTCATCTCATCTGACCTTGGCAAAGTGGTGACACATTCAAATAACTTGTACTCACATACAGTTTGTTGAACTGATGATCTTGGAATCTTTAGTTGTTAAGAAATGGCTCCAAGAGATGTTCACAGCTTGTATAAATTGACAGTTTATCCTTCTTAGAACTTTACTGAGTTCCTTGGAATTTCTGAGTATTGGTCAGTCCAATCAGTGCTGTCAAACAAATCCTTTTTATGCTGGCAATGAGAAACCAGTTGTAGTCAAGCATGATCACTGGTGAGAAGTTAATAGGCCATGTCAGGTTAAAAGACACTTTAGAACCTTAAGCACCACTTATTAAAAGATTTAAGTAGGTGTATGTATGTATTTAAGCCTGTATGTCTACATTTGACCCTGTGTGGATCAAAGAAAATCCAAAATAAATTCAAACTTATGTACCCAATTCATGTTTTTTAAAATCAATCATACCACCCAGAAAAAAAAAGAAACACTTCAATCATTATCTAATAAATATAAAAAACACTTTAACTACTAAGTTCACTGGTATCTAACTAATGCTTTAAACTTTAAAGCATTAAAGATATCAGGAAGCCAACCTCATCACACATCCCCCAGGATCAAATCTGATGCAACATGGCAGATAACTACATTTATATCAAGCAACATGTCTGTGTTGGCCTTGTAGAAGGCAAGACCTTTATTGGACATCCCTCTTCAGGATGTTTCCATCATGACTGGTGGAGTGGAGCACATATAAACAAAACAGAATTATTAGAAGATTGCACCTCACCCCTGCTCCTTTCACTTCTCCCATGTGGCTGTTGATGATACTGGGAGCTGCATGACATTCACGTTTCCCTGCATATAAACCCAAATACAAGGCTTCCATTTGAGCTTTTACATCATGCAGACCCCAATCAACAATGCAATCTTAGCAAGCTCTTGTAAGAGCTGAGTCATAGGGAACTATCTTTCTCTTAGTTTTTAATGTGTAGTAAAGTACACATATTTCCTAATCCGACGCAGGATAAAAGCTTATGAATAAACACAAGAAATCATGTTAATTTATGCATAACAACAGAAATTATATTCAGCAAAATTCAACAAAACATCTTACTTGCTATAAAGTATAAACTTGCTAAAAAATAAAAAGCCATGTAAAGGACCTGACAGTGCAGGATACATCATAGGTTTGCAGGACATTTCATTTATTTGTGTGTGTGTGTGTGTGTGTGTGTGTGTGTGTGTGTGTGTGTGTGGGTGGGTGGGTGGGGGGTATAAAGCCCATGGTTGCTATAGAGACCAATAGAGAGAATTATGAGTGGAAAAGTCACTAAGGGAGACATTGCTGGTGTTTGTGTGGTTGTTCTAATAAATTCCCTTCCCTCTTTTGTTGTCTTCTTGCTACACCGTAGTTGGAGACAGAAATGACCTCGATGCATCTCCAACTCTTTCCAAATTCATTTCACTGATCTTTTGTTTTACAGGGTTACACACAGCATGGTAAAAGTTGACGTGTAACCCCTCCATACGCTCCAGGTTGTTTTCCCATTAACCATATTTATTGGTGTAATTCCTCACTTGTAAGACAGGAGGAGCAATAATACATTCCCCGATGTCATGGTTTTATTACATCGTAGTAGCAGCAAGAAAAACATTAAACCCATTATGTGACCTTCCCCTGGCTTAACTGTCCCACTCTGTTCCTCAGTAACTTCAAAGTCCTGAGGAAAGTGTGATTGAAGATGAAATATTCTGGGTTTCAGCAGCTTAAATTTGTAAAGCTGAAGTGATGCAGAAATGAGGTCTAAAAAAGTGTTTTTTTGCCCTTAAAGTGACAAGAAGAGAAAAAGAATAAGCTCTGCTTTTCTTTCTGGGAGCAATAACACCATCCAAACAAGATTGCACCAACAAACACTAATTCACTGATTTTATTAATCATTAAATAAAAAACAGCAGAAGCGTCAAAAGACAGTTTCTGAGTTTTTCCACAGAGCGGTTTCTCATTTCACAAAAAGGCTTCTTTCTAATGTCAATTCCAGCACAACCATCAGTGCTACCTTATTTTTCTGTTTTAATGATTTGTTTTCTCTCCCTCTCTCTTGCACTCTCGCTCTCTCTGTCTCCTCTACATTTATGTGGCCATCACAAAAGAAAACAGTGGTCAGCAGGCCAAATTGAGGGATTAGATACACTTTCCTGATCTTGTAGAAAAGCCCCATTTATTTCTTCTTATTTAATTTTTGTTTGTGTTGTTTCTGTGTTATTCAATTTTACGCAGCAGTTTGTATTCATTACGGGGCAACAGAGCCTCCAAAACAATGCCATGCTAAGCTTAAGTATCTCCATTTGTGCATTGATCAGAAAGTATACTTGAATTGTCATTTAAATGCTTATGACTCTTCCTTCATCATAAAAGGCATCAAGACTTCCTAAAAATATTTATAGGGTTTAATTTTGAAATTTGAATTGGCTGCTGTGTCACAGAGCATCAGGTAGTGTGTCAATTGTATGATAGATGCTGTACACCTTGGGCTATGATTCTTGTCTAAGAGAGGGCAAACTTTGTTTAGTGACACCAGCTGCAAAATGAAACTCTGCAGCTAAACATTTTTTTAAATCTATATAACCTAATTTCATAAAGTCAGGTTAAATATTTCCATTTGATAGAATGGGTAGCCACTGCCTTCCAACATTCAGACTACCTAAAGGAAAATAAAGATTAAACTGAGCATTAAAAGTTCAAGTTGTTCATCACTTTCTTGATATCTTCTACATTGAAATCTACCAAAATCTCCTTGTTTTTAGGGAAACCTGCACCTGCAGCAGCATCGATAATTAAAACTAAGTGTGTTATACAAGTATGCCAGAGCACTTCAGTCTCCCTGTTACAATACTACAATAATTCACTATCAACAGGTGTCTGCGCATGAATATGCAGAATCTAACCTTTTTTTTGGTGGTGGTGGTGGTGGGGGGGGGGGGGTCCAAAGGTTTGTGAAGTTTGTTTGGTATCAGTGGAATATTAACCAAACACATCTGAGTGAATGTAGAGAAATTCAAAAAGAATGAACTGTCATATCAAGATGTCAACAGATGGTGGCTGATGGGTTTCCAGATTGTTTATATGTATATTATATCTATATCAGATAATCTCAAGCCTTATAATTTACCTCCATCCTCTTCTGCTTATCCATTTCAGGGTCACGGGGGTGGAGCCTATACCAGCTGTCATAGGGTGAGTGGCAGGGTACACCCTGTACAGGTCACCAGCCTGTTGCAAAGCCAAAACAGAGAGACAGAAAACCATTCACACCTATGGACAATTTTGAATTATCAATCTAACCCCAGTAACTGCATGTCTAGGACGGTGGGAGGAAACCAGAGTACCCAGAGAAAACCCACGCAAACATGAGGAGAACATGCAAACTCCACACAGAAAGATCCCGGCCAAGGTGTACTAGAACCCAGGCCTTCTTGCTGTGAGGCAACAGTGCTAACCACTGTGCCACCGTGCTGCCCCCAGTGCCAAAACCAAATCCTTTTGCAGAAAGTGTCATGCATTCTTTATGGACATGGGAAGGGTACGAAATTCATGGTGGGGGTTTTAGTGGCAATTTTTTTCTGAATATTCCTTTTACCATGCCTTTCATCTCATGAGAGAATATAGACCTTTTAAAGTGTACTTCTTTATATTCCTGCCACATAGATAAAGGAAAAGAGGAAATGCCACACAGTAAGAAAGAGGATACTCTCAGTTAGCTCCCTGGCCTTATTAGTGTATCACAGCAGGGAGGCCAGAACCAATCTACAGTTACCGGTTGTGTCAGGATTCATGCAATGTTGGGCTTTTGTTTCTTCTGTTTCCCTGGAAAGTTACCCATGAGTCTTAGAGACATTGAATGTCGGCTTCTCTGAAAAGAATATCCCGCAGGTGTCTCAGCAGGACACTGTTTAAAGAAGGGCTCCAAGAGAGTCAAGCACGAACTCCCAGAACCCTGCCTGCAAGTCATACTGAGGTAAAGCATCATGCAATTCTATGAGTGAAAGGAAGGGGTAGAGTTTTTGAATTTGAATAAACCGTAAACAAAACATCAAAAAGAGGAGTGAAGCTAAATGCTACAATTTTTTGTGGTCCCCCTTGAGTGGGTGGTCTGTGGTACAATAGAGACACTTGCTGCAGGGCACCAAATCTGTCTCAACTAAAGAGGGTTGACCTAAATGTTCATGTACAGACTTAGTGATTAGAAGGATTCATACATAAGAGTGTGGATCTTAATTTGTCTTCAGAAATCAAGGGATATAGTGCATTTTAGACAACAGGGTGAAAAATGAATTGAGAGAGCAACTAAAGTATTTCAAAAAGAGAATTCAAAAATGTGGAAGGGAGATAATTTTGAGATCTAAAATTAGTTCTCGTTAGCAGGCATCGCTCTGCATTTAGATCTCCTCCAAATTTGTTTTCAAAATGAGATGTTGTGCCTTTGCATGTCATAAACCTAATTAGCCATGATGGATGTTAGACAAGTTTCTGACAAGAAATAATAACTTTGTTGATCATTCCCTGAGAGTTTACTTCTTCCTCTCCTTCCTCCTCCTCCACCTCCTCCACCCACACCAACACCCTGCCCTTCATCACGTCTGGGGATGCTTTGACGAAATAAACCCACAACATGCTGATGAATTATTCAAATTTGACTCAGTGATGTATGAACAGTTGCAAGAGAGATGCAGTTATCACTACCGGCAAACCCCCTTCCTCCAGCTGACTGAACCTCCAGTCAAACCAATTACCATCCACACCCCTCCAGCTCTTGAGCACCATTTGAGAAGGAGACGAAATAGGAGCAGCTGCCTACATTATTTTCAGGTTACTGCAGTCAAAACTGCTGCAGTGCAAAGATGAAGGTGATGGAATTTATCAATTCATAGTACAGGAGAAAGTGAATTACTGTTGTTTGTCAGTGGCAATCTATTCTGCTGAGAGGAGCAGGATGCTTTTAAAAAAGTGTAATATATGTTGGCATAACAATGTCGAGTTTTGTCTCGACCAGTGTGTATGTGCAGAACTCTAAGCATTGAGGTCTTTGGCTCAATTTAAGAGAAACATACTAATGGCTGTTCATGAAGAATTCATGCCACTTTTGCTCCGTTTTGTCATGTTATGGGGGATTTTAGTTTTCATTCCCTGTATGTTTTCTAATCACTTACCTTATTTTACATCTCATCAGCATTCTGCCTCACTTGGGTATACTCCCCCACTTTCTTTGTTCCCTGCAAGATTTGCTTCTAACTCCCTGACATGCTCAAGTATTCCAGCTAGCCTAGGTGGTTTCCTAAGTTTATAGTTTTATTTTCTTATGTTTGTGTCTGACTTTTTTATGGACCTTGTCTGACCTTGTGTATATGACTGCACCCAGCATAAAATCCCCAACTTGATAACAAAAAGAGGGGGGAAATCATGGAATGGGTGGGTGAAGAGGTGTGAGTGAACAAACAAGCAAAATAATAGGATTACAGGGAGCAGCTGGTCAGCAGTATTTGGAGAATCTACATTAGCCTGATCTACTGCACCAGTTTACTCTCTCTTGAGAACATGTCATCTCTGCCTCCCGTTGCCCGCTACCAGTTTGAAAATATGGCAGTTGACCCAAATTGTTCACCCTTCACTCTCTTATTCCTCCCAAATTTGTCCCAAATTGAAAATGTATATTTCTCTCTCATTCACTCTCTACTACATGCCCCTGGCTGTTGGTCTGAAGCTATCTTAAATATTCACAACCAGGGAGTAACTGACGAGGAGAGCAAAGAGTGACACACTCAGAAAAAATATACACCAGAAATGAACCTTGTGCAGTGAACTAAATAACTGTTTATCATAAGTGACCTTATGCAAGAGGTTAAACAAGAACATATCAAAAAGATGTGCTATGTGGCATGTTACTTGACATACACACAAACATTATTTTGTTAGGAACAGAACTAATTATTTAGAAAACTATACGGCAACTGATGATTTGAATCATGGCTGATTGTTTAAAGATGTTAAAACAACCAGACATAGGGCAGTTCTTGTGATCATGTCCATGTGCTACTTCCACACTTTTCAGAAAGGAAATGGTGTTACCTTTTGAGTAAACCATCTGATATTAAATAAGGCGGGATTCGCCCTAGTAAATTTTTTTTTTTAAAAATAGTGGAGAACCCTCAACATTCAATTTGTGGTCAACCCATACCGTGACCTTTTCTTAAACATAACCAAGTAGTTTTGGTGCTTGAACTTAACCAAACAGGGTTTGGGAACACAAACAACCAGGAAGGAAGCAGTAAGGAAGTAGGCACCAATTGCTTGGGTGACCTTTAACCGCCATCTTTTCCTCCAACTGCAAACGTTATCACTCTTTATTCTGCTCATTTTTCCATCTGTCTTGTTGAGGCATTAGAACAGCAAATGTCCAAACACAGTTATTGGCAATCAACCTGTTGTGATGTTTAGGTATGAAGGCTTGTTGCTAGAGTCATGCAGCTAAAAAGTACTTTAATGGTTACCCTCCTGCAACACCTGCTGCATGGACTGGCACCTTTAAAAAGAAAAGTATATGTAATACATTTGTTTCTATGTAAAAAGTGTACTTTTAGCTACAAACCTTCACTCCTGCTGAATCTTGATTTTTAAGTGTGTTTCAGTGAGGGCACAGCTCTTTTCTCCAGGCTTTCTTTACTTCTGTTGAAATACCAGAGGTCACGACTATAAATGAGCACTCGTGTTGTGTGCAGTGCTGTTGAATCTCCTGCTGTATTCCAGCTGTGGGTTTATTTTGTTGTCAGTGTGAGAACACATGAAGGTAACACAGATGAAGGTCAGGCTGCCAAGTAATTTAAGAATATTTAACATATGTTTTGTTGTTGTTTTGCATTGGCTCATCATTGTTTCTCTGTATTATAGTGAAAACTTACCGGATCTCACTTTTTTCTGATAGTCTCCTAGATTTGTACACCAACATATTCTTGCATTTCTCTAAAAATGTCTTTGACCACAGGTTAATTTCTTAAAGATTATTGTAGAGTGCTCAAGTTTTGTTCTTATTCACTCCTTACTATGAATTCTTAATTATATTTTGGATGCAGCCATATTAACCCTCCTCACTTCTTGCAAATCAGAGAGCATCACAGCAGCGTATTTGTTATTGCTCACGAGAAATAATTATCTTTTGTAAAAGGTAAAGCCTACAACAAAATGTTACATTTAGTTTCTATACTTCAAACATATTTGCTTTCCTAAGGAAAATAATGACATGGGGTGAATACATGATTGCTAAATATAGGGATGACCTCAGGATGTTTAAGGTTTGAGGCTGAAAATAAATAACCCCTCATGACCACATAAAACACAATCAGCTTTAGTATGAAACCTCTTCACAGTACAGTTACAACCTTCAGTGGTCGGCTGGTGCACCCGGTGCCACGGCACAATGAATCACCAGCTCCTAATATACTACACTTGGTTTCTTGCTCTTTTGTTGCAAGCAAAGTTGTTGATTATCCACTCTTTCCTTGGACTATTCTGAAATCATTAGCATTAGTTAATGACATTTCCCCCCTGAAACTCTCCTTTAACCTCGAGCAGCAAGTATATAATGTGCAAAGCAAAAGATGTCTGGGTATGGTAGCCTTTAAGGTCTGTTACCTGCAAAAGTGGAAGACTACAATACCAAACTTTTACATTATAAAAAGATAAGATGCAGTTGCTCCTGGTTTCATCATACATTATGCCAGAGAATTTTCATGTTGAACTCTGCAGTTTCTGCTCTTTTTGTCTGGATACCTGTGGCAGCTCAGAGAGGCTTCTGCATTGTTTATTTTATGAAATGTAACTCAAATCCCCCTTAGACTCATTAACTCTGTGAAACATTTCCTCATCCTATTGCATCAATAACAATTGAGAGCAGACAAATGAACCTGTTAAGATTCAAGGATCCTGAACAGAAAGGGGGCAATCAGCTGTGTACTAATTTACACTATTTTCACCCCAAGTAATTTTACAACTAATTTGTGTTGCAGCTCAGAGTTACTGATCAATTATGAAAATGTTTTCATAGTGTTTGCGCGCAAATGTACCTTCATTTGTTGCAGAAGCTGAATAATAAGAGGTAATTTCAGATATCCCTGTTGGTGTTTTGTGCTCTGATCCACTGACCCAACAAAACACTGCACGGGTTGGTGTTTTGTACGTCAACACTGGAACTAAACCAATTTCAGATGCATTTGCTCTGGTGGTGCTCTCTGTATCTGACAAAGTAGGACATTATTCATGTTCAGACATCACCGCCCACTCACCGCAAAGACAGCTACTCAATCAGGCCATGCCAGATACAAATACAATAACTGGGTAAAAAAATCTAATGGTGTTACTGGTTTATAAAGGAATGTACACATTTTTCTAAGTCAGTTAGGCCACAATGCTCACATGTGATATGGACACTGAGTAGCTGCCCTAAAAGGAGATTCCATTGTCAGTAAAGAGGAGAAATCAATACAGCAATTGTATCTCTTTCAAAGTAACTAAGGAATGTTTTATTAAATTAGACAATGCTAGTTTAAGTCTATTGAGTGAACCTAAAGATTTGTTTTTCATTAAAGGGGTGTGAGAAATATGGAGACAGACCTGAGTTAAAGCTGGAGTATATTTAGTCTTTGTGGAAAAATATTTTACTGTGTGGCTAAAAAAAGAAAAGCTGTTTCCACTGAGTTCCTAGGTTGAGTTCAATGAAGTAGAAGTTCTAAAATGATATGAATGATACAGACTGCTGCAATTATAACCCGTACTTCAGAACATCTACCATTTCTTAGGTTATAAATCCAAAATTAATTTTAAAAAGTGCAGCGACACAGGTCACTAAAGGATGACTACCGAAAATGAAGCTCTGTAGCCCAGAGGTTTCTTACTGTGAGGGGAAAATGACAACTTAATTCACTTCTTCCGTTAGCTAATTATAATTTAACACATTACCATATTGCTTTGGATTCTATTCATTTCCATCACAAACTCGCAAGTGCAACATAAAAAGAAGCCACAGGGCATGGCATTGTTGTCTCTCAATGTTTCTACCCCTGCGAGTGTCACAGGCATTACGTGGAAAATAGGACAGCCATTGAACACTCCTTCAAACTCCACTCTAACAGAAATGAGTCACACAAAGGCAGTTTAAAAGTGCTATCTTCAAAAACGTCCTTTATAAGATGTCTCATCTTAAAATATAAAGAAATCTAAATGTTTTCGCCAAGAAATTATTTCACAGCCGATGAAGTACATTTTGCCTCGGTGAAGTCAAAGAACAAAGACGGTACAGAGCACCTTATTTATAGCTACTGCGTATTGCTGAGCCTTAAAGCTGCACACAGCTGCATGTTCACGTCAGCAAAGCTGGAGCTGTATTTCACGGTTACAACTCATTGACACAGTGACTTGTGTCATAAAAAGACACAGCAGTTAAAACCTACTGCATCACAGTTGTAACAGGACTCAGAGCAGACCAATTCCAGTCTGCTCAGTATAAAAATCGTTACAATTGATTGGTGGAGCACAGGGGCTGACTTGAGTGTTTGTGTTTGCACAGTAAAAATAAAGGTGGGTATCTGATAAAGACCACAAACATATTGTTTATTACTGACTTCTGAATACACTGGGTGCATCTGTGTTCAATTTAAAGACACAATCAGTGTCTATATATATATTAAGATACGCTCACACACCGTAGAAAAATAAGAGTTATAAATACAGAATCAGCAGTTTGTCGGTTTCTTTTGTTTTTTGGATTGTATCTCAATCCAGTTTATTGTATTGTTAAAAACAGACCACTTTACAAAGATTGTTGTTAAAGCAATAAATACATGGTTAAGGTTAGAGAATATTTTCTTTTAAATAGGACTATGATCAATGCTAAGGAACAGCAGGCTCCTGTATTACTGATTTATTAATCAATTTAATTTCCAAACTTTATCTCGCTATATTAATAAAGCTTTTGTAGAAGTTCACTAAGGAAGATCCATGTTCTATTCTTTTTTTGCTGCTTCCGTCTTCCAATACTGTCAAAGTCCATTATGGTGTTTTCAGCCTGAACTCTGTAAACCCGGATAAGTTGAATCTACTTAAAAAAACCAAGGTAACTCGTTGCCTTAAATTTTTTAAGTAATGAAACAGTTTATTTAACTCAGCTGTTAAGTAAGCACTACTCCATTTCCAACTGAACTAAATTGTATGTTCTAATTGACCAAACTTATCTTTTATAGTTCATGAAAAAATAAAATATCTTTTGATTAATCAATTCCCCCTATCCTTTTCATGGTCGTGTGGGGGTGGTGGGGGCTGGAGCCTATCCCTGCTGACAAGGCAGTAAGATGCAGGGTACCCCCCGTACAGGTCACCAGCCTTTGCAGGGCTGACACAGACAACCATTCACACCTGTGGGCAATTTAGAGAGACCAATTAACCTAACCCCAGTAACTGCATGTCTTCAGCTTGTGGGAGGAAACCCATACAGACACAGGGAGAACATACAAACTCCACACAGCAAGAGTCCCAGGCTAAGGTGGAATTGAACCCAGACTATTAGATAACTATTTTAGCTGTGAGGCAGCAGTGCTAACCACCACACCACCATGCTGCCCAGTAACACAAATATTTTTTACAGTGTTGAACTGTGTCTGTTTAAATTTGGTAAATAAACATGATAAAACTCAGCCCTGCTGAATGCCGGTACATTAGCATTTACAAATAACATTTGTCCATGGAACAATAAAAAAAAACTATACGAGAGAGCATTGTGAACAAAAACCAAATGTCTACTATTCCAAACAGCGAGATGCCTGGGCCAAGCCGGAATTGAACCCAGACCTTCTAGATGGCATTCTACCTGTGAGGTAGCACTGCTAACCATCATGCCACCATGCAGCTGTGTGGTAATCCAGTCTGTTAAAACTGGTATAAACTAGATGTTTAGCAGGTGCAAAACTTGATGACATTAAGTTGTTTGAATTCAAAAACATGATTACAATAAGATAGACCATCAAAAAGTACAGTCTACTCAGCATTAACAAGTAATGTTCACATTCTAGGCAATTTTAAGTAATATGAACTCAGTATTTTTAAGTGGAATCAAAATCTGGGTTTGCAGTGAAAGTTTCCAAAAGTCCTCTTGTCCACATTGGCACTATTCTATGAATCTGCCTAGCAGACTCTTGCCTTCCCTCCATTTTCCCCTCATCCTGGTTGCTCAGAGACCCTCAGCCGAGTCACCATCTGCTTGACTACAACCACCACAAGCATTTAGACTCCAGGGGTCCTGTCCTACTTCCTGGTATTGCTGGGACTCAGCTATGTTATGTTGCTTCATCAGAGTTTATTACTCAGACTTTGTGCTTTGTGCTTCAGTATGTGCAACATTCAGTCTTTTCAGTTGATTTCTCCTTATTGAACTGTCATCCAACTTCATTCATTGCTTGCATCATAATGACCTTGGTAACAGAAGCGTTTTAGCAAGTTGTTTTGCTCTTGCTAAATTGCGTGTAGTTGTTCCTGTTCTTAAATCTCTTAACCATGTGAAATAAATGATATAGATCTTAATATTTGGTGGTGCCAGTAAAGAATAATGGGAACATGGTCCAGTTTATCTCAATACAAATAATATTGCTGTTATCAAATCATTTTTGACTTTGTGTCACTTTGGTTGTACCTTTAAATTCCACATGCACATGTTTCCATGTATGAGCCTCCTCATTTACAGCAATAGCCAGGAGATAGGGTTAATAAGTAAATGTCCAGGCTCTCCAGAGGCCATACTGGCTGTTGTTCCTGACAAAACAGTGATTTGGTTTAGTGTGGTGAATTGGAATGCAAATGCAGATGCACAGGTTTACTAGTTGTCCAAAGTTCAGTCAGTCAGTATTTTCCCACAGATAGCTTTAATATAGGGTGTTATAAGAGGTGCTGACAGACCTGTCAGCAGGAAATAAGACTACAAAGAGTCTAAAAACACCTGTACAGGGGTGATTTTTTTCTTCTTCTTCTTGGAGAGATGGAACAGAGTGGCTGCTCAGGTTTGAAGCTCTTATCTGGAATTTAACAAAGTGCTCACTTCACTGCAATATTGAAGACCAAAGCACCAGAGCTTCTGTCCTCTTGGGGGAATGTACCACAAAATGTTTGCTATGTTCTGATAAGAAACGGTGCTACCAAACAGTGAAGATACTGCAAATCATACACTCCATGGCATGCAAGACAGACGCTACAGGAATGCAGAAGACTGAGAGGAGATACACTTTGTCTTTGATCAGGCCTCCAAGACATTCACTAGTGACCTTTCTCTTAGTGCCCTTCATAATATGCAAAATCAGATTCACACGAGTCATCAACATTTGACCTTTTTTTTCCATTTTGGTCTGTTCATACCACTGTTAAACATACCAGACCCTCATTCAAACTCCGACCAGCCTCTTTTTTAGCTCTGTGCAGTTGTTTGGCAATGTCAAGAAATGCCATGCTTTTCTGACAGGGGTCAGAGTGTCAGTAGATCAGGTAGAGGGAGCAAAAAAAAGAAGGACATATTGTATTTAACTTTAATTCTGTCTGGTTTCACATATCTTTGCAGTGCACGAAGTCTAGAGAGTGTACCGCTATTAAATTTATCTGCAGTGTAGGTGAGGCACAATTGCTCTTTATTACTTAAAGGAAGTTTGAGCAAAAATTAAATGCAAAATTTCAAAAAGTCAGTGTCTAATGTTTAAAGGCTTGTATTTTGGAGAATCTGGACTATTGTTAGCCACTGAAAGTAACTGTGACAGAACAGGGACATGCAATGCTGTTAAACACAGCTTTACAAGAGAATGCACAAGTTATTCCCATGCCAAGGATCTGAACCTTTGCATGGTAGGATTAACTAGCTTAGATGAAAGTTGAACCAAAACATGCCAGACATGTGCATGGTAGGCATGGTAGTCATAACCAATAAGTTTTAGCAGTGGCACAAATTTTGCTTCATACAGTTTGAAGTTTGTTTTTATTTAGATTATTTTATATGTTTCTATATCTACGATATAGTGCAGAACAATTGCAAGTATTTCATACATTTAAAAGACTTCTATTGGCAAAAAAATTCAAATTAGTTGAACTGTATGTGTTATCTTATAAAAGAGTATCTGTAAAAGATAAGATCAATAACACTCATATATATCTGGAACCAAGAGGCTGTCATATATGTATAAGGACTGGAAGCTGGGGTTATAGCCTGCTTTCTTCACATAGCTTTATAACAATCAAAAATGACATATTTTAATAACTAAGATTTGCTGGTTAGCCGTCTTTGCTAAGCAATGCTTGCTGGCTCCAGTTTCATCCAGCAGCCTACTGCATATTTATTGTTTGCCTCATCCTCATCATCATTCTTTCCCAAACTTCCTTTCACATGCAGCAATATAACCATAAGCACCTTTATATAACCATGTGGAACAACTGTTGCAGCATTCATCACATATTGTGGAACACTGGGTCAGCGCTGCTTAACTCAGTCAGAAGTTAAACATAAATGTCTTCAAACTTTAAATCATTTTGAAGGTGTTACTTCATTCTCGCAAGCATACCGTGGGTTTAATTCGTTACTGTCTAAAGCTGTAGGCTTAGGTTGATTTGTACCATGTCTGCAAGCTAATTCTAATACAAAACAAGCACCCTTTTTTTTTTTAAACAGTCTTTAAGGGCAACTGCTTCTGAAATGTAGGTTGGGGTGAACTGAAGTGAACTACGTGCTTGGGAATCATAAAATAGACTCTGACTACCACCAATATGAATAAAATGTAGAGCTAATGTTGTGCTAGACTTACTTTGATGTTGTATTCTTCCAATAATTTGGCTGACTGACTCTGACCGACTCTTGTCATTTACATTGTGGCACACATGTCCGTCTGTCAAAGCCTATCAGCTTCCTTTTAAACTGGCTGTCCACCTTGGCTGGCAGTGTGAATTGAATGGATGCTTTATGCATGCAGACGGATGGTCATGTCTGTCTAGATTATTCCTTTTACTTTTATGCATCTGCATCTATCGCTACACATTTATGGCCCAATGAGAGAGTTTGTCCCTTACATTTAATCAAATGATACAAATAACGTTTGAAATCAGGTTTTTAGAGCTGAAAACACGACTGAGCAAACAGCAAATGCCACAAGGATTAGACTGAAATGGATTCAGGGCCATATTTATGTATGAGGGGGTTAGATATGGCCAAGCACGTTCTTCATTGAATGGTGGGTAGTTCTTGAATGGGTTCATCCTTGTACTTTTCTGAATACCTGATCAAAAAGTTTCTTTCATGCAAACTTTGTTAGCTGATAATGTACAAAACTTATTTATGAGTGCTGTTTTTGAAAGAAAAACACAAAACTGCAGTACTCATTTCAAAGAGGTCTGTGCATTGACATAAGAAGAAAACAACACAGATGGTATCAAACCAAAAGTAGGACCTCAATAAATGAAAAGAAAGCCAAAAAGGAGATAAAGGGAAAAAAAAATAAGAAGGGGGGGGGGGGGGGGCAACACAGCCCAAACAAAAACAAACAAAGCAAAAGAAATATTGCCGTGGATTCTGCTCAATTCCCCTCTGAATTCTGAAAAGCTGCTCAGTATGTATGACACAATTGTTGAATTTTGTCTTTTGGATAGGTTTCTGTAATCCGTTTTTAATTTACATTGTCTTCTCATTATCATATACTCATCTGCTCATCTATTCACATGATCAAACAATGGGGTTTTATCCAGACTACTATGAATGCACAGTGGCCTAAAGAAAGGAGGATTTTGCATCTAATATCAATGGCAAGAAATCATGAAACATATAAATACAGAGGACATGGATGAAAGGGGACAGAGGTTTTTTGTGTTACTAAAGTCCTGTCAAATCCAAACAGCTAAAATAAAACCAATAAAACCAGACAGGATGGCACCTTAACCTTGTCTCCATGTAAGTTCCTCTAAACGTTATGTGGATAATCACCTCTTTTGGCCATAAACAGCACGGACCGCTGCACAAAGCTTTTTGTATTCACCCAGACCAACAGCCAAGCAGAATGTTATTTACAGAGGATAAGGAAGAAGTTAGACCACAAACAGACTACTCCAGCCACAGGTCTAACCCTCAGGGGGAGAACTCGAGATTGGGATTTTGTGCCAGGCTGAGCAGCCATTTCTCTGCGACTCAGAGAAAGTGAAAACTCTGAGGTACAAACTGCTAAGAAAAAAAAACCCTTTCACAGGAAATTCACAATAGGTAGAAATGTTGGCAGCATAATGGGGCTTCAGAGAATTACACAGAATTTTAGTACAATTTTTACTCAACTGCATGGGTGTGTTACTAACCTAAAGAGTGATTTTTTTTTTTTTTTTTTTTTTTTTTTACAGGCTTCCAGTAAAGAAAAAAGATGTCATGAGGAAATATTATCCCCTGTCTCAGACAACTTCTTAGGTCACTATGCTAGAGGTCAAGTCTGGGATGTTACCAAGAAAAAATTGGACACATGCTTCACGGTTATATTAAGGTAAAGCTGGTTAAAGAAAACTTTGCCTCTGGTCGTATGGGCAAAAAGGAAAAGTCAGAGCGACTGCCACAGCTGCAGTCTGACCTTTTGCTGGTGTGCCTCGCATTAATCTACAAAGCTGAAATAAGGGCAGTGCAAGAGGTTAAAGAATAACAGGAAAGATAAGACGCTGACAGCATTCACCTCAGATATCACTTAGGTGGCTTATCAGCTGTGTATTTTTGCTTTATAGGGTTGTGTCTTTTCATTTTACAACATTAAAATAAAAAGTGAATCACAATGAAATCATAAAAATCTCTCTGAGCAGCTTATTGCCCTATTTCATGGGACTCCATTGTTAGCTTTAATACAGTAGTTCTTGGATAAGTGTATGTTCTGTCTTTTCTTTGTATTGCAGAAGAGTTTGGCGCTTTGAGAGATTTAGTGACAAAACATTTGACTTGAAGGAATATGATATTGCAGAAGGTGCCTGGTGGAAGAGCTGGCGTAGTGCCAAATCACAGCAACGTTTACCTCAAGGTGTATTATGTTGTAAGGTAAGGACCCCACACTTTTAAACCCCAACAATCAGCCTTATGAGCAGGCACTTGGCAAGAGTGGGAAGGAAAAACTCCCTTTTAACAGAAAGAAAATTCCAGGAAAACCAGGCTCAGGGAGGGGCAGGCATCTGCCATGAGGGGAAAGATGATGGAGAAAAACGAGAGCACAGAGAGTCATTAACAAAAAAAAAAAAACAAGCCATGAGAGAGCAGACAAAATTTAATAACATGCAGCAGTGGTATTTAAACACCTGAGGAGTAAAAAGAAGTCAGTGGAGAAGAAATTCTCAGTGCATCATTGGAAGTCCCCCAGCAGCAGCCTGAGCCTGTAGCAGCCTAACTAATGGTTCAGAGTCACCGGATCCAGACCCATTTATCAAAAAGGAAGATTCTGAGTCTGACATAACAGCCCACACCCATTTCTCCTTGAAGGGAAATTTATTCAGAATTTCAAAAATCGTTTTAATTAAAAACTTACTGAAGTACGTGAAACTGACACCCATGTCACAGTGGGTTCTTATGGGCTCGTTTTAAAAGTAGAGACATGGTGGTCTCCTGAATCCAAACTGGGAGCTGATTTTACAGGAGAGAGGCCTGAAAGATGAAGTCTCTGCCTCCCATTCTGCTTTCAAAAGCTCTAGGAACCACAAGCAAGCCTGCTGTCTGAAAGCAAAGTGCTCTGTCTGGATAATATGGTAAAACTAGGTCTTTAGGATATGATGGGGCCTGATTATTCAAGACTATTCAAGAAGCCAGTATTGGGGAAATAAGAGCGTTTTTTCTAGTCCCTGTCAGTACTTTCATTGCAGTGTTTTGGATTAACTGGGGTATTTTTCAGGCATCTTTTAGAACAGCTTGATAATAACAAATTACAATAGTCCATCCTAGAAGTAATAAATGCATAAACAAGCTTCCCAGCATCACTCTGAGACAGAATGTTTCTAATTTTAGCAACACTGCACGGTTGTAAGAAAACAATGCTACATATTTCTTTAATGTGCACACTGAAGGACACATCCTGTTCAAAAATGTCTCCAAGATTCCTCACAGTGTTGATGGAGGCCAACGTAAAGCCAAACCAAATAAGTATCTGATTAGACACAGTGTTTCTGAGGTTTATATAGCCAAATACAATGACCTCAGTAGTGTCTGAATTCAGGAGAAGAAAATCTCCCATAAATGCAAGGACTGAATGTGCACCTTCACTTTTCTCAAGGCATCTTAATGAGGCATTTTCCTTTCTGGTCACAGTTTTTGCTTACACTCACATACTACTACTACTACTACTTTATTTATAAAGCACTTTAAAACAACAGCAATTGCAACAAAGTGCTGTACAGATACAAGTCAAATAAGCCAATACACATAACAATGACAACAACGACAATAAGAAACCAACACAGTAAAAGAAATAAAACGAGTCTCAGCATGTATTAAAAGCCAGGGAATAAAAATGTACATACTGAAAACATACATACATGATGCATGGTTTTCCACAGCAGTTATAGCAGTTAAATTCCTCAGCTTAATATTGTGTAAAAATAATGCTTCCCTTCACAATTATCCTCATTTGGTAATTGTTCCACATTTTAGTGCTACATCACTGAAGTTCTGACACTTTTATTGGGGTGTTTCATTTCAAAGTAACTCTTGGTAGTATTTCCTCTTTAAATATTATGGCTGCCTCACTATAGGGGAATTTCAATCCTTTGCAATAGCAGCTTCTGTTCTGTTAGGGCTAATGTATATCACCCCTTTAACATCATGAGCTTCATTCAACCTGTGTGTTTAGCGGATGTTAAGGTTCCTTCAGTCTCTGGGCTTTGGATTTACAGAAGACAAGAATATTTCCATTTAGCATCATTTTGACATTCAATACATTTCCATTTTTATCTTTCAGCTTTTCCAACAGCTTGAGGGGGTTTAAGGCCTTGTCACTTTTATCCTTAAACTTGACAACAAATCCCCCTTCCTCTTTAAACTTTACAATTTCTCCTAATTTCCCAAGCAACCCCACTTTAATTACCATTCTACGATCTCTTTCTTTTCTGGTGTTTTACTGCATTTTCTTTATTGCTTTGTCTCTGTACATTGTTACATATTTAATTTCTTTATAGGCATATTATAGTTCCTGCAACAGCAAATCTGTTAGGGTCTGGTTGGGCCAGAGAGATGTAAATTTTGTCATCTGATGGTGACGGTGAACTCTCATCTACAGAGCCTTTACATTTTAACGTACTAAATACGAATGCACCCTTCAGGCAGGCAACAGAGAACTGTAACAAGAATGTCTCCTCGGCTGTGATGTCTCCAGATGTCTGTTTGACGGTCTGCACCAGAGTATAATCACTGCTTTACTTGTAGGCCACGATTTGGATAATCCTTTTATTTGTTTTTTGTTTTTCTGTCTGAGACTTTATTTGGACTTACCTGTTGCATCTTTTGACTTCTTTTATGGTTCTGAATGTGTGCCCACCACCTCATAGAAAAAGATTCAAACTCAAAAAACTGAATTTAAATGAACAAATGTAAATTCATAAGCTCACTGGAATGTGAAGCTAAAGAGGCTTGTTATTTTTCAGTCCCTTCTAAGAACAGAGAAACCTAATGCATCTTTAATACCATTCTTCATTGTAAGAGGACTAAGTAATTGAATAAGGTGAAGGTTAATCTGCTGTTTTCTCACACATAAAAAAGAATGACGCTTCTGCCCACTTAGGACACATTAGAGCTGCTGAGTGGAATCAACTGGGGAAAATGACTGACAATAAAATCGACAATTGTTCTACTGGCCTGTGATCTCTAATATTTAGAGGTGCTAATGGATACTGAGACTGGCCTTGCATTTATTTATTTTGCCAGTACGTGGGGATGCATTCAATGGCCTGATGTGGTAACATCATCTGCCATGGTGTAATGATTTTGGTTTCAGTTTTGTATCTAAAAATGAGCATAAGGTTACCAACCATAGCATTAGAATTAGTCCAAATAATCCCCGCTAGTAAATGTGTTTTAGGTCATGTTTTAGGTTAGAAAACCTTTTTGGATCTTCCAGCATGCCAGCCAAAACAAAACACTCTACAACTGAATCATAACCCCATCGATTTTCCGTGTGGTTCAAGCCGCAAATATATTGATCTCTTTTCCAAAGATGATAGGGCACTTGCTAACCACAACTCCCAACTCTGTATTTCAACCACTAGACCTGCAAAAGCTCCACTTTGGCAATGTGTGTGTGTGTGTGTGTGTACTCTTTTTACACTGCTGTGAGGTCAAAAGGGTGAAAAGGTGTAGACAGGTTTACTTCAATCAGTGGGTTAGTGACATTTCTGTATTTTTGGCTCATTTAAGCTCCTAAAAACAGCTGGCTGACAACAGCAGAAGACTTGCTTTGCCCAAGTGGCAGCATCCAGGGCTGAAAAATGAAACCAGCATGGAAGGGCCAAAAACTGAAGGCTCCAAAAGTGACTCCATACCTTTAGACTCCAGTGTTAAAATGCCCATTTTTTCCATTAAAAAGCATTTTGCACCCTGGCACGAAAAGGGTTTTTGGCTTCTATTGCCATGAGCAGACAACACAGACTCAAAAATGCAGACAAACAAAACCAGCCACCCCCCCCAAAAAAAATGAAGCCAAAAAGCCAAAGGGCAGCCGTTAACAGTCCAAATATCAAATGCAAACAGGGAAAACAGTCACACAGACAAATAGCTCAAAGAGTAAGCCAAACTGAGGCCTTAAATCAGGGCTCTTCAACTCCAGGCCTCAAGAGCCCCTGTCCTGCAGGTTTTAGATGTGTCCCTGACCCAACGCACCTGAATCAAATGGCTGAATTACCTCCTCAGTATACAGTCAAGTTCTCCAGAGTCCTGCTAATGACTTCTATATTTGACTCAGGTGTGTTGAAGCAGCAGCACATCTACAACCTGCAGGACAGGGGCTCTCGAGGCCTGGAGTTGAAGAGGGAAGTGGACACAGGAGAGTGACAGGACACAGCTGAACCTAATTAAACAAGACAAGGAAGTAAAACAGAATATAAAGCACATGAGACAAAGGCTATGAAAATTAACTGAAACATGAGAACATTTAACACAGAGATGGAGACATAACAAGACACACACAGGAGGCAGAACAAACTGAAACAGGGAATATATGCAAACTATAATTGAGAACTAAACTAGATAGCAAAACTAAAACTAGCTTGTGGATGTAAACAAAGAAACCAACCACAAATATCTGTTATAAATAAAAATAGAAAACTTAAACCTACAACCAAAAACTGGAGCTAATAATTCAGACTCATATAACATGAACATAAATAACTCAAAACACTGGGTCAAAAGACCCAGGACCTTGACAGCTATGTATAGTTTGCTCAAAACTAACAACTAAAAAGTGCATTTTTCTTCTTTTTCATTTGTCTGTGCAGTAATGAGAGTAGGGAACAGGTGGAAGAGAGCCTGGAGTAGTGGAGGTAGGCACTGGAGAGAAGAGGAATGAAAGTCAGTAGAAGCAAGACAGAATACATGTGTGTGAATGAGAGGGAGACAGATGGAAAGGTGAAGATGCAAGGAGCAGAGAAAGTGAAGACAGGTGATTTTAAATACACTGGATCAATCATCCAAAGCAACAGACAGGGAAGAAGAGAGTGCAAGCAGGGTGGAGACAAGTGTCTGGGGTTATTCGCTACAGAGGGTTAGAAGAAAGAGTGAAAGGGAAGATTTACAAAATGTTAGTGAGACCTGCTATGATGTATGGTTTGGACACAGTGGAAAAAAAGACAGGAGGCAAAGGTGGCAGAGTTAAAGATATTAAGATTTTCATTGGGAATGACCAGGACAGGCAGAATTAGAAATGAGTACATCAGAGGAGCACCTCAGGTTGAGCAGTTTGGAGACGATGTTAAACAGGCAAAGCTGAGATGGTTTGGACATGTGCAAAGGAGGGATAGTGGATATATTGGACCTAGGATGTTGAAGATGTAGCTGCCAGGTAGAAGGAAGAGAGGAAGACCTCAGAGGACGTTCATAATTGATGTGAAGGAGGACATGAAAAAGGTTGGTGTGACGGAAGAGGATGCTAGGAATGGGGTGAGATGGAGGCAGGTGTGGCAAACCCTGAAGGAAGCGACAGAAAGAAGGTTTGCCTGTGTGGTACAAATCATTAAAGAAGTTTTTTTTTTTAAATCAAGCTAGCCTTAGTTCATCTCAGGAAGACATTCAGCTTTCTTTTAAATTGGCTGCAATTCAACTGGCATGCAACAGAAGTCTCCTTATTGAGTAGGCCTGATTGGAGCTTAATGGCTAAAATAATTTGCTGTATCTATAATTTTGAAGTTTTTCTTACAGTGAATCCAGTTCTGTCCATAAATGCTAATATTCTGCACGCTGATTGGTCATTGAGACTTTATGGGTCACACTCCCTTGACAGCATTAATTTTCCAATGATATTGTAATAAGTGTACTTAAACCACAACAGTTCATTCAATCAATTAATCAGTTTATTTGTATAGCACATTAAAACAATAGCAGTTGACCAAAGTGCTTCACAGGGCATAAAACAAATAAAACAACAAATAAAATAATATAAAAACAAAAGAACATAGAACAAAAATAAAAACACAATAAAACCATAAACAATGAAGGACTGTAATAGTAGTGCCAATAGTAATGGCAAGAAGATCTATCTACCAGTCTGAAATGCACATGCAAAGAAGTTTTAAGAAGTTTTTTTTTTTTAAAGTAATAGGGGAATGAACTTCTCTTATGTGGAGAGAGAGGACATTCCAGAGTTTAGGGGCAACCACGGCAATGGCTCTATCCCCTCTACTCTTCAAATTAGATTTGTATCTGGTCAGAAAGCAGCTAGTTGTGAGGGTCAAAGGTGACTGCAATCAAGAGACTGCTGATAGAAATTATCTGCTGATATTTACAGGAGATCGGGTATGTCATACAGTAGCTTTGTGGTGCTGTGACTGCTACTTGAAGAAACGTGTTTTATTGCACCAGAACCCTTAAAATTTTATAATTGAACGTTTACATTTTATCTTTGTGTTGAGCCTCTATTTCCAAACTCAAATGTTTATGAGTGTTTTAGTCCAAATTGGCCATTATCCAGCCTGTAATTAGGTCATCATCAGAGGCCTCACTCCCTCCATCCTAATTAAGGATAATTACACCAGAGGCAGCTATCAAAACAAACGCTGCTGTTCCTTTAAATCTTCACTCGTTTCAAATGTTTTGGAGCGAGGGAGGGAAATACAGTGAAAGGGAGACGAACCACATTGTCAACGGGGGGGGGGGAGCGCACGCAAGCCGACACTCCCCTTGAACACAAGCACCAGCGCACTGACAGTCTGACCAGTGCCGACCAGCCCCCTGAAGCACAGAGCTTGCTGTTTGCATGTGTGCACCCCCCCCTTGGACTTGGTGGGAGGGGAGAGAAGTTTACCCAAAGAGCAGCTTGGATCATTGAGAGAGACGATGCCTTTTTCCTCTACTCCGGTCTCACGAGCTTCTCAGCGGATTTGCTGATTCCCACAATTAATCTGCAAGTTATTCATCAGGAGTGGGGAGAGATTTCGAGCCAGAGGATGCTCCCACAGGTCATTCGGATACTGTATGTCTTGTCTTTCTGCTTTTTCCAAGGAGGCTTTATCAGGTGAGGGGCTTTAAAACATCTGTTGTTCTTTCTGTGTCTGTGCGAGTTATTTTCTCTCTCATCAAATGCTTGGCATAAACTTTTTTTTTTTTTTGGCCATTTCAGTTGATTCTGCTGGCTTTTACGCTCCCGTCATTTATGGAGTTTTAAACTTATTAGATATTAACATCCAAAACGTTTTAATGCTGGTGCGAAGGGTTTAAATTGGAGACCGGTTCGTGCGCGCAAACGTGTTCCCAGCTGTGCAACAAATAAAATAGCCCAGCTGTTTACGCACAGGAAACAGATGCCACTAACCAAGAGCTACCAAGGCACTAGTCCCTGTTTGTAGCGCACAGAGGTGGCAAACTACCTGTGGAATTCCCGGTTGCATTGCAAGGTTGACCGGTGGCTTTGTGGATCGTTTAAATCGCTATATTAATACTCAGTGTAGGATAATCGTGGTGGTGGTGCTGAACAGTTTAACAGCAGCCAGTGATTACAAAGCTTACCTGGAAATAAAACCCAATAAAAGCTGATGCATACTGAACATTTGGATTCACGTTTGAAAACGGGAATCCAGTGTGGAGTTCATTGTTTATGCACTTGGGTTATTCACTATTGTAGGAAATAACAAAGGGAAGTCTTTGTGTGCTCAGTGTGTCTGCAGGGAAAAGAGAATCTTGGTTCTTATGTGTTCACTGTGTGTCCTACAACACACCTCCTATTTCCATGTCCTCCTTTCATTCAGTCCATCTAGCAATAACCAAGCTCCTCTGTCTTCCTCTTTCTGTGCCTTCTTCTCTTCCTCCCTCACCCTCTTTCCCTCCTCTTGGTGGCAAAAAGTTTTATTTGCAGTGAACACTTTTCTTATTTCATGCCCTGCCACCCTCAGGTGTGAGCGGAAGGGAATTAAGATCTGCATAATCCCAGAGCGGAACAGAGCAGTGACTCTGTGAACCCAGGGGCGAGGAGAGCAGCTCTTAGCCTGGAGAGTCAACTGACAGCACCTCCTCTGACAAATTATATGGTCTCCTACCAGCCATTCTGCTAGCCACGTAGAGAAGGAGTGGGAGGGAGGCAAGGGTGGAAAGGAAGGGATTAAGGTGTAAAAGACATGCAGAATCTGATGGAGGCATGGACACGTTGGGCGAATGATGGAAGATGAAAATGGCAATGGAGCAACCTGGGATGGGGAGAAATGTGAACCAGAAATTGAAAGGGTGTTTCATTTAGCTGGAGGTGGTGGGAAGATTAGTAAAATGGAGAATGGGGCTGGTAGATGGAGAGAAATGGTTCAGATAGGAAAGAGGAGATGAGATGGAGAAAGAGGGGAGGTACGTGTGAGACAGGAAGAGATTTGGGGGGAAAAAAAATTGTCATGTAAATGGTGCTCATCAAGCAGGATGGATGTATGTTTTTGGACGGGATGTTTGTCAACAAGAGGAAATGGAAAAACTGCAACGAAGGGTGTAATAAATAAGCAAGTTCATGTCATACTCTGAGGGTTTGGAGATGGTTGTGTGTTGATATGCATATAGAAAGAAGAGATGTTATGTCTTTTTGACTTGAATGTTAGCCTGGAAGCCCAGCCTGACACTGTCTGGTTTCCTGAAGCTTTTCTGCCATCCAGTTCAGTTATTTGTGGGGTATCCCATTTATTACCCTACAAGAGGAAAATTAAAAATGCAGTGATTGCATTGATTTATGTTAATGAATGCGCTGACTTCAGTCACGACAGTGTACACAGATGTTGGCTGAACTTGTGCTCACATCTTTCCCATTCACCAATGCCTGCATGTGATTGGTTGCGTTCTTTATGTAAGATGTTTTGGATGGGGGGGGGGTATCAAAAAAGAATTAATCCATTAATCAGCCAGTTCTTTAAACAGTAACATGGGTTTTTCTACAGTTCATTTGGTTAAAAAAATTATGGATTTTGGTGAATTAGGTATCTGGGTATTTGAACTTAAACTAGAACAGGATGTTTTATTGTCGTTCCCCTCCATGTTTGTTTTCCAAGCAGAATATTGTATCCTAATGACGCTTAATGTTATTTACTTCACCTGTCAGTGGTTTTAATGTTGCGGTTGAAGCTGTGTAATGCACATGTGCATCAACATGGCAAGAAAAACAACTGAAACATGACTGCAAAATAAACATTATCATAGTGCTTTGCTACAAGTCACATTTTATGTCCACAGCACTCAAAAAACAACCTTATACATGGCTGCTAAACTTTTGAACTCTTTTTGTTGCTCATGGATATATTTAACACTCTACTGCAGGAAAAGCAAACCCGTGAATAATAGCTGCATTCCCTTTAGCTGTGTCAGTTTTATTTCCCTGCTTTGTTTCATGTTTCACAATTTACTGGACACTGTAACAGAACAGTGCCACTCTAAATGTTCTTGCTAACACGAGTTAAAACATTAGCTGTGAAAACCGATGATGTGTGCATTTGAGGAGGAGGGTTTTCTAAAGTTGATCTGCCCAAACAGAAACAGCCATACAATAACTTTTAAAATTAAAATAAAGCAGAAACTATTATGCGTAAATGTGAAAATACCTGATGAAATTAGCTTTGGCTTAAACATGAGTTTTTGATTTAGTCCCACTGCCTTTTTTTTTTTTTTTTTCTGAACACTTATAATTGGAAACTATTAAAGTGTACCAATTATTCTTCCCTTATTTTCTGTCATACTGTTAAAATAGCTAATAATCATTTTAAAAATGGGAAAGTTTTAAATATAATGGAAGTAATCCCGGTGAGGTGCTTCAGGCAGTTTTTTTTTTTCTTTCCTACTAATGGCTCTACATGATGTTGATGAGAGCAGCTATCTCTAATATGGTAACCTCAGGCACACAGGTCTGGCTGTGAGCATGGAAGCCCCACCCAACTGCTGTTAAAACCTTCTGTTTATGAGAGGCATCCTATCAAATGAAAGTTGGCTCAAAGAGAGGCTAGCCTTAAAGCCAGAGGAGCCTAAATGTCTTGTTTCAGACAGCTGACGAACTGAGAGGCTGCAGCAAGGCTCAGTATGACATGAAAAAAAAGGGGGAGCAGAACCTGAATTTCTCACTTTGGGATGTTCAGTGCAAAAGAAGTTGGTAGTTGTTACTGTAATGAAAAAAATTACGACACATGCAGTCTTTACCATGTGAACACATCAGTGTAAATTGTGCAAATGTGTCCCTGACCTCTGGTCATCTGATGTGTATCTGTTTATTGGGAAATTGTGAGCAAAGCATAGTGGATTGCATGAAGTGAAGGGCAGAGGATTGCACACCAAGGATCTCTGCTGTCCTTGCCTCCAGTCAGCTAGAGATCATGAGTCAGAGCTTAAAAAAAATATCAGAGAATAAGTCTTATCAGATGGAGCTGGGCACTTGCGAGCCAGATTAGTGTGTGTGTGTGTGTGTGTGTGTGTGTGTGTGTGTGTGTGTGTGTGTGTGTGTGTGCAGGCAGGCATATGGTAGTTCATACCATCTTTCCCTCTTAACTGTAATGCATTAATTGAAGTAGATAAAGACTTCACTTGACCTTAAAACTGAACTTTAGAAAATGGGTCAATCATAAACAGTATATCACTGACATATTTGGAGGCAAACATTATCAAAAATCCTGTAACCCAGTTAGAGACATAAAAGGAGAAGTTATTTTTAAAGTCTTCACTGCATTGCTGTCACATTTTATTTCTCATATTCCTTTTAAAATGTGTGGAGTAGTTTTAATGCAGTGTCACCGGGCTTGCAGGAAAAGTCCAACCTTGTGTCTCAGAGACTAATTGGCCTAATTAAAAGACTGTATTGAAATAATGTATATACCACTGAGATACTTCCAGTGTTCGTGCAGTTATAATAATATATTTGGAAAAACTACAATAAATGTCAAACTTGAGAACCAAAGAAAAATAGATTTCTCTACTCACCCGTTTTGAGTAATGCCTAGAAGCTGGTTAAGGTTAGGTAATTCTTTTCAGTTTATACTGAACCGTGCCTTTATTCAACATAAAACTGACCAATTGTTTAGATGTATCAGGACATGCAGTTCATTCTTTTCATCAAGAGATGTGATCATTGATGATGACTTGTCTTTATTACCATGTGATCCTATAAGTTTCTGCCTAGTTTGTGATTTTGTTTTTAAAAAACAGTCGCATTTAAGGTGTTAAACACCGGGAGAGCACAGTTGGGTGGTCAGTCTGAAATGAGTGTTTTGTACCAAATGATGTCTGTGTAAATTGTCTGTAAACAGTTGTGCTGCATTCAGTTTACCTCAGAAGTAGAAATGTTGGAACTGAGAGTGACGTCACTCCCAATTTGAGCGTGTTCCAGTAGTAAAGTTGGAAAATCGAGGAAAAGCAGGATTTGTTTTGCTCCTTAGCAAGGTGGAACCATCACTAGCAATACATATGTTTGGTTTTTTTTTGGTTTTTTGGGGGGGTTTTTTTTGTTTTTTGGTTTTGTTGGGTTTTTTTTGCTTAAACACATCACTGCAGTACGTTCATGATTAGAGCCTGGTCAGTGTTCTGAATATGGCTTCTTTAGCGAGTCACAAATACACAATAGTGGTGATACAGATTAAAAATTATACAGTTTTACTAACATTTATGTTCACTGCCACCATCTTGGATTGTTAAGTTGGGGTTGGTGGGGCAGCTTTGACTTTCAGAGTTGGAAATCCAACTTGAGGCAGTGTTCTAGTAGAAAATTCTGACAGGGAACTTGGAAATTCGACTTAAACTGGAATGCACTATTAGCTTTTTCCCTGAATGCAACTACTGGTAGGAAAATACCTGCAGATTCAATGGAATACGTTGAGCAGCTTAAGACTGTTCCTTGAGTGATGATGCAAATGACAAGAAAATGGTTAGTGTACTATAAGAGAGAGTTGCTTTTCTTAAGGTTGTTCACACAAGCATTTAAAAAGGTAAAAAAAAAACTACATCTGTGCACTATCCAGTCCAAGGGGGTGAATTTTAGCCAGTAGCCAACTGTCATGACAATGACCTTTGTGAACTATAAGCCAGAGACCACTGAAGGTCAAATGGCACATCAGCTTTTGTTTAACCTTCTGTCAAAGTTCATCAAAATAGTTTATAGAAAAGTTATGATACAGGAATTGATGTTACAAATATCTCTTTTGGTTTTTTGGGGGATAAAATGCATGCCACAACATTGCTAATAGACATTTAGCAACCTTGTTTATTTTGAAGCCCTTTCTGAAACAGCAGTTAAAGAACAGAAAAGGTGCTTCTTTATAGTAAGCACCGTGGAAAGAAGTAAATGCAATTTTTAGCCAATACAGACTTCAAAAGCTCGTTTTTTGTTTTTTTTTTGGCGAGGACAAAATCTTTCTGTGATAGCTTTTAATTAAATTCTGATGGTCCTCCCAGCTGGCACAGACATATCTGCAACAGCAAAGCAATATCTGGAGGCTAGTAAACAGCAGAGAGAAGAGGACTGCAATGATTGTGTGCCTTCACTTTAAACAGTTTGCAACCCACAAGGAGTTGTCCGTAACACTTGCATGGGGAAAACCCTGGTGAGAAAATGCCTGCCACTTCCAACAGGAAAAAAACTCCAATTCCCATCAGGAAACTGTTGCACGCATTTTTAAACCCTTTTAAACAAACTTTATGTGTGACGTGTGCTCACATGCAGGGTTTAAAAGGACAACTGCACATGGCAGAAAAAAATAATCAGCAGGGTGTGTCAGTGATTTCACCTTGAGTTAGACTGTAACAAACACTTTTGGGGCTTTGTCATTCTTTCCAAAAACAAAGGAAATCCCCACACACTTGGTTGATACACATATTAGAGCAGCAAGGAGTTCTGGCAAAAGGAAGTGTGAAAGGAGAACAGATGGGATGTTTATGTGAGTTAATGACAAAAAAATGAGAGCCAAGCTGGATACAAGAGTCGAGCAGACGGTTTGCTCTCCACAACCACCATGAGTCGGAGAGGTATGCTTATCAATGAAATATGAACACAATAGACAAAAAAAAGTCATCAAAAGATAAAGCGTTCGTGTTTTTGTGCTTGCAAGCGTCAAATTCCAATGAGGATATGATAAAATTCAATTGAGGCTTGTTAGGGAAAGAAAAAATTTATTTATTCTGCTCGTTCTCAGAGGATTTTTTTTTCCATCCAACGCTGCTATAATTTTATATTGCAACTGTCTGTGCAGCTGGAAAAAAAAGACAAAATTAACATCCCTCTTCTATTTGTTAAGAGCAACTTTTAATAAAAGGGAATTGTTCACACATATCTAACCACACAGTCAAATCCAAATCCCTGTTAAGAAAGCAATGCCGGACGTAGAGCTGCCCATTGTTTCAGTGGCCATTAGATTTGTTTGTGGTGGAGGTGACAGCTCAATGATGGTGTCTACCAGCTGGCCTGTTCCTTCACTGATCGAATGACACCTCAGACTGAGAGATGTAACTGATTGTTTGCTACCTATTTCAGTGAAACCACATATAATCTTCCTCTTTTGTAGTTGCGTTAAACGTGCACAACGACCTCATTTGACAGATCTTAGTAATTTTTCGTAAGATCCAGGTGCCAGTGGATGAAAACAGTGGTTTTGTCCTCAGGGAGTTTATATGCCAGTTATTTTCTCATATCAAAATTCAACCACGAGTTAAATAGCTATGATCATTCATATCATAAACCAGTTTTATATTCTGGATGAGAAGTGGGTCTCTCCCTGTCTCTTCCTGTCCACACTAAACCATGTATTTTTGACATGCCTCCGCTGCCAGCTGAAATCAAAACCCCGAGCCACTGAATAATAAATGCATCATGAAGCGTAACTGATGTGCATCAGCTCAGGGTAAACTTTTAATCTTTGAAGATATTATGTAGCCAGCTAATGCTAAGCTGAAAGAGCATTAAATGCAACATTGTCCACTGGTTATGGAGGGAACCTTCAAAAACCTTTCAGACATGCATCAATGTAGCCTCTGCAGTTTTCCTGAGGTATGGGAAAGTTTTTTTTAGCATCTTCATGCTCATTGTTTTCAGCAGATATTTTTGGGTAAACAAACAAAAACTTGATATTGATCTCTTGATGCAGTCCCTTCATTATTCATTTAAGTAAAGCTGTCCATCAGTTTCAAGCTTACATGAAAGACGCTGCACGGATACTTGTAGGTTGAGGGAATTTTTTTTCTCTGAGCTAACTCCTATTATAGCCAGGAACTGCAAAAGGTAATAAAGTCAGCCAGCTCAGTAGACTCATTCCCCACATGGGTCTCCCTACAAAGCCACATAAAAATTCACATTTTAATTCCCTGGTTTCTTAAAATTTGTGCTGATCAGGGAATTCTTTGTACATACAGTTTCTTTCTGTAGTTTACATTATAGGCCTAAATAAGTTTATTTATTTATTTTATTTAACCTTTATTTTACCAGGTAAAATGTTTGAGAACTAGTTCTCATTTATAAACATGTCCTGGTTATCCAGTTAGTAGTAGCTGATCTCAAAGCAAATGAAGACATCATGTGTATGTGTACATTGTTTGTAAATACATTTTGCTAAACAATTTTTTAGTGTAGTAGAGGTTTAACTTGCAATTTTACATAGAGCTGGACTGTGTTCAGTGACCGTTGTTTGCAGAAATGTATGTGAGTCCAAGCAGTAACTGTATTATAGAAATAAGCCACTACCACCTAAAGGCCCAAAAGATAATAGCCATACAACATAGTTTTTCTGGCTTCATCTCTTACACACAGATTTTTTTTTTTATTCTCTAAACCTTTTCGTGATATTGCAACCTGTAGATGAAGACATCCTTAAAATTTCTGCATTAACTTGAGAAGCAGTATGGTTAAAACTATTTGCTTATATAGTCCTTCATAACGTGGTAAACCTCAATCTTTATATTCAATAGTGTTTCACAAGTAGAGTTCAACTTACAAATTTTTGTGTTGTGTTTTTATTTATTGTTTTATTATTTTTATTAAAATCCAGCACAAAAATAGTTTGATTTGTGTACCTGAGGAAAGCTCTATACCACAGCTCTTGCGTGTAATTTTATGTGTTCTCGATTCTGGCAATGCCCTAACTCCACAGTGAAACTGCCAGTGTGGGAAAATGGTCCTCACCACATTTTATTTTGTTTGTTTTTGGTTTTTTGGTTTTGTTTTGGCTAGCACAAGGCAGCCAACCAGCTGAGGTGGAGGCACTGTAGCTGAGAAGTTTTCAGGTGGCTTCATCTAGGTTCTAAAACCACAGTTGTGCCTGCAATTTTGTGTACTACTTTAAATCATCTATGCTGTGTCTTTGCAGCCAGAACAATCCAGCATACAATGTGACTCTCTCCAGTGTCTGGGTAAGAAAAAATGTGACATAGTGGCAAGGTAATGCAATTAAGGGGGACTCTCCACTCTTCTTCTCTAGCCCTAGCAAATTAAAATGGCCACTTATTGACTAGAAAAGCACTTTGGCTCTAAGGTTTGCCACTGTAGGTCATTATGTTCTCTGCAATTAGAATCATGAAGTGGGGGCCAATTATGAAACCCTCCATCATGTCATTACATCTGACCATATGGTCCTTGCTGATTATACTTCACTTTGAGGCTGAGGGAAAAGTGTGGTCTCAGAAAGCAAGACCTCATAATACACTGTTGGCCAAAAGAAGCAGTGGCCAGTGGAGTCAAACTGAAGAGCTGCTTTGTAATTGAATCCGAAAGTCATTAACTGAGCCATTTAGAGTGACCATGCTATAATCAATCAGTAATTACATAGGGCTGTGTCAGCTTTGTCAGTCAAATATTGTGGGCTGCAGTCAACAGTGGAAGAGCACACCACACTTATTAATCATTAACTCAAGGTAAAATGTACACCTAAACCATCAGCTTACGGTTTGGTTACTTTGAACATTTTATAGAAAATCTAAGTTTCTTGGATAAATCAGTGAATAAATTGAAATCAGTGGGTATATATGTACACTAGATAATGAGGTTTATGCTGAGAGGTGCTGTTTTGACTCTTAATTACCACAAATGACAATGAATTTAGAAACTGTAACTTAATTTTATTTGTTTTGTTTTTCTAATATTCCTAAAATTGTGATGACTAAGTTCCAGGAATTTATTTTATTCTTTGACTGTAACTATACAGGGGGCTGCGACCCCAAGCGGGTACACGCCAAGCTGCGGAGCCACCTACCCATCCAGTCCCCCGCAGGAGTCGGGACCCCCGCGCAGACTGGGAATTAGGCTCAGCAGCCAGTAACGATCCCTTCGCAGGTTCACTGACGGAAATCTCGTTACAACTTTTACTTAAGTCAGACAAGTTCGCGAACGATCCGGTTAAGATGATTGGTAGCATATGATCGTGAGCTGGAGGGGAGGGTCCACACTGCGCAGTGAGTAAACAAACACCAGAGAGGGAGGGGCTCCTGCAAAATGCGCTGGGAGAAAGTTGCGCGTTACATAGAGGCTACACGTGGGAACGGTAAGGAAAATGAGTGACGGAAAGCGTAGCAAAGACTGGACACATTTTAACCTTATACCTCCAAACATGTCGAATGAGAAACAGCGTACTTCAAAAGTACCGGCATTTGTGGACTTCCGGTCACAAATACCGTAATACCACTACATGACTGTGAAGTGTAATTTCTGAGCTTTCAGGAACCGTTTGAATTTTTTCGATAGCACGAATGTCGCAGAGTTAAGGTGAAAAGCCAGCTGATCAAGTTCCTTGATCAAGTTCCTTGATCAGCTGACTTTGCGGTGAGAGGCTTCGTCTTAATCAGCTGTTCGTGGCTGGTAAGGTAAGGAAACCCACGATTCAGCAGCGATCGCCTGGCGTTAAAGGATTATTCTGATAGAGTGTAGACTGCAAATTTAAAATTTAATATTGAGCAGGCTGCACAAACAACCTACATAGGTATACTGTATACGAATTGTTCATCCCTCAGTGTAATTAGAAGAACAAAACAGGGCAGGTCATCAGGCAGGAGAAACAGGATCAGCTCCTCAAAGGCCCTTGTTTTTTTCTGATTTCCAATCTTTTGTTTTATAATTTGTACTTGGAGCACTCTATTATATGTTGAGCATATAAAGAAAAGTTTGATATAGGCCTAATGTATGCTTTTACATTATCATTTTACACATTTTTTTTAAAAATTAAAATTTAAAGAGCCATATGGGAGCCGGAATTCCCATCATTACTATCTGATCACCACCAACAGAAGCTGGTTCCTCAGTGCAGCCAGAAAATGCTTGAAGTCACATGGTCCGATCTTGCATTCTGATTGGTTCTAGGGACATGGAGGCATTTATGGGCAATGGGAAATCACGTGAAGGCTTTTGATAATTCAGACTAGTCAGAGACAGGTATTTAATGGGTTATGACGATTGATTGGCGTATAGTACTTGTGGCAGTACTATTCGAGTGGCTGAATGGAAATCTCTGGCGGGCCCGATATGGCCCTCGCGCCACCAGTTGACACTCCCTGGCGTAGATCCAACAAGGTGCTGGAAACATTCCTGAGATTTGGGTCTGTATTGACGTGATAGCATCACACTGTTGCTGCACGTTTGTCTGCTGCACAGCCGTGGTGTGGATCTCCCACTTTGCCACATCCCAAAGGTGCACTATTGGATTGAGATCCAGTAAGTGAAGCCTATCAGAGTAAGGTGAATTCATTGTCATGTTCAAGAAACCAGTTTGAGATTATTTGAGCTTTGTGACATGGCATGCTATCCTGTTTGAAGTAACCACCAAAAGATGGATACAATGTGCCCATAACAGTATGGGCATGGTCAGTAGCAGTACTATGCTCAGTGGTTACTAAGGTGTGCCATGAAAAAAATATCTCCACCAACCTGAACTGTTGGTAGAAGATATCATGGATCCATGCGTTCATGTTGTTTATACCAGATTCTGACCCAAGCATCCAAATGTCAGAGCAGAAATCAAGACTCATCAGATCAGGAAACATTTTTTTTTAATCTTCTGTTGTTCAATTTTGGTGAGCCTGTGTGAATTGTAGCATCAGGTTCATGTTCTTTGCTGACAGTAGTGGCTTCTGGTGAGGTCTTCTGCTGCTGTAGCTCATGCGCTTCAAGGTTTGATGCATTGTGCATTCAGAAATGCTCCTCTGCATACCTTGATTGTAACAAGTGGTTATTTGATTTATTGTTGCCATCCTGTCGCACATAAGCAAGGCATTTTGACCCAGAGAACTGCCACTCACTGGATATTTTCTATTTTTCTGAACATTCTCTTTAAACTGTAGTGATGGTTGTGTGGAACAATCCCAGTAGATCATCAGTTTCTGAAATATTCAGCCCAGCTCGTCTGGCACTAAGAACCATGCCACATTCAAAGTCACCTCTCTTCCCCATTCTAATATTGAGTTTGAACTTCAGCAGGTTGTTTTGACCATTTCTATATGCCTAAATGCACTGAGTTGCTGCCATGTGATTGGTTGGTTTGTGTTAAAAAGCAGCTGAACAGGTCTACCTAACAAAGTGGCTGGTGAGTGTAGTTGAAGGTTGGAGTTAATTGGCATGTAAAATGTGCGCTGGTGTTGTCACCAAGGGGCAATCAGAACCAGGGGGCAGCCTCTAGAGCTGAAAAATGAATCAGATGCAGAAGTGCCAGAAATTGCAGTCCGTCAAGGTGACGGTTAAGGTCAGCTCCAAAAGTAAGTCCATCCCCATAGACTGTGTTTAAATGCCCAACAACATAACATAAAAAAAACATATTTACAGCCTGGCACAGAAAGCATTTTTGGTGATATTGTAGTAAAATCTAGTATATAGCATAGTTTCTCCCTTCATAACAGCTCTGAGGAGGGATACTTAGGGCCCTTGCCACTTTGTTTGATATGTGTCTCACAGACAGCTGGACTGTTCG
The DNA here is from genome assembly GCF_007364275.1 of Archocentrus centrarchus. Lineage (NCBI taxonomy): Eukaryota > Metazoa > Chordata > Actinopteri > Cichliformes > Cichlidae > Archocentrus > Archocentrus centrarchus. The sequence continues at coordinate 9,449,799 of NC_044355.1, read as the reverse complement.
CGCTAGTCTTCAGCTTTACTACTTTGAGTCATTAAAAGGAACACCTCCACTGTGACATTAGCTGACTAGTGCTTGCTGTGTGATACAAACCATCCAAGAAGCTTGCATTTTAGACACACATCAGGTAATTAGCACTAATTACTTGATTTGTGTCTGTTATACTGCACCCGTACAGTTTATGGATGCAGTTTGCTAAACAAGCAAGCTAGGGTAAAGATTCGGAGTCTGAGACCAGTGGTCTGTGTCCTTCTATTTTACTCTATATGGTTAGAACTTCCCACACAAACAACTAAGGAAGTGGTGCTTTCTAACATATTAATGCTATGCCTGCTTAACATTTTTATTTTTGTCTTTAAACACAGATCACTCTGATATAGTTTTCTGCAGTGGGAAGAAAAAAACTGTTTTATTATTACTATAAAAATGTGCTTTAAGTTATTTAAAAGTAGAAACTGAATTTGCTAACCTCAGTTTCTCAGGTAAAGAGTTCCAAAGCCGTGTGGCTCTAACAGAAAAATGCTCAAATTCCTTTTGTAATGAGGCAGGCTGTGAGAACAGTTAGGAGGATCTGACCTGAAGAACACCTGCAGCGGCATGGTTCATAGGGTCTGACTGAATCTATAATATAGGTTGGAGTGAGCTCATCTAAGGTTTTAAAAGTAACTAATAAAAGTTTAAAATCAATACAGTATCTAGCAGGTGGTCAGGATGGAAATGATGCAGTCTAGTCTCTTTTGAATTTGTGACTAGTCTAACTGCTGAGTTTTGAACTCAGGAGATGCACTTTTGGGTGAGACCTGAGTAGAGGGAATTAGTCCAAACATGGTGAGATGAAGGCATGGAGAATTTTTTTCCCCAAGGTCTGCTTGAGGTAAAAAAAAATGTTTTTGCAGCATTTCTTAATTGGAGAAAGGATGACTGTACAGTGTTGGTCATTTGAAAGGTTGAACAAAGCTCAGTGTTAATGATTACAACCAGGTTTTGAGCAGAATTCCTAATGTTGGTTTGTGAAGCTGAATAAAAGGACCTTGGATTTGGATCCAGTTCCAACATCAAGACCTTAATCTTATAGTTTTGCTAGTTTAAGATGTAAAAAAGACATGCTTAATCTGTATTATTGTAGTATAAGAAACTTTTGGCTGCTCCCTTATTTCACAAGGGGATCCTTGGGATGTTTGATTTAGCAGATTTTTGTAGTGGATGCCCTTCCTGATGCAACCCTTCCATTGATTCAGGCTTGGGACCAGCACTAGGAGTATGCTAGCTTGTGACCCCCTGAGGCTGGGTTTGCGTTGGCTCCTGGTTTTGGACCAGCAAAATACAATAACAACTACATCATGGAACAACTAGTATTCATACATTTTGTGTACTGTACATGTATATGTTTGCACAATGTTTTAATTGCAGTCTCCCAGTAGTTTGTATCAAACCCAATTTTACTAAATGACTTTGTCCGTAGGAGTTTGATAAAGTTCTTTTAGCTCATGCATACACTGCGATCCTCCTGGAGATGGTACATTATAACACCAAGACCACTCTTAAAATGTTCACAAAGAACTAACTGCAGTGAAAATAAAAACCCAAACTACATATATATGTTGTTCCTCTTCCTACATTTTACTACACCCTATGTCACACACAATCAGTGTAGCAGAACCTGTGGGGTGGTAAAGGTCCTTGAGGAGGATTACGGCTGTGTTTGTCACATAACAAAATAAGAGGCTCTCTCCTCTTCAGCAGCATTAAATGAGGGCAGTTCATAGAGTCCTATATAAGGACCTTGCATAATTCCCCTATACACTCAAAGAATTACCAACTGTTAGCGCTTACCTTTGCTCTCACATGGTAAGAACCAAATTATATGCAATAGCGCCTTCATCTGGTGACCAAAAAGCTGAGACACTTTGATGGGTTTCCTGTCTTTGCTGTAACCAATCCAGTAGGGTCTTCAACCATCAGTTTTCAAAGAAATAGTTTGTATTGATGGTTGGGCATACTGCTTGTGTCCATTATGTGATACTTTATGATATAAGTGGTCTGTTTACCATAAGTGGCCTTCAGGTGACACTCTCCTACAGAGTGGAAAGCTATTTCAAGGGTAAACCAACACAGTTCATATACCTCCACAAATCGGCCATGCTCTCTTTTCTCCACATACTGATGAAATGACTAGTTGTCCTTGTGAACTACATTATTAAACTATAATGATATCATAGTGTGCTTAAGTTAAAAAAAAAAAAAAATCTTTGCTGAGGAGAGCACAACAGTGTGAGCCTTTTGAAAGGTGTTTTTGTTAATCCCAAGCATATTCTATGTTATGTTGGTGCATTGCTTCTTGGTTGCCTCCTGGAAAGAATGAATTTGAAAGAATGCTGCTGTGGTTCTGACTCCAGGACTGTTTTCTCAAAATAATTGCTGTCTGAGGTCTACAGTTAGTAGCTGTTCTGTTGCATAAAACGTATTGTAAAAGTAAAGAGTGTAAAAGTTTAGATAATTTTTAGGTCCTTAGAGTGTTATTTATTTTCTTATTATTGCACTTATTTTTTAATCAGGGGGAAAAGTCTGTCTTTGTGGATTCCACGCACTGAGAAAACAATAAGCAAACCTTATGCTGGACAAAGATCATTTAATGTGTACCAACGTAATAAGCCAAATGAACTTGTTCATTTAAAGAGCAGATTTCATTTAAAGAAAATTTCGTGGCTTAAGATGGGTGAAATCTTCAAAATAAGTTACTAGTTAAAATGCACTTAGTAATACTGTGTACAACTCCCAAAAAGTTAGGACACTGTAGTACACATAAATGCAGTACTTTGGAAAGGGGGAACAAGGCAACAAAAAAAACCCAAAGAATAATTGGTAGAACCTTATTAAGTTATTTAGATTCAGTATACACGTTGGTCCTGAGGTTCATTAATGCACATAGATAACTTGCACATCTGTGATGACAACATTAATTCTGAATTATGTAGTCTAAATTGCAGCATATCAAAACCTTTATGTCTTTTTCAGTGAAGGAATTGCTTATTGTTCCAAAATAATGCCAAACCCACTTCTTCATACAATACAGCAGCATGGAGCCTAGAGAAAGTCACCTGCACAAGACCTCTCACCCACTTAAAGAGGCCATGAATTGCTTGGCAACTGAAAACTTCAGCTTGGCTTAAATGTAAATTTAAAGAAAGAGCTTATATATATATATAACATTGATATGTTTTTATACTTATTTGTTTTTTTCTGTACGCACGAAGTACCGCAGCAATTTCCTAAGGCTGTGAACCTGTTCACCCATATGGCAATAAAAACCTTCTGATTCTGATTCTGATTCTGATGTTCTGCGTACTGCATTTCAAATATAGCATTTGAATGATTTCCATATGACTCCATTATGCTCATACGGTATTTAGGGCAACACAGTGATGTCAAAAGAAGGTCAAATCCAGTGGCTTGCTGCAGCTCCCTGTGCCTGCATGAGTTTGTCCGGGTTCTCTGGCTTCCTCCCACAGTACAAAGACATACATGATAGGCTATTTAGTGATTCTAAATGGGCTCGTAAATGGTCAGTTTTGTCTTTGTTAACCCCATTAAGGGCTAGTGACCTATCCAGAGTTTACTGTGCCTCTTGCCCTACAGGCTCCACACCCCCTGCAACCATGGACTAGATAAACTGTTAAAAAATTAAATGGATGGATTCTCTTATTTACAGATTACACACCATACATTGTAATTCTTCTTTTACTTGCCTAAAAGATAGACCCATACCTGTAGCAAAAGTAGATACCCTTGTTTAATATCTTTAAATGAAAGAAATGTGTTAAAAATAATATCACCAGCATGGCAGCTGTTTACAAAATGTCAAGTTTTAGACTGTCAAAGTAGTATACGCGGTGTTTGAGTCTATTAGATCCTAGCCTGAGCCTTTAATTAACTCTTCCTCATTTTGTTGATTGAATCGATATATCCTGCCAGACATTTGTCTTCCCCTGAAAGGACAGAGGCAGTTTAGTTTGTTGAAATCATGTTAGCGGGGTCATGCTCATAATTGTTTGAACTTGACACAGGACAATTGTCATATTAACTGTTCGACTAAGTTACAGTACATTTATTATTAATATAGTTAAAATATATTTTCCTACCAACATTTTTTTTAGATCAGTACTCAACTTTTAAAGATGTGTTTGCATCATCATCCAGATTAAGTATGAGCAAATTTATAACCCATATATTACCAAGCTAGTCTTTATTTTGAAATGTTTTATGTATTTCATTATCTGTCTCTGTTAGTGATGTTCAAACTGTCATTTCAAAGTAAGACCGCTAATATTCCAAAATCTTTAGTTACCATAATGGCATAAATTTTCCATTGAGTTTCTGTAAAAATTAATCTTAATATCACAACATTAAGGATAAAATGTTTTGATTTTTCTTTTTTAAATGGTTCTTTGGAGGGCACAGTTTGGATGATTGGCTTTATGCTCAAAAGATGTGCTTTTACCGGGATTTTCATTTTTACCTGGTGACACACACTCTTTTTAGTTATGCATGACTGTGCTTTGTTCATGGTTATCTCAGTCCACACACTCAGCTCACAGCTTGCTAACCATCCATAACGGTGATGGAGACACATCTTTCTATCATACTGAGCAGACATGTGAGCTAAACATATTTGTTCTCACCTTGCTGCCTGAACACCGAGACACCATCCCTTCCTTTTTTGTGTGTGTGTCTGTTTGTGCCCCAAAAAGATGCAACATTGTTTCCCGAATAGTATCTTAAATGGTGTGTTTCGCTTTATATTAGAAATGTTTGCTGATCAGTAAAAGGGAGGTATGCTCAATGAATGTGTCACATAAAGGCTGTTAATTGACATCACAAGGGTTTCGCTTACTTTCTTTTTTTTTTCTCCTGCAAGTTATTTGCTTCTCTCTCTCATACAATGGCGTAATTAAATCCACCTGATAGGAAGACATAAAATAGCACAACAGTGTATGTCAAACAGGATTAGTTCATAGTCTGTCTGAACTTGTTTTTCCTTAACAGGCTAAAGGATTACCATAGCCATATGCCTTTGTTCTTTGGAAAAAGCTGCTAGACATGCAATGCTTGTCCAGCACCCCAAGAGGCTCTTGTGAATAAGACATCACCCCAGAAAAAAGTGCACAAAGCAAATGGAGCAGTGCCTGAGTTGTCTCTTGGACTCGAGCCTCTGAGGAAATCTTTCAAAGCCAGACTCTGCTTCTCTTGGGGGTTTTACAAATCTGTGAGAAAGAAAACATGAGGACATTTCTACCTACCGTCAGCTTTGTACCATCTCATGTTTACTGAGGCATAATCAGTAATTTTAAAAATTGCAACATCAAAATTGTTCTTGACTCTAGACTGCGGTGAAAGCCTACTATAGCTGTGGGAGGGATGGAACATACACCAGCTGTCATATGGCGATATAAGCTAAAATATTAGCAAAAATGAGTAAAAACTTTTACCTTCCGCCAGTGTGAAATTATAATTAGCAGCATGGGTGAAATGAGAAACTACAATTTCACAAAGAAATGAATGGCTGCTTCCTGTATGAGTGGAATTCAGAAAATCCCTTGTAGAGTCTTTGTTATGACGTTGTTGGTTCCAGCCAGCAGCTTGATCAAGCGAAACAGGCCAGCGGCTATGCCTACAACTTCCTTTCTCTTCAGTGTCATGTCCAAAATATGGGTCATGCAGAGTGCAGTTACTGTCTTTGTGTGTGTATGTGTGCGTGCGTGCATGCACATGTTTGCGAAAGTATTGTGTGGTTTTGTGGGAAGACTTTTCTGTATGACAGTCTGCTTTACCTTCTAAAACCTCACTTTATTATTCAGATTGACAGCAAAACTGCCAGCTTTTAGGCATTTCTTAAAAAGCACAGGTGGACCGTGACCGGGGCCAAGTGCACACTGACTCACACACCGACCCTCAGCTTTCTTGCGTCTGTCTTCTTTGCAGTAACTGTTATGGTGCTCTGGTTCCTAAGGTAAAATATGAGGGCCACCACACCTTACTTCACCCACAAAGAGTAACCTTTGGGAGATGATGATAATGAAGGATTAGTCAGAACTGTGACATAACTAAGAGTGAAAACTGTAGCGAGGGAAACACCATTACATCCTCATCTTGAAATAAAAGAAAAAAAAAAGATTATGGTAACTGGAAATGAGTTCAGACGAACAGAAAAAGAAGCATCAGAGAATGTGATTTAAACTGAGACTGATAGACTATAGAAGGATGCTGAGGTGATCCAGAACCCAGCAGCGGAGGGACGCACTTTAAATTCCTTCATTATGTCATGCAATTACCATGCCAGTTTGGCTACATAGGAAGATCCATTCCCAACTCTCTAATTATTGATTCTTGTTACCTTGAATACAGTACATGGTGAAGATGAGAGAGATAAACACAATGCTTTGATCATGGCCTTTGTCCTGCATTTGAACACAATCATTCAGCTATAATAAGATTCCTAATAACAATATGAATTGTAATGTAACACATACATATTACAAATTATCTATATGACTCTCTGAGCCAATTGCAGCATGAGAATAAAGTCACAGTACATTTCAAGTTTCCAAAGAGACGCATCAAGGCAATCTTTTGCAGTCAGTATCGTCCCTTCTTTGTATCAGAAATCCTGCTAGCTCTGTTTCACAGAGACTGACAGGAGCCAATCCACGCTGATATCAGATCTTAGACGTGAAAAGGGTGGCCTGAATACAAAGTAGCTTGAAGAGACATCTGGGAAGATGGGTAGGTCTGAGGAGGCTTTGTGTTAGATTCATCTCTCTTGGGCGGGCAAGGTCAGTTCCTGGGTTTATCACGGGGATTGCCATTTTAACTTCTACTGTTGGAGACCTTTAGTGTGTTGATTAAGCTTTGGCTAGAGCCAACAGGAAGAACATACTGAGCACCTTTTATATAAAATTAAATCCATATTTTTAAGTCAAAATTCAATGTCTTTTAAAGATCGCCATTTGGAGTGCCTTATATGAAGGTTCTGGGCTCCCAAGTTTTTAAAAGCAAAACTATTCTGAAATGCACTCAAAAAAGAGTGAAACTTTGTATGTGGGAGGAACAATTCATTCTGCCGTGACATTTTGACAGCAGATGTTGCAATTAGGAGTTGGAGAGAGTGTAGATTCAGATTTAACACAGTGTTATCCTCTCAGATAAACAAATCAAATCATGAAGACTAGGATAATATATTTCCCACAACTATGAATTTAAAGTTACTAGACAAGAATGTATTAGAGCGCTGAAGATTATGGGAAAAGCCCAGCTTGTTATTTGGAGTTCACTGTACTAGAAACACGAACATAAATCTGTCATCAAGCCACAGCTCACTGTGCCCTTGTCATTACTGTGGCGATCGCCTGGAAACATTATTTCTGCGGGCTACTCCAGAGATGTCAAGCTTCACTCCCACAAGATTAGAGATTACATTACCAAATTAGTATGCATGACAGAAAGTTGTGATTTACTCTAGGTTATTGTGGATTAATATTGAAATAATTCAACCAAGGGATTTGCATTCCAGCTAAATATTTTAACAAGATGTATAATATACCATTAGCATTGGTTTCTAGCTAAACTACATACGGTGAACTAAGCTGTGCAACAAAACAAAAAATCAAATACAATGCTCAGAGATAAGGTTGGAAACAAAAGCAAGTCTGTAAACATATTTATAAAATTGCAAGCTACCCCGTCTGCACTTGCAGCTCTCTCAATATACCATTGTGTTTAAGGCTAGTGCTGTTTTCTAAACCAGTAAAACAAGAGTAAAAAATTTTTTCAAAATATAGAAATATGTGGGCACTGTTGGACAAGTTAAAGTATTCCTTTAGGTATTCAATGACAAGTTCAAAATGAACAACAGGTGCACTAGAGGGGAAACAATGAGATAACCCCCCCCCCCCCCCCCCCCCCTCAACAGGAATGGAGGCCACTGACATTTTCATCAATCCATATGACCTGTTGCCCCTGATTTTTAGTCCAGTTCTTGTGCAATTTGGCATATCAGCCTTTTCTCTCTCTCCTATCTCTTCCTTAAGATTTGCTTCTTGACAGCCACCCTGGAGCTGAGACCTTTCTGATGAGGTTTTGGTGAACAGTAGATGGATCAGCTGAAGGTCAAGATTTATTTCTCAGGTCCTGAGTCAAGTCTTTGCTGGATTTTTTTCCCCCCTATTTTTTAAGAGCATGTCTTTCAGATACTGTTTATCTGCTGTAGGTTTTCTTTTTTTAAAAGGTCTGCCACCTTTTTTTGTCCCACGTTTGTCCAGTTTCCTCAGATTTCCTCAGACAGTTGACTTGACAGTGTTAGGCAGTAGTCTCCAGTTAATGTTTATGATATTAACCTCGCGGTCATTATGTAACTAGCAAACACAGCTAAGGATATATTTAACCATAATGCTACAGTATGTTGATTTAGAATCACCAACTAATCTAACCCCTCTAAGTGTATGTCTTTTGACTGTGGGAGGAAACCTGAGTACCCAGAGAAAATCCACACAGACATGGGCAAAACATGCAAACTCCACACAGAAAGGCCCCAGCCAAGGTGGATTTGAACCAAGGACCTTCTTGCTGTGAGGCAACAGTACTAACCACCATACCACTGTGCTGCCCTTGAAGATTAATGTGCAATGTTAAATTACAGTGTGCTTCAAATCCCATTCCCCAGTGTGTCTATTGATCAAAAAGGAATTGCAGTAGCCATCACATACAGTGATGGCCTACATGGGCCATTAAAAACAAAGAAAAAAAAATATGTCATTGTATTACCATAAAGCACACCATTGTTTGATGTACTTTGATAAGATGCCTGTCAGAGGCATGAATGATTTCTGTGGTTTGGTAGGTCTGATAGAAAGTTCTGTCAGTTATCTAAGAGGTCTTAGATCAATGCATAAGAATCAAGTAAATGTCAAGGACAAGTTGGCAAGTAGGAAATCAGAGCGATGTGGCAACAGGCAGAGAAAGTCATTTTCTTCTGTTTCCCATTATGCTAATGGAACTAAAAACTTAGTATTTCCATGTACTGTATGACTGTCTAATGGCCCTGATATTCCCCGGTGCTCCTTTGTTGGAAAACAGGGAACATCCATACTGTGAATAGATGTGCCTTTCTGCAGCTTTTTAATGAAAAAGCAATTAACAAAATATGTTTGAACTCCATGGGAAGAAACCCATCCCATCTGATTAGGTGCAATTTTGTTACTTTTGAATGTGAATTATACAGAGAATAATCTGATTTATTATTAGGTTAAAAACAAATTATGAACAGTTTAACGGGTAAGTAGCTGCATATATAGCCCTGTTTTCTGGCTCTGAAATTAGTAGGCAACTATCTATATCTCCTGAGCCATGGAGGCTATATTTTGTGAGAAAAAGAGGAAGCAGTGAATTTTGCAGATGTATAGAATTGCTGGTCTCTTGCTGACCTAGCCTCCCTTCCCCCTCACCCTACCCAGTCCAGTTATGTCCTTATAGATTTGAACTGTGTGTAATATATATAGAATGACAGCTCAAGCTTCTTTTATTTTACTGGATGTGTTTAAATTCTTTATAACTAAATGCTGCACCACACTGGAAATGGATAGCATTTATCAAGTTATGTGGCTAATTTTTTGCTTGACCTGTGCGACCTGCAACACCAGGGTATCCCTATAAATTATGTTTATATTCTACAAATAACCTTATGGAATAAACCATGTCCCAACATTCAAAGCTAGTGCAGCAATGAGTGTACCCTATTATTGTTGAGAGCTGGAATATAAGGATGTGAAGATTACAATAAGGCTTTCAAATTAAAAATGGATACAATAATACAAAAGGTCACTTTCTGATCCAAAGCCCTTATCAACAGCAAAATATAGTTTGTTTGTATCTTTCACAGATCATTTTAAAAATATATGTTTTGTGATGTTACAACACTAAAAGTTTGATTAGATATAAAAATTGCATGTTTTGTTTTTGGAAAAGATGATCATTTGGATTAATGTAAGTTGTTAAACCTCAAATTCACCAACTACAATATGACAATGATGAGGCTGAACCAAAACAATGAAGCTGTGGCTGGGGCAGGTAAACAATGGGCTGAAATTAGCTGTAAAGCTCTGGTAAGCAAAGAGAAGCTGGAGATGCCTGTTTCCCTGGAGGTTAATTACTTTGCACTTTTTTTCCTATTGTTTTTCTGTATTTAGAAAATAATAAATTAATCTCGGCTTATGCGGCACTTTTCAAAATCTGTTACGCGCTTCACAAAGGCTGCAAAATAAAGCATACAAGTCATTAAATCAATGAATAACAATAATAACATGTACAACAAGTAACATAATTTGGGTTTAAAATTGAGCTCGTTGAGGTTAGGGGACATGCGATTTAAATATACCCATAAACCCTATCATATGATAAATTCAAGCAGTAAAGAGGGAACAAATTCCTAATAAAATCAATAAAGCAAATTAAAACTGCCTGAAATTTCAAAGAAACCTTATCATTTCTTATTGGCTACATTCTTATAACCATCTTTTTTTCTTGCAAGTAAATGTGTGTATACAATTGTGTTTCAGCTTTGATTTAGCTTTGTTTTCAAATTCTACAAAAAAAATAATTTGCTAACAAGAGTGTGACAGCCAAAACTTGCTTTATAATGGAAGGAAAGACTTGTTATTCTCAACAGCAGTCTGGCACCGATCCTCAAATGAAAGAGATGCAGGGGGGGAAGCAAAAGGTCAGGCTAATTAAATGTCAGAAAAGAGCATCTTAATAATTGAATCATTCAAACAAAGAACCACATAATTTAGTTTTTAAGGGTTCTAATGAGCCACTTGCAGTTACTCTTGTAGTTTTATGGTCAATAGAAATTGTAGGTATTATCTTAACAGTGATTCTTGTACACTGCATAAACCTCAATAGACTTAACCTTCCAAACCAATTGACTAAGACACAGTAAATAGTTTGCTGATAAAGATGTCAATTTTTGGAAGGAATCCCAAAACCTCCAGCACTGCATCTTAAACCACTGTCAGGAGTCATTAGTCTGAATGCAAGTGAGCAAATTTTCAAACAGATGTATTTGTGCCAGAAACCTAAAGATAAAATTGTTTTGACACGCTTGTAAATGGCTTAGGCTGTTTCTTCTTTCACCCTCTCAGTTATATAAGATCCTATTGTGACACCAAAAACAATAGGAAGGAATCCAATTGGATATACATGCGGGTTGATGGAGAGGTGATGTTGGCCCTCGAGGGAAAACAAACCCACAGATCTTCCTATAGCAGAGTGTGAGAAGTTCATTCCACCTAATAGAGTTTATTTGTGTTATGATTACTCTCTAAATGGTCTTTACTTTTGTACTTCAGAATGCACTTATACGCTGACATGCTGGATATTTATACTGATATGGACTGGGTAATGTGTTAGAAATTAAAGGATGTCTCATCTCTTGATGGACATGAGAAGACAGTCAAAAAAAAATGCAACAGGCTAGTCCTCTTTGCCACAATTTCATTGTAGCAACTGAAAATGGTACTCAGTAGTTTGTATGGCCCCCACATGCTTGTTCACGTATACAGTACATGTCTGATATCAGGGCATCCTTCTAATGAGACTACGTATGATGTCTTGGGGGATCTCCTCCCAGATCTGAACTAGGGCATCACTGAGCTCCTGGACAGTCTGAGGTCAGGCAAGTGTGGGGGCCAGTCAGTGGTATCAGTTCCTTTATTCTCCAGGAACTGCCTGCATGCTCTTACCACATGAGGTGAGAATATGCTCACAGTCCGCGGTTCCTCCTGGTGCATGACTCTGGACCCACTGCACCAGTGTAGGGTCTGACAAGGATTTCATTCCAATACCTGATGGTAATCAGGGTGCCGTTGCCTAGCTTGTAGTGGTCCGTGTCCATGGATATGCCTCCCCAGACCATCACTGACCCATCACCAACCCGGTCATCCTGAGCAATGTTACAGGCAGCATAACATTCTCTGTGGCTTCTCCAGACCCTTTCACGTCTGTTCCATGTGTTCAGGGTGAACTTGCACTCATCTGTGAAAAGAACAGGGGGCAAGTAATGGACCTGCCAATTCTGTTATTCTATGGCAAATGCCAATTGGGTTCCACGGTGTTGGGCAGTGAGCACAGAGCCACCCTCATGAAGTCAGTTTCTGATTGTTTGGTTAGAGACCTTCACACCAGTGGCCTGCTGGAGGTCATTTTATAGGTCTCTGGCCATGCTCATCCTGTTCCTCCTTGCACAAAGGAGATACCAGTCCTGCTGATGGGTTAGGGACCTTCTACGGCCCTGTCCAGCTCTCCTACAGTAACTGTGTTTCCTGTAATCTCCTCCATGCTCTTGAGACTGTGTTGGCAGACGCAACAAACCTGGCAATGGCAAGTATGCTATACTCTGAATAAAAAGTGTTCCTTTCATTTTTTTTTTTAAAGCAGTGTACTTCGATTTCATATTCTCTGCATACTATATTTTGATCATGTTTGATCACTTTTAGGAAATATAAAACTACCAGCACCTCATTAGCTTTGAAATATCATATTGACATTTCTTGAGTGAATTTTCCCGACTACAAACAGAAATGGCTCTGTCAGCTGCACAAAGTGGGACTGTTACACTGGAACTTGCCATCATGATAGTTAATTATGCCACATGCATGTACAGTATAGAAATAGTGAACCCTGTCCTATGGGCTAGGCTTACAATGTGAGTGAGTGCTTTGACTGTAGTTAACCTCTTCATGGATTTTCTTTCCCAAAATGCCATCTAATGGTATGTTTTCTTTTGTCGTGAAAAAGGTACATCTAAAACATTTGCATGGTAGTGCCAACACATGGTATTATGGTAGGGTCTTATTCTTTTTCTGTCAATATTTCTTGAAGATTAAAAAGAGTTTACTGTCACAGTCATTTGTCTTTGAATTCTTGTGACCACCTGTGAGAGAAAAATCACACTTTGGGCCAAACAGGATGTTTTATTGTTCTTTGTTGGTTTGTGAAAGGGACACAACCCAAGACAGATTGTTTGTTATTATCAGTGGATTACTGCAAGTAAGAGTCTGACCATCAATCCATCCCCTCGTGCACCTGTTTGTGTTTGTATTCAAGTGTTTGTGAGAGGGGGAAAAAGATAAGGGAGGTGACAGTATTACATCAGTATTACTAGAGGGGAAGAAATGTGGAGTGGAGTTATGGGACTAGTGAGAGTTGAGCTTTAACAAAAGATTTGCATGCGCCACGGAAGGGGTCCAGTGATAAAGATTTTATGTTAACATTATTATATAGTAATGGCTTGCAGTTGTCAACGAATCAATCTAACTTCACCATGTATGAATGACAACAAGCTCAGCTTGCTTCCAGTGCAGACACTGGTAAAATGAATGAGCACAGTAACAAGAAAACTAGATTTACAGAAGTATAGACTAGCTGTCAGATGAGTTACACTGTCTGTCATGTCAGAAGTGTCATGAGTGAAAGATCAGCATCAAATCTCCACATGAAGTGCAACACAATATTTAGTCTGAAGATAAATGTTAAAAAGGAGTAAAATACAAAGGTTAAAGAAGAGATACAACAATTAATTGTAAAATTATCACAGAAAAGTAACACTTTATCAAATTGTAAATAATGGTCATTAAATAGCAATAACAAACTGAGGAAATTTGAATGAATTACTTCAAAAATGTAGTTGAGAATGTTTGCCTGGTTACTGATGTGGTAAGAAGGTGAATGCTACTTAACCCTTAAATGCATACCTTAAGTCAGTTCTTAAGCACTCAGCAGAGTCAGGCAGCCTCAAACTCAGATTTCTTTTTTTAACTGTCTAATGTGTCATCCAAAAACTTTATTGTGTATTTCAAAAACAATATGCAAACAACATATCCAGGGTGCACCCCACTTTTTGATCAGTCAGCTGGGATAGGCTTTGAGTTTGTTGTCAAACTGAACATTGTGTGGAAGTGTTGGGATTATTTAGATGGTAAATGGACTTGTACTTATATATTGCCCTTCTACACAATTGAGCACTCAAATGAGCACTTTCTTAGTACAAGTCTCATTCACCACAGTCACACACAGTCATACATGCTTTTATCTATGCCTAAGCCCTTTGCGACACACACAGTCCTATTCTGATGGATGCATTGGGGGTAACTTGGGGTTCAGTACCTTACCCAAGGATACTTCACCACGTGGAATGGAAGAGTCAGGGATTGATCCACTGACCTTCTGATTGGTAGGTCACCCGCTCTACCACCTGCTACAGGTTTTGAAAAAACATGAAATTCTTGTTTCGATACCTAAATCCATACATACATAAATGTGTCTATTTTGTCACAGTAATAGATGGTTGAGCTGGGTTATATGCTCAAATCAGCATGCTATTTGAAATCAAAGGGGACTGATGACAAAAGCTTTCCAATTAAAGAGGTACCAGATGTGAATATTTGCACCATTAATGGCTCGGATAATTTATAAGCCGAAACAGAGCATGTAAAATTAAAGCTATTCAAAAAACAAAACAGAGAAGCAATGCATACTTCTCACCCTACACACATTACAATAACTCTGAGAAAGTGACTGTAATTAGTGATTACTGTGCAGACTATTTTGGGTTCAGTTGGCATCCATCAGAACTGAGAATTACAGAGGCAAAATGTCACCATATGGAAATTAATATATCTGTCTGCTAAGGAATTTCAATTAAAAAAAAAAAATTCCTGTAGAGTAGCATAAAATAAGTAATAGCACAAGTGGATGTCTTGATTCACAAAGTGGGCTCCTTGTATGCAGTAAGACAGTATGAACTTGCCGCAGTGATCCACCACTAAAGCCTCATTTTTGTATTCCTAATTGTAGCCTCTGCTGATGCAAATAACAGATATCTCAGGACCAACTTAGCTTCACTCTTGAAGTTCCAAAAATATCTTCCACTAAGTCTTCCATCCAGTAGCCCCTGACTATGCAGTTTATGTGAGTCTAGATACAGCAAAGAGAGCACAAGATTGGGAAATCAGTGACTGGCTCCAGACTTACTCACAAGAACACAGCAATGCTGTGCCCTCCAGGGGACTGAACCTGCCATGTGTACATAGCTTTAGATCATGACAGAATTGTGACCTGTTGACAGTTGTATCAAATTCATGAGTTGCAATATGCTGTGCTACAGCCAGAGCCAAACAGAAGTCAAATCTATTGTGAACCAGTGTTTTGTGGCTTAAAGAGCACTGCAGTTCTTTGCTTGTTCCTTAAGATTTCCCCCTTTGTCTCTGTTCCTCTTTTTCCTTTCACTCCAGGCTGTTGGTTATTCCTGTCAGTGGCTGCCCAAGCCTTACTGGAGCTTGTATCAACTCCTTCCTCTCCCCAGTGTGACATTCATAGCATTACAATTGAGCCATCAATCTGTCAAGCTTTACCCCTGCTAAGCCACGAGCAGTGGGAGGCACAGAAGAGGGACAAGTTTACCTCTGCTTCTGTTTTGGTTCTCTGTAGTTAGGGTCTAACAACTACAATAAGTCTCAGTCATGATGTGAAATAGATAAGCTTTTAGTTGCCAGCTGAGGCAAGCCATTCAGTTGTCATTTTTCACCCTCATTTCACATCTACTGCTGTTTTTTTTTTTTTTTTAATTTTGCTGATGACTGACTTGCTGATAGCTGCTGGCTTCATTTTTTTTTTTTTTTAACTCCACCACCCCCACTGCTACCTCTCAGACATGCACACACTCCTTCACTACTGTTTTTCATATCCTCTCTTTTCTTTCTCTTTGTATTTGTTGCCCCTGTCTTTACCTCTCCTCCTGGGTAATGTCAGACTGAGCTCCTGTAAGGAGGAGATAAAGCCCCCCAGCAGACAAGAGCTCTCACCTTCTGACTTCCTGGACAAACTCATGGGGAAAACATCAGGATATGATGCACGGATCAGACCCAACTTCAAAGGTACAGTGTATACCGTGGCAGACCATCGCAGCAGCCCTCAAGAAAATCTTAGAGAAAGTACAAGCACTAGAAAACAAAGCAAACAATAGTGGGTTTCAGTGCTGTGAACGCTAAACAACCAACAATCCCATGTCCATTTGCTGTGTGAGGCTTTACCAAAACTATAGGAAGATTCCAACATTTAAAGCTGTTCAACTGCTTTATACTACACTGTGACAGCCAACCATTGTGACTGTTATCACTGTGACCTTACTACAGGATTAAAATATATTTCCAGGCACCAAAGTTACATACAAATACAGATTTGAGAGAAACTGCTACCTGCATTGTGTTCACTGTAAAAAAAAATTCTAGTAGAGAAACAGTTTGTACGACCCACAAGTCACCAGGAGAGCATTTCGGTAGATGGTGTGCATACAAAGCACCTGAGACTAGGGTTCTCATCCTGAATCCTGCACACACTGCACCTCACAGTTGGAAAGTATCAGGGTTTAAGCAACAAAAGATTTTTACTATAACCTTCTGTGTTGTACTTCAAGTCATCATTAATTACTTAACTTTTAACCCTAGACTACAATTATTCCCCTGACCTTAATCAAGTTGAGTGTATAACCCTAACCTTATAGAACATCATCCCTGATTTATTTAGTGTAGACATGGCTGAGCACTGAATTTTTCTCAGACGCCTGGCCTACTGTGTACATCTCATCAGTATGAATGTGCCCAAACTTTTACGTGAAACTTTTAAGCTGTTTTTGCAATAGAAATGTGACCTTAAATAACAGGAGCTCCAACTTCAGAACTGGAACTAGCATTGCATGCATTGCAGTAAGTGGATGAAAAGTAATGATACAGTCAAAAAATGTTCATTAGGCTTAGAAGATGCAAAGACAAATGACCGCAGCAGTGCTGTTTCATAAATCCCAGGGGGAAAGTGTGTGTCTCTGTTCTTATTTTTAATGTTTCTTCCCCCAGGTCCACCTGTGAATGTCACCTGTAATATTTTTATTAACAGCTTTGGTTCAATCACAGAAACTACCATGGTAAGAAGACCTTGTGCTTTTCAAATATTGCACTTTTTTTTTTTTTTTAAATTGAAGTTTGTTTTTGTTTTACTCCACAGAAATTTTAATATTGCATATGTTCTTTGCCATGATTATGGCTGTAGATTAGTTGTCTCTCTCTGCATGATTAATAATAAAAAATATTCAAATTCTTCTTATTTTTTTCCTTTCTACCTTATTGGTTGCTAATCCTTTTAGTGCTGAAGCAATTTCTGTTTCCTGGAGCATAACAGTGCAACCTTCAGAGACCATTGGGGTCACTGACATACTGATAATGAACTGTCCACTCTGCAATTAAAATGAAAAATTGAGAAAATGAAAGAAAAGGGAGAAGGGTGAAAGGACAGGGAAAATGGCCCCTCTTACGTCTGCATTAACACTACAATAAAGCAGTGAAGTGTTTAAGGGTATCTGAGGGACTTCCAGAGGTCCAAACCTGCAGTCAGGTTAACTCAAAAAAACATTAATAATGTAATTGTATGTTCTGCTGATTTTTTTTTTTTTTATTTTATTCTAACAAGTGAAAAAAGTAAGAAACTTACTAACTGCAGTGGCCAAAGATAAATTATGAAGTAATTATACTGATTAGATTTCTAATTTAATTACTTATGTATGCTGGCTGCAGGCAGGGCTGTGTTTGGTATATTTCCTTGCATTACCAGCCTCAGCTCAGGCATTTGTAGTAAATCTGGCAAATATGATGAAGCAAACAAAGATGGATTATCTGTTGTGACCTTAGTGCTCTCTCTTTCTTGCTCGGTGTTATATGAACATTTTTCAAATTTGCCGTTTATTTGCTCGATCTTCAGGGCAACAGTTTTCACACACTTGTCTCAAATGAAATGAGCACAAAGGACACTTGAGGTTCATTTTAGTCTGTTTTTCTCATCATGAGGAAATATACAAGAAATTATGTATTATTTATAGCTCAGATTAATTTTGTGTAAAGGTTCAAGTCATACTCTGTCCCAAGAGAGTAACTTTCATCATACTTTTATCTTGCATTGAGAAGTTCAGCTCGACGTGTGTCAAACTGCTCCCAGAAACTTCTCAAACTACGGCAAAATAATCCACTTCTGAGTTTTCCATCTAACTGTAACCTCTACTGATGATATATTTTCCATTAACTGCCCTGAGTTCTTCCACAGGACTACAGGCTCAACGTATTTCTACGGCAAAAATGGAATGACCCTCGTCTGGCATACAGTGAATATCCCGATGACTCACTTGATCTGGATCCGTCCATGTTGGACTCTATCTGGAAACCTGATTTATTCTTCGCAAACGAGAAAGGAGCCAATTTCCACGAGGTCACTACTGATAACAAGCTGCTACGGATTTTCCAAGATGGCAGCGTACTTTACAGTATCAGGTAACTAAAGATTTTATTTCTAGAATAGCAGAGCCACAGATACTGGGTCGCTTGTTCAGATATTTTAAAATAATTTTGAAATTTACTAGTTACAGTCATGTAGTTAAAAAAAAATGTTAGTTTCTAATATTTTTGGATATGTGTGCCAGAATTTAAGTCAAGCACACTGTTGTTTTCCTCCCTCCCATGTCTTTAAAGACCCAACCCTACTGACCCTTACATGTTTGTCCATCTCAAACTTACTGACCAAGCATCTAATCCCAACCAAGCAAGTACCACTACACAGAGTAGGCACAGAACTTAATGACCATGCAAAGAACTACTAAAGTAAAGTTTGAAGTACATTTAATTACATTCAATCAAAGTTTGAATACATGGCTCTCTTATGATTAAATTGATTAACTGTTGATTGATACAATAAATGTTTACTTCATATTTTGCTCTGGCCTCTTTAGGCTTGTATTCAGCATACTGTACATGTAAAATCTTAAAATCCTACTTCTGAAAATGTTGGGATGCTGTGTAAAACTGTAAATAAAAACAAAAAGCAATGATTTGCAAATCTCATAAACCCTTATTTTATGCACAGTAGAACACAGAAAACATATCAAATGTTTAAACTGAGAAAACAAAACTATATTAGCTCATTTTGAATTGATGGTAGCAGCACGTCTCAAAAAATTTGCAACAGGGCCATGTTTACTTCTGTGTAGGATCCCCTCTTCTTTTAACACCAATCCATAATCATCTGAGAACTGTGGAGACCAGCTGGTGAGCTTTTGGGAGAGAAATTCTAACTGTTCAACAGATAGATGGCATAGCATTGTCTGGACGGAAGAATATGTTGCTCTAAAACCTGTATATACCTTTCAGTATTGATGGTGCCTTTCCAGATGTGCATGCTGCCAAATCCACAGGCACTAATTAACCCCATAGCTTGTTATCAGTGCATTAAACTGAGCACTGGTACTGGATGGTCCCTCTTCTCTTTAGTTCTGAGGATGTGGCATTGATGCTTTCCAAAAAGAACTTCAAATTTCAATTTGTCTGACGACAGAACAGTTTTCCACTTTGTCTCAGTCCATGTTAAATGAGCTTTGGCCTAGAGGAGACAGTGGCATTTCTGAACCATGTTCACATATGACTTCCTCTTTGCATGATAGAGCTTTAATCTGCATTTGTGGATGGCACGGTGAACTATGCTCACAGACGATGATTCCTCGAAGTGTTCTTCAGCCTAATGCAGTGATTTCCATGAGAGAATCATGCCTGTTTTTAATGGAGTGCAGCCTGAGGTCACAAAGATCACAGGCATCCAATATGGTTTTACTGCCTTGTCCTTTGCACAGAAAGGATATTACATTATGTACTATAGATGATGAGATATTCATAGACATCACAATTTTACACTGAGGAACATTCGTCTGAAATTGTTCAACAATTTGTAGGCACAGTTTTTTGGTTTTTTGCGGACTGATGAAGCTCTGCCCATCTTTACTTCTATGAAACTCTGCCTCTCTAAGATGTTCTTTTTATACCCAATCATGCAAAAATGTTGCTCCAGCTGTTTCTTTTTTGTACCACTTACTTTTCCAGCCTTTCTTTGGCCCCATCTCTAATTTTGTGAGCCACTTGGTACATTTTCTCAGTTCAAACTTTTGATATGGGTTTATGAGATTTGAAAATCATTGTATTCTATTTCTTTTTAAATTTTACACAGCGTCCTAACGTTTTCAGCATTGGGTTTGTATTTCAGTGAATTTTACTGAAGCTGTAGTTATGCAACAGCAAATCATTATCAGTTGGGCACTGTATTTCTGCTAAATGAAGTAAAGAAAATTAAAAAAACAACGCAAAAATGTGATTTCTACTCAGTCTGTTGCTATCAGGCAAATAGCAAATAAATCCCACTCAGACATGATGTGTTGACTACAATAGCCGCAGATTGCTGAACTGCCACTCACACACATCTAACTTCACCTTTCCACCCACCCAGTGCATATCTATGTGCACTGCAGGTCACCAAAATATTAATAGGGTGCAACCATGTCAAGTGGCAAGTGTGTGACAGAGTCTTTGATGTCAGTTTGTTTAATGTTACTCTACACCAGATGGGAAATTTGCAGCTGACTTACTAAACCATTGCACAGGAGGAGCAGATTTACTTTTAGTCCTTGCTTGTGTGTCACATGAGTTCTCATTTTACATGTTGGTATTTAAACAATCATAAAATGTACAAGGTATGCAACTGTTTAATCAAAAACAAAGTCCATTCACTTTCAATGAAAGTTAGAATATATACAATGACATTTATGAGGTTTTTTTTGTTTGTTTTTTGTTTTCTTGCAGTTTTTCCTGTGATAAAATTACTAAAATTACTTATTTACTGAAGGGGAAAAAAAAAATAATAAAAACTTCCAGAAAACAGAGAGGCATAAACATAAGTCATCCAATGAAATCAGACTCACAGTACTGCAAATACAGATAATCACCACCTCATTCCACTGATATACTGCATCTCTTAGATTTGCTTACTAACTGTGTTTGGTAATTATGCATCAAACATCTTTGTTCCCTCTAAGTGCATGACACAATTTAGGCAGTGAGTCAATCAGTGGAGTATTTGTAGTTTGTTCTTCTGCTGGTGAAAGAGATATTGTCATCATTACACAGTTGCAAATGGGTGCCTGGGTGTATATTGCTGGCGGCTCGTGTCTCGCCTCTGGGCAATACATTACAGCAGGTAATTACAGAGCTTTCCTCCAGACAGACTCCCAAATAGCTCTCTCTCTCTTCTCTAAGAATCCTTGAAGGCTTAATGCATCAAAACAACAAATAAAAACTCGGGATGCCTACACCAATTACTTCTCTATTGCTATGGTGAGTGAGTGAGTTATCAAATGGCAGACAAATTCAAACTCTTTTCCAATCTACTGTTTTGGTGGGGAAAAAATGCTTATTGTTTTTATTCATCCAATTATATTTTATTGAACATTTTCATACAGACTCATATAAGCTGCAAAACAAAGCAGCTGACAGTGATATAGTCACTTTCTAAAAGTCTTGTAATCTATCATTTCTCCTTATGTTTCGTGTCTTTTCCTTTTTGTTCTGTTGTGCCTTCTGACATCCTCTGGATCCTATTCTCTCTTCCAATCTGTTCTTTCTGTCTCAGGCTGACTCTTACCCTGTCCTGCCCTATGGACTTGAAGAATTTCCCAATGGACATTCAGACCTGTACCATGCAGCTTGAAAGCTGTGAGTTTTCATTTCTTCCTCTTCCTTTTGTGTCACTTCTCTTTTATCCTCCTTTGGTTTTTTATTTTCTGCTTGTTGCCTTTTTCTACATTTGCCTCGCTGTACGCCAAACCCGCTGTTTTGTGTTAAAAGGAGATTTTGTAATTGCTCCATGTGTTTGTGAATATTTCTTACTGATATTGATAATGTGGTTGTCACTCAAGTAAGTCATCCATGATTGCTAAACATTTGCTATAGTATTTCACAGAAATGGCAATTGTCCACACATTTCTTAACAGCAGTAACATTAAAGCTCTGTGAGGCAATCTGTACAAAGGTGAGACTACAAGACATCTACCAAGAAGACTGAGAAAGATGCTAATATGCAACCATATGTGTGCAAAATAGGTTCTTCGTGGTGGAAGCAAGGTGCATTCTTGCAATCAGAGATCCAGTTCTACTTAATTTGATTTTGCTGCGTGTTGTTCCTCCAACATCATAATCAGTGTTGCTCCTGGGACACCATTACAACAGACCAGTCCGTTTTAGAGTCCATTTTAAAGTTCTTTTATTTGTATTTAAGTCATTACATGGCCTTGCCCCACCTTATCTCTCCGAGTTGCTGCACTTGCATACTCCTTCCCAGTCACTCAGATCAGCTGACCAGCTGCACCTCGATGTGCCGAGGACGCAGCAGAGGCTCAGAGGAGACAGAGCCTTTGCTGTGGCAGCTCCTAAACACTGGAATTCATTGCCATTAGGCATTAAACAGGCCTCGTCATTGGCCAATTTTTAATCTGCTCTTAAGACATATCTTTTTTTTATTTGGCCTTTGACTAGTATGAGCTGCTGTTTTGTTTTGATTTTATTTATCTGTTTTTTTTTTAGGATAAACTGTGTATTTTATTGTTATTTATTTTATCTTTTTTTTTAATTACCTTTTTAAATTTCATCTTGTCTTGTCCTGGTGTGTTTTATGTACAGCACTTTGGTCAGTGGTTACTGTGTTTTTAAAGTGCTTTAAATAAACTTGGCTTGGCTTTGTAGTCACAATTCTGTGTCATAGTTTTGTGATGTTGGGGGAAAAGGCATACTTGTTAGAAGTTTATCTTAAGGATTTTCTCATAGTGTAACATGTAACACTGTGAAAAGGTCTGTTTTAACCCAAACTCTGCCTTTTTTCCCAGCATTAATAGTTCTATAATTATAATTTAGTGCAAGAACAACTGGGTAAAAATCCAGTGGTTCTTCCTGGAGTGATTGGAAGTCACTCTGGCAGCAATCCAGAGTGACTTCCAAGTCCATAGGCATGCCATGTTACATTATGCAGACTGATGTTTGCTATTCTGTCCTGTAGAGTAGGATCTGGAGAACTTTACACTGCACCATCAGGCAAAGCTGTTTGATGAAATAGAATTACATTTGCCTAAAAACAGCCTCATCCTCATCCCTGTTTTAAAAGAAAACACGCCATCTCAATGCCTTTTAAGGTGTAGAAGTTAAGCAACTACATGGAGTGACTGATGAGGGTAGCTGTAAACGTTAAGTCAATAACAGCAATGTTTTCATCCACCTGGTGAAGCTCACTTTATTAGCCGGTTATCGAAAACTGATACTGCTACTAATGGTAGCTGTCGTTTTACACCGCAAAATTACCAAAGGAGCCAACTGAGTTGGTTTGGGCACCCAGTTAGGATCCCTCCTGAGCGTCTTCTTCTGGAGATTTTCTTGTTCCTTCTGCCGAGTGGAGACCCCAGTGTAAGACCCAGACTCACTGGAGGGATTATATCTTATCTGGCCTTGGAACATACGAAAATTCCCCCCAGGAGGAACTGAAAAACTTTGCTGAGCAAAGCGACAACTGGAATGCTCTGCTATGTTGCTGATATGATGTGACCTCAGATAAAGGAATGAAAACTGAATTTTTTTTTTTCCTTTTGATTCATTCATATTTTCTTGCATAGTACATGGCAGAATTGTCAATTTCTTACACGTTGTTTCTGTCTTTACTCTAAGACTGCCTCCTCTTCCCAACAGATGTCAATGAGAGAGAGGATTTGATTTTCCCTAATCAATCATTAGAGACTAACCTCTTTGTCTGAAGCTGCCATAATTTTAGGTTCATACCAAAATGCAGTCATGCCAACATATTGATTTTGCCAGGGTTTTTAAAAGCATAGCACACCAAAGTGAAAACAAACTGCAGTGTTAGGGGATGTATAGAATGCATAATAGATAATTTTAGGTAATTGAGGGGATCATGTCAGTTTCAGAAGCACAAAATCAAGGCAGGCTTTCTTCATTTGCACAGCTTGACAACTGCTTGGCATCAGCATTGATGTCGCCAGTGACACTGACTGGCTAATCTTTAGTCATGTTTTAGTGCTCATTGGACTGAATTTTCTACAGAGAGGCTGCTGTTTCACATTACCGTGCCAAACAAATCAGTCAGCTCAGTGGAGTGGACAGTTTCAAACGTTTGGACCAAGGCACCACATTTACTGTGCATGTATTAAAACCAGAGAGTTTGGGGGGAAAATGTACAAAACATATTTGAAACCTATTGAAATGTTATGCACTGATAAAACAGAGTAGGAAGAGTATCCTCTTCTATCAATCTTCCTTTGCCTTTAGCAGAGATAGTATCTGCCCTCATGAAACCAATTTCCTGGATATAAATAATAAAACTTTAATTTTGTGTCCCTTTTATTATATGTGACCCACCCCCTGTGCCTAGAGGTGACCCAATTTCCAGTCACAGGGACAAAAGAATTCAAGTCTGGCAAAGGGTGAAACAGAGAGAGCACCCCCAAAATTCAGTTTTTGCCCAAATAAGTCTAGCTTAAAGCTTCTATCACTACTTGGATTTGTACCTGACTTGGTGAGAAGAAGAGGTATTGTTTTTTTAAAGGACTTGTCTCTTCTTTGTCCAAAAAGCAGCATTATTTATTTCTACAAATTAACAAAGGGACAAGCTGATTTTAAAAATAAACTATAAAGACATTTCACCCTTCAGAAGTGTAAGGAGAGGAGACACTCAGGTAAACAGATGTGTGTGTGTGTGTGTGTGTGTGTGTGTGTGTGTGTGTGTGTGTGTGTGTGTGTGTGTGTGTGTGTGTGTGTGTGTGTGTGTGTGTGTGTGTGTGTGTGTGTGTGTTAGTTTTGGGGTTACTGTATCACATCACACTGCCATTAGAGGAGAGGTAATCATTTCTGATTAAAGGCCTAGTGAGGATACACCACCCAAGGGTGCGATCACCTTGGCTAGAGCTTAATGTTAAGAGGACATTATAGGTTTTGCTGTCACTACTGGAGCTCTCACAACACCATCTGCTCAACATGAGAGAGTGAGAGAGGATAATGGAGGAGAAAAAAGAGTTATCTTTGGAAGTTTAGAGAGCCAAGGCCACAGGCTTATATAGCTATATAAATAAAGCCAACCATAGGATTCTGCCTTATTCTGACACTTCAAAGCTTCATATATGCAGCTTATAACAGTTTGCTTTGCCATGAGCCATTAGTGTTCAGTAACCCAAAATCTACTTGGAACTTATTCTATTAGTAAAAACCAAGACAGGAAGTGTGAAGCATAACAGTAACTTTCATTAGGTGACAGACTTTATAACATGAAAAAGGAGATGGCATGTGACTAATGCTCATTACTGTACCTTGCTTAGATATGCTAGACATTCTGGCTCATGAATTTCATTTTTATTGCACCTTGAAAGCTGTGGCAGTTATGTTTTGACGTCTGTTAGCTCTATCTGGCAGAAGAACAGAAAACCATTTCATTATCTCAGGAAAGCATTGGTATTCCCCTTGGTTGTTGTAGCAGGATGTCTGAATGACAGTGACTTCTCCTCGTGAACGACATCAGCGTGGTGTTTTTCAGACTGGTGGTGCAGGATTGGATGTAACATCTTGAATAATTGATGTTTTTTGTAACTCGGGGCCTAAAGGGTCCCAGTAGACATCAGTATTATTTAGATGTGCAAGGAACTCCTCGCTGTTGTAGCATCCAGCGTGCATTTTTATTACACCCACAATCACGCACCTGTGAAAAGGAGTATAACCCTTAAAAAGATGATGCAAATCAACATGTGCATGCATTTGTGTTTCAAGTAAAACAGTTACTGACTTATCCCAAGTGTTTAAATCTAAGTGGGTCACTAAACTGTATAAGATTTTTATTATGTGTTTTATGTTGTATTTTGTGTGTTAATGGTGTGTTTGCAGTACAAAACGCAGTGTCTCCAACTTTCTTAGGCAGATATGCTCCTCACCCAAGTCCGTAACCTTCAAACAACCACAACAACACAACTGTTGCTGTGCAGTACGATGTGACCTTTACTGTGACAAACAGGATGGCAGAGGGTAGCTGGACAGATGGGGAGAGGGGCATTACATCACCACAGCCTTCCAAGTTTCAGTCTGCCTCTCTCCGAGTCTCATTAGCCAGAGTTTTTGATGTTTTCTCATGCACAGATTTTATACCGCAGTAGGAAGATCCCCTTGAAAAATTGGGTTGAGGAGGAATAACAGCAGCGATAACAAGAATATTCAATGGCTGCTGAAGCAGGTTATCTGAGTTAAACAAGCCACAGACTTTTTTTTTCATGTATACTTCTTCTGCACTTCTCTCAGAATGAGTCAGTAAATAATATGCAGCCTTGTTTGTCACTTCATCTTCTATCTTGTGACAGTGCTATCTACAGTATAACTCAGTGAAATGGTGTTGTACTGATGTAGTCTTGTCAGATCTTAAATGTGGTGGTAAATTTGAGATTTTTGTTAGATTTTATGGAGATTGGTCTTGTTTTAGATGTTAGATACTGAGTGTGCAAAGTAATGAACATTGGCAGTTGCATGCATTTTTTGCAAATACATACTGTAGTAAAATACATGCCATGAAAATAGTGAGGTATGTTCCCTAAATGCCTCAAATATCATGGAAAGTATAAGAAAAAAACTACATAGAAACAAAGGAGGAATTTATTGTTTAGAATGAGTAGAAGAAAATAAATTACAGCAAGAAAAGAACATTTCTCACATTTATGTCTTTTCTATCCTTTCTGTGTTCTTTGGTTTCCTTTCACAGTTGGTTACACCATGAATGACTTGATCTTTGAGTGGCTGTCTGAGAACCCCGTTCAGGTGGCTGATGATCTTACCCTGCCTCAGTTTGTGCTAAAAGAAGAGAAGGATTTGGGCTACTGCACAAAGCACTACAACACAGGTGCAATAAGTGTTGAGAAAGCAAGTAACCCACGTTTTAAGACATTAAAGCTTCAGTTGATTATGTCTTATTCATGTATTTTCTGCATGATCCTGATTACATTAAGTCTAGCCGCCTTTAAATGAAATGTAATTTTAAACAATAAACTTCTTTCTTTCTTTCTTTTATATTTACATGTCAGAATGCAAAAGCACTAAAAATAAGCAAAGCAAAACCACCTGTTGTCCTATACCATGTGCACGCAGGTCAATTCACCTGCATTGAGGTGAAGTTCCACCTGGAACGTCAGATGGGTTACTACTTAATCCAGATGTACATCCCTTCCCTTCTCATCGTTATCCTCTCATGGGTATCCTTCTGGATAAACATGGATGCTGCACCAGCCAGAGTTGGTCTGGGCATCACCACAGTACTTACAATGACCACACAGAGCTCTGGTTCAAGAGCCTCTTTGCCCAAGGTGAGTCTGTAGACTAGTGACCATTATGAGTGTTTTTCATGTCATTTCAAACCAAAGCAGACAGACATAAACTGAGCAAATATGATGAGGTATACTACAAAAATAATAGCATTAAAAAGTACCAATGTGCTGGATTGAACTCTATGTGCTTAATCCAGCATGAAAATTGGATGAGAATGTTTTGTTTTTCATTTTTGTGCCTAAGAATTTCATGTTAAAAAGTATTCTACATACTGTACTTTATTTTGCATCATTGTCAAATTCAGCTACGCTATATTGCCAAAAGTATTCCCTCATCTGCCTTTGCATGCATATGAACTTGAATGTGTGATTCATCACTCCAGAGAATACATCTCCACTCCTCTAAAGTCCAGTGGCAGCATGCTTTACACCACTGCATCCGACCCTTTGCATTGCACTTGGTGATGTAAGGCTTGGATGCAGCAATGGAAACCCCATTCCGCAAAGCTCTCAGTGCACTGTTCTTGAGTTAATCTGAAGGCCACATGACGCTTTGGAGGTCTGTAGCGATTGACTTTGCAGAAAGATTGCGACCTCTGTGCACTATGCGCCTCAGCATCCGCTGACTCCGCTCTGTCATTTTACATGGCCTACCACTTCGTGGCTGAATTACCGTCATTCCCAGTTACTTCCATTTTGTTATGATACCACTAACAGTTTACTGTGGAATATTTATTAGGGAGGAATTTCATGACTGGACTGGCATCCTATCACAGTACCACGCTGAAATTCACCGAGCTCCTGAGAGTGACCCATTCTTTCATGAATGTTTGTAGAAGCAGTCTGCATGCCTAGGTGCTTGGTTTGATACACCTGTGGCCATGAATTCAATGATTTGGCTAGGTGACTGAATACTTTTGGCAATATAGTGTATACACCATTCAGGAATTGTCACTAGTTGTCTTTTGCAGAAAATGGTCTAAAAACTTAATGATTTGAGTTCAGATGACCAACTTCTGAAATGTCAACGGAGCACAAACAAGTAACTTCACTGCCAGAGAACCTGAAATATTAGTCTCAGAAACAAATAAACAGATTTTGAAACTAATAATATGCCCAGATTTGTCCAGAAACTCCAAAAAGTATGAGTAGAAATAGCATTACATAATGCTATCAGCTCAACAAAAAGGTCATTGACCAAAAAGAATGTAATAAATGGCAGTGTGGACTGAGTTTGAAACTTGTAGACTATTCTGACATTTTCTGACATATCCTCCAAAAAGTGATACATGATTTATAAATACCATTACCTTTCATTGCCGATATTACCTGACAGGACAAGCCAAATGCTTCATGAGATAGCAGCAGACAATCAATGTCTGTAAAAGACATTTTAAAAGGTTTGTGTAATTGGTTCTGTGTGAGTATAGATTTAATGCATAGATCTCATGACTATCACAAGAAAAGCATCAGACAGACTATGTCAACCATTTCAGATGCATACAGAACCATAATCGTTTCTTATCCTTCTGATGACTGCACTTTGTCCCAGATTTGAGCTGAATTAAACTTTGCATGTTATGAATTCCTGAGATGTCTCTGTTTTAGTTTAACTGAGATCAGAAGTTGTTTCATCCTTTATTTCACTCCTATGAAGGTTTACTAGTTGTGCCCACCAAAGTTAAGTAAATGAATGTTAAAAAAAAAAAAAAAAGATTTAGTCTTAATGTGATAAATGGACAGCCATCTATACAGCACATTTCTAATTTTTTGACTATTTCTAGTCCCTTGACTATTTAAGCCACATTTACCTGTTTATACAAACATTACAGCACTTTATGCCATGATGACCCACTCAGCCTTCTGAGCCATAGGATGCAGAGTGAGGATCTAATTTAGAAGAAAACATGTTAATCCATGCCCCCACCCCCCCCCCCCCCCCCCCCCCCCCTTTTCACTGTGTGTATCTGTAACAGTCAGCAAAATGCTGCTCAATTGAGTGAAGCTTCCACATAATGCCTGCTCAGTGGGTGTTGCTGATGTGGTGTGACATATCTTCTCTCATGGATGACACAACTAGGGGACTCCCCAAGCCCAAGCTGTGACCTGCCTCATAGCTATGTGTCAACTGCCCACAACCCACTGACTCATTTGAATTCTAGGCCATCCTAAAGATGTATGTCATTATAGCCCAGATCTGAGGAATGGTTAGATTGTGAACAACCCACGGAATTATCTATCAGCCTTATTGATTGGCTATTGATTAATCCGTGACCTTGTCCTTTTCCAGGTGTCTTATGTGAAGGCTATTGACATCTGGATGGCAGTGTGTCTTCTGTTTGTGTTTGCTGCCCTGTTGGAGTATGCAGCAGTTAACTTTGTCTCAAGGCAACACAAGGAGTTCATCAGGCTGAGGAAAAAGCAGCGGCAGCAGAGAATAGTAAGTGTAAATGATGTAGACCCACACACACAGGCTACAGCCTGCTTCCATACAGACTTGCATTCTGTGTCACATTCTAGTAGATTCTGAAAAAGTAAGAATGTAAAGCAAATGCTCTCGAGTCCTTGTCATCCTCTATAGCAGTGATTTATGCCTCTTGTTATTGTGGGATGCTGTAGACTCAGGAGCTGACAACATCAACATGCTACAGCGAGCTGTCATATTAAATGAAGAAGATCCAGTCACTTCAGTTCAACTTGTGAGCACTGGCCTGTTTGGAGACCTTGTGATCTTTTACTTCTGCCGTTACCTTTGACGCAGAGCAACAGACTTCTTACCAACCTTGTGGCACCGGATTACTCTAACCTTGTCATATCTATCATAACAATTCAGTTCAGATTGATTAGTATAGCCATCTAGTAACCACTCTATGTTTATAGAAAATGTGGATTTTCACACACATTTTAGACATTCTATTTTTGCCCATGCTCTACCTTTCCACTAGGTTTTGTGAAATTGGGGTCAGTAGTTTTTGAGCAATTTTGCTGAGCTCTGTTGAGGTTTGACTTTTACCTTGGCAGAGGAATCAGTGCTCTTGATGCAAGTAATTTCAGAAATCGTAATGCATGAAACCAGTGGTTATGTACCATATCATCTAGCCCACTGACCAGTCAAACAGATTGGGTGTAAAAAGTTGTTGTAGCAATGTACAGAATAAGAATAACAGCTTTTTTTATACTAAAGAAAACCTGTTCTGGCAGACAGATATGTAAATGAGCTATGGACACTTTATTTTATGACTTGCAGCACTTTTGAATAAGGAGGCCAGCCTGCAGGTACACTCTAAATGCCAGTGAAACTTTAAAGCCCATGTATGTATTATTTTCTATACAATAAAGTTTGTAGTTCTAAATATTAGTAAGGTGCTATTAAAGGGACATGAATGTGTGCAAATTGTCTGTGCAGAAGGTAAATGGGCATCATTTTTATTATTGGGCCATCTATATGAATTAAAAGGGTAACACTGTAATGGAGCAACTTAGCAAGATTATGAACACCAAAAACAATAACCTGGTTCTTATTAATAGATTATTTTTCATGTGTAATGCTTTAATATGTGTTTAATAATCGGTCTGTTAGTCACAGCTCTAACCCTCTGAAAAAATGCATCAGTAAGTGGTACCTTTTTGTCTTTGGACAAAATATCTAGATAGATAGATATTTAAAAATATATATAATTTTTCTTTTTATCTAAACATACATCTTCTAAACTGAATCCATTGCAAGTTGACAAATAAGTGTTTAAAAAGGGGTGAGAAACAGAGATTTTTGTCTCAAGAGAAATAGAAAGGACATGTAGAAAATCCCATTAAACACCTCAGAGACCAGACAGCCTCTCAGACCCATGGCAAGCTTCCTCGTACATGTAGGAGAGTCCAGCAGATTTACAGGACAGTTTCCCTTCTTGCACTGATACAAGAGAGAGGGAATAATGGTCTGTAGAGAAAAGGACTTCCCCTGTTCACATCAGTTGGACAATTACCCCCACAAAGGAGTTGGAGGTCACACACTATACATCTGAGGGGTATTGATGCATGACCCTGTAGTAGTACCAGAGAGATGTTGGGAGTCTGATGAAGCGAACAAATCCCGGGCTGACCGAGGCTTAATCAATGAGAGATGAGATTTCAACCAGCCACTGTTATATTGTGTATCCACACAGGGTTCAGAACTGTAAAAATAAATACATGGATTTGTACTTCCATTTATAGTCTTGACAGAAATAACTTGAACTGTCTCTTTGAGGATTCTTTTTTGTTGTTTTCAAAGCCAGTGCTCTTTAACAGCTACACTCATAGTGCCTCTTTAATTAAAAAGCTAAGGACATCTGCTAGAGACTGTTATTTGGATCTAAAGTATGTGAATTGGTTCATGTAATATATGAAGACTAATGTCCAAAATAAATCAAAAATATAAAACCAAAGAGCTGTAAGACAAAAGACTCCACACTTTTCTTTTTTTAATATCAAAGATAAAATGGACAATAACTATTGTTTCTGTTTGTCCACGTTCCTTTCTGATGGAGGTGTCTGCTAGTCAGCCTGGGAGTGTTGAGTCGCTGCGAAAAGCCAGTGACATCCCCGGTAACAACTCAACCTACAGGAGTCTGAATCAGCACTGCAGCGCCTGTGCCAGGGTAAAAAAGAACAAAATTTAAAAAAGAACCCTGCCTCAACTTTGACCTTCCAACACTATTTTTGTCCACACCTCCGGTTTTTCAAATTGTGTTGAGCAACTTTCATCTTAAATGTGAGATAGTGGCCTCTTTCCCTCAACCAAACCCACGTTATGCTGATCTCACCCTGTCGCTATAGTCCTCTCCCTTTGACCTTCTGTTCCTTTGTATCACTTTTACTAAGTTAAAATTTTTGCACTTTGCCCTTTATTCCTCCCCAGTGTGTAACCTGTTTAAAGGCTCCAGTTCTTCTTCTCTCCTTGTCAGAGGGGAAGCCATGCTGTTGTATTACGTCCTGAATCTAGTTTAGCATTGTCTTGCTGAACAAAGACAAAGGGATGACATCTGGATGGTAGCGTATGTTCTTCAAAAACTTGTATATCTCATTCAGCATTAACGGCGCCTCCACCGATGGAGGAAGTTACCCATGGCATACGCGACCCGGTACGATCAGAGATGCAAGCTTTTAAACTGTGCATAGATAACAAGCTGATGCCACGGCATCCGTGATGTCCAGAGAATTTTAGATTTTATTTGTCAGACTATAGGACAGTATTTCACTTTGCCTCTGTCCATCTTTAATTGTCTATGTTTGTGAAGTGTGTTGCTGTCATTAAATTGAAATAAGTATATATTTCTGAAAACAGTTGCTATTGGGCTAAAATTATGGCATTTACAATGAGGAAAATTTCTTTTTGTAAGCAGAAAACTAGCAAGGAACTAGTTAGTTTACATAATCAGATGAAAATGGTTTTCATCTTAAGGTTAAAAAAAATACTCATAAGCCCCTATGAAGCTCAGTCGGTCGCTGATCATGTTTTGTACTCTGCAGATTTACAACACATAAAAACAAAGTTGTCCCCCTTGAGTGAGCCAGGATGGCTGTTTGTTTTGTTTGTTTTGTTTTGTTTTGTTTTGTTTTTCTACACCAAGCTGAGCAAATCAGCTGCTGCACACAGCCTTCTGTTTACTTGATAGCCTTCTTCTCAACTAATTCTCTACTAGCGAATAAGCATAGTTCTCTAAATGTCATATGTGTTTCATGATCTTTAGTTACAGCAAAACAGGGAAAAAAAACAGCTTGTCTTTGTGAAAATTACTGTTTTTAGACAATGACTTTAGTCTCCACAGAGCACAATGTGATAATCAGAGCAGGTTCAGCTGAAGTTATGCTGTGAGGAGTACAGAGCAGAGACAATGAGCACCTATTATCTTTAAAGAAACGCACCATTAGACTTTAGCACATGATGTACTATATCGTTTAAGATGGCACAGGAGAGATAATTAAGCTGTGCTAGAATGGCATTGTATTCCCTACCCCCCTGTTGTATGGTGCAGTTTGTCACTGGAGCACCAGAAAGTTCTTTTCAAAGAGAAAGTTTACAGTAAATTAGTATCGCTAGATGTTTGATGTAAGCCGTTAGTGACTTTCTGCCAGGTATGTACAGTACTGAGAGATGACATTCAGCAGAGAACCAGAGAGCTGCCAGGGTCAGTGATAGAGAAACCGAGAGAGGCGGGACACGGGGATCAGAGCTTTCAGGGCCCTTCACACTGACTACTAATCATCCAATTTAGATCCCACATCTTCACTTTCCCCTGCTAAAGTGAATCTCTCAAAGTGTCAGAGGGCTGTCAGAGTTAAGCTGCATGTCTATTAATATTCTCTTCAAAGGGCGGGAACAGTGTCTCAGTGACTGTATTTAAAAAAAAAAAAAAAGTGCAGAGCCATTCATCAAAGCATAATGCCAAGTGCAAGGTTTTTTGG
The DNA here is from genome assembly GCF_007364275.1 of Archocentrus centrarchus. Lineage (NCBI taxonomy): Eukaryota > Metazoa > Chordata > Actinopteri > Cichliformes > Cichlidae > Archocentrus > Archocentrus centrarchus. Next base: position 9,416,045 of record NC_044355.1, on the reverse strand, counting down.
TGGGATCATGACTTTATTAATATTTTGAGCCATTTTATTAACATTTTGAAAGGTCTGTCATTCTGTAACTTTGAAAAGGGGGAGGGTTAATTTTTTTTACAGATTGACAAATTTTCTTTTTCCTCCTAATGAAGAGGCTCTCATTTGTACTTCTTTGTTATAGATACTTCTAATAGCTTTACTGGGTAAAGAAAAACATGAAGATGTCACATTAAAGGCAGTATAGTAGGCTCATAGCCTGTCACTTTGTAGTAGACAGTAACAAGTAACCCTCTTGTGTGTTTACCACCATGTCATTCATATGTTGGGCAGTATTCTTTGCTCCCCATTGGTAGCTCACCTCAGAGCTCAGAGTAGTTGAAGCTTGTACCTGCCTGTTTCATGTTGCAAACAGTTGCTAACAGTTCTTTCTGACTAATGACCACTACCTTTGCTGCTAATATAGTTGTGGCAGTGGATGCATGCAGTAGTACAAAGCAAATTACATTTGTTTTGTGCTCTCCAATGACAGTTTCAACCCCTAAAGAGTCTAATGCTCATTAACTGAGGCTGGTTTTGTACCTTGTTACTGACAAATCATCAAATAAATTTTTTTTCAATCTCAAAGTTTTCAACTATTTTTTTTTCTTCTTTTATTTAAGCTATTTTATTGTAAGGCCAAAGGCACAAAACTTGTGGGGAAAATAGAACTTGCTGTTTTGTTTTGGGGTTTTTTGTTGCTGTTGTTTGGACGATCTCACTCTGTTACACTCTGCTGCCCTTTTGTGCTACTACACCACAAACGCATTCGAGAATCAGCCACTGAGCAGAAATGTGAAAAGCTGTATGCTAATTCTTGTTGACAGGAAGAGGCCAATCTGTTTTTTTCCCTGCTTGACTCCACAGGAGGAGGAACTGGTGAGGGAGAGTCGCGGTTTTTACTTCCGGGGTTATGGATTGGGTCACTGCCTGCAGACCAAGGATGGTACTGCTGTGGAAGGAGCCAGCGTGTTCACCCCCCCACCTCCAATTACCATGTTTGATGGAGAAGTACTCCACAAGCGTTTCGTGGACCGAGCCAAACGCATTGACACCATATCCAGAGCTGTTTTTCCCTTGAGCTTTCTCATATTTAACATCTTCTACTGGGTCACCTATAAAGTGCTGCGACACGAGGACATTCATGCAAATTTGTAAAACGCTCTCTGCCAATCCGGGATGTTGTATTTTTGGGGTTTTTTGTTTGTTTTTCTCAAAACCAAAACTGCCTGTCAATCTACATTACAATGAGGAACCGTGTCAAAAGGCACATCTGCTTCTCAGAACAGCTAAAAATAAAAACGTTGTGCTCAGGTGCGTCTTCAGGATCTCAAAGAGCGATTAAGTGGAAAGACTAGATTAAGCTGCTTGGATTCAGGCTGTTGTTTGCATTTGCCCTCTTGTATCTGTTTTGGATTGATTCACTTGGATTACAGCAGAGACAAAACACTGGTGTACTTTTGGGTTCGTGACCTTTGCTTCAAGTGATGGATAAAAGAGAAGTTGATCCTGGCTGAATGAGACATACTGACTTGAATTTTGACACTACCCAGCTTTGAATGAATGTTTTTGAAAATTAATTTTTTTTAACAACTTTATCAAATGGGTGCAAATGGAAAGAGGGGGCAATGGGTCTTTGATATCTATGAATATTCAGTAAGTGATGATCATTCAGTTTAAGTATGTGTAACGAGATTATATATGAGTGTATAAAAGTGTATATAAACAAAGCTGTTCATTATAATGCACAAAGCACAAATATGTATTTCCTTTTGTCTAAATTTAAATAAATTGTTATTCTGCCAGGAAACCAGAAATGATTTTGCTTCTCTTTAACCTTAGTATTCAAATGATTACTTTGGGGGGGCAAAAGAAGATGAAAAATCGGTCACAAACTAACTGCATCACACACAATTACTTTTCTGTTTCATTCCTTTAATAGCAGCCATCAGCTCTAAAATCCCAAGTGGGAAGAAAATTTAAAGTGATTCTGCCTAATGAAAATTGCAAATGTTGCAGATGCAAAATCTTAAATAGACATTAACATGACTGCAGTTTGATTTGTGATCACATGCACTTGCATAATAAATCTTGCAGGAACTCACTGAAAAAAATTGCATAAGAGCTGCCATTTTTTCCCCCCTCCTAGCCTCAGGAGTGGTTTTGAAGGTGTGGAAATTCAGGGATGTGGTGGAGGGGGAGCATCGCCAGTGAGGGAGGACGAATGGGTTTTTTAATGGGAAATCAGAGGGTTGTTTTATCAACTAATGAGTTTGAAAAGGGCTTGGTGTTCCACTGCTAATGACAATTCAGAGAGGCAGCCAGAGCCTACTGTCCTTTTGTTGGCAATCCTAATCAGCTCCTCTGTATTGTATGGTTCCCCTGTTAATGGAAAAGCGTGTGTGAGAATCTGTAAGTGTATGTGTGTGCTTCATCTGCCGGCTCTTATATTGATACGGTTTTTTGAACTTTATCGGGTTAAGTATTGGATATTGTTATTTTTGGAATCAATCTACTGTACTGGAAGAAAAGCTCGAATAAGGACGTACTGTTATATAAATGTAAAAGTTGCTGCCATTTACATATTGAACTCATGGCCTCAACTTGAAGGACACAGGCCTTGAAGTACTTCATGCTTGTGACAGCTTAGACTTCTAAAACAGCCTGTAAGGATGTGCAACGTCAAAGTGCTGGCTGTTGCGTGTCATGGGTAATGAATTTCCCTTCCTTTAATCTCCGGCTCTTCAGACATTACTTCAAAATTTGGGGAAATAAGCTGATTTGCTTTCTTGCCTCGAGTTAATTGAGATTAGAATCCTTCTCATGTCTAGTTCTTTTTAAACAAAAGTCACCTACTAGCGAGCTTGAAGCTCACACGTTAACACTTTGCATCTCATTTGTTTAATCCATGGTTGCGGATCTCTAGGGTGAGTTGGGAGGGTGGGGAAGGAGTTTGTTCCGGCTCATTCAACAGATGTTCAATCAGACTGGGATCTGGAGGATTTTGAATTTCTATGCTTGGGCTCATTGCCTTGTAACTTTAGACACTCATGAACAGTTTTTTAGTGTGTGGCAGGATGCATTGTCCTCCTGGTTAGAGACTGCTGCCAATGGTGAGTGCAAGTACCATGGGGCGCTGTCTTTGGTCTACAGCAGGGGTATTCAACTCCAGGCCTCGAGGGCCGGTGTCCTGCAGGTTTTAGATGTGTCCTTGATCCAACACACCTGAATCAAATGGCTGAATTACCTCCTCAGTATGCAGTCAAGTTCTCCAGAGTCCTGCTAATGACTTTAGATTTGACTCAGGTGTGTTGAAGCAGAGACACATCTAAAATCTGCAGGACACCGGCCCTCGAGGCCTGGAGTTGAATACCCCTGGTCTACAGCAATGGTCATGTAGATGTTGGCTCACATGGATACCAAGAAGAAAAGCCTTCCAGTAGAACATTGCATTTGAACTAAGTGGCAAACACCAGGGCTGAAAAATAAGCAGTTCCTTGAGGCTGGCTCCATAAGCAAATAAAACTTTTATAGAAATGTTAAGATGCTTGACTAAATGGGCTTTTTGCCCTGTACCTTGCAGTTCAAAAAGCTTTCATACTCTAAACAAGTATAAAATTTGTCTGGATATGCATAGGTTTAGATAGAAACCAAATCTAGTTGCATTCTGGTGCACATCTCTATAAATTTCAGTGTTCCTTGTATAAGACTCCTCTTTCTGCTGTCAAAAAAAATCTAGCCAGCTTGTACAACTGAAAACCTTAGACTGATACTTTGAATATAGACATTCAAAGGTTTAAGGGTTGGTACTTACGCAACATTTTAAAACTCAAAACACTAACCAAAATTTCTCAGATCCAAAACAAAATGGTATCACAGAGTATCATCACCTTTAACAAGCAGCCTCCTTTCATTGTAAGTCATTGATGGTATCGTTGGGGGGGGGGGGGCACATTTGTTACAAAATAAGAAGCTTTTCTAAATCCTCAATTGACTGACACACGCAAAATAGGCCCAATGATTTCTGGCACATTACGCTCCATTGCCTCTTCTAGAAAACAGCATGTCCCTTCAGAATGTGCATTATTTTGAGGACAGAGGAAGACTGATGGATTCCAATAAAGGAAGATATTTGCTATGCCAGTGGGATTTGCACCCTAACTTTCATTACACGCAAAATCCCAAGCGTGCAGTGACTAATAAAAAACCTTTAACCCATCTCCTGCCACAAGGCACCAAAAAGAAAACCAAAGCTATCAAACCACCTGATTTATAAATTAGTCCCAGCAGAAGGGTGGACCCAAATGAAATCGTTAAATATTCATTGTTACAACCAGATTTACATGCATCCAGTGACAGGCTATGTGTGGCTGCTTATTTGAAGGCCTTCTCCGGGGAATGCTTGATGCTCACAAATGACACTCATGCCTTTAAGCCATGTGATTGTGTATGAATAAACATACAATGAGCATAGGAGAAAGGAATGTGTGTGTAATGGAGCAGCTGGTCATCATGTTCAAGGCATGCCCTTGCTGTCTCCCTTGGGAGTGATCAACAGCTTTCCCTTTCCCCATTTTAGCTGAATGCCAATAGTGCCAGAGCTAAAAGTGATGTGTGCACTTTAAGAGAGCAGCCTAAGACCTGCAATCAATACTGTTGTCCCTTATAGTTCAAGCCTCTCACCTGTTCACAACACACAAAATTGTATGAGTCTGTAGTCATTGGTTCTTCTCTTCTGGTGCTTATTAAAAATTTCTCAGACCAGTTGAGTTGGATAGATGTTTTGCACATTGCATCCAAAAAGCAACAAGACTGCATAGCTAGCATAAATGACAAGCAAACCACTGTTTGTCGAGATTCAAGAAAAAATTTAGGAACTATGATTTCTGTATTGATTACTCCTGAAATGTGGTATGATGACCTTCATCTAACCCAGATCTAGTGTAGAATAGATACGGTTGAGGAAATAATTTTTTGATCCCCAGCTGAATTCGTAAGTTTGCTCACTTACAAAGAAATGAACAGTCTCTAATTTCTATGGTAGTTTCATTTTAAGGGAGAGAGACAGAATATCAACCAAAAATCCAGAAAAAAGAAAACTTCCCATTTGCATGTCATTGAGTGAAATAAGTATTTGATCCCACAAGCAAAACATGACTTAATACTTGGTGAAGAAACCTTTGCTGACAAGTACAGCAGTAAGACGTTTCTTGGAGCTGGTCATCGGGTTTGCATCAGAAAGCATTTGCTCCCTCCACAGATTTTCTATAGGACTGAGGTCTGGAGACCAGCTAGGATAATCCATGACTTTAATGTGCTTTTCCTTTTGCCACTCCGTTGTTGCCTTGGTGGTATGTTTTGGGTCATTGTCATGCTGGACCCACCTTGAGTATTCTGGCTGAGGGAAGGAGGTTCTTGTCCAAGATTTTACATCATATGGCCTGTCCATTGACCCTTCAGTGTGTTGAAATCGTCCTTTACCCTTATATGAAAAACTGCCCCAAAACATGTTTCTGCCTCCCTGCTTGGCTGTATGGAGATGGTGTTCTTTTGGTCATACTCAGCATTTCTCTTCCTCCAAGCAGGAAGACAAGTTGATGCCAAAGAACTCGATTTTGGTTTCATCTGACCACAGCACTTTCTCCCAAGCCTTGTCTGAATCATTTAGATGCTCACTGGCAAACTTAAGATGAGCCTATACGTGTGCCTTCGTGAGCAGGGGGACCTTGTGGGTGCTGCAAGATTTCAATCCATTACAATGTAGTGTGTTGCCAATGTGTGTTCTTGGTGACTATGATTCCGACTGCCTTCAGATCATTAACAAGCTCCTCTAATGTTGTCTAATGTTGTTCTGGGCTGATCTGCCACCTTTCTCATGATCATCCTCATCCCATGAGGTAAGATCTTTCATGGAGCTCTAGACTGAGGTTGGCTAATGGTCATTTTGTAATCACACCAACAGTCGTCACCTTCTCACCAAGCTTCTTGCTGATGGGCTTGTAGCCCATTCCAGCCTTGTGCAGGTCTGCAGGTCCCTGACATCCTTTGGCAGCTTTTTGGTCTTGCCCATTGTGGTAGAGAGGTTGGAATGGAAGAAACTGATCCTGTGGACAGGTATATTTTATACACATAATGAGTTGAGAATTGATTGATTGATTGATTGATTGATTGATTGTAATCTCTGTGCCACATGGGCAGACAGTCAATCTGTAGGAGCCAGAATTCTGGCTGGATTGTAGAGGATCAAATACTTATTTCACTCAATGATATGTAAATCAATTTATAACTTTTATGTCATCCATTGATATTTTGTCTCTAAAATGGAAAAAAAAATACAAAAAAATTAGAGCCTGCTCATTTCTTTGTAAGTGAGCAAATTTACAAAATCAGCAGGGGATCAAATAATTATTCCCCCCACATTCAATGTCAAAATATTACTAATATAATTTTAATCAGAACTTATGAGTCAGATCAGTGTCACCAAGCATTTAGCTAAAAAAAATAAAATAAAATACCCTTACTTCTATAGGAACCTCTGTAGCTGAATGCTGGATAAAGAAATGCAGCAGCTAAGGGAAAATATTGGCTTCTTTTGACAGTGATGCATTGGTAAGACAATGTTACATGTGTCACCTTTAAATATATGAGAGTAAACAGAGGAAACTGCTTGTTCCACACACCATTATGGCTGCAAATCTTGTGAATGTCACCCAGCACATGGATAAAGATATCCTTGCACTTTAAATACACCTTTTTGTTCCCACAATGTGGGTGATACAAATGTTTTATGCAAATATTCTGCCTTTCCACTACTCATGATTTATTCCACAATGCAATGACACATATGGAGTTGTATCTTTGTGGTGATTTGGTGTCCGGTGGGCTTTTCAGTATATACACATTCATCAGAAACTGTCTAGTATAGGACTACCTAAAGAATACTTCCTAAATAAAAGATGGTAGTTTTTTATGTATAAGTGCTGTGTGCACCCCTAATTTTACACATCTAAATATCATGATACTTTGACTTTTTCATATTTACATTAAAGTATACAGTATTATTTAACTAAAAGGGAGATAAGATGAAGAGTAAGTTTTATGTAGCCAAGCCTAGACACTTGGATATATTATATGGATACACGCACAGCAGCTTTGTAGCTTCTTTAGGAGTCAATGATGCCACAGCTGGAAGATCAATACACCAAATAATGGGTAATGCCTTTTGTGAATGAGGAATCTGTAGCCACATTCCTCAAGCTGACTGCAGTAAGTTTAGAAAGCTATGAAAAGGGAGTGGACACAATGTTGAAGCTGTAATGAATAATTCAATAGACAAACCCATCAACAATCTTTCCTGATGTTCTTCCTGCACCTAGAAGAGCAGTTCCGAAATGTATTGATACGCTGACGTTTGTGCACATACAAAAAACATGCCAGCAGACAACCTTTTAATATTACCCAGATACCCACACAAACACATGATGCTGAAAAGAGCTGACAAGTCCACCCTGTTTATGAGAGAGTCGATGCAGCTATGATTGATGCTCCAGCAGCTGGATCTTTCAAATAGGGACAGATAGGCATCCAGGCTGTTCATTTTAAACCATTTCTCCAACTTGAGTCAAGAAAGCACTTTTTCAAAAACACTGCAGAAAAAAACTTCATTTCAAGCAGCACAGAAAAAGTCCTCCTTGTGTATACTTATACAGGAAATCCCATGTGGATTCATTTCCACTAATCCCTAGCTGTGCTTCTACATTTCTGTAATTCCAACATCTGAGAGAAGCCCTACAGCTGGGAAGACTGCAGCTCAAGGTTTACATGGATAATGCTTAGAGATGTATGTGCATTCTGCACAGTCTTTGTTTGTGAACAGGAGAAACAAGGAAATAGTCAATTCCCTTTCCCTGTATATAGAAAATAGGCACCAACTAAAATTCTGTCAGCCCCCTTTTCAAAAGTCCCTCACTTTAGAAGATTTAAAAATTCCTGTGGAGAGCTTAGTTGAAGATTGAATTAGGAATGACAGCAATTCCTCTAAATATTGCAGTGCAATGTACTGAATATAACGTAAGTCATCTGTGGAAGGCCTGAAAGGTTTATTTACTGTGTATAACAAGGTTTAAGACGGTAGCATAAGAAAAAAAAAATTCATCAGAAAGTGAGTCAGCAAAAATGTACATTTGACAAAAGGAGAGCAGAAAATAAAACAGAGACATTAAACTAATCTAATCTGACACAATGTTAAGATGCAGGGGAGAAAAATAACCTGTATTTCCTTTTTTTTTTTTTTTTTTCAATTACCTGCTTGCTTTACATCTCAGTACTTCACAGGTGGACTTCTTATTATTAATGCCTAAATTTACGTGTCACCTATAGTTGGTTTTGCTTTGAAATGTTATTAAAAAAAAATCAAAACAATCCTGCACACTCATATTTTTTCTTCCAGCTGGAGAGATGATCCAGCATAATTCTTACCTTCATTAAGACTTTCAAACATCTGCGACTAAAATGAAAGTAAACCAATAATAATCCTAAAAGCCGATAATGCAGCACCACTTAAACTGAAGACACAAATAATGCAAACTGAAACATGGTAAACTTTGCGGTGTCAGTGTTTGTGTTAAGTCTTGTCTTTCAGTAGGTTTAATTCAACATCTGCAAATTTGCTTTGATCATTTTAATATAGCTGTTCAAAAGGGGTTTTCTTTGTTGTTGTTTTTATACAAATCCACATTTTTCAGGCAACAATTTCATAAGAATCACATTTTATTACCGCAGCGTGATGCTCATATAGTTTACCTGTGAGTTTAACAGAGGTTTACAGCACACCATATATTATGGCCTGCAATTTCAAATAACATCAGTAATTAAACTTAATATTTACATGATCTGCATCACTTATATGAGTTACGCTGACTGTTTGGTTTTGAGACAATTATAAATTACAGGATGTTCTCCTTTCCTTTTTTGATGGTCTGGTATATCCTCTACTAAATTAGGTGATAAAGGCAGCGCTGAAGAACCTTTCTTTAGTATTTAGAGAATTCAGCCAGCTCTTGTTATGGTTGTCATGCAGACACATCTGGGTCACGTCACACACTTAGAAACCTATCTAAACTAAATCGATTATTCAAGCCCAGCCCAGGCCTGGAAAGTGAAGCCGGTGCAGGAGTGATTAAAGCTGCATTCTTTCTAATGAGGAAACAGAGTGGTTTCCCCTCTAAATCTTTCCAGTTGATTCAAATGACTAACTCACTGGTGTCCACAGAGAACAAATTAGTGCGTTTTTCACAAAAAGCAAACATTACATTGAGATATTGGTTCTTTTACGTAATTAAAAATCGAATTTTCCATAACTTAAAACAAGCCTATAATTATGATCCTTGTATCCTGATTGTGTTTCGTTTCCCCTTATTAAGATAAACTAAATGCAAAGGAAAAAGTCAGCAAGTAAGTACCAACCAATACAGGGACTGACACCTGTGTGTCTGCGTCTGCTCCACCTGTCTTGCTGCTATGCAAGTGAGCAGAATTTTCTCCTCCTCCTTTTCTTCACTGTCCAACAGACACGACTGTCACTGTCATTAATGCCCAAGAGAGTAGGGGAGGAAGACAGTTTGCATCCTTTTTCCACTGCTGCTCTGACACGAATCAGAGTTGGAGGTGTTTGGCTCTGAGCGGTGAGCTAAGAGGGAACATAATTATTTTTCCTGCGAGATGATGCATGTGTGAGCAGACGCACATCCTTTTCTCATGTGCGTGTGTGTGTGTGTGTGTGTTGTGTGTGTGTGTGTGTGTGTGTGGAGTTAAGACAGCTAAATGTCTCTGGCTTCTCACCAAAGAGAGAAAAAAACTTAGAGACTTACACGGTCATTCGCTGCTCTTAAGGAATGGTCATTACTTTCATTACTTCTATTTCTGTGTCTCATAGTCAGAGTCAGCTGAACACCAGAGACTTTGATACTGTTATTTTGTATGCCGGTGTTTCTAATTCATTTATTTTGTAGACAGGCATAACAGCATGCATACAGAGAAATGCTGGTTTTATGTCACTTTTCAATTAGTTTTGGGGATTACTTTTTGCAGTCACGCTGCCAGTTTGGTGAAAATATTTTTATCATTAGCAACAGAAAAGAGAATCTATCCTAGAGGCCTTCTTCTCCTGGGGGCATTTATAAAGTGAATTGCAAAGATCTGGCGGTCAGTTTTCTCAGGTAAAAGTCTTTTTAAATCCTCTAGAGGTACACCTCTAATACTATGGTATTTTGGAATTTTAGCTGGATGCGTGGGAAACTCCAGTCTCACCTGAATTTTCCCTAAATCACTTTGGAATCACATCTTGTATAAGTACAGTCCTGTTTTACCTGTTATCATTCTTTCAGCAGGTTGTGCCCAGGCTGTAGCCTCTGTAGAGTCATGTGTGCTTTTTAATGACACCACTGTCAGAACAGGTAGGGCACGTTAACCCACAGGACCTGTGACACAGTCAGAAACACAGCCAGGCATTCTTCTTTAGGAAAACAAAAAAACCTTGTTGCTGATCACCAACAAATTCTAAATTCTTCCAGTGAACTCCCTTCTGGTTTGCACCCTTTGCAGCAGTCTTTGGAGTTATCAGTAACTTCTGTTTAACCTTGAGTGTTTAGGTTATAAAGGTGGTTCACTTCTTATTGTACTTTACATCTCCATAATTTATGCTCCTCACCTGATCTGTTCTAGAGCAGATATTAATGCACTACTTAAACCTGTCAAAGCCTTTGACTTTCCCTGATTAGCCTATAGGCAACTGCTTATCTCTGTAAGCTGATTAAAGAACTGACCTTATAAGATTTTATACTGTACTGTTTAACACTGATTGCACCTGAAAGCAAAAAGTTAAAATTTATCCAAACCAAAAATACCTCTAAGCAGCAAATGGATTTAAAGAAATACACAATTTTAATTATGGTCTGATCTACCTGTGCATTGTAAAGTTGTACTTTTTTAAGACTATTAACTTATGCATTTGCACACCCAGTATTTTTTTTTCCCAGCTTTTGCTACTGGCTTTGGATTCAGGGACATTTAACTTTAGTAATGGACTGTCTGCTTTAATGTAGTTTAAAGAGTTTGTTCTATTTGCCAGCATTGTTCTTTTTATGTGAACATGCCACAAGAGCAATCAGGTTAATAATATGTGTAGGCCAATGTTCTGCTACTTGGTGACATGATAGTGCAGTGGTTAGCATTGTCACCTAACAGTAAGAAAGACTGAGTTTGGATAGCTTGGCCTTTCCATGGCGAGTTTGTATGTTCTCCCTGTGTGTATGTGGATTTCTTTTAGGTACTGTGGTTACCTTCACAGTCTAACCTGCGTGTTAGGTCGAATTGGAAATAGATGGAGTGATTTTTTTTTTTAAATAAATGGAAGCATAAATGTAAATACAGTATATAAGGTAAAAACATAGATTGTACAAGTCTAACAAGACATCTGCCTGTCTGTCTGTTTTTCTATGGATACTTTAATTAAAGTACACAAGTGCATTCACCCCAGGTGACAGACTTGAAGCGGACTGCTACTTGGCTGTTGTGCCTCCAGCTGTCCATCTTCTTGTCTACAACAGAATAAAATCAGGGCTTTTTTGTTTTTGCTGTGTTTGTTTTTGTAATTTCTTTAAGTAATCTTCAGGAATAGTTCTCCAGGCTTCTAGAAGGACTCTAGAAGCTCTTCTTTGGATGTTGGCTGCCTTTTGTTCTGTTCTCTGTCAAGATGATCCCAAACTGTTTCAATAATGTTGAAGTCTGGGTTCTGGGGAGGCCAATCAGTGACTGATAATGTTCATCATCTGGTTATGCATTGGCTGCATTGGCAGGGTGTTTGGGATCATTGTCATTCTGAAAAACAAAACACCCCAAAAACTGATTTTTAGGGTCTAAACTGGCCCTAATAATCACAAATATGTCTTATATAAAAATATCTATATGTTCAAATAGATCTACAAATCAGAAAAAATATTTCCTGTAATTGCTTATTTGAAGGTGGCACCAGCTCTGACAATTCAAAAAAAGGTCAGTTTATTCTGCACTAATTAACAGCAGGGCAAAGAAAAGTCCCTTCCTTAAATATCACATATCCAGGCGAATGCCAAAGACAGCATGATAATGAATGCTTGTGATGTCTTTTAAGGTTAGCTTTTCCATCTTGATCTCGGTTGTTTTCAGCAGCAGCTCTCCGGTAAGGCTGAATCTCTAGGACCCTGTCGACGTGCTAATTCTTCTGCTTTGTCTCTGCCCTAAATTAGTGTGCAGTTTAACTTCAGACATCTCAAACAATATAAGTAAATCCTTTTTTTTTAATGATACTACCATATTGCATAATTTAGCAATGATAACCTGAATTTCATTAATTGACTAACTTTATACTGACTTTATATTGACTAATTGACTTTATATTGACTAACTTTATACTGTACAGATTTTCTTTGCCATTGTTTTCTGTTCATTAGCTTCTTGATGAGACTTTCAGTGATTTTTGCCTTTAATGCATACAATCGGTTCATATAAGTGAGAAAGAGTTGTAACGTTTCACTTAATTATTAGCATTATTTCTAGAGGAGACTTCAGTATGACTGTTACATGTTTCACACATTTCCCAGTGCAATGCTGATTTGTTGCTGTCAGTGAGTCGTGGTTTGGATTTCTGCATGTGCTTTGTGCTTTAGCGCATCTTTTTATCTTTGTCCAAGTTTTTTTTTCTTTTTCTTTTTTTTTTTACTATGTCGAAACTTCCCTGTACGTGCTAAGCCAATTAAGAAATACTCTGTAGTTCCAGCACACTCTGGGCTGAAGCAGCACTCACTGACTCGTTGCTTTAGACACCAACACTGTAAGGACTGCATTGCCTCTGTGGCTTATCCATGACGAGACTGCAGCACTAGAAGCATTTTGAGTGCTTCAGCACCTGCAGTCACAGATAACTGTGAGTGCCGTAGTAGGTCTCCCAACCCGAGCCGTGCCGTCCTAATATCAAATCCCTCACTATGAGTGTGTCCTCCTTTTACTGAGGTGGGTGATCTGATCATTAGAAGAAATGTCATGGATCTCATCCTCAACTGTTGTTTTATATGCTTACTGTTTTACGTGGAACTGATGTGCTGGATCCAGGCTACGAGTTCACAGCAATAAATAAGAAAAAAGGCTGCTTTCATGTGGTTTGAAAATATGGGACACTGTTGCTTTGCCTTATGGGAAAGTAAGGAAAGTACTTTAATGAAGCTGTCTCCCAGTACATTCTGTGCGAGGACACTGTGCTTATAAACCAACTGCATCATGGGAAAATCTTCTTTCTTCTAGAAATGGAAACCATCTTTTCTCCCCGTTCGTAATGCCTACTTGGTGCACCTTACTGGAAACAACATAACATCCAGAATCAAAGCTGGTAGGCTTGTAGCTGAGGGCTGCTGGATTTGACAAATTTAATCTAATCTGTACATCAGTGGTGGATGAAGCACAGCAGACCAGTGACAATTTTGCAACAGGGCAGCTATACTTTAGATACAGAGGCAACTGTGGCTGAGTCAGCCTCATCAAAAATGTCATTTGCAGGTCTGTGACAGAATGTGAATGCTATTCTCTACTAAGCCCCCCCCCCCCCCCCCCCCCCCCCCCACACACACCTTCCTAAACATTAACATTGGCCAAAAAATATATAAATAGAATTCACAGCATACAAAGGTGATTGCCATGTAACTAGGATCTTTACATTTCAGAAGGAGAGCCATTCAAGTGTCAATGAACACGAACAACTCAAGACAGGTTGAGAGGTGACTTGCCTTGCGAGCCGATGTGCTGCCTTCAAGGCTGAGGTGTCACATCAACCTGCTTCAACTGTCACTGGTGATGTTGGTCCAGCAACACCTCGAGTCAGTGATAAGGATGGGTTGGTGAAAATCTGCTACTGTAACACAGTGGCCTCTGTCGCCAAGGTGTTGTCTGAAATACCTGAAATACCAAATCATTCTCATTCCTGGGGAGTAAAAATAATGTAGTTTTGGCAAAGCTGTTGGCATGTCATGCAGAAAGTGTGTTTTAGTAATGTTGGTGTCTTTTGGCAACAGTGTCATTAGTGAAATGGGACTGTCACCCCAAACTCATCATTTTTCAGTGTGAAGGGTTACCAGTATGAAGGGGTGTATTTGTGAGTACCCAAACTTTATCAGTGAAAACAAAAGTTTAAAAAGATAGATAGATAGATAGATAGATAGATAGATAGATAGATAGATAGATAGATAGATAGATAGATAGATAGATAGATAATGAAACTAATCAGTTAGAAAAAAGTCAAGTGCAAAACTCAAACATCATAACAGTACATAAACCACAGTCTCCTATCTAATAGAGCTCAACCTTTTAAGACACAGGCAGTAGCTGACAAAACAGCATTTGTCATGCCTTGGGATGAGAACATGTTGGAAATACGTAATAAGTAAAGACTGGATGCTGCTACTTTTGTTTCTATCTTTGTAGGTAAAGTAGGAGAGACTAGTTTTTCTGACTGGCCTCATATTGGTACCTTTTGGACAGTAAATCAGTACTGGAAATCAATGTCAAACCCATTTGTTAAGCTGAGCTCATGATAGGGTAAAGTCTTGCTTGGCAGCTCATTGATGGGTTAAAAGTTTGTCTTCTTCCACAGAACCATTTAAAAATAAGCTGGAAGTGGTCCAGAGACACACAAGGAGGCAACTTTGAAGTCAAAATCAGCCAAATTTAAATCAGTTGTGGCATTAGGGCATTGTTCAAATACTTCTTAATAATTTGTGCCTCCTACAGCTTCTCATCAAGCTGAGTCCAGACTTTTTTTTTTTTTTTTAAATATCCCCATCACACCAATCAGTGTTCATCTCTTCGGAGAGGAGGGGAGCTGCATTGTTTTTACAAGTCTCATTAGTGGCAGCTGCATTAAAGTTCAGTGAGCAAAGAGGCCAATAGTGACTCAGCAGGGCTTTTCACCTACTGTAAATATGTGACAATGCTGTCAATACAGTGACAAGCAAAACCAACAGAGAGCATTAAATGGGGAAAAGCACATTTTAAAAAGATTTCTTGCTTCTCTTATCTGAGAAACAAAACTTGGCAAAAAAAAATATCTGACCAACTTTTTCTATCAAGCTGGGGGAACCTTAAAATACTGATAAAATACAGCAAACCCAGCACTTCCTCTAAGTCTTGTTGCCTTGGAAACAAAGGGGCCCGTTGAGGAGCCAAGAGTGAATAATTCTGTGAGACATGGGGACGTAATTGAAGAGGAGGCAACGAGTCTATGGAGGCTGAAGCATGAAGGTGTGTATATATATATTTGAGTGTTTGTGTTTGCTTGAGTCTGCGTGATGTAGAATGCTCGTGCTGGAGAAAAGGGACTCTGCTGTTTGAAGGAGAAGCACCAGGATCGACACCAGTGATTCGAGCGTGCAAACTCTTCCCTCACCTTTTTTTTTTTCTTCCTCATTGCTGTGAGCAGTCTCTGCAGGAGCTTCAAAAATAAACATCACATCTTTCTTTGTTAACTCGGTGAGCTTTGCAACACAACACTGTTTCCGTGCAAAAACATCCACCACGCCGAAATGTGAAAGACGAGACTCAGGAGGATTCGGTAGATGATACCACCCCCTTTTATTTACTGTCCACTTCCTGCAGAGTAATAGTCTGTCCTATCCAGTTATCCTATGTGTCGCAGCGTGGGCTAAACCTGCTTGCATTTTTTTTCCATTCTCTGCCAGGGCCCATGATGTATGGAAGTTAACTGTATAGCTGAATGTCATAAAATGTTCTTATCTGTGGCCATTTGTCAAATCTTCAACCTTACTGCAAAATCTGAAAGTTCTTCCACAATGTCATTGCGGTTTCTTCTTTCAAATCAGTTTAAAGAGAGTAGGTCATTACTTGTACATTAGTCCTCAAGATTAAACCTGCACCACTTAATGGTTTCTTCTTCTTTTTTTTGTCAATAATGAGCTGAGGGAAGATGTAGGATGTAAAAAGAGCTGGTCGTATGGTTAACCCACACAGAATGGACTCTGTGACTCTCTGTGGTGACTTTTCCTTCTTTTGGCTCATTGTTTAGGATGCCAAATTTCCTTTTTGCTTTTTAAGTTTCATGTTTTGTGCTTTCATTTACCGACCTTGTAGGTCACATACTCTCTTGAGCCTCACATTCCCCTGGCTCTGCCTCCTGCCAACCCCCTATAGTCGTCTGCATCAGGTTTTTGCTCCCAGCCATCCCTTTACATATACATCCCAGTTTTCCTTAATTCTTTGTGGGATTGTCTTTCTTAAATCCTGTGTTCATCACTTTCCTGCACTATAGTGTAACTCTCTTTGGCTTTTCACACTACTCCTACTCTTTTCTGCAACTACATTGCTTTTTTTGCTCACCTTCTGTCTGGATATGTCACCTGTTTGGCACTGTTTGTGTATAAAAGACAGATTCACTGTATCACCTAGTCATTCCTGATGTCCCTTCCTGAAGGCTTGAGGTGAGTATTCTGGATGATATCATCTTTTTTTTTGTAATGGATCTGACTGAGGAAAATGAGGGACTACACGCTGTACAATACAGCTGCAACTTGTCAACCACAAGGTAGGCCCACCCTAAAACACACACAGATTTATCACCTTTTACTGTAAATGTGAACCATTATTTACATAATGAATATCATGCCATATTTAATAACACTTAAAACTAGTGACTGAAATCATAAGATCATCAGATGATGGGTAGGGTCTCTCCCCCACCTGCACTCCCAACTGGAGAGTGCAGGTTTAAGGCATTTCCACATTGGCTTCATTTTTAAATCCTGAAGCTGCATCCATCTTTTATACATAGTCTGTGATTCCAAATAAAGATTTTCTGTCTTTCTCTGCATCATGTTCAACCTTTTCAGACTTTACAGGCACTCTGCTGCTTTAGTTAACTTTCAGCACTTTTTTCCTCAGCAGCAAATCCCAGATTGTTTAGTAGCTTAGAGCAGAGAGCTAAGAGAGAATGACTATTAGACTTAATTTGTCAAATGACCAGAAACATGACTCCACATTAGTGTTTATCTTGCTAGGTATACATGTGCAAAAGTGTACCTGCTCTCTCAAAACAAGTTAACAAGTTTGTTTTATTTAGCACCTTTCATGCAAAAATTCAAAAATGAACCTTAAGTGCCTAAGAAAGAAATAAACCAATGGATTACATAAATAAAACCTCTGTAATACCAGGATTTGAGGATAAAACAACAATAAAAAGCACAAATAAAACACTGCCTTTGTGAAAATAAATGAAAGTCAATAAAAAAAATACATTAAGGCTACAGTATTAGGTAATAATATTACTTCAAAACAACAGCCACGTTAAAAAGATGGCTCTGTAATTTACTTTTATAAAGAGTGCTTGATATCAAGAGTGCTCCACAATTTAGAGGTTTAAAACAGAAAGTGTCCTCACTGCTATTCATAAGACACAGAACGAGAAGCAGTGGATGACAAGATCTAACATCAATTGCTATTTCTGTTTTGGCTCTCCAGGTAAAATTTGCACACACATTCTTGGTTCTCCACTATAAAAAAGTTTTTATAATAGCTTCTTGTCATGAAAGTAAGGCTCTGTGGCTGCTTCATCTCCCCAAAAACAGACTGCCCTTTAACTGCCCTTTCTTTTCTCTTTTACCAAAGCAAAAATGGAAAAAAAAATTTCTGTGATGTTGCAGATTAGAAATTGTTTTGAAACTAAACGAGCTGATTTATTCGAGCTCAAAAAATGGCTGTGCACGTCAGTTTTATTTTGTCTGTTTTAAGTAGTTTTATCACATCAGATGAATTATGATGCCCTTGCAAAAATTGCCTTCTAATCTACAAAAAAAAAAATGATTAGGGAAAAAACTCACAAATTCAGAAAGAAAAACAGAATTCTGAGTGTAATGGCGGTCACAACCTTTAGTATCTGTCAGATAATTAAAGAGCTGTGAGCAGGCTTTGTTTTAACCTACCAACCCCTCATTAGCATTTAATATGAAAAGAACTAAGCATTGAAATTTTAGCATTAGATTTTAACCTATTAGAAATCCATTCTAATAGGTTAAAATCTCATTTGAATCCAATTATGCCTTTGCCATTTGATTCAAGTGTTGTGAAGCTTACCAGCCAAGTGCAACAGGGGTAATGAGCTAAAGCCTCGATTTTCACAGTCTGTAAACAATAGGGGGGGATGGGGGAGCATGGCTGTGGAATTGCAATCATGGGATCTCCTGAATGCACAGTGATCGTGCCTTGTTACCATGGTGATCCTGTTCATAAAATCTTAATTCCTGCATCACACTGACCATGTTTTCCCTCTAAAGAATCATAGTGAGGCCAAATTTTCTGGCTTACTACACTATCTTTGTCCATTAAGATCACTTGTGTTGTTTTGCTGTCACAAAAGAAAGTTTCTCGTTTAACTGATGGAGAAATATGACTTTTTTTTTAAGTTTTCCATGATTCTACTGCACTTTGCATGACAAGGTGACCTGTTCTCTTTCAGGCTATTGCTTATTTCCATCACCAAATAGAGCAATATAACAATACATATCTGTGATAACAGAGAGGCAGAATGTGTGCGTGACATTATTTGTTTTTCTCCTCAAAGCAAAGAGAATAAAAGATGTGCTCTGGGCTGCAAACTCACCCAGAGAAATCAATTTGCAGGTTCATGGTTACCTGAGACATATTGAACTTCTATACAGAATAATTTCTTCAGGTAACACAAAAGCAGTGTCTCAAAGAAAACACAAGCTGAATTTTTCAAACTCAGATGAAAAATTGAACAGAAAGTGCCGGCCAAAAAGCTTGAAAGTGAGTCCATGCTCTCAGGTTACTGTACACCTGGAGTACATTAAAACTTTAAGGTCTTAGTCCAATATACAAGTGTAAGCTTTCAAGCTCCAAACTGCTTGGTACATGGTTAGTCTGGCATAAGAAAGCACCTGGGGCATTTTTGGCACCACAGTTTATCACTATGTGAAAAGGTCAAGATTGCATCCATTACATAGATGCTACATATAAACCATGAAAGATGCTTTTGAACTGGTCAGAAGGTTGACTTTACTCTCACTTTATGCATTGCAAGAGGCCTTTTTTGTTTATTGTCCAGGGCTCCTGTTGTACTTAAAAAAAATCTACCTTGCAATCATAAATAACCTGCAGAGTTTATTGACTCTATAAAGTCAGAAAACAACCAAACAAAGGTCACTCAGTGTGGACTTACACAGCAAAATCGGTGAAGTAAAGCACAATGAGTGGCAGTGATGGAGGACTAAAAAAAAACAGCTCGCAGCTATTCGTGCAGTGGCTGAGAAAAACAGCTCACGCTGGAACAACACCTTTTGACATGACTGCTTTATAAATGTGTTTTTCTGTAAGTGCTAATGAACTCCAGTTCAAACACAAAAAAAAAGTGCTACACTTCACAACATTTTCTTTATTAGTCCGATTAGTCACCAAATGAGAAAAGTGTGCATTACTGTAAATAATTTTACATATTGGTTCAAACCTGCCGACCAGCTGGGTTCTTTCTCTGTGACTGTTTCATGTTCTCCCTGTACCTGTGTGAGTTATCTCCAGTCACTCCAGCTTCCCCCTGCAGTCCATAAACATGCATGTTAGCTTAATGGGTGATTCTAAACTTGCCACAGGTGTGGATGTGAGTGTGAGGTGTGAATGTGTGGTTGTAATCTCTCTGTTAGCCCTGCAATAGATAGCAATAGCATATTGTCCAGAGTGTAACCTGCATGTCACCCAATTCCAACTGGGATAGGCTACCCCCCATGCCGAAACTGTGAATTGGATAAATGCTTAAGAAACTGGATGGATGTATGCGTAGGCAAACTGAGAAGACGAAATACGATTAAAGGGTCACAAAGGCTAATATGTTTTATCCTTGGAGGGTAGCATGAATGTTTTCAGCCTCCTAAAATTTCATTACAATTTTCAAAATATTTCAAACAAAACTTTTCACTTTTCACACGTTACATGGCAAGCTATTCCATCTGCAACAAGCTTGTCTGCTACTTCCTCGCTGTGGTTAAGCATCCAGCAACAGTGAAGAAACAAGTAAAGAGCATTTGCTTGCACTCTCATGAGAGGGACTGGACAAGATCAGACTGCCATTCCCCTTGAAACTAAAATCAAAGAGGTACCCAGTGTGATAAAATGTGCACAGATAATATGTTTCCCTTGGGACTGCGGACACATCAAGTGGAAATCATAAATGGTCAATCCATCAAGTAGATGCTGCTGGTAGCTCCAGATGGAAAGTCCGATGATCACCAGCGTATTTAAGGTTCATCATCTGAGCACAATAATATCAGGACAAAATTTCAAGGCAATCCATTCAGTAGCTGTCTAGACATCTGAGTCTGGACCAAAATGGTACTTTATCCAAGTCACATTGCAAAAATCGATCACTTCCCAATCGATACAAAAATAAAAACAAAGGTACTCAGTACTGACCTAAATCCCCCTGCCATCATTTGGTTTGCATCTAATTACTAAATTAGGTGAAGTGACCTATTCCTTATATGGAATAATGTGTTCCAGATGGAAAGCCTAAAAAAACATTTTTACCAGACTAAAAGCAATACACCACAGACATGACAAATGCCGCAGAATAAGACTGATACAGACATCAATTAGACAGTTTCAAAGTTATTTAAATTAATGTCTCCAGTACAAAGCAGAACAAATAACTGATCTCATCCAAAAATGCATTACCACACAACAGACATTCTATCTAATTACTGTTAAAAACATGCATCATGAGGAATCCTTAAAGGTTGGATTATCCTTGGCAGGTCATCAGCATTTCTGCAAAAGAAACTGAAGCTAAGGTCAGCCTTTGTGTACTCCCTGACTATTTAAGGTCTGCAAACTGAATCTTATATTGATTCTACTATTAAAATTGATTTTCTCAATATATACCGAAGTACCCTCCACACAGATGCTCTAATTCTCTCTACTGGGGTTGCCTCTCCTAAGACCATTAATAATAATACTTCAGATGTAATCATTAGGAGACTACTATTGAGCAACAGTCTCACATTGGTGAAAGAGTAAAATCATAATATGGCACATAATTCTGACAGCAGAAATGCAACAAATGTTTATTATCCTTAAAAAGTAAATATATTGGAAAGGACCAAACTAGAGGAACAGGGCACTTCTTTCGATTCAACCCTTTAGCTATAAGGCACTGAATAATGTGTTTGGTGAATAATTTATTAAGGCTTATTGATTTTTTTTAAAAAAAAGAAGAAAATGCCTAAACATCTGCAGGTGAGCAGAAACTAAATGTCACAACACTCAGAAATCAAAGTCAAAATAATGTTTAACATCAAATTATTAATCAGCGAAAGACTGAATATTAGTAAGAGGGGAAAAAACTGTGTAATGAGCTATTTAATGAATACATGCCATCTTTTCACTTTGCTCCAGAGGTCTTAATCTGCTGGAATACAGAACATGCAGTTACATTGTCCCCTGCTGAGAGTGGAGAGATTTAATCTGATTCCTAAAGGACCAAGAAATCCATCTTTGCACTGTGTGCTTACATCTATGACATTCTTGGAAAAGCAAATGAAATATTCCCGATGGCATTTCATGAATGCAGCAGCATACTGAGCGAGTGGATTTAACCATACAGAATATAAGATTGTTGGAATATATATATATATATATGACATAACGACTTTCTAATTGCATTTTGACTTGTAATAATGAAGCACTAAATTGTATGAAGAATCTAATTAAAGATATCTACAATTCGGTTGGATAACCATACAACTTAGTGGTTCATTCTTTCTAATCACATGGTAATTATAGATATCCTAAATTAAAAAACTGACTAAATACTGAAGTACATTTTTAACTGTAGGCTGGAAGATTTTTGCCACTGCAACATCCTGTCATCTCTCAACTATCCAATCCAGTAAAGGAAAAATTGGCTAAACAATGCGCACATGTGCTTTTCAGACAACTAATGAGTGATTATATAAATTTTTCTAGATATCTTTAAAAGACTTTTATATTGAATAGAAATTAAGATAACATACACTAAGCTGAGATATAATTCTGACTGGACAACTTGTGATTATGACAAATCAAAATGCATCTGCAGATCTTTAAATTGCCAACAGACCCCAAATTTTTGGATTTAAGAATGTCATTGCTATTTGAAAACAACTGCTTGTTTGTTTGTTTTTTAATATAACATTAAAATGGATGGAAATGCTGTAAATACAAAAAATACAGTAATTATTAATAATAAATCTGTAAGAATTTTAAATTGTTAATTTTCCACCGATCTTTCGCAACATCTGCGCACATAGGCGTAGGAACCAGGGGGGATGGAGGGGACGTGTCCCCCCCAATACTGGAGACAGGCGCATTTGTCCCAACCAAAAATTACACAGCAGAGGAGAAAAATACTTGAGTTTGAAATCTTTAACTCGCGTGCTTTTATTTTTGAAGGCACAACATTCACCCCCCCCCCCCCCTCCTCTGAACGGCTCTGAGTGTTTGGGAGGTAGGAGACAGCGGCAGGAGTCAGAAACTCTTGAATGAGGTACAACAGTCTATCGGGATCGTTGCCATGAACAGAGCCGGACTGAGGTATAGGCGACGTATGCGGCTACCACCACCAGGGGGCCCCCAAGCTCACATACATTTGTCATGAAACTTTATGCTAGTGCACTGGTAACATTTGTCTATGCACTGGTAACAATTATCTGCGCACTGGTAACATTTATCTGTGCACTGATAACAATTATCTGTGCACTGATGACAATAATCTGTGCACTGGTAACATTTATCTGTGCACTGATTACAATTATCTGTGCACTGTATCTATGCACTGGTAATATTTGTGTGTGCTCTGGTAACAATTATCTATGCATTGTTAACATTTATCTATGCACTGGTAACATTTATCTGTGCACTGATAACAATTATCTGTGCACTGGTAACATTTATCTGTGCACTGATAACAATTATCTGTGCACTGTAACTATACATTGGTAAGATTTATGTGTGCAATGGTAACAATTATCTATACATTTGTAACAGTTATCTATGCACTGGTAACATTTATGTGTGTACTGGTAACAATTATCTGTGCACTGGTAACATTTATCTGTGCATTGGTAACAATTATCTGTGCACTGGTAACATTTATCTGTGCACTGGTAACATTTATCTGTGCATTGGTAACAAATATCTGTGCACTGGTAACATTTATCTGTGCACTGGTAACATTTATCTGTGAACTGGTAACAATTATCTGTGCACTGGTAACATTTATCTGTGCACTGGTAACAATTATCTGTGCACTGGTAACATTTATCTGTGCACTGGTAACATTTATCTGTGCATTGTTAACAATTATCTGTGCACTGGTAACATTTATCTGTGCACTGGTAACATTTACCTGTGCACTGGTAACAATTATCTGTGCATTGTTAACATTTATCTGTGCACTGGTAACATTTATCTGTGCACTGGTAACATTTATCTGTGCATTGTTAAGAATTATCTGTGCACTGGTAACATTTATCTGTGCACTGGTAACATTTTGTCCCCTTAGAATTATAAGGTTCTATCTACGTTCTGACCAGTTTTGAGATATTGAGCTTTAAAGTTTTTGCACTCTGTATAGCAAAAATTACACATGGAATAAGTCTTGTTCACACATGATTATGAAACACACCCTATATGTATTCTAAATCAGTAATATCAAAATCGTATTAAATGTGCAAATGTTTTTTTTTTTTTGAACAAGTATAATGCAGATAGAACCTTATAATTCTAAAAACTCCTTTTTTGTTTGGAATTATAAGGTTCTATCTGCATTATACTTGTTCAAAAAAAAACATTTGCACATTTAATAGGATTTTGATATTACTGATTTAGAATCAGTAAATCAGTAATACTGATTTTGATATTACTGATTTTGATATTACTGATTTAGAATCAGTAAATCAGTAATACTGATTTTGATATTACTATGATATTACTATGATAATACATATTACTATGATAATATTACTATATTACTAAATCAGTAATATCAAAATCCTATTAAATGTGCAAATGGGGTTTGTTTTTTTTTGAACAAGTATAATGCAGATAGAACCTTCTAATTCTAAAAACTCCTTTTTTGTTTGGAATTATAAGGTTCTATCTGCAAAATGTGATAACTACTACTGATTTTCAAGGAATGAAAAATAGTTAACTTATAGTAAGTTTTAAACCATAAGATTATAGATATAATAGAGTGTCCACAAGTATGGTTAAATCAAATTTAATGAATTCTGTGACTTTTTTAAAATTTCTTCTTTCATGGCAAACTGTTTTTACGGACACATTTCCCTTCCCTTTATTTGAAGAAGATGATGCTTGACAAAGTTTTATCTTTGAATGTTTCAATGCTACAAAATCTCCATCCATCCATTCTCTTCCGCTTATTCTGTTCAGGGTCGGGGGGGGGGGGGGGGGGGGGGGCTATCACAGCTGACATAGGGTGAGAAGCACAATACACCCTGTATAGGTCGCCAGCCTGTCGCAGGGCCAACACAGAGAGACAGACAACTATTCACACCTATGGTCAATTTAGAGTGACCAATTAACCTAACCCCAGTAACTGCGTGGCTTTGGACTGTGGGAGGAAACCCACACAGACATGAGGAAACATGCAAACTCCACACAGAGAGACCCGGGCCAAGGTGGAATTGAACCCAGACCTAGATGTCAATCTAGCTGTGAGGCAGTAGTGTTAACCACCATGCCGCCTTGCTGCACAACATCTATTACACAATTTTAAAATTGTACAATTTAAAAAAAAATAAAATAAAAAAAATCAAACTTTTCATTAAACTCATGTTAGCAGACTGAGCCCTCTTTTTTCCCATCCTTTATTTTTCCAAAGTTTTCTTAAGATAACTCAACATATAATTATATGAAAACCAACAAGTAAAAATAAAATTTATAATAAATAAATAGAACAAAATAAACATTTGATATAAATTTAGGAGGCGTATACTTTGACATATAAACAAACCCAAATTTCAATGAAATTTGTACAGAGAGTCAAACAAATTCTGGATAATTTACCACAATGTTTTTTAGCCTAGATCTTTTTAAATTTTACAAGCTGCAATCTACCTGAAAAAGCATTCTTTAAAATTCTGAATTATGAGTCCATGTCCACTGAGTACAAAAATCCAAATAAAAACTCATCCCACTTAAAAGGCAGATTTTTTAAACTTGGATCTTTAGTTAAAATCATTCTGCTATAAAAATGTCACTGACAATGAACTGTTTTCTTTCGGTTGTATTTATTCAGTTTTCTTTGCCGTCCCTTTTCTGGTGTTTTTTTCTTTTACTTGCTCTTCTGGAGTTTGATGACAGAAATAAAAATAGACAGAGCTCATTAGCATGGTACCACTGCTAGGTCATAGAATATATTAAAATCTGAAGTCATTCTTCAATCAATAATATTTTATACGTGAGGTAACTTATATTATGACTTTTGACTATTCTCAATATTACCAACTACATTGTTTGTTTTTTTATGTTAGCACTGACCACAGACAAACAATACAAAACTAGTGTTAGCCCGCTAGCTTCGTAGCTAACATTGCAAAGAAACAGCTCAGTGCAATCAAAAAAAAAAAATCAAAAGTTAAGAATTTTCCTGCCATTAGTACTTCTGTCTGTTGTCAACTCATTTTTGAAATCCTCAAGCTTTAGATGTCTTGTAAACACCCCCAGCTTACCATGAAACATTTTCTCTATAGCATCTCCTCTGCTCCTTTGCTTGAAATTGGGCACCAACATTACAAAAAAGAAGCAGCCTGATTGGCTCTCTTGTGAACATTTCAAGTGCCTATTGGTTCACAGATAGAACCTTATAGTACCAAGTTAAAGCTTGATTTTGCAGATAGAACCTTATTATTTTGTGAATAAAACGCCAAAAAATATATATATTTGAAAAAAATCTCTTACATATTGTTAATAAGTGGTCAGCAAATAAGTATATGACAATAACTCAGTTTCGTCAAAAATGTCAGAACCTTATAATTCTAAGGGAACGATTTATCCGTGTATTGGTAACATTTCTCTGTGCACTGGTAACATTTATCTGTGCATTGGTAACAATTATCTGTGCACTGGTATTATTTATCTGTGCACTGGTAACATTTATCTGTGCACTGGTAACAATTATCTGTGCACTGGTAACATTTATCTGTGCATTGTTAACATTTATCTGTGCACTGGTAACGTTTATCTGTGCACTGTTCACTGGTAACAATTATCTCTGCACTGGTAACGTTTATCTGTGCATTGTTAACATTTATCTGTGCACTGTTCACTGGTAACATTTATCTGTGCATTGGTAACAATTATCTGTGCACTGGTAACGTTTATCTGTGCACTGGTAACATTTATCTGTGCACTGGCAACATTTATCTGTGCACTGGTAACATTTATCTGTGCATTGTTAACATTTATCTGTGCACTGGTAACATTTATGTGTGCATTGGTAACATTTATGTGTGCACTGGTAACATTTATCTGTGCATTGGTAACTATGCACTGGTAACAGTTATCTATGCACTGGTAACATTTATCTGTGATCAAGCCAGTTTGCCCATGTCCTATGATTATAAAACATATATGTAAATTATACATGCAATCATATCAGTGTATACAACACTATTTTTCCAAGAAACATTTGAAAAATAAGAAAGTAAAAGATCAAATAGTATTTTTTTAATGCTTTTCTCAGAGTATTTATGGATCTGTCAGGTTTCCGATATGTGTCCCCCCCAATAGGAAACTCATTCCTACACCCCTATCTGCGCATGTGTTCCAATGGCAACCTGTGTTTCTGTGGCAAGAGACTGACATCCCCCATCCACCACTGGACCTGGAGAGAGCAATTCATGCTTTCATCAACAGTTGTCTGGACTATTGCAACTCGCTTTATGTGGGATGTGAACAGCGTCTTTCCAATCACCTACAACTAGTTCAAAATGCAGCAGCACAGCTGTTGACAGGCACCAAACGGCGTGATCACACTTTTAGCCTCTCTACACTGGCTTCCTATTGCTTGTCAAATCCTGTTTAAAATACTATTTCTGGTTTTTGAGAGTCTAAACAGATTAGCACCTGTTTATTTAACTGAATTGTTGAGGCCCTACATCCCGATAAGAGAATTGAGGTCCTCCGATCAAAAGCTATTGACCAGATACAAATCTAATTTGAAGAGTAGAGGGGATAGAGCCTTTGCTGTGGTTGCCCCTAAACTCTGGAATGACCTCCCTCTCCACATAAGAGAAGTTCATTCCCCTACTACTTTTAAAAAAACTTGTGCTTGTGCATTTCAGACTGGTAGATAGATCTTCTTGGCATTACTATTGGCACTACTATTACAGTCCTTCATTGTTTATTGCATTGTTTATGGTTTTTATTGTGTTTTTTTTTTGTTTTATGTTCTTTTGTTTTATATTATTTTATTTGTTGTTTTATTTGTTTTATGCCCTGTGAAGCACTTTGGTCAACGGCTGTTGTTTTAATGTGCTATACAAATAAACTGATTGATTGATTCATTCATTCATTGATTCATTGATTGATTCATTAATTGATCATTAGGAAAACCCTTTTCCAAACAGCTGAAAACTATGGAGAGCCGTTTATATTATTCCATGAAATAAATAAAATATTTGTAAAATAAATTTTTATTATTATTTTATTTTATTTTAATTTATTTCAAGATTTATTTATTTATTTATCTATTTATTTATTTATTTATTTCATAATGGAGTTTTATTTTGTAAAGCCATTTTACATATTTCAGTGACTTTTATTATTTAACCCCGTTTTTCATTTGAAGCTCTTTTTATTTCATCTTCTTATATAAAAATGGGGGGGCGGAGTTTTATCATTATTTACAAAACAAAAGTGTCACAAAATAAAACTCCTTTATGAAATAAATAAATATATAAATAAATTGATAAATAAATAAATAGATAAATAAATAATCTTGAAATAAATTAAAATAAAATAATAATAAAAAATAATAATGAAAATTAATTTTAAAAATATTTTATTTTATTTCATTGGGATATTTGTTCATTTCATGGAATATTTATTAATAATTTATCAATAGCAGTATTTATTTATTTATTTATTCATTTATTTCATTTTGAATGAAATGGCTCTCCATAGAAAACTGTTGTGTGGATTTAAGAAACATGAAATATAAACTTAGCACAAAAAAATACATCAATTTGTGCTTTGGAAGTGGAGAGGATGGAATGGCCTACCTGCCAACCTGACCTCAACCCCATTGAATACTTGTGGGATCATCTTGTGCAGCTTGTTTGTGCCAGATTGACAAAATGCTGTTTGAAGAATGGGATGCCATCCCACAGCAGTGTGTGACCAAGCTGGTGTGGCACCATTTGAGGTGAAATAAACAAGCTTTCCAACCGTATATGAATTTTTGCCAAGAAGCATTGTTACAACAAAGAAGTAATCAACCAAACAGACCAAAACACAAATTCCCTTACTTTTTGTGCTAAGTTTTGTTAGCTGACTGCCTCCACCATTAGATATTTGCAGCTTCATAATGTCTGGCAAAGAAATGAAGGCCTGCCAATGCTGGAAAGTACCAAAAAGCAGAAGATTTCAAAAAACATGTGAACTACTCCACCGGTAAGAGGACAACTACTCCAAAGTCACTAGTTTGAGAAACAGATGGCTCACAGGTGCTCAGCTCTCAACTTTATTTCAATAAGAAGAGATCATTTGGAAGAAAAGAACAATTTGTTGCAAAAATGAAGCATCGTGAAGCAACATCATAGTGCAAAATCCCAGATAAAGGCAGGATATAGTCACAGACCCCCTGGAGTCTAGAAGCTGATGGTGGAACAGAGTAAGCAGATGGTTGATGGAGACTTTGAATGAGATGCCCTGGGCAACCCGGATGAGGTGGAGATGGGGAGGAAAAGAAGTGCACAACAAACTGCCTGAAAGGGGGAGTGACAGATCTTGAAGAATCTCAATGGGACTAGGGGCTGATTGGCTTGAAGAGCACATGAAAATAGATTATGGGACAAGAGTAATGACATTGAAATTTTGACTGAGGTGAATTTGACAGAGAGAGAGAAAAGAAAATAGAGAAGCCAGAATAGCACATGCCATCAAAAGGAATACATACAAAACATGAAAACAGACTTTCCTAATTGAACTAATTCTCAGTTATAATGAGCTGTTGTGTGAACAGCTTGACTTATGGTAAATATGGAGCCATCTGACAGGAGCCTCCTGGGAACCTACTACGTGAGGAGTTCCAAGCATGTACCACAGGAAGGAGGCCCTGACGTGGACCCAGGACACACTGGAGAGATTACATCTCTCAGCTGACTTGGGAATGCCTTGGTGTTCTCCTTGAAGAGCTGGAGGGGTTGGCCGGGGAGAGGAAGGTGTCTTCAACAAAAAATCATTATTTCTATCCTTGTTGGTTTTAAAATATATTTTCAACCAATTTTTACACTTGTTTGATTAATAAAAGTATGGGTTTTCATGAAGTCTGACGTCACATGAGACTAAGAACGAAGCAGCTCTACAAACCACAGAAAACCAACGTAAATCCTCTCATCATTAAACAGGGGAGTTTCATGCTGAAAATAATCTTTAGTTCACTACCAAAATGCATGCACAAGTGATTTGAATTTTACTAACATAACCAAGCTGAAAAACGCCGTCAATAAATTGACTAATTTATGGGTCATAAGTTTGCTGCTAAAGGTTATTAACACAGTCCAACGAGGACCTAATTAAAGTAGCAACATCAGCACATGTAGGCTCTTTCCCCTGTGACACTGGCATGAACTTAAGCACCTAATTACACAACAACAAATTATTCCCCAGCGAGGATATGTGAGCCATACAGTGTTAGTCGTCGTATATATGGAAGCACAACTTTTTGATGGCATTTACTTGCACTGCCACCTGTCCCCATAGAAATCAATACAGTAATGAAACTCAGTGGTGAGAAGGCACACTGTAACACAGCTTTGCCTTTTATTTTATCCCCCTACACTTCATAACAAAGTTGCCAACATAAGTCAGCCATGACAGTCTCTTCAATTATGTGACAGTGGGGAAGAAAGGAACATGATGGATTGGTGTCAAAGCTCCGGGGAGCCATATACGACAGACAACAAGCACATATGTCAACAATCTCGGTTAACCACTGTAAAGATAGAGGCATGCTCCTCTTTTATGTAGCCCTGTGAAGAAAAAACAACAGCAACAACAGTCTCCATCACAACTGTGGGCGACATCCCATTTTTACAAGAAGAAAACTGTGTATTCAGATGAGCTGGATTGGCCCATCCATCAGCAGGGAGGGGAGTCAAATTGAAATCTGACATTTAGAGCCTCAACGCGTTTGCTCACTGGCTCTGATATGAACTATAGCATGTGACAAATTGTTTGTATCAGGCCTGTCCCAGGGTGAAGCCTCTGATAATGTTTAGGGTTGAAATAGGCACCCTTGACATTTCACTGAAAGGTCATGTTTTGTGTTCATTAATGCTCCCTTTTTACATGCACCCAGCAGTGGGGGAGGGTGGTGGTGGTGGTGGTGGTGGTGGGGTGTATTGTCATAATCTGGGTGTGTGCCAACTCAGGGATGCTGCTTCATTTGTTCAGACTCCTCTCAATATCAGGACGCAAGGAGTCATGAGCAACAAAGACAGACTGTCAGGAGCAAAATCACGGGGGGTATTGGGGGGTTACTGAGGCAGTCTGCTGATTCTAATTATGTCACCTCTCCTTTGCAACTCTGTGCAAATCCCCCAAAATAACTGATCTGACTGACAAATAAACCAGTTGTAGCTGTCCCTTAAATTGCTGCAAAGTACTATGATTGGTGCAAGACTCATCAGTCTCTCTGCATGTGTGAGACAATTTCAGAAATAAATATATCCAGGATTAATTTGATTCTATACAGGGGTGTCCATTTACCTCTAAATTAAGAAAGCTACCTGCAATCCACTTAATGGCAGTGGCAGACAAATTAGTATCTCGCATCCATAGTTAAAAAACAATTTGAAGCGACATCGATGTGTACAAAGTCGGCATTACTGCTGATGCTGTGTGAGGCATTTTTGATTAGGCAGGCTCCCCAGGGAACAATATGATAAACCGGTCCTTTTTTCTTTTAATAGTGTCTGTTGGAAAGCAGATACAAGTTTCAGGTGAACTTTTTTATTTATTTAAAAAGATCTCCTATTTTTAAACATGGGCACGAGGTGATGCTTCCCTGTATTAATCTCCCCTTTACTTGCCTAATAAAAATTAAGCATGTATATAAAGTCTTTCTGAGGCCCTTTATCTATTGCTCTCAGCAAGACCAGATTACCAACCAGACCTCTGAGGTTTAATATGTGACAAATAATTTGATGTCACTCACCGGCAAAAATCTTTCTCCAAATTTGATGATTTAATTTTTTTAAAACTCACACTTATGTTGAGACAATCACTTTAATCATTAAACTAAAATAAGTTGACAACAGAATAAATTCATTATATCAATTTAATAATTTTACTGAACTTAATCTAAAGTAAAATAATATCTTAGTATAGTGTTTTGTTTTAACAAGTTGAACTGGCATGGATAACATAATGTTATCCCTGCATATTCTGCAAATATTCCAAAAAGCTTCTTGTAAAGTCAGGAACACCTGGCTTTTTTCGTCTTCGAGTAACATAATGTTTCAGTGGGGTTGAGCTCAGGTGACCGTGAAAGAAACTCCATGGCAGTCAACACTCCTTGATGTTTTTTGGTCTTCAAGTATTCTTGCAAAGCTTCGAGGTATGTTTGGGCTCTTTATCCTTCCTCGGTATGACTCCTTCTCCACAAAGATGCAAGCCAGAAAAGATACTATATCTCTGGAGTGCTGCTTCTCCTTGGACACAGTGGAGTGGAAACAGTTGATAACATTCTCATACTTGACCATGTATTGCTGTGGGGTTGATACTCTTTCACGTACTACTTATTCCCACTGCCACAATGCTACTTAAAAAAGCAATATCCTGCTGGAAACCTGATGCGCAGTCATACTATAACAGGTGTACGATTGCTATGAGGTGAATTACTTGAACGAGTTTCTTAAAGGATCAAGTCCACTTGATCTTAAGTGTACTGAAAACTATCAACTTCAAAGAAATAAAACTTGAAAAAAAAATTATGTTAGAAGTTGATTAACTGCAACTTTTTGAAACGGGAATTTGCCCTACAACATCAAATCACCTATATGCATTTATCTCTGTTAAACATATTGATGGAAACTGAAATTCTATTTCAAGTAATGCATGTTTTAAGAAATGTAGGATTCAGACAGGCATTTGAAATGAGATACTGAACATATAAGTGTATCTTTAAAAGGTTTTGTAGACTGCATCTGTTTTAAACTGTGTTCTAAACTTGTGGAGAGTGCCTTATTAACTGCTCTTGATATATCTTGAAAAAGGAATCAAATAATTTCATTATTTAATCTCATGGTTTAACACAGAGTTAAAGAAACAAGACACAAGGGTGAGCAGATGACAGACGAGTTATATGGCGGTAGAACTAGTTGCCTATGTCTGATGTAAGATCTAACACATTATTTAC
Source organism: Archocentrus centrarchus (assembly GCF_007364275.1). NCBI lineage: Eukaryota > Metazoa > Chordata > Actinopteri > Cichliformes > Cichlidae > Archocentrus > Archocentrus centrarchus. The sequence continues at coordinate 9,383,281 of NC_044355.1, read as the reverse complement.
AGTAATTTGAACCAAAAATATTAACTGTATATTTGTAGTTTAGTTAGTTATGTAAGTAATATCGCGATATCGTTCAGTCTTTTGAAATATCTAGTTTTAATTTATTTCTATTTCAGTCAAATAAAATGTTTCTCACACGCAGTTTTATAATAGTTATAATAGTTCAGTTTATAATAGGTTAATGTGTACTACATTTACTAATTCCTAATCTACCTGATTGTTGCTGCTATTTTTGTATTCTGGAGAATCACAAGACACAGTCACCTGTCGCTTCACCTGACTTCTCGTACTTTTCCTTATTTCTGCCGTGAACCGCCCTCGCTCATCGTTTCCAGTAAGGCTATTGGACGGTAACGGACGCATTTTAATTCTATTGGTCCAGAATTGTGTCATTCATCCAGGGGAGGCGGGCTGGTTGCCTTTGGCACGAGGAAATGAGTAGCGAAACAACAACAGTCGCTCTTTACCGGTGTGTGTACAAGTGTCCAGCTGCACCTCTAAGCTGGTTTGCCAACCGCCAGTAAAACAAGAAGAAGAAGAAGAAGAAGAAGAAGAAGAAGAAGAAGAAGGGTCGAGCTGAAAAGTAAAAAATGAGCAGGGCTACGTGTCTTCTCGCGATTATGAGCTTAATGAGTCCTGCTGCTGAAGCGCTGGACAACGGGCTGGCGTTGAAACCAACTATGGGCTGGCTGCACTGGGAGAGGTTCATGTGTAATATCGATTGTGATACGGACCCTGATAACTGCATCAGGTAAGGGGGGGTGATCAGCACAGCCTGATGTGTTTGGGTGCTAAAGCAAAGCACTTGCCTAAAAGTTCCAGTTAAAACTTAATCTCTACATCTCCCTGAAGCACATTAGCATACCTCACGTAAGAAGCAGCATTGATTACCGGAAGTGGCGTTTGCATTTGCCCAGGCACTCAGGTAACTTGAGAGGAGAAAAAAATGCTTATGAAAAATAATAAACAGGCCATCACCCTGTTTATTACATCTTTAATCTGCCTTGAAAATGTGAGATTTTTATTGAAGTACAGAGGAACTCGTTATGAAAGGCTGTCATAAGAATAAGAGCAGGAACACGTGGTTGTAATGGCTGTTGACAGCTGATTAAGTTTCCCTTTCTTTGTTCTTTGGATTCAGGCATTGGGGGGACGTTGATGTGTGAGATATTGCTGTCAGCAAGTATTGTGATTAGATGATTTGCAAAGGACGCAACATAAAAGTCATTTCTTGTTAAATTCCACATGAGAAATATGTAAGGTAGCATATTTACACAGGTGGACTGGATTGGTTGTTATAAAAATAACACAAATATAAATGCAAAACAAAGCCTTAAAAAAAGATAAAACTTGCAGATACACTGTAGAAAGAGATCATGTTTGCTATCAGTCAGGATGATTATTTCTTCTTCAATTAAATAATAGTTTTGCAATCCATACTTATTTTACACAGAACAAGAAAATGCAACAAGTCCTCTGATTTGATTAGCTGAACCAAAAACTGTTTGGTTTGCTTAAGAAATTATGTTATTCCTTATTTTTCATCATATATGTCCAAACCCTTGACTGGTACTGTGTGTGTGTGTGTGTGTGTGTGTGTGTGTGTGTGTGTGTGTGTGTGTATATATATATATATATATATATATATATTGAGTATGTGTGTGTCTCTAAGCCTTTAAAGGAGAATATGGTGGCTGCAATGAAGAAAAGCGAGTATATCAACGTTCAAAGAACTCGGGTTTACACTGCTTTGATGCAGCGTTTCCTGCTGCACTAAACAGATGTTCTGATGGTGTACATGTTAAAAATGAATGTTAGTAAAAATTCAGTGTCCAGCCCAACAGCCTCAGTTTTACTGGCCCATGTATATTTTTACTGGCCTGCGAAAATAAAAAGTTTTATTTTTATATTTTAAAATATGAATACAATTTATATATAAATGTATGTATGTTTATAGTAATCTTGCATTGAGATAAATGTGGTCTAATATACCCCATGCCCCCCCCTTCAGATTCACCCCTGCATGTATCACTGCCATATAAAGGAGGTTGGCTGCCGTCAGCCTTCAGTGAGCTGCCTAATTTAAACATCGTATCAGACTAAGTTAACAGTTTATCTGCACATTTTATTGTAACTTCTGTAGCTTTTCTGTAGATTTTTCACTGTGTTAAACAAACAGTGGTGGATGGGAGCAGCTACAAAGTTCACTTTTCTTCACATTGACGTTTGTTGATCAGGTGCTTTGATGAAGGACTTCCCCGAGCTTTTTCCTAGTGAAGGTTTTAATGGCGATTACAGGAACAAGTGCTGCTACTGACACTAGAAAAATGTTTTGTTCATTTCTGCCCAAGCTCACCATTTCGGTAGCGACTCCATTTCCCCACACCTTCGGAGCTGGTGTTGCATAATCAGTCATTTTGGTGAGAAAACTTGGACTGGATGGGCTTAATGTCGTAATGCCTTTAATTCATACACGTGGCATTTCTCTTGTAGGTCTGTTTTTAGTCACAAATGTGGGTAAATCGCTCACACACGGCAAAAACTGAGCCCTGCAGAATTTAAACAAAACACTTTTTATAATCGAGTTATTCAAGCTACCCGATGAATTGTTGCAGCCTTTTGGCTCATAAATCATGCTTATGAGCCAAAAGCTCAGGCTTAGACTGCTCCAGACAATTTTTAATTTTCTTTCATTCTTTTTAATGAGAGGACAGACCCTATTATGGTCATTTCATACACAGCAGCACCACCCATCTGCTGTTCAAACCTTCTGTTTGCAAGGGTGGGTCAATCAGCACAAATGGAAGGTGTTCTCAAAGGATCGAGGAGCTAGAACAGCTGATTTCAGACAGAATGAACTGAGTGGCTTTAGCGAGGCTCAATATAAGATAAGGATTACCGTGGTCACCAGCATAGCATTAAATGTCTGCTGAATGAATCTTTCTGTCATCAGCAACCTGGCATTGACTCTTAGAATATCTCCTTCAGCATGCATTATACGCTATATTACCAAAATTATTTGCTTGTCTGCCTTCACACACAAATGAACTTAAGTGACATCCCATTCTTAATCCATTGGGTTTAAATGAAATAAACCCCCTTTGCAGCTATAAAAGCTTCAACTCTTCTGGGAAGGCTTTCTCAGAATTTGAATTTGGGAATTTTTCACCATTCTTCCAGAAGTGCATTTGTAAGTTCAGACCCTGATGTTGGACGAGAAGGCCTGGGTCACAGCCTCCCCTTTAATTCATTCCAAAGGTGTTCTGTCAGGTTGAGGTCAGGACTCTATGCAGGCCAGTCAAGTTCTTCCACACCAAACTCGCTCATCCATGTGTTCATGGACCTTGCTTTGTGCACTGGTGCACAATCATGTTGGAACAGGAAGTGGCCACAAATTTGGGAGCAAGAAATTGTCCAAAATGTCTTGATATGCTGTTATGAGAGTGACACATTTTTTCACAAATGTTTGTAGAAGCAGTCTGCATGCCTAGGTGCTTGGTTTTTTACAACTGTGGCCATGGAAGTGATTGGAACACCTGGATTCAGTGATTTGGATGGGTGAATGAATACTTTTGGCAATATAGCGTATTTGTGTGTGCCAAATTTCCATTAAACATGACATTGCACACTGGCATCTAACTGCTACTATCAGCTCCACCTGTCTCCTCCTGTTCCCTTGGCAGTGAGCGTCTGTACATGCAGATGGCAGATGTGATGGTGAAGGAGGGCTGGAAAGAGGCCGGTTACGAGTACGTCTGCATCGATGACTGTTGGCCCTCCCACCAGCGTGATGCCCAGGGCCGCCTGCAGGCAGACCCCAAACGATTCCCAGGAGGCATCAAGAAACTGGCCGACTATGTGAGTATTAGATATAAAAAGGAATGAAGCGTCTGGATGTGAATGTAGTATTAATGCCATAATTCCTCTGTGGACATCAAACAGAAGGAGGTTCAGAGAGACTCAGTAAAAATGAGAAACACTTTACTAGCTAGAAGAAGCCAAATGAAACTGTGAGAGGATACAACTGCTTCCAGTTTTTTGGCAGCAATATGAATAATATACACAGTTAAAGAAGGATAAACCATGTTATGTTCAACACACTGCTGTGATTTTATGTTATGCAGTATTATCTGTTTAAAATTTCAAATGTCAAAAAGTTTTTGAAGCCCTGATTAAATATCTCTAGAAATAAAAGTGATTACACGGTCAGCTTATGCATTCATTTTACATCCATCCAAGCTGACCTGCAGGTATTTACATAATGAAGGGGGAAAGGACCAGATGTGGAACCCAGGTCTCAAATTACCTACCCAGTACAGCACCTGGAGCAAGGGGAGATGTGCAGGCATATATAGTCTTGGATAGGACTGTGCTGCCGTTCACCCTCTTTGCTGCAGACTCACAATAGAAAGGAGCTGGAAGCCATTATGACAGGAGGATTCCGGCGTATAAGGCTTCATGTATAAAAAAGACAGCTAAAAAGTAATGTTCAGCAGGAAAGGAATATATTTAGGCCCACTCAGGCAGACTTGTGTCTTGTATTAAAAGCATCAATTTTTCAGCTGTGCAACATTGCCACCTACTGGAACAAATACATCACCTGCTCAGAAAGTTTATGCTTGTAAGCTGAAAAAAGCTTCTTTTTTTTTCAGTAATGTAGCCCCTTTAAATGATTTAATTTTTGAGCATTTTACCCAGTGAAAACCACTTGCTACAGTCTGTGCAATCCAAGAACTGAATTTTTCATTGCTCTGTTTTAAAGGAGGCCTTCCATAAATATGCAGATTACTTATTTCTCTCTAGTTTCATTTGCATTGCTGCAACATTTTAACCAGAAATGTGAGATTTTATGGCCACCAGCACTCATATGACCCTGAATTGGACAAGCAAAAGAAAATGGATGGCACTGGTGCCCCTATTTGACATTCAGTGAGGTGAATCAATAAATATTTTATATTTTTATGCATTTAGGTCCACTCTAAGGGCCTGAAACTGGGTATCTATGCAGATGTGGGAGAAAAAACCTGTGCTGGATATCCTGGAAGCCTGGGTTACTACGAGACAGATGCCCAGACTTTTGCTGACTGGGATGTGGATCTGCTCAAATTTGATGGTTGCAATATGGTTCTGACTTTGCTCGGAGAAGGTGAGTTTTTAAGAGTTGCAGTGCCAGTGTTCACATATGGTGCAGATGTATTTCCTGATTACTGCTAGTTCACCTCACTTAACAAGGACAATTTAAGCTGGTCAAAGGGTTAACTGCCAAATATTTGCTGTTTTAAGGCTACATAAACATGTCGAAAGCACTGAACAACACTGGAAAGTATATCCTGTACTCTTGTGAGTGGCCATTGTACGAGTGGCCTTTACGCCAGGTGAGAACCTGCCTTAATGTGACTGAAGACAATGATCCAAAAATAAACAGTGTGTATTACTCACAAAAAAGGAGTATTTCTGTGCCTTCAGCCTAACTACACTGCCATCCGTGAGACTTGTAACCACTGGCGCAATTTCGGTGACGTGTTTGACTCATGGACTTCTGTCAAATCCATCCTGGACTGGACTGCTCTTCATCAGGACCTCATCGTCCCTGCAGCTGGACCTGGGGGCTGGAACGACCCTGATATGGTACTTTGTTCTGCTGGAGGTCTCGGACATCCTGCCTTTTGACTTTGAACTAACCACAGAACCAGTGGTTTTACTCTCACAAATGTGCTTATTTTGCGTTTTTGGTGAGCTGTACGAGTAAGACCCCTCTAACATTTTTACATCATTCTTTGTGCAAACCACACAAAGGAAATAATAGTGTAAATTTGTGAGTTTAACAGGTATGTTGATTTTGCTACATCAGCTGTGTTCATCTTCTCATCTAATGCTAATAGTAGGTTGTGGACACACTTGTGAATTTAGATATTTAATGAGTTTTATTTCTCTAGCTCATAATTGGGAACTTTGGCTTGAGTCACGACCAGCAGGAATCTCAGATGGCATTATGGGCCATCATGGCAGCTCCTCTGCTCATGTCCAATGATCTTAGAGACATTTGTCCTCGCTCCAAGGAGCTCCTGCAGAACAGACGCATCGTAGACATCAACCAGGACTCAATGGGAAAGCAGGGATCCCGCACTGCTAAGGTGTGTGTGAGACAAAGTATAATCATCTTCTGCATTTGTGGTTCATGTGGTTTAGAAATGCTAAATGCTTTGTGATCAGCTTGGCAGGCTCTCTGGCATTCAGTGCAACTGAAATGTGGATAACAGCAGTCAAAAGTACACACAAAAAAAAAACTGTACTAGTAATCAGTAAAACTTCCACTTATTCTACAGGTGGACAGTTTTGAAGTGTGGGAGAGGCCTCTGTCTAACAACCGTCTGGCTATTGCTGTGATGAACATGCAGGAGATTGGCGGCCCTCGAGGGTTCAACATCAAGGCTGTCCCCGGTTGGAAGATCTGTGATCCGCAGTGTAATGTCACACAGATCCTGCCTCAGTACAAGGAGATGGGAGTTCAGAATCAACACAGCAAAATAATTGTAGCTGTCAACCCTTCAGGCACAGCTCTGCTGACTGTCACTCCCATCAGCAGTGACTCCACGAGGCTTTACAAGCTCATCTGGAAGGGTACATCTGTCAAACGAAAGCACACTATTTTGTAGTCCTTAGGTGGTTATTAAATGCACTTTAGATCTGTACAATATTTAAATTGTCTGGGGAAAAAAAAAAAATTTTTTTTTTTTTTTTTTAAATCTTATGTAAAACTGAGTGCATACATGTTTGCTTGATGCAGCCTGGAAACTGATTACTCTGTCACATTTATGTCCAATAAATTGAATGCTTGCTGTTAACAGTCTAGACCACTGAAAGGTTAATTTACCGTAAGAGACAAAGTTTGAATATAGGACCTCATGGAAAAATATTTTAAAAGAAAGATTCAACTCCAAAGTATGTTTTGTTCCATTTATTGAAAATAGAGACAACTTCTTCCATAAGAGTGGACCACAGTTTAGAACTGGATGACCTGGCCCTGTAAGAGAACAAAGGGAACATGTTAAAATGTGTAAGTTGTACACTTGGTTTCCTTAAAACAAAAAAAACAAAAAAAAACAAAAAAACCTCAGAATTGCTGTGAATGTAATTATACTCAGACTTTTATATTATAGCTAAATAAAACCGAATATGGTATTATCTTCACATCTGTGAATTTGCCAATATGCAGACTGAGCAGACAGCTGTTAACCTTCATACACCAACAGCTTACAGAGAATACACAACAATTCCAAGCTGAATATTTGTATAGTACTAATTTCAGACAAACACATGAAGCTCGCATATATCTAGAAGGAAAATCTCAGATTTAAGTTCAACAGAAAATCAACCTTGAAGAAGACAGCCACTTTAACTTTCCTTTGACTTGTATTAACAGTATAAATACAGCATACTCAACGCAAGCACAGTATGCTAAAACATCAAATCAACCCTGAGTCCCATCAATCAAAACAAATATGACCCCCCCGAAAAAAAAAATGCAAATTCTTTATCTGGGCCACATATTTAAACTAGCAGACAAACACTTCCTGATCCATCCTGTAGCGTATGAAAGGCACGTTTACTCCTTGTGCAGCCATGGCTCAATTTCAAAAACTGTTTTCACTCATTATCTGAAAATTGTGGGTAGAATCAGCTCGGGACATTGTCCTTTACCACATGTAACAGTCGGAGAGTTTGTCAGATACTTTTACACTACTGGGAAAACCTCTCTTTTTTAAGAGGGTGTTGCCTAGATAGGACTGTCAAAAAATATTCTTTAAATCAAATACATATTTTTTTTTAATCAATCAACTGTCAGAAGAGAGAACGAAAAAGAAGGGGGAATTCAGCACTACCGGCAGCTCTGTCTCTGAGTTAGATTTCCACCAGAAACACCATTTATGGCTAAGGCAAACACGGCTTTTTGACAATTTTGACAAGACATGTGATGACCACTTGCTTGTGAGGAGAACACTACACTATTACCTGTGCTATTCTCACGCTGTGACAAACGAACATTGCATACTTTGTATTAGAGAGGCTTAAGATCATTTCATATCCGATCCGATTGCATCCCACATTTGCATTCTCATGCACTTCCTTTGGGTAATATCTAGAAAAGTGTGCCGTGTCTGACACAGACAAACTTTTCTTTCCTAGCAGGAAATGCATGTTTAGCTGGACAAACAGGTGATATGCAAAATGTGCATTTTATCACGCTATCTTCTTGTGTTGTATTCTGTAGTTCTCAATTCTGGTCATATTTGCCCTTTTTGGATCACTGTCAATGCATCGCCTGATTAAAAACAAACTTGTAGCTTTATTGACATGATTGTGGGTAATTATCAGTTTAAAAATATGTGGAGCAAAATGACTCCATACAAATATAAAAGGTGAGTTGGTATACACTAATCATGACATCAAAGTGTACATTTTAGAAAGCATTAAAATGACTTGGAAAAGCACTCGTGAAATAAAAGTTATCAACTTTAATTTTTACAATACAAGTGAGTCCTACCTTTCTCTTCTTGTCACCACCCAACTCGAAGTGCTTACATCTCTTGATGGCCAGCATTCTCTTGGATCGGCAGTTGGGCTCCACACACTCGAGCCTCAACACAATTTTCTTTGTAGTCTTAGCCTGTGTGACAATATTTCAATGAGTCATTTCCCCTCACACATGCGTCTTTACATGACACATCCAACAGTACAATGCTGTGCAAAGGTATTTGCCCGTTCTTGATTTCTTTTTGTTTGCATTTGTCACACTTAAATATTTCAGATCAAACACACTTTAATATTAGACAACAATAACCTGAACAAAAAAAAAAAAATGCAGTTTTTAAAACTATGATTTTGTTTAAGGGACAAAGGTTATCCAAACCTATGTGGCCCTGTGTGACAAAGTAACTGCCCCCAACTCTAATAACTGGTTGTACCACACTTGGCAGCAAGAACTACAATCAAGCGTTTGCGATAACTGGCAATGACTTTTCACATCTCTGTGGAGGAATTTTGGCCGACTTTTCTTTGCAGAAGTGTTCTCAGCCACATTGGAGGGTTTTCGAGGATGTACAGCCTGTTTGAGATGCTTTGGCATGACCTTTAATCTGATTTAAGTCTGTACTTTGACGAGGCCCGTCCAAAACCTTCTCTTTGTTTTTTTTTTAGCCATTCAAAGGTGGAATTGCTGGTGTGTTTTGGATCATTGTCCTGCTGTCTTAAGTGTCTCATCAGCCCACAGAATATTTTCTTAAAAGTCAAGGGGGTTATCAAGAAATTTTTTTGGCAAATGTGATAAGTTTGTCTTCTTTTTGCTCAGCAGTGGTTTTCTCATAGGAACTCTCCCGTGGATGCCATTTTTGCCCAGTCTCTTTCTTACTGTTGAATCATGAACTCCAACCTTTACTGAGACAAGTAAGGCCTGCCATTCTTTAGATGCTGTTCTGGGTTCTTTTGTGACCTCCCAGATGAGTTGTTGATGCGCTCGGAGTAATTTTTGTAGGCCAGCCACTCCTGGGAAGGTTCACCACTGTTCCACATTCTCTCCATTTGGGGATAATGGCTCTCACCACAGTTCACTGGAGTCCCAAAGCCTCAGAAATGGGTTTGAAACCCTTTCCAGACTGACTAAATGTCACTGACTTTGATTATCATCTGTTCTCGAGTTTCTTTAGATCATGGCATGATGTGTTGCTTTTTGAGATCTTTTAGCCTACTTCACTTTGTCAGATTCTATTTAAATGATTTCTTGATTCAGCAGTCTGGCAGTAATCAGGCCTCTATTTCCACGTTTCCACTGCAGAGGTGCGGGTGCTTGTGCCGGTTCCAATGAACCGGCGAACCACTTAAGAACGGGCCTGCGTTTCCACTGCACTTTGCGAGCTGATCTTTTACATATCAGTGTGGATGAATCCTCGTCTGGAAACAGAAGCCAAAGGGCACAAACATGGCAGAACACGCTGTTGTGCTGCAAACATATTTTACGGTCCACACAAAACTACTGCAGAGTCTGTGTGCAGCACAAGGTAAACACAGCAATTACGAGCAAGACGACAAGTACACACTTTGCGTCCTTTTATCTGTGATATGAACTGATACAAGTGGCAAGTTTGGCCCAACCTAATTCACAGCTGTGAAAAATCGCATCGCTTTTCTTGAGTAATACACACCATGCAGTGACATAGCGGTATAAAACTTTACATCGACATGGCAGAGTCACGCCCTTCTGCTACTTGTGTCGTGCGTTCTTGGTTCCAGACCAGCTAGTTTGTGGTGCTTTAGTTGATCCTGTTTTTCAGACAAGCACAGAGTGTGTTTGCGGTGGAAAAAAACGCTGAATGGTTCAAACACTGGCACTGGCACCCGGTCAGTGGAAGAGGGGCTTATGTGGCTAGAGAAAATGAATTAAGTTTTGCAAAAAATGTGGATAATCACAGGTAATTTATGATTTACCAACAGGGGAATTACTTCTTCACTCAGGGCCAGGTAGGTTTGGATCCACCCCCCCCCCAAGTGAAATAATCCCATAAAAACTGCATTTTGTATTTACTCAGGTTATCTATCTAAAAATTAGTTTGAGAATCTGAAATGTGTGTGACCAGTATGCAAGCAAAATAAGAAACCAGGACATGTTAAATACTTTTTCACAGCACTATATGAGAAAGTTAGTTACCTTCTTTCGGAAAATTGGCTTCGTTTGACCACCGTACCCACTCTGCTTCCTGTCGTATCTTCTCTTACCTGGAAAACATTTTCAGTTCAGCTCAGTCAGTCAACACATATTTGAACCACTTGTAAAATAAAGCAAGGATGCACTGATGAATGTGCTTTGGCCAAAATTGGCAGATATTTTATTTTCCTTTTGTGACAGGAAAAGCATTACTGGTGAAGTGTGATAAACAGCTAAAACTCCTATCTTTGATTATTTAGAAAATTGTGGCCAGTGTTGTTCCAAAAAGTGATTGCCATTTTCCTTAGTAATTTACTTCTACAGGGTTTATACAGGAATCCTAGAGTTAAATTTACTACCTTTTACTACCTATTTTTACTACCTCTAAAATATTTTTACTACCAGGACGAAATCGAGCAGCAGCCTTTTTTGGGGTAGCGGTGGATTCACAGCACTAAGCCATGTACGATGATAGCCCATCTCTCAAAGACAAAACTGTATCCCACTTACTTGAAGGTGTAACTGTGACTTTGTCTTGACTAAGACCTCATACACATTAATATTCCAAACACATTTCAAAAAGTGGCGCAGTAGGTAGGCGCGCGTCTTGCAGCCAGTGGGTTGCGTTTTTGGTGACCTGTCCCTGTGCTGCGTTGTCCTTGGGCAAGACACTTAAACCACATTTCCTAACGGTAGTGCCGGTCTTTGGCTGCGTGACCGCAGATGCTCGTCTCTGGATGAGTGATCTGGAACAATCATTTCGTTGTGTGCCTTGTGCGCACAATGACAATGAGTTGAATCTATCTAAATTTGTTTTTTTAAGAATATAAACAAAATGCAATGAAATTCAAGTTTCACAAGCCAATTATTTATTTTCCAATAAAATCTTGGAATACTGGTTTGCTGCTGAGGTGTGACGGCAATACTACGGCTCGTAGCTGACCTTGAGTTTGCAGTTGCAGTGCTTTGTGTAGCACCAAAAAACAAAATAGGAATCTGCTCCCTACGCGCAAATCCGCTGCTGGTGAATGGTGGATGCTCGGTGTGATTTAATCGCCGTCACACCGTTTCAGGTCAAATTTATATTTTTTCTGCACACTTTACAAAACACCTCTCGATCATTCCCCATGACCGGCTTAACCGCTGGGGTCCGGGGTATATTTGGCCATTTTTTACTACTTTTGTTTTTAGCTTCATAGTTGACCTTAGAAACTGTTTACCTTGCCTTGTTTGGTATAATTTTTTTTTTCATCACGACCTCATGTGTGTGACTGTATAGTTATTCTTTCATTTTGACATACTGTATTAAGACATTGGACTTACAATCACATAAAAACATAAATTCAGGGTAGAAAAAAAAAGATTTTTTTTACTGTAAAATTCAGAAACATGCTTAACAAATTATTTTTACAATTAAAATGCAAATATAAGTTGTAAATTTGCAAAACTTGTGTAAAAATATAGTAAATAGTAAAGTTAAATACAACTATTCACATTAAAATGCAGGAAAGGCCTCGGGTGTTTTTGTGTACAACTATTTGCACAGCAATCAGGACTCACATTAAGATGCTAGACAAATTATTTATGCCACCTCAAAAAACAGTTTCTGTCCTCCACAAGACTGAGGGGCCCATCACAGGCAAAACTTGCCAGTAATGTCTCTTTTACCACTTTTTCACCTGCTCCGCAGCAGTCAAATGCACCCAAATGCATCGTGTTACCGCATAATTTTCTGATTGGTTGATTTTTCCACCAATAGGAAAGGGGATGTATTTTGTTTTGTTTTTATTAGCAAGCACTTCCTGTTAGCGAAACTCACATTTTCGCCGTTTATTTCTGCACAAAACGCGCATCGAAGGTGAGGACCATATACAGGAAAAAGCATGACGTAAATTATTGGGCATAACTCTCGTTTTACTTGGCCTATTAACGTAATTTAAAAACTGGCACATAGTTTGAAGTCTGCACTTTCGATTCATGGCAGCAGCGTCCCGATGCTACGTCATCTGAAATCGGCGATGTCATTTTGACGCGCCAGTGCGTCCGTGTACTCCGGAGGGTTAAGCCAGTCTTTGCCGAGTCATCGAGCCAAAGTTGTGAAAACTACATTTTCCCATGACGAGGCGCAAAATGACTCCGCGCATGCGCACAGCAGATCGGACAGTGGAACCGCTCGTCAACAACGTCAGCTCAGGTCCTGCTGAGTAGTTTTATTTCTATACAGATCTTATAGTTAAACGAACTTAAAACAAAAAGTCTGCATCAATGGAAAGATCAAAATATATTAAAGGGGTGATGAAAAATTTACTACCAAGTCAAATTCTGTTTACTACCTTTTACTAGCCTTAATTTGACCTCATTTAATTTACTACCCCGCGGCAACCCTGTCCTAATATGTTTATTTTGGTAAACAGGTTCAAGTTAACAGGATTTACAAAGGGGTTATATATAAAATTAAGAAATTATCTGTTTTGCAAGTGTCCTTACTTTCGTCATAAATACATTTGTACTAACTGTTTTCTATATGTAATCAATCCATTCCTTTTTGGCCACTTAAAATATATAAAAAAATGTTATGTCAGGTGCAATTTCTGCTGCCCTCTTGGCCAGATCCATCTCAAAAGTACATTTTTAATTTCAATGAGACTCTTTACCTGGATAAATAAAGGATATATAAAAGTCACTTTGCTAAAAATTGACTGCAGCTTCTACCTTGTGACAGAAATGTTCTTTCTGGCTCAAAAGTACTTGATATAATTCACGATAGATACATTTGACAGATTTTAGGTCTACGAGTCATTTACAACACTTTAAATACTGAGTCACTTTTTTGGCAGGACACCTGTGTTAAAAGACACTAGTGTAACCCTTAAAGAAAGGGCAAACATATTCACCCTGTGCATAAAGGGAATCCTTCCCCTTCTTGTATTGGGTAACTTTGTGGGGCTGGTGCTTCTTGCACTTCTTGCAGAAGGTCCTGCGAGTTTTCGGGACGTTCACCTGCACAACACAGAGAATAACGTTTGAGCAGACAAGCAATAAATACACAACGATTTCCCTGAATAACCTGTAAGAGCAAAAGTGACACACAAGCCACTTCGAACAGGCTCTAGCCGTAAAAAGCACATTTATCAATGATTAATAACGCAGCTGAGACTGAGTTATGTTAAAACATTGTGATCTTAGTGGACAGAAAGCTTGAATTTATAATTTTAACTGTGAGCGGCAGTGTTGAGGCAAGCTAACATGCTAGCATCGCTTCTATTTTACCGGCAATTCAGCGTAAGCATGCGCTGATGTAATACTGTCAACATAATAAAGTACTTTTTAGCATAATTGCTACCTGACTATGACAGATTTTTGCTTGCTTTTTTAACAGAAAGAGCGGCTGGAGCGTAACTACCACCAACAGCGGCGTTTCGCCACCAAAATAACACCCATCAACCTAAAAGGATTAAACATGCTAAATATGGCCAATGCCACCATCGTTGCATGTATCGAAACATTATCGACAAATTTAGGGTTATTACATGTAGATATTATACTTTAATCGACAGGATTGAGCTGGATTGTTTAAGCTGTAATAGTTGCATACCATGGCTGCGACCCGATGCAGTAGGAAAGAGGAAGGAGAAGGCCGGAAGCAGTTCTTAAAGTAGACCAATGAATAGACCTCAGCCGTGGCGGTCTGCCCCCTAGCGGCTGGATATGCAAAGCGCACAAAACCGAAAAAGATAACAAAGCGCTCTAATCTTAGTCACAGTCATAAAGTGCAGGACTTAAACTGACAAGAATCCGTAAATATATTAATACACCAAGCTATACATTTAGTCACTGAAAAACACAAAGTGCAGACTTTATAGTGCCTGCAGAAGTTATAATGTTCTTTTTAACAATCTAATGGGCATTTGAGAAAACAAGAAATCCCCTCAGGTAATAGTTTAACTATATGTAATATCCACATATGTCCCCGTGTTAACGTTTAGCCCGCTTCCACTTATCACCAAAACTGTCTACAGGGGTTGATATGAAAATCAGCAGCAAGAAAAAGGAGAAGTAAGCACCGCTGATTCCTCTCGATGGGTGTGTTTTAAGCTTGTTGCATCACAGACCAATGCACATTTTATGGAAAGCCAGCTACTGAGGCAAAGGTTCTTGTCACCCTTCAGGCCTCAGCATCTACAGTTGTCTATCTGATGTGTGTCATTTTTGGGTACCTGGGTAAGTACCAATGCTTTCTAAAATAAGTATTTTTAGTCACTTTGTTCACAGAACTAAAAATGAGAGAAGCAGACTTTGAGTACACTTCATCTGAAAGACTACGTAGACTGGTGCAAGTACTCAACTGAAACCCACCATAATTTAGTTTGTATGCAAATCTTTACTGGAACATTTTCAGCTAAACCTCAAGGATATATAGCCTATTGAATGTTTTCTGGACATGAATGCACTGTTGTGCGCTGAGAAAGTGCTGAGAACTTGCTGCATGTTTGTACACTTTCATGAAAGTGTTTTTTTTTTTTTATAGCACAAAAGTGGTTAAATACATGTTGCATCGCTGGTCAGATAGTAGCTTCACATGGTTACCAACACTTTACTTTATGCCTGATGGATATCTTGCATTAAACTTTCATACGGACACTGAGATGTTTTTAATACGTGCATGCATCATGGGAAATTTTCATATCCTGAGAAATACCCCTCACAGGTTACCACAGTGTTTAAGTGTATGCAGTATCTTAATATGCCTGAGTATTCTTTGTGGTTAGAATACCTCTTGTGACATTACTCTCTTTTTTTCTCTCTCTGTTTGTTATGTATGCACACACACACACACACACACACACACACACACACACACACACACACACACACACACACACACCCACACACACACACACACAAGTACACGTTTTATTGCACATACCACTTATCTACCAGGAAACATCAGGAAATACAGCATCTTTAAAGGTTCCTGTTAACATTAGTCTTCCATGATAAGCTTGTGTCTGCTGTCACTCACAGCAGACATTATGCAGTTAAATTTGTACATTTTACAATTTAAAAAAAATATTTTCATGAGTAGTTATAATTATTTCTGTGCTACCTAATTGCCCTACACACACACACAGGGTGTAGTGATACAGTGGCCTATTTAAGAGTATAGAGTTCAGGTCACTCACAGAGTGAAATGCAAATGCACATTATATTCTTTTGCAATGAAAACCTTTACATCTGTGATTTGTTTTTAGTTAATTTGCTAAAAAAAAAAAAAAAAAAAACTGGCCACCATCAGTACATAACATGCCTTTCAAATGTCCAAATCATACATAGCAACATTTGAGAGAGGTAGTGTCAGGTAAGAAGAGCTGCAGGGTATAGAGTTTCTTCTCTCTTCATATTGCAACGCAATACTGATGCAACTTCCCTATAGCTTTGTCTGTGTCAGCCACCATGAGTCAACTCCCATCAGAAAAAGCAAAAAACCATAATTCTGTAAGTAGCCACAATCCATCAGTAGCTGCACAGTTTCAGTCTGAAGGCTTCACTTATTTAGAGGCAAATATCAGTGTTTTGAGTATCCGTTATCAGAGTTTATTGACCTTCCCTCAAGTTAGTGATGTGAGAAAACACAGGTCGTGTCAAATGAGGAATGAGTAAACAATGTTTCACAGAATAGGGAACACCTCTGTCTGCTCACGACGGCACAAACAAAACCAGTGGGTACTGTCGCTCGAGTGTGAAGAAATTTCAGACAGAAGGGTGCAACAGAAGCTTCTGGTAGGGCTGCAGTTACACTTCATGGTGATAGAAGGAAGTTCTCTCTCTCTCTAAGCTGAAAATAGGCTGAGCTGAAGTGCGCACACATCTGACAGAAACTGACGCATAGTGAGCATTCAGCTGTGTGACACGGGTGAGTTTGAGAATTTGATGGCTCACATTTGAACAGTAAGTTTGACCCTGTGACTTCCCTGCATTAGCTCGTTTTTGCTGCCTTTTGAGAACATGTTGTTGGGAATACAGCAGTTTTTTTTGGTCGTTTGATGAGATTCCAGTTTTAGTTCTGCATTGGTCACAACTAGATCTGACTTAGCTTCCTAATGACGGGCCAGTCTACACACTGACCTGTGGCTGGTGTATCTACTGACATCCAGTTGGGTAAATCATTCAATATCAATGTCATTCGACTTTCTTTTCATTAGTTGTCACGATTTTTCTGAACTAAGTTCCAGCTAAGTTTTTTCTTCCAAAAAAAAAAATCAGGATTTTAATGTCGCTGCATTACTAATTTTGATAAAGGGATGTTACTGTCCCTTTATCAAGTGGAGTGGCGTAATGCTCCCCTCCACTCTCATTTAGAGACTGTATGTCTTGTTTTTGAAGTGCAAGTTTCATTTCAATGCAGGTTGTTAGGAGGTGCTGCAAACAAGACACAGTATGCTGCCATAAAGCATAAAGAGAGCCTTTTTCATTTGCCTACTTATCTCATGATAATGGTAAAATGTATTTATGTGCCAGAGGGAAAGGAAGTCTGATAGTAAGAGTGATATTTTACATGATATGATTGCCGGCAAACAAATTTTATTTAGATACTGCTTCTGTAAACACCAAAAAACTAATCATATCTACTTTGTATAGGGATGTGAAATGAAATAACTATACTATTTCTGGATCATAAAATAGCCTTCAAATCAGGTAGAATAGATTCATGCTAAAGACAAAGACAAATTAAATACCATATTCCTTTAAACTAGCTGAGAAGATGACCAGGATGTAACAGCTGAGAGAAACAGATGTGCCACAGAGGCAAATGTTGGAAACCGATGATGTTGCCAGGATGAAAAGCAGGGCTTATGCAAACTACAGCTAATCAGACACTGATATGCACTCACACTGCATGGCTGTTCATCTCGTTTCACATCTCCAGTCTCACCTGTTACGGTGGCATTGCTCCAGCTCTATGAACATTGGTTAGGTATTAAATTCTGTTAAAATGCTTTTCAAAGGAAATAAAAACACTGAATAAGTGCAAAGTGCAGCAAAACCCAAGGCTTGATTATAACGCTGAGCACAGTTAGCTGTGACTTACAGTTAGCCAGTCACAGCTCTCAAAATGACTGTTGTCGAAGTCGAGGTGTGAACATACTACTTAGTGATGTTCTCTCACAAAGAAGGTGTTACACTGCTCTCATGCTTTATAAATGCATTCATCACTTGTTCCAGTGTAGATGAATCCTGATTGAATCATGTCAGACTCTATACTGGAAGAAATCTTCGTTAAAAGATCTCAGCAGAAGAAGAAGACCTCACCCTTAAACTACAAAGAGAGACTGTTTGTTCTCACTCCAGAAAAAATAGCCTACTATGACTATGATCCTGACAAAGCGGTACGTATATAGAACTACAGAAAGGTTTGTTTCATATTAATGTTGGCTGGCAACTTTGAACCCCAAAATACACATTTTGCTCTTTTTCTTGGGCTTGCCTGTTTCCTCTTCTGCTAAGCAGAAGCGAAAAGGTTTGAAAGGGTCAGTTGACCTAGAGAAGATCAAGTGCGTTGAGATAGTCCAGCCAGAGCCCAATGCCCCCCCAGAGCGCATCTATCCATTCCAGGTAGGCATTTTTCTATCTAATATTCACTACTAAGGTTACAAACAGGACTCATTCAAATGCTTCTATCCTGTCTAACCCGTCTTTGTATGAAATTTATACTTTGCTTTCTTTCACTGCTACCTCTTCTTAGCCTCACAGCAGCATGAGTGAGGCTGTCCAACAGCTGTCCAGTCCTCCAACAGTTAACACTGTGAAAGTTCGTGGTTAAGAAGTGAAACTACCTCTCACACTCAGATGAACCAGGGGCTTTTAGTGCCAGTGTTGCCATAAATAGTAAAAAAAAATTAGGATAAAAATGCCTTAATTAGAAGAAAACCCAAAGTGACAGTTTGTGGGGTTTATGTGTTGAATTTCCCTTAATGCATTTGAACAGAGTTTTGCCTCACTTGCGGCAATCTATACTGCAATAGCATACTTTCTTTTATCAACTTCAGAATGAAAAAATACAAACAAACAAAGAAATAATCGCTGTCTTGATGTGATGTGGATTTTTCCACAGATCATTTATGATGAAGGGCCGCTGTACATATTTTCAAAGACTGAAGATGTACGGGTTCACTGGATAAACAAGCTTAAAGAATGTAAGTGTACATGTACAGTCTTGTTGCAGTATCTCATACCCGTCTTACAACAACATGACCATATCTTATGCATCTTAAGTTCGCGTGTGTTAATTTATGTGTACAGTGGTGCGCTTCAACAAAGACCTGATGCAGAAGTACCATCCATGTTTCTGGGTTGATGGGGTGTGGCTGTGCTGCCACCAGGAAGTTAAACAAGCCATGGGTTGCAAAGTGCTTGATAGTAAGAATGGTGAGAATTAGACTCTCTGTAATTTTAAAGTCTGAAATGATCAGTAACTAAACCTTTAAATTTATCAACACATATATCAAATAATGCCTTTATAGGTTTTACATCTCAACCATCTCGGCGAAGGGGCTCCAGGAAACCACTTCCTCCGACCCCTACAGAGGTACCCAGTACTTTGAGATCACCAAGTATGCACTATTTTGTTTTTTCTATATTAAATGACCAATCTTTTTTTTTTTTCAGGAAAAGCCTACTCGTCCTTTGCGTCCACAGCCTCCTGACCCGCCTGCTAACCCTGCAAGCATGACTGTCGTAGCTGAGTACAATTACACACCCATGACACCGCAAGACCTGGAGCTACAGAAGGATGAGGAGTACACCATCCTGGAGAGGTCTGACGCAAACTGGTGGAGAGCCCGAGACAAATACGGGTGAGGTGACTAGAGATCGCACAAAAATTAGGAGACCTACAAATGTCATGACCTGACTCAAAAGAGTGCGACAAAGAAGGAAGACTGCAAGTAGTTCATCACACAATTAAAAAAACAAGAGCAATCAATTTACACTGGATACTTACAATGCTGTCTAAAGTAAACCAACTGCAAGCTCCATAATCATGAAGACAGATATTCAGTGATCTGTCTTTGTGATTATGGATGATTTTGAAGCACGCAGATAAAAAATAATTCTTACAAGTCTATAACGAGCGGAAGAAAGTTCTAAAAATGGCCATGCAGATTTTAACTTCCAGGGCTGCATGACTCTTACTTCAGAAAAATGAGAAAATTTGCATAGAAATGAATTTATCTACTATTTGATTCATTTGAATGATGTATAAGAGTCAACACGACATGCTGCCGGTGTTGACAAATATTTTATGGTTAAGCAAAAATGCATGTTTTGTGTGGGCTCGTCTGTTGATGTTATCTATAATCTTTTCTTTTCTTTTTTAGGAATGAAGGTTATATACCAAGTAATTATGTTGTTGAAGCAGAAAAGGGGCTAGAAAGATTTGAGTGAGTATCAGTGTTGTTTTCCTGCCTCTAAATAGGTGTAATTATGTCATATATGTGTGTACTTGTTGTTGTATTAATACAACAGAATCCAGGAAACATTCAAATTATTTTTTTTACAGCTGGTATTGCAAGAATATGAACCGTAGCCAAGCAGAAAAGCTGTTAAAGACTGAGGTAACCCCATAACTAAATTATCAGTGTATAATATATATACGACATCACCTAAAAATAAGTTTCTGGACTATATGTAAGTCAAAACTCATGAAATATGTTGCTTCCCGTCATCAGAACAAAGATGGAGGCTTCTTGGTACGGGACTCAAGCAAAGCCGGGAAATACACTGTGTCTCTGCTTACTAAGGGCGGTGGGTGAGTAAGCTCAGTGGTGTTAAACACTGCTACCATTTATATAGAATATCCACTGGCTCCAGTCATGTGTGAACGCGTGAAAAGAAGAACTGTTTGTAATGAAAGCGGAAACCGTGGCCCACAGTGGGAGAGAGATGTAAATTATGTATGCAAAACCAGGACTAATGCATCTGCTGAACTTTTTTTATTCCAAGACTGAGCTACACTGTTCAGAACACTGAGGAGATTTTACCTGATTATGCATATATGATAAATGGTTCCTGTTGTGTGGTTCCAGTGAAAATCTGTGGACCAAATCTACTCATGCTGCTCTTACTCTTCTCTCCACAGGGAAGCTGCTGGAAGCTGCCGACATTATAACATCTGCACCACCCCGCAGGGCCAGTATTACTTGGCAGAGAAGCATAATTTTAACACCATCGCAGAGCTCATCAACTATCACCAGCACAATTCAGCAGGTCAATATAACAGCCCGGGATATATGGCTATTTAATAACCCATATTCTGGACTTTAATGCTGTGGTATTGGTTGCACAATACAATAATTTTCAAATTTGATTATGGTAACAGGAAAAAGGAAATGAGTCATAGGGAAGTAAGTGTGTGTGTGTGTGTGTGTGTGTGGGGGGGGGGGGGGGGGGGGGGGGTTAGAAATGGGTTCAATTATTCTTTTCTCCTTATTAAGTTCCACTTTATTCAAGTTAAATTTATAGTTTTTTTATGCCAAAGAATTAAGAAACATGTTTTTTGTTTGTTTCTTTTTTAACGTCTTCTTTTAAGGTAGTCCATTCAAGCACATATCCAAGTTAAATGATTTAGTCAAATCATACAATCCGCATTTCTGTCATCTTACCCATCAAAAATGACCATTTTAATAGGTAATGTGGTTTGTTTATTTATTTCCCTCACTAGGTATGGTAAGCAGACTCAAACACATCGTTTCTAACCGGACACGGCCCCCATCCACAGCAGGGCTTGGTTATGGTAAGTGTATGACAGCACTTGAACTGCAGACACAGTTTTAACAGTGTTTTAACAGTGTTATGGGATATTTGTATATTTGAGGAAGTACTTTCACTTTTGTGTCTGCAGTTAGAGCAGAAGATTGATAATATTTTCCTGTCTGTGTAGTGGATCAAGCTGAAGTCCCCTGCTTTTTTAGCTTCAAAAAAGAAAAATCTTTTCAGTCTTTTTGCTAACCAAGAACAGTATCTAATTTATCTCTCAGCAGCAGTGCTAAAAAGATATATTCAAAGTGTCAAACTGTTATTTTAATGAGGTTGCTGCATCCTAAAGGAACTCCTTCATTCTCTTTTGTTTGATGCAGGTGTGTGGGAGATCGACCCACACCACCTCACCTTCATCAAGGAGTTGGGCTCCGGCCAGTTTGGCGTGGTGAAGTATGGGAAGTGGCAGGGACAGCATGATGTGGCCATTAAAATGATTAAAGAGGGCTCTATGTCAGAAGATGATTTCATAGACGAAGCCAAAATCATGATGTAAGCACAACCAACACTCCTGATAAAGCTGATCTCTCATACTCAAAGGGTAATTCTTATAACTTCTTTGAGGAAAACCAACGCATAACACTTCCTTCTCTTTTTTTGCTCAAACAAGGAAGCTTCGCCATGAAAACCTGGTCCAGCTCTATGGTGTGTGCACCAAACAAAGGCCTATTTATATAGTGACTGAGTACCTTGCAAATGGCTGCCTGCTCACATACCTCAAGGAGGGTCTGAAGCAGCACCCAACAACCGTCCAGCTCCTAGAGATGTGCAAAGATGTCTCAGAGGGCATGGCCTACCTTGAGTCACACCAGTACATCCACAGAGACCTGGTGAGAGACAATTACCTACTGTGTGAAAGTTGAAAAAGAAAAATCCCACTGCATTCCACTGCTGAATGTTTAATGATTATGCTTCTGTTTGTTTTGTCATCAGGCTGCCAGGAACTGTTTAGTAGATGGAAACGGCACAGTCAAAGTGACTGACTTTGGCCTATCAAGGTAAAATGCTTCCAGAAAGAACATTCACACTGGTAAATCATGCAGTACAATATTATCCCATAATTCCTCCTGCTTCTCCATATCACCCATCAGGTATGTTTTAGATGATGAATACACAAGCTCGGCAGGTGCAAAATTTCCTGTTCGCTGGTCGCCACCGGAGGTCCTTCTTTACTGCAAA
The DNA here is from genome assembly GCF_007364275.1 of Archocentrus centrarchus. NCBI lineage: Eukaryota > Metazoa > Chordata > Actinopteri > Cichliformes > Cichlidae > Archocentrus > Archocentrus centrarchus. The sequence continues at coordinate 9,360,588 of NC_044355.1, read as the reverse complement.
TTCAGCAGTAAGTCAGACATCTGGGCATATGGTAAGTAATGCATACTCTACACTTTTTTTGGGGGTTATTTTGTTGATGTATTTCAAAGTGAGTGGACAAAAAAACTCCAAAAATAAAACATAAAGGAATAAAAGACTCAATAAGTAAATGAATATTTACTGTGCTGCATAGAGAAAATAACTGTGGGGAAACAAATAGGGGTAAATACACTGGGAAACTCATGTATAAATAAATACACCAATAAATAAATTGTTTAAAAATCGCATTAATTGAATAATTAAATGGAAAATAAATTTATGTCACATTTTATATATTAATACCTACATTTTTTTCACAAATTTGTATGCACGTAATTGTATGTTGTTTTATTGATAGCCTTTATTTTTTTTATTTTGACATTTTTTGGGCCACTTTGGCCTTCTTAAAACTGATGAGAAATATTCTCATCACTTTTAAGAGTTATATGAAATTTTTGCAGCATTTCATATATAACGAATAATCATTTTAAATTCTAACTGTTCATATAATTTATCAGGCGTTTTAATGTGGGAAGTGTACACTTTGGGACGGCTTCCGTATGAGCGCCTCAACAACACGGAAATAGTGGATCAGGTGTCGAGGGGGCTGCGCCTCTACCGCCCCCAGCTGGCCAATGAAAAGGTTTACAGCATTATGTCAAGCTGTTGGCTTGATGTAAGTGAATTTTGTATTTTATTGCGATCCTCAGCAGATGGTGTTGAATTGCGAATATTTTCTGAATCTTAGAGTTTCTCTCTGATTTTTCTTGCAGAAAGCAGAGGAGCGACCCAACTTTCAGGAGCTGGCGCTGACTGTTCAGGATTTGCTGTATGAGCTCCAGTAGGCCTCAGAGTAATTTATCAGCATAAAACATCAACAGTTCACGCTGAAGCATACAGAGCAGCATCTTCAGACGTGCCTGGGAAGATAACACAATTACTGAAAGAGTTAACAGCACACCGAGGTCCTGTGAATATCACCATTGCTCACTGATTATACTGTCCTTTTCGTCACATAAGTAAAAGTACGTTTCTATAGAGTAGCGTTTAAATTGTGTATATTTTATGAAACCCCACCGGATTGAGATTGTATGAATTTAGTGACTTTTGTTTAATATTTGTGGAATGTGCAAACATCTTTACCTGTCTAAGCAAGCTTTGTAAGCCCATGTGTATTGCACAAATAAAAGCCAAGTATGCCCGGCTTTGAAATGTCTGAAACATAGTGTGGAATAAATATGAAAAATGAACATGCTGTTATCCTCATTCACGTATTAGAAAACAGATGTTTAAATGTGCCATCAAATGGATACGGCTGTTATTACGCGTGCATGATGACGGAGCGTGTCACAGAAACGCGCAACGTGATTGGCTGAACTACTTCCCGTTTCCCGTCGTTCATACACACGTGAAGGTCAGCAATAAAGCCGTTCGGCGCTGAAAAATTGCCAAATATTACTAATACAACCTCTTTATAAGCAAGTATGGACGGCCAGGGAGCGACAGCAGACCCTCAGCTTCAGCAGTTCATCGAAATAGAGTCTCAAAAACAAAGATTTCAGCAGCTGGTGCATCAAATGACGGAGGTTTGCTGGGTAAGATAATCGCTAAGCTGTCAGTACAGCTCTGCTATTTGCCTTTTTTTTAAAAAATACTATTAGTCTAATGTTTATAGCTAATAGCTAGTATGATTTGTATTACACAAAAAGTTACAAATTCGTTTTTGTTTTTAATTTGCTGTGGCCAGAAAATTACACCAAAACTGGAATGAAACGTTTTATAAACACCGGCTGAGTCCTGCCTGTATCCAAGCACAGTGCTTTTCTTAAGCAATCATTAACGTTTTTTTTTTTTTTAACCTTTATAAGCAGACATTCAAGAGTAAAATGTTTGCGAGGCAAACGCTTACATTTAATTTCCCCCAAGCCACTACCCCGATCTAATCGGCGCTTTGGAAAAGAGTAGCGGGGTGAAGTGAAACGTGGGGGAAATGTAGTATTTTAAGGTTAATGCCACACTGGACAAAAATCAGACTTGTGTGAGGTCACGAAGTACCGCTAGAGAATTTGCTTTGTGCTTATTAACGGGTACAAAATACACTTTTGACTTCTACTTTCAGTGTTTAGAAGGAGCATGTCCGAGTCATGAAGTGGCGCTCCTGCGCTACAATGTTACTGTGACGTAAAGTTGTTACTCTTTAACAGGAGCTATTGCTTCTTCTCGGTGTCTATTTCCAGGAGAAGTGCATGGATAAACCTGGGCCGAAGCTGGACTCGAGGACGGAAACTTGCTTTGTTAACTGCGTGGAGCGATTCATTGACACCAGCCAGTTCATCCTAAACAGACTGGAACAGACTCAGAGGAGCAGGGGGTCGTTCTCTGAGTCCATGTCAGACTAAAAACTGTCTCTCGGAACACTAACGGGCATATGGGCACTGCTCTGAGAGGAGTCGCATCCCTGACCCTGCTGTCTGTACAGTACGTATGAACTGTCCAGCCAATGGGGAAAAGGAACATAAAATGTTACCTTTCCATACAAGTGCCTGAGATTAACACCAACTATGGACTCCTGTAGTTTTGTCTTCTGCTGGCATCTGAGTGTTGCAAACAAACTTAAACTGTGGTCAGTGTTAAGTCACAGAATTCAAACTCAAGCTGTGAAACTGAGTCTGAATGTTAAAACATGCAAGAACACACTGAGCTGGCCTGCTGGGGTTTGTTTATTTGTTTTAGGTTTTTTTGTGACAGCACAAGGACTTAACTACATGCTGGTGTAATTAAAGGAACTAAAGATGTCTTGACAGAAGAGGCATGATCAGCAGCTAAAGATTCTGGGCTGTATATATGCAATAAACAAAATGCCAAACAATACTGTCCATCTTTTGGAAGCGTGAGGTCAACTGATGTTGTAATTATGTTTTAATTGGCATTATCAAACACACAAAATACAGTTCAAGCACAGATATGTTACAGCTTGGCACACATTGGGAATTAATATATACAAGTAAATAACATTCTTTGGTTTGTATGAGGTAATACAGTGACTGACATGAAAAATTATTCTAATTTAAATTCAGAGCATATTAACACTTAACCCTAACACTGACTCCAAATCAGCTCACACATCTTTATGTATGATGAAGGTTAAAGCTGCAAAATTGTGACTGCATTACAGTCACAGATGGCACAATCTAGCTCATGAAGGCTGTTTTTTTTTTTTTGTTTGTTTTTTTTTTTACTTAATATGCTGTAAAAAACAAATGTACACACCAGTAAATTATTCACATTCATAAAGTACACCACCTATAATGTTCTGAAAAAAATGTCAATTTTAAATAAAAATCCAGTGTACCGGTAGCATTACACTCATTTTAAAGCTTCCTTGCTCATCCATTGAGTTCTTTTTGTAAGATGGACTATAATGCTGTGATATGCATTAAAGTTTTAGAATTAATATTATATGGTAATAATAAGGATAGTGGTCCTCCTTAAGGTGCTCTTTGGTGCATACCCCACCCCCCATTTAAGCTTCCTCCTCTGGGCAGATTCAACTCATCTGCTTGTAAGTCATGGCTGGGAAGAGCCAAGTATGGCTGCTGGCCCCATGGAAAGCCCTGAGGACCTTTCCTCAGATAAAGTGGAAGGGAATCCCAGGTAAATGTAATGTCCTTAAAGGCATGGAGGAGAAAAATTCCCAAAATGATGGTGAGGAACCCACTGATTGTTCCCACTATTCCATCAACAGTCATTCTTAACCATTCCTTGAAGAGGATTGCTGAGCAGGCCATGACAGATGTGGTGAAGAAGACGTAATAAATAGGAGTCACTAGTGACGTGTTAAATATGTCAAGGGCTTTGTTCAGGTAGTTGATTTGAAGGCTGACACAGATTACCAGGCAGATGACTAGGGCCCAGAACAAGGGTTCCTTCAGCACTGCTGTCCCGGCAAACAGCTCCTTAATGCCAATGCCCAGACCCTTGACACAAGACACAGAGAGGGAGCCAATCACAGAGCAGATCAGGATGTAGACCAGCACATTCTTCTGTCCAAAACGAGGAGCCACAGCAAAGATAAGAATCAGGCTGCTTCCCACAACGCACACAGCAAACACAATGAAACCTAATGGGAGCATTCAAGAATGAATTAGTAACGTGGAAAAAAAAAAAAAAAAGCATCTAAGCCCTTGTTGGGATTCAGCTTCCACAGTGTTAATCAGATCGCAATCAAGCTGGTCTGGGCCTACCTGGATCTAAGAGCTTCTGAGACATGGCAGTGAGGGAAGCCACCTCTTCTTCCTGTGGTGCATGGATAACCATGACGGTGGAGCCCAAGACGCAAAGCAAACAACCAATCTTCCCATGCACATTCAACCTCTCATTCAGAAAGTAAGAGGACAGCATGGCACTGGAGAAGAAAAATAAACATAGATAAACACACAGCTGGACACAACTGCTTTTAGCAAACTATAGTAAATATACTGTATTTATTTGGGAGTATTTTCGGACCCAGATGCATTTCCATACCACACCAACAGCATGTTTCATTAATAATAGTGTTTTACAATATAAAACTTAAAAACATCTACCTGACAAGTACACTCAATGCTCCAAGAGGAGTCACGAGTGTGGCTGGTGCAAATGCATATGCGGCAAAGTTAGCAGCCTCTCCAGCTCCCACTACAACAACAAAGATCATCATTAGTATGCAGATATATTCATAGTTGGTGAAGCTGCTTAGATTAAACATTTTCTTCCAAGCCTACATGTGCAAATGTGCTCTTTGAAGGAATGTGTACTTGGAATACTTGGTGTGGGTACAGTGCTTGCTGCCATGTCATCAGCAAAAAAAATACCAAACCCACAAAAGCCTTGTTTTGTTTTAAGGAAACAATGAAAACAGTGTTTCTGAGAAGAATCCTGACCTTGTCACCCATTAAAGGGCAGAATTAAGTCCGCAAACAATTCACTTACTTGAAATTAGTCCTGCCCACCAGAGCCATTCTTTCAGGTAAGCATGTCCTCCTTGACCTGTGAGGTACACAAAGAAAAACTGCAGTAGATGTCACAATAACAGTTGCAGACTTCCCTCACTAGATTTAAGGGTCATTGGAGGGTCAGTTATGAACAACCAGTTTAACTTTATCAATCATGACACAATGAACTGAGGTAGCTTGAATTTACACAGGCTTTCTGATAACCAGTGCAGCATACTTTTATTATTCAGGTACAAATGTCTGTGTATGTGTTCTTCAAACACAAATGCCAAATATACCAATCTTTTGCTTCTTAAATGTAAGCATTTCATGCTTCTCCCTGTCTTAAGTGATAGCTTTATGCCTTAGACTCTTGATTAATTAAGAAATCCCTAAAAATCACCAAAACAACAAAGGTAGCTGTTGGCTCACAGCCACAAGTCTATTCATTCTTTATTTGGAAAAAAATGTAATTTAAAATAAGGGCTAAATAAGTTACTATAACAGCTGCTTGTCAAACAGGATTATATACTGCTGTGGCTTCATACTTGGCTGTTAGAACCCCCTAAAGGTACCAGAGAAAATTCTTAATTTTTTTTCCAAATATAATATCGGATGTTTTCTCGTTTTTATGCTTTTAGTTGTGTGGTCTGAATCATTTATAGTCTGGTTATTTTTCAGGCAAAAAAAAGTCACATTCTCTTATTTCACCTTCTAAAATGTGATAATCTGATGGAATTTTTAGTTTTATTAGATAGTTAAGTAAATAAGAGTCTCATCATTAATGAGATTGCAGTATATACGAATACAACACAGCTGCGTGATGACTAACCTACCTCCATCTTACTTTTAATAATGAAAGTTGGCTCATTTCCATCATAACAACTGCAATAACACTGATTAAAAGGCTATTTCATAGTGTTTTTACTTGCTGTTTACTCAAGCTATAATTAAATGTTCTAAATACTTTTTCAAACATTCACATAATCTACATTAATGTCCAGTTTTATTTCATCACCTGCTCGCATAGACCCTTTGCTGGCCAATCGCAGCAGGCCTTTCTTCTTCAAGATGAAACTTGAACCGATAAAAAAACTGGAGCTCACAGCCAGAGAGAGGCCGATGTAGAAGTCGAACCGGTTCACCTCCATCTGAAACAGCGGATAACGAAAAAAAAATTGATGTTCCTGGGTGTAAATAATCGACCTACTTTATAAACGAAACTTTCCAGGAATCAGAAGGCAGGAACCCCATGTTAAAGTCATATGACAGGCTGACTGTACCGCGACGAGTTGAAACTACCCCCATTAAAACCACCATAAATGCCGAGCAACAGGAAAATACGTACCGCTCTGACTTGGCTGTAGTTTGTTTAAGTGTAACACAGCTTTGAATGCCCCTTTAACGCCACATTTTGTAAAATGTTTTACCTCCGTCGTCACATCAAACCCAATCGTCACATTCGCTACGAATCGCGGGAGGAGGAGCAGCTGATTGGCTGGCCGTCACCAAGCAACTTCCTGGTGACTGTCAAGGAAACGGCAGCCAGACACCAAACAGCTGATCTCCAGGCTTTCTCATGGCATGAAACATTTAATCATTTTTGTGAAATTTAGTAATAATGAATGTTTTTCTTAGTTACAGTAGCAAACGACCGCAAAGAAAGCTGTATAACAAATAACAAAAGAAGGTGTTATAATATAACAATAATAAAATAGTACTGGGCCACTTTACAATTGCAGGATATTTTCTGTCCCACCCACGAATTTGAAAATAATCCATGCACAAAACACTAAGACATACATTTGTTGTGTAAATTACACTTGTAATGAGAAAAAAAGTAAAGCCAGTTGTTGAAAAGTGGTTCTAAAATATTATTTAAAATACAAAATAACTCTCGAGAACGTCCAAAATGGCATTTGTCTCTTGTCCCAACTTGTTGATAACCAAATTGCATGTCACATATAACAATTAAAATAAGTTATAAATCCACTTTTTTGGGGGGGGGATTTTGTTGACACATCTCTTGTTAAACCATGTTATTTAACATCAACATATTTTAAAAAACAGTAATTGCAGCCCTGTTACTGAAACCTATTTAGCCTGGAAAAGGAAGAGGCAAATCAGTAAGATGGCATGACAAATTAGAAGTAACATGATCGAGTCACGTGCAAACACCATGGGTAGACCAAAGGTCAGTGCTCTTTGACATATTAATAATACTTTCCTGACTAGATTGAGTGTATCACTCTAACCACTGCAACCCTGTTACCTATATTACCAAAGCAAGACATCCATCCATCCATCCATCCATCCATTCGCTTCCGCACATCCTGTTAAGGGTCGCGGGGGGGCTGGAGCCTATCCCAGCTGTCATAGGGCGAGAGGCAGGGTACACCCTGAACAGGTCGCCAGCCTGTTGCAGGGCCAACACAGAGGGACAGACGACCTTTCACACTCACATTCATGCTCTCATTCACACCTATGGGCAATTTAGATTAGCCAATTAACCTAACCCCAGTAAGTGCATGTCTTTGGAATGTGGGAGGAAACCGGAGTACCCGGAGGAAACCCACGCAAGCACGGGGAGAACATGCAAACTCCACACAGAGAGAGGGAGAGGCCTGGGCCAAGGTGGAATCGAACCCAGGCCTTCCAAAGCAAGACAAATTAATTAAAAAAAAAATTTCCTTTATTTATATAAGTACAGTTATCCTTGACTTCCAGAGTCCATTACATTCCACAGCTTCTATCTTTTTCTGAGAAAACACTTATAACAGTGTGATTTGCAGCCCTGTTGTTTCTCCTGTTACCACATGTATACAACACACATTACACACGTATGTTAAAAATATGTGTTTTTAACATACGTGTTCAATACCGAGGGACTTTTCAAAATATTTTTTATGCTTTAATCCCTGATTAGCAACTAGGGGGATGCTTGTGGATAAAAAGCATTAAAAAAAATAAGTCCAAAGTTTTTCAACAACAGCAGCACCTGTTTTACTGCAATCTGTGTGCACCCAGAAAGCGCAAAGAGGCGAAGCCATTTCCCCGTGAGCTCAGGTGGAGCGAAAGGAAACGTTTTTATAGCGTCCAAAACAACAGCGCTGTTTTCTGTAACCACCATTAAAACCTTTACTTTACCAGAGGCTGGCTGGCTCAGAGGTTGGTTTGCGCACACATTGCAGTTGTATTTTATGTTAATATATTAATAGTGTCAATGTTGACAGAGGAATTCTTGTTTTTTATACCAGTTTTAACTTTGTTCTACTTTACATTACATAGTTCATGCAAACAAACCCATTTGTGGTATATTTTATTCGCTAGTCCAGTGAGAATTTATAAGTGATATCGATAATGGAATCGGAATTGCTAAATTCTTATTAATTCTCATTTCCAGGCAGGGGTCAGAAACTCTGTTGAATGAGGTAAAACGGTCTGTAGGGAATGTTGCCATGAATATGGCTTGTTTATAACGTCTTGTTGTCAGTTTACTTTCATATATAGAAACCAAATCTTTTTGGTTCAGTCATCTTAATCCTGGGATGATCACTCGCCCAGTATTTAACTACTAACTTTACCTAGAATTTAGCTAAACTAGCCAAAATGTTTTGTTATTTCATTTCAGCACAATGCCATCACTAACGAAAAGGCTGAAACAGCAGCAGGACTTACTTACTGAAACTAAATAATTTTATCATGAGAAGAACTGGCTCAGGAGAGCGATAAGAGAGCCAGGTGGAGCTTCAGGGTGTGAGGTCAGGTTTAAAAACCATTGTGGTGGCCACATATATGCACATTTCACACCAGAATGCCCCAAGCTCTTATTGCGAAGAGAGAGACCGGAATAGATCTGGAAAAGGCGGGAGAGAGAGGCCTGGGATAAAAGGGCTTGACTCCTCCTTTTGCGGGAGTTATATTTAGGGCCCGAGCACGAACTGTGCGAAGGCCCTATTGTAATTGCTTCGTTTATTATTATTTTTAGGGCCCGAGCACGAACTGTGCGAAGGCCCTATTGTAATTGCTTCGTTTATTATTTTTATTTTTATTTTTATTTTTATTATTATTCAGGCAAATGAATTGGCTTTTTGGGGGCTTTATCATATTCAAAAACTCATGAAACTTTGCACATGCATCACACCTGGTGAAAATTTAAGTATTTTAATGGGCTCGGGCAAGGGCGCGCCCAAATGGCTCGCTAGCGCCCCCTAAACTGGAGCCCCACCGCTGTGTTTCACGTACATGAATGAAACTTCATACACATGTATATCATGTCCAGGCGCACAAAAAATCCTCTTGGAGCCATGCCCTAAACCCAACAGGAAGTCCGCCATTTTGAATTAATTATGCAAATTTGGCGATTTGCAGCCCTCACACTTTTTCTAATAACTCAGAGGTTTTAGACGTTATCATCTTCATATTTGGTTTGGCTAACCTACACCCCCAGGGGAATCTAAATCTCGAAAATGGTGAGTTTTTGCCAAGGGGGAGGGGTCCTTATGCCCCTTTGAACTTTGATCATTCACCATGAAATTTTGATTGCCTCTCATTCATACCTACATGATCCAATGTGCATCAAACTTCTCCAGTAGGATGAGGGTGCCCCCCTGAACACATACATATGACAATATTTAATATCAGTCGCAGCGCCACCTAGTGGGAACAGGAAATGTCATATTTTACACTTGGAGGTCCAGCTCCAAGGTGGTTTAGCAGAACCATCTCAAATTTCACCTGGAAAGCCTTAAGAAGTTGGACTTACTGTGTTTTCAAAACTGTGAGTTTTTGACAAAAGGGCGTGACCCTTATGGGACGGCAAAGTTCGATGATTCGCCATGAACACAAAAATGGCTGTAACTCAAAGCCAACTTGCCCAATCTGGCTCAAACTTCAGTGGTGTGATAAGCATGCTGCCCTGAACACACTCATATGCATAAAGTCCATAAACGTTAGAGCGCCGCCTAGTGGCAGCTCGGAATATCTTAAAATAGCAAGTTTTTTGAGTAGCCCCGGAGCTACGTTTTATCTACATGTATGAAAATGTACATGCTCATGTAACATCCTAAGACGTACAAAAAAGTCTCTTGGACCCATACCCTAAACCCTACAGGAAGTCGGCCATCTTCAATTGAAGGTGTCAATTTTTGCGATTTCCACGCCTGCTATTTGAACGAACTTGTCCTAGGGCATTTCACCCAGTGACACCAAATTGGCTCCAGATCATCTACACAAGTAGCCCATCAAAAGTTATTCAGGGTTTTGTAGAATATTGAACGGTGTTGCCATGGCAACCCTCTGAATTTGGACTTTTTTCAATTTCAAATTCACAGAGATTCTAAACATCAGCCCCTGGGCTGTGCTTTCTCTATGTACCTGAAAATGTGCCTGCTGATGTAAGATGCTAACATCTACAAAAAACTCTCTTGGACCGATAGCCCAAACCCAACAGGAAGTCAGCCACGTTTACTTTAAAGTGTCATTTTTGCAGCATTTTTCGCCTTTTTCAGGCCTTTTTGCCTCAACTCCTCCTAGGGCATTTGACCCAGTGAGACCAAAATGGCTCCAGATCATCCACACAAGTAGCCCATCAAAAGATATTCATGGTTTTGTAGAATATTGAACGGTGTTGCCGTAGCAACCCTCTGAATTTGGACTTTTTTTCCATTTTAGGCCCAGATAGGTTCTAAACATCAGCCCCAGGGCAGTGCTTGGTCTGTGTACCTGAAATCGTGCATGCTGAAGTAACATCCTAACACGTACAAAAAAGTCTCTTGGACCGATAGCCGAAATCCAACAGGAAGCCTGACATGTTCTAATTAAGGTGTCATTTTTGCAGCATTTTTCACATTTTTCAGGCCTGCTATTTGAATCATCTTCTACTACAGCTTTTCATCCAGTCACACCAAAATGGCTCCAGATCATCTACACAAGTAGCCCATCAAAAGATATTCATGGTTTTGTAGAATATTGAACGGTGTTGCCGTAGCAACCCTCTAAATGTGGGATTTTACTCATATACCACAGTGCACCAAATTGTTACATCTCTGACATACATTGTCCGATCTGCCTCAAACTTCACAGGCTTAATGGGAGGGTAAGGGAGACTGGACACACCCCTCTATCAGCTTTGTTTCACACTCATAACGCCACCTAGTGGCAACAGGAAATCAGTAGGACACTGATACTCATCATCCTATGGTCATTACAGTTTCATTGATGGCTGCAGGCATTACATAGAGCATTGTGACATATTAATTAGTGGGCACTCACCGACGCCACCTAGTGGAAGCGGGAGACGATCGACGCGAAGTACGGCTAGCCTGCTGAGCCGTCAGCAGCCGGGTGAGCCAGCTACTCTCTCGTCTGCGAGAACCTCCGAGCGCGGTTCGGCTGGAGCGTGCCACGGGTCGACGCGCGGCTTGGCTGGAGCGCGCCAGGGGTCGACGCGCGCCGGGTGCGAGGGCCCGCTCATCGCCGCTTGCGGCTTTAATTAGGGACCGAGCACGAACTGTGCGAAGGCCCTATTGTAATTGCTTCGTTTATTATTTTTTTTTTTTTTTTTTTTTTTTTTTTATTATTATTATTATTATTTTTTTTATTAGGGCCCGAGCACGAACTGTGCGAAGGCCCTATTGTAATTGCTTCGTTTATTATTATTATTTTTTTTTTTTTTTTTTTTTTTTTTATTATTCAGGCAAATGAATTGGCTTTTTGGGGGCTTTATCATATTCAAAAACTCATGAAACTTGGCACATGCGTCACACCTGGTGAAAATTTAAGTATTTTAATGGGCTCGGGCAAGGGCGCGCCCAAATGGCTCGCTAGCGCCCCCTAAACTGGAGCCCCACCGCTGTGTTTCACGTACATGAATGAAACTTCATACACATGTATATCATGTCCAGGCGCACAAAAAATCCTCTTGGAGCCATGCCCTAAACCCAACAGGAAGTCCGCTATTTTGAATTAATTATGCAAATTTGGCGATTTGCAGCCCTCACACTTTTTCTAATAACTCAGAGGTTTTAGACGTTATCATCTTCATATTTGGTTTGTCTAACCTACACCCCCAGGGGAATCTAAATCTCGAAAATGGTGAGTTTTTGCCAAGGGGGAGGGGTCCTTATGCCCCTTTGAACTTTGATCATTCGCCATGAAATTTTGATTGCCTCTCATTCATACCTACATGATCCAATGTGCATCAAACTTCTCCAGTAGGATGAGGGTGCCCCCCTGAACACATACATATGACAATATTTAATATCAGTCGCAGCGCCACCTAGTGGGAACAGGAAATGTCATATTTTACACTTGGAGGTCCAGCTCCAAGGTGGTTTAGCAGAACCATCTCAAATTTCACCTGGAAAGCCTTAAGAAGTTGGACTTACTGTGTTTTCAAAACTGTGACTTTTTGACAAAAGGGCGTGACCCTTATGGGACGGCAAAGTTCGATGATTCGCCATGAACACAAAAATGGCTGTAACTCAAAGCCAACTTGCCCAATCTGGCTCAAACTTCAGTGGTGTGATAAGCATGCTGCCCTGAACACATTCATATGCATAAAGTCCATAAACGTTAGAGCGCCGCCTAGTGGCAGCTCGGAATATCTTAAAATAGCATGTTTTTTGAGTAGCCCCGGAGCTACGTTTTATCTACATGTATGAAAATGTACAGGCTCATGTAACATACTAAGACGTACAAAAAAGTCTCTTGGACCCATACCCCAAACCCTACAGGAAGTCGGCCATCTTCAATTGAGGGTGTCAATTTTTGCGATTTCCACGCCTGCTATTTGAACGAACTCGTCCTAGGGCATTTCACCCACTGACACCAAATTGGCTCCAGATCATCTACACAAGTAGCCCATCAAATATTGTGGAAATCTTTAAAAAATATTAAACGGCCTTGTCACACCAGGCCATTAAATTTGGCCTTTGTTTTTCTCCCTCACCACCAAAATTGTTTGTGCACTTGTTCGCACATGCTTTGTCTGATCAGGCTGAAAATTTAATCACTCATGTACACACCCAGGCTGAATCCATAACTACAGATTCAAGACTGTAGGCGCAATAGCGCCCCCTACAGAAGCAAATGAAAATTTGTATGACCGTCCACAGAATTAGTTTTGCTCTGAAATACATGAAATATCTTTCACCATTCCTTACAAAATCCTCATCTATTTGATAAGCCTCCTGCCCTGAACACATTGACATGCATAAAGTCCATAAACGTTAGAGCGCCCCCTACTGGCAGCTTTAAATATCATAATATACCATGTTTTTTAGCTAGCCCCTGAGTTACATTTTATCTACAGCTCTGAAATTTTGCACACTCATGTAACATCCTAAGACATACAAAAAAGTCTCTTGGAGCCATACTCCAAACCCTACAGGAAGTCCAGCATCTTCAATTGAAAGTGTCAATTTTTGCCATTTTCAGGCCTGCTATTTGAATGAACTCCTCCTAGGGCATTTCACCCAGTGAGACCAAATTGGCTCCACATCATCTAGACAAACAGCCCATCAAAAAAGTCAATCAGACCCATGCCCTATTTTGCATGCTGGAGCCGTGACCACACCCCCAAATATTCCATTGCGTCTATGCCGAGAGCAAAAGATACCTTTTCCTATAAAAGAATTCAACTTTCTAGAGACCCATCACGATCACAAAACCTCCGAGTGCAGCACGGGTCGACGAGCGCCACAGGTCGACGCGCGCGGAGTGCGAGGGCCCGATATCACCGCTTGCGGTTTTAATTAGGGCCCGAGCACGAACTGTGCGAAGGCCCTATTGTAATTGCTTCGTTTATTATTTTTTTTTTTTTTTTTTTTTTTTTTATTATTATTATTATTATTATTATTATTCAGGCAAATGAATTGGCTTTTTGGGGGCTTTATCATATTCAAAAACTCATGAAACTTGGCACATGCGTCACACCTGGTGAAAATTTAAGTATTTTAATGGGCTCGGGCAAGGGCGCGCCCAAATGGCTCGCTAGCGCCCCCTAAACTGGAGCCCCACCGCTGTGTTTCACGTACATGAATGAAACTTCATACACATGTATATCATGTCCAGGCGCACAAAAAATCCTCTTGGAGCCATGCCCTAAACCCAACAGGAAGTCCGCTATTTTGAATTAATTATGCAAATTTGGCGATTTGCAGCCCTCACACTTTTTCTAATAACTCAGAGGTTTTAGACGTTATCATCTTCATATTTGATTTGTCTAACCTACACCCCCAGGGGAATCTAAATCTCGAAAATGGTGAGTTTTTGCCAAGGGGGAGGGGTCCTTATGCCCCTTTGAACTTTGATCATTCGCCATGAAATTTTGATTGCCTCTCATTCATACCTACATGATCCAATGTGCATCAAACTTCTCCAGTAGGATGAGGGTGCCCCCCTGAACACATACATATGACAATATTTAATATCAGTCGCAGCGCCACCTAGTGGGAACAGGAAATGTCATATTTTACACTTGGAGGTCCAGCTCCAAGGTGGTTTAGCAGAACCATCTCAAATTTCACCTGGAAAGCCTTAAGAAGTTGGACTTACTGTGTTTTCAAAACTGTGACTTTTTGACAAAAGGGCGTGACCCTTATGGGACGGCAAAGTTCGATGATTCGCCATGAACACAAAAATGGCTGTAACTCAAAGCCAACTTGCCCAATCTGGCTCAAACTTCAGTGGTGTGATAAGCATGCTGCCCTGAACACATTCATATGCATAAAGTCCATAAACGTTAGAGCGCCGCCTAGTGGCAGCTCGGAATATCTTAAAATAGCATGTTTTTTGAGTAGCCCCGGAGCTACGTTTTATCTACATGTATGAAAATGTACAGGCTCATGTAACATCCTAAGACGTACAAAAAAGTCTCTTGGACCCATACCCCAAACCCTACAGGAAGTCGGCCATCTTCAATTGAAGGTGTCAATTTTTGCGATTTCCACGCCTGCTATTTGAACGAACTCGTCCTAGGGCATTTCACCCACTGACACCAAATTGGCTCCAGATCATCTACATAAGTAGCCCATCAAATATTGTGGAAATCTTTAAAAAATATTAAACGGCCTTGTCACACCAGGCCATTAAATTTGGCCTTTGTTTTTCTCCCTCACCACCAAAATTGTTTGTGCACTTGTTCGCACATGCTTTGTCTGATCAGGCTGAAAATTTAATCACTCATGTACACACCCAGGCTGAATCCATAACTACAGATTCAAGACTGTAGGCGCAATAGCGCCCCCTACAGAAGCAAATGAAAATTTGTATGACCGTCCACAGAATTAGTTTTGCTCTGAAATACATGAAATATCTTTCACCATTCCTTACAAAATCCTCATCTATTTGATAAGCCTCCTGCCCTGAACACATTGATATGCATAAAGTCCATAAACGTTAGAGCGCCCCCTACTGGCAGCTTTAAATATCATAATATACCATGTTTTTTAGCTAGCCCCTGAGTTACATTTTATCTACAGCTCTGAAATTTTGCACACTCATGTAACATCCTAAGACATACAAAAAAGTCTCTTGGAGCCATACTCCAAACCCTACAGGAAGTCCAGCATCTTCAATTGAAAGTGTCAATTTTTGTCAATTTTTGCCATTTTCAGGCCTGCTATTTGAATGAACTCCTCCTAGGGCATTTCAGCCAGTGAGACCAAATTGGCTCCAGATCATCTAGACAAACAGCCCATCAAATATTGTGGAAATCTTGACAAAATATTAAACGGTGTTGTCACACCAGGCCATTGAAGTTGGCTTTCATTTTTCTCAATGGCGACCAAAATTGTTTGGGCACGTGTTCGTACATGCTTTGCCCGATCTGCCTGAAAATGTAATCACTCATGTACACAGCCACTCTGAACCCATAACTATGGATTCAAGGCTATACGTAGCTGCAAGAGCGCCCCCTACAGAAGCAAATGAAATTTTGTATAGCATCCACAAACTTAGTTTCTCGGAAATGTATGAAAATGTGTTTCAACATTCTTGACATCATCCTGATCAAAACAGTCTATCAGACCCATGCCCTATTTTGCATGCTGGAGCCGTGACCCCACCCCCAAATATTCCATTGCGTCTATGCCGAGAGCAAAAGATATCTTTTCCTATAAAAGAATTCAACTTTCCTCAGACCTTCTGTACACCATCACGATCAAAAGACCTCCGAGTGCGGCACGGGTCGACGAGCGCCACGGGTCGACGCGCAGGGAGTGCGAGGGCCCGATATCACCGCTTGCGGTTTTAATTTTTATTATTATTATTCAGGCAAATGAATTGGCTTTTTGGGGGCTTTATCATATTCAAAAACTCATGAAACTTTGCACATGCGTCACACCTGGTGAAAATTTAAGTATTTTAATGGGCTCGGGCAAGGGCGCGCCCAAATGGCTCGCTAGCGCCCCCTAAACTGGAGCCCCACCGCTGTGTTTCACGTACATGAATGAAACTTCATACACATGTATATCATGTCCAGGCGCACAAAAAATCCTCTTGGAGCCATGCCCTAAACCCAACAGGAAGTCCGCCATTTTGAATTAATTATGCAAATTTGGCGATTTGCAGCCCTCACACTTTTTCTAATAACTCAGAGGTTTTAGACGTTATCATCTTCATATTTGGTTTGTCTAACCTACACCCCCAGGGGAATCTAAATCTCGAAAATGGTGAGTTTTTGCCAAGGGGGAGGGGTCCTTATGCCCCTTTGAACTTTGATCATTCGCCATGAAATTTTGATTGCCTCTCATTCATACCTACATGATCCAATGTGCATCAAACTTCTCCAGTAGGATGAGGGTGCCCCCCTGAACACATACATATGACAATATTTAATATCAGTCGCAGCGCCACCTAGTGGGAACAGGAAATGTCATATTTTACACTTGGAGGTCCAGCTCCAAGGTGGTTTAGCAGAACCATCTCAAATTTCACCTGGAAAGCCTTAAGAAGTTGGACTTACTGTGTTTTCAAAACTGTGACTTTTTGACAAAAGGGCGTGACCCTTATGGGACGGCAAAGTTCGATGATTCGCCATGAACACAAAAATGGCTGTAACTCAAAGCCAACTTGCCCAATCTGGCTCAAACTTCAGTGGTGTGATAAGCATGCTGCCCTGAACACATTCATATGCATAAAGTCCATAAACGTTAGAGCGCCGCCTAGTGGCAGCTCGGAATATCTTAAAATAGCATGTTTTTTGAGTAGCCCCGGAGCTACGTTTTATCTACATGTATGAAAATGTACAGGCTCATGTAACATACTAAGACGTACAAAAAAGTCTCTTGGACCCATACCCCAAACCCTACAGGAAGTCGGCCATCTTCAATTGAAGGTGTCAATTTTTGCGATTTCCACGCCTGCTATTTGAACGAACTCGTCCTAGGGCATTTCACCCACTGACACCAAATTGGCTCCAGATCATCTACACAAGTAGCCCATCAAATATTGTGGAAATCTTTAAAAAATATTAAACGGCCTTGTCACACCAGGCCATTAAATTTGGCCTTTGTTTTTCTCCCTCACCACCAAAATTGTTTGTGCACTTGTTCGCACATGCTTTGTCTGATCAGGCTGAAAATTTAATCACTCATGTACACACCCAGGCTGAATCCATAACTACAGATTCAAGACTGTAGGCGCAATAGCGCCCCCTACAGAAGCAAATGAAAATTTGTATGACCGTCCACAGAATTAGTTTTGCTCTGAAATACATGAAATATCTTTCACCATTCCTTACAAAATCCTCATCTATTTGATAAGCCTCCTGCCCTGAACACATTGATATGCATAAAGTCCATAAACGTTAGAGTGCCCCCTACTGGCAGCTTTAAATATCATAATATACCATGTTTTTTAGCTAGCCCCTGAGTTACATTTTATCTACAGCTCTGAAATTTTGCACACTCATGTAACATCCTAAGACATACAAAAAAGTCTCTTGGAGCCATACTGGAAACCCTACAGGAAGTCCAGCATCTTCAATTGAAAGTGTCAATTTTTGCCATTTTCAGGCCTGCTATTTGAATGAACTCCTCCTAGGGCATTTCAGCCAGTGAGACCAAATTGGCTCCACATCATCTAAACAAACAGCCCATCAAATATTGTGGAAATCTTGACAAAATATTAAACGGTGTTGTCACACCAGGCCATTGAAGTTGGCTTTCATTTTTCTCAATGGCGACCAAAATTGTTTGGGCACGTGTTCGTACACGCTTTGCCCGATCTGCCTGAAAATGTAATCACTCATGTACACAGCCACTCTGAACCCATAACTATGGATTCAAGGCTATACGTAGCTGCAAGAGCGCCCCCTACAGAAGCAAATGAAATTTTGTATAGCATCCACAAACTTAGTTTCTCGGAAATGTATGAAAATGTGTTTCAACATTCTTGACATCATCCTGATCAAAACAGTCTATCAGACCCATGCCCTATTTTGCATGCTGGAGCCGTGACCCCACCCCCAAATATTCCATTGCGTCTATGCCGAGAGCAAAAGATATCTTTTCCTATAAAAGAATTCAACTTTCTACAGACCTTCTGTACACCATCACGATCACAAGACCTCCGAGTGCGGCACGGGTCGACGAGCGCCACGGGTCGACGCGCAGGGAGTGCGAGGGCCCGATATCACCGCTTGCGGTTTTAATTAGGGCCCGAGCACGAACTGTGCGAAGGCCCTATTGTAATTGCTTCGTTTATTATTATTTTTTTTTTTTTTTTTTTTTTATTATTATTATTATTCAGGCAAATGAATTGGCTTTTTGGGGGCTTTATCATATTCAAAAACTCATGAAACTTTGCACATGCGTCACACCTGGTGAAAATTTAAGTATTTTAATGGGCTCGGGCAAGGGCGCGCCCAAATGGCTCGCTAGCGCCCCCTAAACTGGAGCCCCACCGCTGTGTTTCACGTACATGAATGAAACTTCATACACATGTATATCATGTCCAGGCGCACAAAAAATCCTCTTGGAGCCATGCCCTAAACCCAACAGGAAGTCCGCCATTTTGAATTAATTATGCAAATTTGGCGATTTGCAGCCCTCACACTTTTTCTAATAACTCAGAGGTTTTAGACGTTATCATCTTCATATTTGGTTTGTCTAACCTACACCCCCAGGGGAATCTAAATCTCGAAAATGGTGAGTTTTTGCCAAGGGGGAGGGGTCCTTATGCCCCTTTGAACTTTGATCATTCGCCATGAAATTTTGATTGCCTCTCATTCATACCTACATGATCCAATGTGCATCAAACTTCTCCAGTAGGATGAGGGTGCCCCCCTGAACACATACATATGACAATATTTAATATCAGTCGCAGCGCCACCTAGTGGGAACAGGAAATGTCATATTTTACACTTGGAGGTCCAGCTCCAAGGTGGTTTAGCAGAACCATCTCAAATTTCACCTGGAAAGCCTTAAGAAGTTGGACTTACTGTGTTTTCAAAACTGTGAGTTTTTGACAAAAGGGCGTGACCCTTATGGGACGGCAAAGTTCGATGATTCGCCATGAACACAAAAATGGCTGTAACTCAAAGCCAACTTGCCCAATCTGGCTCAAACTTCAGTGGTGTGATAAGCATGCTGCCCTGAACACACTCATATGCATAAAGTCCATAAACGTTAGAGCGCCGCCTAGTGGCAGCTCGGAATATCTTAAAATAGCATGTTTTTTGAGTAGCCCCGGAGCTACGTTTTATCTACATGTATGAAAATGTACAGGCTCATGTAGCATACTAAGACGTACAAAAAAGTCTCTTGGACCCATACCCCAAACCCTACAGGAAGTCGGCCATCTTCAATTGAAGGTGTCAATTTTTGCGATTTCCACGCCTGCTATTTGAACGAACTCGTCCTAGGGCATTTCACCCAGTGACACCAAATTTGCTCCACATCATCTAGACAAGTAGCCCATCAAATATTGTGGAAATCTTTACAAAATATTAAATGGCCTTATCACACCAGGCCATTGAAGTTGGCCTTCGTTTTTCTCCCTCACCACCAAAATTGTTTGTGCACTTGTTCGCACATGCTTTGTCTGATCAGGCTGAAAATTTAATCACTCATGTACACACCCAGGCTGAATCCATAACTACAGATTCAAGACTGTAGGCGCAATAGCGCCCCCTACAGAAGCAAATGAAAATTTGTATGACCGTCCACAGAATTAGTTTTGCTCTGAAATACATGAAATATCTTTCACCATTCCTTACAAAATCCTCATCTATTTGATAAGCCTCCTGCCCTGAACACATTGATATGCATAAAGTCCATAAACGTTAGAGCGCCCCCTACTGGCAGCTTTAAATATCATAATATACCATGTTTTTTAGCTAGCCCCTGAGTTACATTTTATCTACAGCTCTGAAATTTTGCACACTCATGTAACATCCTAAGACATACAAAAAAGTCTCTTGGAGCCATACTCCAAACCCTACAGGAAGTCCAGCATCTTCAATTGAAAGTGTCAATTTTTGCCATTTTCAGGCCTGCTATTTGAATGAACTCCTCCTAGGGCATTTCACCCAGTGAGACCAAATTGGCTCCACATCATCTAGACAAACAGCCCATCAAAAAAGTCAATCAGACCCATGCCCTATTTTGCATGCTGGAGCCGTGACCACACCCCCAAATATTCCATTGCGTCTATGCCGAGAGCAAAAGATACCTTTTCCTATAAAAGAATTCAACTTTCTAGAGACCCATCACGATCACAAAACCTCCGAGTGCGGCACGGGTCAACGAGCGCCACAGGTCGACGCGCGCGGAGTGCGAGGGCCCGATATCACCGCTTGCGGTTTTAATTAGGCCCGAGCCGACGAAGTCTCGGCGAGGAGCCTATTGGATTCACTATGCCACATACCCCAAAATGCGTTAAAATCCCCACGGTCGCATGGGACGCGGTCGCCAGTGACCCCCGACCTCATAGGGACGTGGGTCAGGTCGAGACGTTTCCGAAAAGGTATGCGTCGGGGTGACTGGGAAAACGCCTAATTGTTTTTGCTCGAATTCTCCATTATTCTTTATTATTATTATTATTATTATTATTATTATTATTATTATACTTTCTCTCTCTTTGAACCCAAATTTGACCCCCTGAATGTGCACGAAAAGTCACCATTTTTTGCATGGTGGTCAGGTCTGGCGAAAAATTACGTATTTTAATGTCGCCACAAACTAACTCAAAAACACGGCTACACTGCGCCCCCTGGAAATTTCATTTTTCGGGCCCCTATGGGAGAGGCCAAATTCAAGTTTGCCCTAGATTCATGAAATTCTCGTCACACATAGATCATGTCAGGACAAACAAAAAATCCTCTTGAGGCACCCCTGCATGACCCACAGGAAATCCACCAGGTTCACTTGAAATTTGGCTTTTGCCGAGTCAGCAATTTCGCTCACCTTGTATTTGCGCGAACTTCTCCTACAGCATTTGACCCACAAACACCAAAATGGCTCAGCATCATTTAGAGACATAGGGCATCTAAAGTTATCGAAGGCTTCGTATTCATTTCAATTGTCTTGTCACACTAGGCCCCTGAAGTTGGCCTTCGTTTGACCAATAATTCCGGTCCTCTTTCCTGCCATCAATCGCACATGCTTTGCCCGATCTGCCCCAAAATGGAATCATTTATGAACACACCTACACTGAATCCATAAGTGCAGAAACCACGTCGATTGATGCCATAGCGCCCCCTACAGAACAAAATGAAAATTTGTATGGGGGTCCACAAAATTAGTTTCTCTGGTATGCATGAAAATTTTTGTACACAATCCTCAGATCCTCCTGGTCAGAAAAGGCAATCAGACCTATGCCCAATTTTGCACGCCACACGCGCCACCACACCGCAAATGTGCGTTGCGTTTATATGGGGAGCCAACAATTTACTTTCTCAGACATGCATGCAATTCGAGACAAACATTCTTTACCCCAGCACGATCAAAAAAGTCAATGACACCCATGTCCACATTCCCACAGGAAATCCGCTAGCTTGGCTTGAAATTCTGTTTTTGCCAATTTTGCACTGTTGGACACCTCGTATTTGCGCGAACTTCTCCTAGGGCATTTGACCCACTAAACCCAAAATGGCTCAGCATTATCTAGAGACATGGGGCATCCAAAGTTATCGAAGGCTTCGTATTCAATTCAACGGGCTTGTCACACGAGGCCCCTGAATTTGGCGTTCGTTTGACCAAAAATTTCTGTCCTCTTTCCTGCCATCAATCGCACGTGCTTTGCCCGATCTGCCCCAAAATGGAATCATTTATGAACACACCTACACTGAATCCATAAGTGGAGAAACAATGGCGATTGCTGCAATAGCGCCCCCTACAGAAGAAACTGCAATTTTGTATGGAGGTCCACCGCATTACTTTCTTTGAAATGCATGAAAATTTTTTTACATGTTCTTCAGATACTCCTGATCAGAAAAGTCAATCAGACCTATGCCCTTTTTTGCACGCTGCAGCCGTGACCACCACCCCAATGTCAACATGACGTCACTATGGAGAAACCACAACCTTGTCACACGTATTGCGCAATCACTCACGCACTCTTTCTGCACTTTGCTTGCCATTTCCTTTCACTTATGTACTGGACAAGACTTAATTTAGATTTGTGGATTCAGAGCAACAAGTGCACTAGTGCCCCCTACAGATGGAACAAAAGCATTAGATGGTGGGAATCACATTTAGGTTTTCTGAAATGCATGAAAAAAGGTAGACAACTTCGCGACAGTCAAATAGATAGATTCAACAGTGTTATCATGTCCATCCTTGCCAAGATTTTCATCTTTTGCCAGTGGGGATTACATTTGGCAGAACAGGTGGCTCTCTGACAGCTTGAAGGGGGATCTCAGGTGGCTCGCAGGTGGGTTGCAGGCTGTTTGCAGGGCAGGTTGTTCGCAGGGAAGGCAGGTCGCAGGTTGCAGGAGCAGCGGCTCTCAGGCGGCATGCAGTGGGGTTTGCGGGGCTCGCAGGTGGCTGGCTGGAGATTTGCGGAGCTCGTAGGTGGCTCGCTGGGGGTTCGCGGGGGCTCACTTGCGGCTCGCGCTGGGTTTGGCGGTCGCGCAGGCAGCGAGGGCCGTAAAACGCCGCTTGCGGCTTTAATTATTATTATTATTATTCAGGCAAATGAATTGGCTTTTTGGGGGCTTTATCATATTCAAAAACTCATGAAACTTTGCACATGCGTCACACCTGGTGAAAATTTAAGTATTTTAATGGGCTCGGGCAAGGGCGCGCCCAAATGGCTCGCTAGCGCCCCCTAAACTGGAGCCCCACCGCTGTGTTTCACGTACATGAATGAAACTTCATACACATGTATATCATGTCCAGGCGCACAAAAAATCCTCTTGGAGCCATGCCCTAAACCCAACAGGAAGTCCGCCATTTTGAATTAATTATGCAAATTTGGCGATTTGCAGCCCTCACACTTTTTCTAATAACTCAGAGGTTTTAGACGTTATCATCTTCATATTTGGTTTGTCTAACCTACACCCCCAGGGGAATCTAAATCTCGAAAATGGTGAGTTTTTGCCAAGGGGGAGGGGTCCTTATGCCCCTTTGAACTTTGATCATTCGCCATGAAATTTTGATTGCCTCTCATTCATACCTACATGATCCAATGTGCATCAAACTTCTCCAGTAGGATGAGGGTGCCCCCCTGAACACATACATATGACAATATTTAATATCAGTCGCAGCGCCACCTAGTGGGAACAGGAAATGTCATATTTTACACTTGGAGGTCCAGCTCCAAGGTGGTTTAGCAGAACCATCTCAAATTTCACCTGGAAAGCCTTAAGAAGTTGGACTTACTGTGTTTTCAAAACTGTGAGTTTTTGACAAAAGGGCGTGACCCTTATGGGACGGCAAAGTTCGATGATTCGCCATGAACACAAAAATGGCTGTAACTCAAAGCCAACTTGCCCAATCTGGCTCAAACTTCAGTGGTGTGATAAGCATGCTGCCCTGAACACACTCATATGCATAAAGTCCATAAACGTTAGAGCGCCGCCTAGTGGCAGCTCGGAATATCTTAAAATAGCAAGTTTTTTGAGTAGCCCCGGAGCTACGTTTTATCTACATGTATGAAAATGTACATGCTCATGTAACATACTAAGACGTACAAAAAAGTCTCTTGGACCCATACCCCAAACCCTACAGGAAGTCGGCCATCTTCAATTGAAGGTGTCAATTTTTGCGATTTCCACGCCTGCTATTTGAACGAACTTGTCCTAGGGCATTTCACCCAGTGACACCAAATTGGCTCCAGATCATCTACACAAGTAGCCCATCAAAAGTTATTCAGGGTTTTGTAGAATATTGAACGGTGTTGCCATGGCAACCCTCTGAATTTGGACTTTTTTCAATTTCAAATTCACAGAGATTCTAAACATCAGCCCCTGGGCTGTGCTTTCTCTATGTACCTGAAAATGTGCCTGCTGATGTAAAATGCTAACATCTACAAAAAAGTCTCTTGGACCGATAGCCGAAACACAACAGGAAGTCAGCCACGTTCACTTTAAAGTGTCATTTTTGCAGCATTTTTCGCCTTTTCCAGGCCTTTTTGCCTCAACTCCTCCTAGGGCATTTGACCCAGTGAGACCAAAATGGCTCCAGATCATCCACACAAGTAGCCCATCAAAAGATATTCATGGTTTTGTAGAATATTGAACGGTGTTGCCGTAGCAACCCTCTGAATTTGGACTTTTTTTCCATTTCAGGCCCAGATAGGTTCTAAACATCAGCCCCAGGGCAGTGCTTGGTCTGTGTACCTGAAATCGTGCATGCTGAAGTAACATCCTAAGACGTACAAAAAAGTCTCTTGGACCGATAGCCGAAATCCAACAGGAAGCCTGACATGTTCTAATTAAGGTGTCATTTTTGCAGCATTTTTCACATTTTTCAGGCCTGCTATTTGAATCATCTTCTACTACAGCTTTTCATCCAGTCACACCAAAATGGCTCCAGATCATCTACACAAGTAGCCCATCAAAAGATATTCATGGTTTTGTAGAATATTGAACGGTGTTGCCGTAGCAACCCTCTAAATGTGGGATTTTACTCATATACCACAGTGCACCAAATTGTTACATCTCTGACATACATTGTCCGATCTGCCTCAAACTTCACAGGCTTAATGGGAGGGTAAGGGAGACTGGACACACCCCTCTATCAGCTTTGTTTCACACTCATAACGCCACCTAGTGGCAACAGGAAATCAGTAGGACACTGATACTCATCATCCTATGGTCATTACAGTTTCATTGATGGCTGCAGGAATTACATAGAGCATTGTGACATATTAATTAGTGGGCACTCACCGACGCCACCTAGTGGAAGCGGGAGACGAACGACGGGAGGTACAGCTAGCCTGCTGAGCCGTCAGCAGCCGGGTGAGCCCACTACTCTCTCGTCTGCGAGAAACTCAGAGCGCGGCTCGGCTGGAGCGTGCCACGGGTCGACGCGCGGCTTGGCTGGAGCGCGCCACGGGTCGACGCGCGCCGGGTGCGAGGGCCCGATATCACCGCTTGCGGTTTTAATTATTATTATTATTATTATTATTATTATTATTCAGGCAAATGAATTGGCTTTTTGGGGGCTTTATCATATTCAAAAACTCATGAAACTTTGCACATGCGTCACACCTGGTGAAAATTTAAGTATTTTAATGGGCTCGGGCAAGGGCGCGCCCAAATGGCTCGCTAGCGCCCCCTAAACTGGAGCCCCACCGCTGTGTTTCACGTACATGAATGAAACTTCATACACATGTATATCATGTCCAGGCGCACAAAAAATCCTCTTGGAGCCATGCCCTAAACCCAACAGGAAGTCCGCCATTTTGAATTAATTATGCAAATTTGGCGATTTGCAGCCCTCACACTTTTTCTAATAACTCAGAGGTTTTAGACGTTATCATCTTCATATTTGGTTTGTCTAACCTACACCCCCAGGGGAATCTAAATCTCGAAAATGGTGAGTTTTTGCCAAGGGGGAGGGGTCCTTATGCCCCTTTGAACTTTGATCATTCGCCATGAAATTTTGATTGCCTCTCATTCATACCTACATGATCCAATGTGCATCAACCTTCTCCAGTAGGATGAGGGTGCCCCCCTGAACACATACATATGACAATATTTAATATCAGTCGCAGCGCCACCTAGTGGGAACAGGAAATGTCATATTTTACACTTGGAGGTCCAGCTCCAAGGTGGTTTAGCAGAACCATCTCAAATTTCACCTGGAAAGCCTTAATAAGTTGGACTTACTGTGTTTTCAAAACTGTGAGTTTTTGACAAAAGGGCGTGACCCTTATGGGACGGCAAAGTTCGATGATTCGCCATGAACACAAAAATGGCTGTAACTCAAAGCCAACTTGCCCAATCTGGCTCAAACTTCAGTGGTGTGATAAGCACGCTGCCCTGAACACATTCATATGCATAAAGTCCATAAACGTTAGAGCGCCGCCTAGTGGCAGCTCGGAATATCTTAAAATAGCATGTTTTTTGAGTAGCCCCGGAGCTACGTTTTATCTACATGTATGAAAATGTACAGGCTCATGTAGCATACTAAGACGTACAAAAAAGTCTCTTGGACCCATACCCCAAACCCTACAGGAAGTCGGCCATCTTCAATTGAAGGTGTCAATTTTTGCGATTTCCACGCCTGCTATTTGAACGAACTTGTCCTAGGGCATTTCACCCACTGACACCAAATTGGCTCCAAATCATCTACGCAAGTAGCCCATCAAAAGTTATTCATGGTTTTGTAGAATATTGAACGGTGTTGCCATGGCAACCCTCTGAATTTGGACTTTTTTCAATTTCAAATTCACAGAGATTCTAAACATCAGCCCCTGGGCTGTGCTTTCTCTATGTACCTGAAAATGTGCCTGCTGATGTAAAATGCTAAGATCTACAAAAAACTCTCTTGGACCGATAGCCGAAACACAACAGGAAGTCAGCCACGTTCACTTTAAAGTGTCATTTTTGCAGCATTTTTCGCCTTTTTCAGGCCTTTTTGCCTCAACTCCTCCTACGGCATTTGACCCAGTGAGACCAAAATGGCTCCAGATCATCCACACAAGTAGCCCATCAAAAGATATTCATGGTTTTGTAGAATATTGAACGGGTGGGCCGTAGCAACCCTCTGAATTTGGACTTTTTTTCCATTTCAGGCCCAGATAGGTTCTAAACATCAGCCCCAGGGCAGTGCTTGGTCTGTGTACCTGAAATCGTGCATGCTGAAGTAACATCCTAAGACGTACAAAAAAGTCTCTTGGACCGATAGCCGAAATCCAACAGGAAGCCTGACATGTTCTAATTAAGGTGTCATTTTTGCAGCATTTTTCACATTTTTCAGGCCTGCTATTTGAATCATCTTCTACTACAGCTTTTCATCCAGTCACACCAAAATGGCTCCAGATCATCTACACAAGTAGCCCATCAAAAGATATTCATGGTTTTGTAGAATATTGAACGGTGTTGCCGTAGCAACCCTCTAAATGTGGGATTTTACTCATATACCACAGTGCACCAAATTGTTACATCTCTGACATACATTGTCCGATCTGCCTCAAACTTCACAGGCTTAATGGGAGGGTAAGGGAGACTGGACACACCCCTCTATCAGCTTTGTTTCACACTCATAACGCCACCTAGTGGCAACAGGAAATCAGTAGGACACTGATACTCATCATCCTATGGTCATTACAGTTTCATTGATGGCTGCAGGCATTACATAGAGCATTGTGACATATTAATTAGTGGGCACTCACCGACGCCACCTAGTGGAAGCGGGAGACGATCGACGCGAAGTACGGCTAGCCTGCTGAGCCGTCAGCAGCCGGGTGAGCCAGCTACTCTCTCGTCTGCGAGAACCTCCGAGCGCGGTTCGGCTGGAGCGTGCCACGGGTCGACGCGCGGCTTGGCTGGAGCGCGCCAGGGGTCGACGCGCGCCGGGTGCGAGGGCCCGCTCATCGCCGCTTGCGGCTTTAATTATTTTATTTTTATTATTATTCAGGCAAATGAATTGGCTTTTTGGGGGCTTTATCATATTCAAAAACTCATGAAACTTTGCACATGCGTCACACCTGGTGAAAATTTAAGTATTTTAATGGGCTCGGGCAAGGGCGCGCCCAAATGGCTCGCTAGCGCCCCCTAAACTGGAGCCCCACCGCTGTGTTTCACGTACATGAATGAAACTTCATACACATGTATATCATGTCCAGGCGCACAAAAAATCCTCTTGGAGCCATGCCCTAAACCCAACAGGAAGTCCGCCATTTTGAATTAATTATGCAAATTTGGCGATTTGCAGCCCTCACACTTTTTCTAATAACTCAGAGGTTTTAGACGTTATCATCTTCATATTTGGTTTGTCTAACCTACACCCCCAGGGGAATCTAAATCTCGAAAATGGTGAGTTTTTGCCAAGGGGGAGGGGTCCTTATGCCCCTTTGAACTTTGATCATTCGCCATGAAATTTTGATTGCCTCTCATTCATACCTACATGATCCAATGTGCATCAAACTTCTCCAGTAGGATGAGGGTGCCCCCCTGAACACATACATATGACAATATTTAATATCAGTCGCAGCGCCACCTAGTGGGAACAGGAAATGTCATATTTTACACTTGGAGGTCCAGCTCCAAGGTGGTTTAGCAGAACCATCTCAAATTTCACCTGGAAAGCCTTAAGAAGTTGGACTTACTGTGTTTTCAAAACTGTGAGTTTTTGACAAAAGGGCGTGACCCTTATGGGACGGCAAAGTTCGATGATTCGCCATGAACACAAAAATGGCTGTAACTCAAAGCCAACTTGCCCAATCTGGCTCAAACTTCAGTGGTGTGATAAGCATGCTGCCCTGAACACACTCATATGCATAAAGTCCATAAACGTTAGAGCGCCGCCTAGTGGCAGCTCGGAATATCTTAAAATAGCAAGTTTTTTGAGTAGCCCCGGAGCTACGTTTTATCTACATGTATGAAAATGTACATGCTCATGTAACATCCTAAGACGTACAAAAAAGTCTCTTGGACCCATACCCTAAACCCTACAGGAAGTCGGCCATCTTCAATTGAAGGTGTCAATTTTTGCGATTTCCACGCCTGCTATTTGAACGAACTTGTCCTAGGGCATTTCACCCAGTGACACCAAATTGGCTCCAGATCATCTACACAAGTAGCCCATCAAAAGTTATTCAGGGTTTTGTAGAATATTGAACGGTGTTGCCATGGCAACCCTCTGAATTTGGACTTTTTTCAATTTCAAATTCACAGAGATTCTAAACATCAGCCCCTGGGCTGTGCTTTCTCTATGTACCTGAAAATGTGCCTGCTGATGTAAGATGCTAACATCTACAAAAAACTCTCTTGGACCGATAGCCCAAACCCAACAGGAAGTCAGCCACGTTTACTTTAAAGTGTCATTTTTGCAGCATTTTTCGCCTTTTTCAGGCCTTTTTGCCTCAACTCCTCCTAG
This sequence comes from Archocentrus centrarchus, assembly GCF_007364275.1. Classification (NCBI taxonomy): domain Eukaryota; kingdom Metazoa; phylum Chordata; class Actinopteri; order Cichliformes; family Cichlidae; genus Archocentrus; species Archocentrus centrarchus. The sequence goes on along the minus strand of NC_044355.1, from coordinate 9,331,100 downwards.
GGCATTTGACCCAGTGAGACCAAAATGGCTCCAGATCATCCACACAAGTAGCCCATCAAAAGATATTCATGGTTTTGTAGAATATTGAACGGTGTTGCCGTAGCAACCCTCTGAATTTGGACTTTTTTTCCATTTCAGGCCCAGATAGGTTCTAAACATCAGCCCCAGGGCAGTGCTTGGTCTGTGTACCTGAAATCGTGCATGCTGAAGTAACATCCTAACACGTACAAAAAAGTCTCTTGGACCGATAGCCGAAATCCAACAGGAAGCCTGACATGTTCTAATTAAGGTGTCATTTTTGCAGCATTTTTCACATTTTTCAGGCCTGCTATTTGAATCATCTTCTACTACAGCTTTTCATCCAGTCACACCAAAATGGCTCCAGATCATCTACACAAGTAGCCCGTCAAAAGATAGTCATGGTTTTGTAGAATATTTAACGGTGTTGCCGTAGCAACCCTCTGAATGTGGGATTTTACTCATATACCACAGTGCACCAAATTGTTACATCTCTCTCATACATTGTCCAATCTATTCCAAACTTCACAGGCTTAATGGGAGGGTAAGGGAGACTGGACACACCCCTCTATCAGCTTTGTTTCACACTCATAACGCCACCTAGTGGCAACAGGAAATCAGTAGGACACTGATACTCATCATCCTATGGTCATTACAGTTTCATTGATGGCTGCAGGCATTACATAGAGCATTGTGACATATTAATTAGTGGGCACTCACCGACGCCACCTAGTGGAAGCGGGAGACGAACGACGGGAGGTACAGCTAGCCTGCTGAGCCGTCAGCAGCCGGGTGAGCCAGCTACTCTCTCGTCTGCGAGAACCTCCCAGCGCGGTTCGGCTGGAGCGTGCCACGGGTCGACGCGCGGCTTGGCTGGAGCGCGCCAGGGGTCGACGCGCGCCGGGTGCGAGGGCCCGCTCATCGCCGCTTGCGGCTTTAATTGGAGTTCTAGTTGTTGTGAGTTTACCGAATAAAGCTGAGACTACATACCTGCTCGTGTCTCCTTCCACCGACTCCTACATTGGTGACCCCGACTAAAGAACATGTCTGCTGACGACAGCTCAACGGCCGCGGCCGCTGTTTCCTCACCAGCCGCCGCCGTTTCCTCACCAGCCGCCGCCGTTTCTCCCGCTATTTTTGCGGCCACGGTCAAGCTCCCGGAGTTCTGGCAGCACGATCCAGAGCCTTGGTTCCAGCATGTGGAGGCCCAGTTTCACCTCCGCGGGATCACCTCAGACGACACCAAGTATTACCATGTCGTCGCGGCGCTGGACTCTGCTTCTACCCGCCGGCTGATGGGACTGCTCCGGGACCCGCCGCCTGCTAACAAGTATGGAGCGCTGAAGGAGAACCTGCTGCGGATTTATCAGCTTTCAGACGAAGAGCGGGCTGATCGCCTGTTGTCCCTGAATGGCTTGGGAGATGGTAAACCCTCCGAGCTGATGGAGCACATGCTGGCTCTGCTCGGCCCGGGCGACGCTTCGTTTCTCTTTACGCATCTGTTCCTGCGCCAGCTCCCCCCTCCCGTGCGCACCGCGCTAGCCAGCTCCGCTCTGATACGGGCCAAATATTACCGCGGGCTAGCTGAAGAGGCGGACAAGATTTTGCTGGCATCCAGGCATTCCGGTGTGCATGCACTTTTACCGAGTGCGGCTCTACAAGGGGCGGAGACGAGAGAAGCTGGTGCTGTGGCCGCCGTCGCAGAGCGCCGGAGGAAGGAGAGCGTGCTCTGCTTCTATCATCGCCGGTTCGGAGTGAAGGCGAAGCGCTGCATTCCGCCGTGTACCTTCCAGCACCAGGGAAACGAGAGGGCCGGTGCTCACTAGCAGCTGTGTGCGCTGGCAGCTCGGACAAGCTGCTCTTCATTGAGGACACTGCTTCGGGACGCCGTCTGCTTGTGGACTCGGGTGCTCAGCGTAGCATCATGCCGGCTTCAGCTGCGGACGCCTTGGGACAATGTCACGGACCCCTGCTGGACGCGGCGAACGGTACCCCCATTCGCACATATGGAATGAGGTTGGTGACTGTGTGTTTCAAGGGACGTCAGTTTAACTGGGACTTTGTGATAGCGTCTGTGTCAGTACCTATACTCGGCGCTGATTTCTTGTGTGCTTTCAGGTTGTTGGTCGATGTAGCTAATAGGTGCTTGATAGATGCTGTGTCTTTTGATACCTACCCCTGTACACTTGGTAGTCCTGGCCCCCTGCCCCTCGCTAACATGCTTGCCACAGGTGATGAGTACCAGCGTTTGCTTGCCGAGTTTCCCACCCTCACGGTTCCCACCTTCTCTGCAGCCGTAGCTAAACATGGTGTGGAGCATTACATTACCACTGTGGGTCCGCCGGTTTTTGCGCGTGCACGCCGTCTCGATGCCGCGAAGTTAGCGATAGCCAGGGAGGAGTTTGCAAACATGGAGCGCCTTGGTATTGTGCGCCGCTCAAACAGCCCGTGGGCGTCCCCGTTGCACATGGTCCCTAAAGCTGACGGTGGGTGGCGCCCTTGTGGGGATTTTAGGCGCCTTAATAATGCGACGACTAATGACAGGTACCCGGTTCCCCACATTCAAGATTTTTCGGTTCATCTTGCGGGGGCAACTATTTTTTCAAAGGTGGATTTGGTGAGGGGATACCATCAGGTTCCTGTCCATCCGCGTGATGTGCCCAAGACCGCGGTTATCACTCCTTTTGGCCTTTTCGAGTTTTTGCGAATGCCCTTCGGTCTGAAGGGCGCGGCACAGACGTTTCAGCGCCTCATGGACTCCGTTTTGCGTGGTATGCCATTTTTGTTCGTCTATCTGGATGACATACTGGTTGCCAGCCCTTCCGCCGCGGAGCATTCAGTGCACCTCCGCCAGTTGTTTGAGCGTCTCAGTGAGCACGGTTTGATTGTGAATCCAGCTAAATGCCAGTTCGGTCTGCCGGCCATAGAGTTTTTGGGACACCTCGTTTCGCCCCAAGGGGCGTTTCCCCTGCCCGCTAAGGTGGAGGCGGTTTCTGCTTTTCCGCGCCCTTCCTCAGTGAAGCCCCTGCAGGAGTTTTTGGGGATGGTGAACTTTTATAACCGTTTCATCCCCCGGGCTGCTCACCTCATGCACCCTCTGTACAATGCACTTAAGGGCAAGAAAGGCAACCAAGAGATAGAGTGGACACCTGAGCGGGTGCAGGCATTTGACAGTGCCAAAGCTGCTCTTGCCAACGCTGCCCTGCTGGCCCACCCGTCTCCCGAGGCGCCTGTTGCCCTTACTACCGATGCCTCCGATTTTGCAGTCGGGGCCGTGTGCGAACAATGGGTGGGTGGTGCTTGGCAGCCCCTCGCCTTTTTTAGCAGGAAGCTTCGGGATGCGGAGAGAAAGTACAGTACGTTTGACAGGGAGCTCCTTGCCCTTTTTCTCGCGACGCGTCATTTCCGGTTCCTGCTTGAGGGCCGTGACTTTACCGCTTTTGTAGACCACAAACCTCTCACATTTGCCATGGCAAAGGTTTCAGAACCATGGACTGCACGGCAGCAACGGCAGCTTTCTGCTATTTCAGAGTTTACCACTGACATTCAGCACGTCGCCGGCAAGTGTAATCGGGTGGCTGACTGTCTGTCCAGGGCGCGGGTTAGTTCTGTGCATTTGGGAGTGGACTACTCTGCCATGGCTGCCGACCAACTTACGGATACGGAGATTCAGGCTTTTAAGGTGGCCGAGTCCAGTTTGCGTTTGGAAGATGTCTCATTTCAGGATAGTGGCGTAACCCTACTTTGCGACGTCTCATTGGGCAGGCCTCGCCCCTTGGTTCCTGCTTGCTGGCGTCGGCGGGTTTTTGAGGCAGTTCATTCTCTTTCGCACCCAGGAGTTAAAGCCTCAGTTAAGTTGGTAGGGGCCAAGTTTGTGTGGCCCGGCCTCCGGAAAGAGGTCAGGGCGTGGGCTTCCTCATGTGTTGCTTGTCAGCGCGCCAAAGTGCAACGACACACCAAATCCCCTCTGGAGCACTTTCCCATACCCCAGAGAAGGTTCGAACATGTCCATGTAGACCTGGTAGGTCCATTTCCCCCTTCCTGGGGTTTCACCCATCTCCTGACAATGGTGGACAGGACGACTCGGTGGCCTGAAGCAGTTCCTTTGGCGTCAACCACCTCAGCAGATGTTGCTCGTGCGTTCGTCTCCTCCTGGGTAGCTCGGTTTGGCGTACCGCTTGACTTGACATCTGACAGGGGTCCTCAGTTCACGTCTGAGCTGTGGACTGCTGTGGCGGAGAACCTTGGCGTCAGACTCCATCGCACTACCGCGTACCACCCGCAGGCCAATGGCCTTTGCGAGAGGTTCCACCGTACCATGAAGGCTGCCTTACGGGCTGCGCTGGTGGACAGCAGCTGGGTTGACCGCCTTCCTTGGGTCCTGCTGGGCCTGCGTGCGACACCTAAGGAGGACCTGCAGTCTTCTTCAGCCGAGCTGGTCCTGGGCCAGCCTTTGAGGGTTCCAGGGGTATTCCTTCCTGGTGCATCTGCTTCGGGGGCCGACAAAAGGAGCGGGCCGGTTTTCCCGGGGAATGATAGGTTTTTGGCCCCAGTAGCGGCGCATCACTGCCTTCCACAGTCATATGTGCCAAAGGACCTGATGTCTGCCAAGTACATTTTTATCCGCCATGACGCGCACCGTTCTCCACTTCGACCTCCTTATGATGGTCCATTCCGTGTGCTAGAGGTGGGAACTAAGGATTTTTTGGTTGAGCTGGGAGGTCGTCAGGAGCGGGTTTCGGTGGATCGCCTTAAGCCTGCTCACATGTTTCCGGATGGTCCTATTGAGTTGGCCCAACCTCCGCGCCGCGGTCGTCCTCCCGTTTCTATGCCTCACTCGGAGGACCTGCCCCCAGCTGCTGTTTTTTCCCCTGCGAGGGGGCAGTCTCGCCGTAGTCGGGGCTATGCCCCTCCCTCGTTTTCACCACCTGTGGTCGCCAAGCACAGCCGTAGCGGCCGCCTTGTTAAACCCCCTAGGAGATACTCTTGATGTGGTATTTTATTTTTGCTATGTTGAGTTGAAAATGGTTGCTGTTTTTATTATTGTATTGTTTGCCATTCTGTGTGTTCAGGGGGGGCCTGTGTGGTGGCCACATATATGCACATTTCACACCAGAATGCCCCAAGCTCTTATTGCGAAGAGAGAGACCGGAATAGATCTGGAAAAGGCGGGAGAGAGAGGCCTGGGATAAAAGGGCTTGACTCCTCCTTTTGCGGGAGTTATATTTGGAGTTCTAGTTGTTGTGAGTTTACCGAATAAAGCTGAGACTACATACCTGCTCGTGTCTCCTTCCACCGACTCCTACACCATACTAATTATAATAGATCCAGACAGAACAGGTGCGGACTGATTTCAGGTTGGTTTTTGTTTTTTCAAGGTAAATTTTCAATAATGTTTTCATTATTTCCACAGCACTTATAAGAATATGGGTTAGGTTATGTTTAGGTTGCCAGGTGCAGTACAACACCCCACTAGAGTTGGTGAAATGCTTCTCCATAGTGACGAATAAGTGAATTTTTTTCTCGATTAATATAAAATGAGCCACCTTTAGGCTCAGGAGCTGTGCCTCATCTCTGAAACCATTTTGGCATGTTTAGGAGCAGCAATGCAGGAGCAGCACAAAGGAGACAGGAAAAGGAGAAGGTGGTACAGGGCTTGAGGTGAAGTCATAAAATAAATGCGTGAAAACTTTTAATGTAAGGGTTAGGTGATGCTGTAATCAGAGCTGACAGCGTATGAGATATAATGTATACATCTTAGGGCTGGGCAATAAATCAATAACAATATATATCACAATAGACACGTGATCAATATCAATATCAGTTCTTCATTTGTTTTTATCATTTAAGGAACATCTCTAAGTTGAGACCATTTGTGTCACAGACTGAACTGCAGATGGTTTATTCATGCTTTTATTTCCTCCCTCTTAGCCTGTCTGTCAGGTTTTCCGATATGTGCCACCTCAATAGTAAACTCATTCCTAAGCCCTTGTCGCCATGTGAATAAAATAAACACACTGTTTTATTTTTATGTGCTCAAATTAACAACAAAATGGTCGATAAGTGGATTTGTTTTCTAGGCAAATAGTTTGTAGCATTTGTTGAAGCCATGTGGATGTGCGCGTGTCATCTCCCTGGTCTGTTTTTTCAATAAAGCTATTTAAAAAAAAAAAAATTAAACAAAACTCGTTCCTCCAAAATCCTTTTTTTTTTTTTTTTTTTTTTTTTACAAATATTTTTGCTTTTGCGTAGTTTAAATTTCCACGTTTGTTAGAAAATCAGTTGTAACGTTTAACAAAAGTAGCAACGTCGAAAGTACAACTCGCAATCTGATTGGTGGTTGATATTCAATGCCCAACGTGCAGCGTTTAACCGGAAGAAGCCTTACTTCACAAGGTTACGACAACAGCTAAAACTTATCTTATTCCAGTTTAACGCTAACGCTCTCTCCACCGCTTAGATTCAATATCGGTTTTGTTGGTCTTCATGTGGGCGTCATCTTGTATCCAACTATGAAGTTCCCTTATCTTTTTGCTACCAGAGCTGTTCTCAGATTCCAGCAAAGCCCGTTTTTATTACCGGTCCCAGCGCTCTGGACACATCCAAGGAGCGCCGCTTTGAGCACCCGGCTCTGCAAAGATGACAGGAGTTACTACATAACCACTCCCATCTTCTATGTCAACGCTTCACCTCATTTAGGACACCTGTACTCAGCTGTTTTAGCAGACTGCTTACACAGGTACAAACTACTGCAAGGATTCAACTCAAAGTTTGCAACAGGTAATTCCCCATTTATTGGAAATGTATGTTTGCACATTATCTATAGGTGTTACGGTCTTCATTAAATAGCATCTGGGGACTGGATAGGTACATCCTTGGAGGACAGGTCGCAAGGCTGCCGCAGAGCCAACACAGACAGAGAGACACTCACATTCACACCGAGTTAGACGCATCACTTAACCTAACCCCACGAACCGCATGTCTTTGGACTGTGGGAGGAAGCCATGCAGATACGAGGAGATCATGCAAGCTCCACACAGAAAGGTGTGGATTCAAGCTCAGGACCTTCTTGCTGTGGCAACAGAAAAGTGCTTACCACTGCTCACCATGCTGTCCAGCATTTTAAGCCTTAAATTAAAAACAACAGTGTAAACCAAAAATAAAGACAGAGTAGAAAAAAATATCGTGTTGGCATGTAAAACTAATTTTGCCTTTTTGAAAGCAAAATGTCCAAGAAGCTGTTGTTGCTTCAACTTCTTTATCAACTAAATGAGTATTTGTTTTCTGTTTTATATGATTATGAGTGGAATATATTTAAATTATTGCTAAAAAAAGACCAGTCGTGTTACATTTTTCTCCTTGTTATGGGTGTAATACATTTAGGCACTGATGAACATGGCTTGAAAATCCAACAAGCTGCTGAAGCTGCAGGAAAAGATCCCATGACCTTCTGCACGGATGTGTCGAAGCAGTTCAGACATCTCTTCGACAGCTGCAACATATCGTACACAGACTACATAAGAACCACTGAGCAGAGACACCATGAGGCTGTGGAGCATTTCTGGTCAGTGCTGTGGAACAAAGGGCTCATCTACAAGGGGAGTTACGAAGGCTGGTACTCCACACAAGATGAAAGCTTCCTTATGCCGTCTCAGGTCGGTGACGCTTTGGACTCATTAGGGAAGGAGATCAAAGTTTCGCTGGAGAGCGGACACAAGGTAATTTCAATCATACCTCAAACAGTTTGGAAAAAATATGCTTACTTAGACTTTTAGTCTTTAGTGTGTATTACATTTACTGAGCAAGGGATGGCTTACAAACAGTGTCACTGAGTTGCAGTATGGGGACTGTGATATCCATTATTTGGGGGCAAAAAATCTGGATATCCCACCCTTTGATGCTTTAATTTTGATAACTGGCTTTCTTTTAGGAGTAGATGAGGACATCAGCTCTCTAAAGCCGGGTAAATCCATGCAAATGCTGCAGAGTAAAAATGTCAAATTGCAGGTGTACTAGTATTTATGTCCTGAAATAAAAAGCAAGCAGCTTCAGTCTCTGAAAATGTTCTTTCCTAGTACTGCTGAAACCTTCAAAAAGGGCATTTGTATACAAGAGTTTAGCACTTATACAGAATATAACCTTACTCAGAATTATACTTTATTCTAATCACTGTCAAAGTATCAAAAAGATGAATATATGATGAGGCAGTTGATTACCATACAACACTTTAGTCAATCACCTGCCAAACAGTTGTTGACATGATCTCCATTTTCTTTTTTGTTCTGATGAAAGCTGAAAGGTTAGGTTGACATGGCAATAATAAATTAATAGGGCAACCCATAATAGGGTGACCCATATACCAAAAGGCTGCAGGGGTGTGGATTTGATTCCACCACAGACTATATCCTGCATGTCATTCTTGTCTGCTCTCTACTGCTCTGTCAAATAAAGGCTGAAAATGTGCCCAGAGTAAATTGTTAAATTGAGATTTGTGTTTCTAAGTTTTGTGCAAGTGCAACATTTTTACCTGTTTTCCCATTTTTAGTGTTTACACTAAGCTATTATCAAAGCTTCAAAAACATGTTTTGCAGGTGGAGTGGATGAAAGAGGAGAACTACATGTTTCGTCTGTCTGCGTTTCAGTCTCCGCTGCTTGACTGGCTCAGAGGAAATCCTCAGGTTGTACAGCCTGATCGTTTCCACCAGGTTGTACTTAAGTGGTTGCAGGAAGACCTTCCTGACCTGTCGGTATCCCGTCAGAGAAGTCGTCTTCAGTGGGGGATCCCAGTCCCAGGAGATGATGAGCAAACCATCTATGTATGGGTAGATGCTCTGGTGAATTACCTCACAGTAGCTGGCTATCCAGATAAACACAACCAATGGTGGCATGTGGCCCGCCATGTGATAGGAAAGGACATCCTAAAATTTCATGCCATCTACTGGCCAGCTTTTCTCCTCGGAGCTGGACTGCCACTTCCACGGGTGATTCATGTGCACTCCCACTGGACAGTAGGAGGAAAGAAGATGTCTAAAAGTTTGGGGAATGTGGTAAATCCACTTGACCGCTCACAAATATTTACAGCTGATGGTATGAGATACTTTCTACTGCGCCAGGGTGTTCCCGACTCAGACTGTGATTACACAGATAACAAAGTTGCCAAGCTGCTCAATGCAGAGCTTGCTGACTCTCTGGGTGGTCTGCTTAACCGCTGCACTGCCCCAGCCCTCAACCCAGCTCAGGTCTACCCCTCTTTCTGCTCTCAGTCCTTCCCCAGAGAACAAGGAGGCAGAGCTGTGGGTGAAGACTACCTCATGTTGGATGCTGTGAAAAATCTCCCAGCTGTGGTGGAGAAGCACTATGAGACTATGCATGTATACAAAGCTCTGGAGGCCATCAATGCCTGTGTGAGGCTCACTAATGGGTTTGTCCAGCGCCACGCACCCTGGAAGCTGGATAGGAAGGACAGTGAAGACCAGCGCTGGCTAGACACCATCATCCACATCTCTCTTGAGTGTCTGAGGATTTATGGCACACTTCTCCAGCCAGTTGTGCCGGAGACTTCTAACAAGTTGTTGTCAAGACTCGGGGTGCAACCACATGAGAGGAGCTCAACAGCCCTGAACTTCCTGCCAAGGTATCAGGGAATGGACTGTCCCTTTGAAGGAAGAGCACTAGGATCTGACTGCGGAGTGCTTTTCAGTCGCTTGGAAAATCAGAATGCAGATAAACAAAAGCCTATGAAAACAAAAAAGTCTGCAAATTTTAAATGAGGAAGGTTTTTTTTTTTTTAATGTAATCTAAAAACTCTAAGTTTCAACATGTCAGTTTTCACACACGCACTACAACCCTGAACTTTTGTGAGCGGTGCATGTGAGAACGCAATGATCTGACCCTGTCAGATCACTCGTTATCCTATCTTTAACCTACCACCTCATTAGTACAGAGTGTGACATCATATTTGGGCCTGTACGAGAGTAGTCCAGTGTATTCACCGCTTAGTGTCACGTATGCTGCCTTCTGCACACTATCCAGGCAGCTCATTTGCTAAAACCAAGCAAAGTATTTCCAGTAGTGAGAATACATCTGAAGACATTTCCTGTTGAGTGCTACATGTGAGAAAGGATTGATTCAAAAAATGTAGTTCCTGTGGAAAAAAAAAAAAATGCAGAGAAACAGCAAGTTATTAAGTAACTGAGTACTAGACAGTATCACTCACACTCTAACCTGAATGCAGCCATTTTTTTTTTTTTTTTCCTACCGTGGGATGTCAAACTGGTTTGAAGCTCTATTCTAACCATAATTGTCAACCTGAAGTGAAAATGAAAATACCTGTATGGAAATACAGGGCCTTTACACTTGGTTATTTGTGTTTCTCTTGTTGGAAATTGGTTTAAAACATATGAACTGTTACATATTTAGTAATTGTCTCTAAACAGTTCTTAGGTAAAAGAAAAAAAGTTACAATACTGGAAGGACACTTTGACTATCACTATAATCCCATGTTGTGTACACACCTCATCAGCTGTAAAAGTTGTCCATTCACCAGCAGGCAAAAGATCAAAACTTTCACTGCCAGGGTTTAAAAACAGGCAGCTGACACAAGTACGAGACATTAAAAACTGACATGATTTTTTTTAATGAGAAATACACGAAACTGAAAAAATTGTACAAATTGAAATAAAATAAAAAAAATTGCATTATTCTTATAATTTGTGGTATTTATTTTTTTAATACATAGGCTCCATCATTAACCATTACGTGTTTACTTCAGATAAGGATTGCTCCTTTGATAATCCATAATTACACAACTGACGTCAAGATATTTTGTGATTGTTGTCTCAGTGGTCAATATTGGATTTGGTTAATCTGTTTGGTGGTCCTTTGTGCCTTCAATAATTGTCCCTCCTAACTGCCTTCATGGGACTGGGACACATTCATTTCCCCTATTCACAGAGCCGGGCCTCCACACTGCACACCACTACGAACAAGCATGATCAGTAATAAGAGTTGGTGCCCTGTGATGGTTGTGTACCTGGAAAACAGAAGGGGATGGTTCATTATAAATGTGAAACAGTGGACACACATTAGAAATGGGAAAAGACGCTACTGAACAGCTTTTTGACTTACTTGATAGTTGTTGTTGCAGCTGTCTGACCAGAGCTGCAGTCTGCTGCTGCTGCTGAGTCTGCTGCATTCCCTGTCTTGGGAACTAAAAGAGAGATATTAATTAGAATACTGTTTTGCATCTTTTCCTAATTAAGCCATTTTAGATCAATTCCCTGCATTTAATGCACTAAATATCAAGAAGGCTTCAAACTTTTTTTTTTTGTAGGAAGTGATCCACCAGTGTGAAAACAGTCTTTTTCTGATCTTTTTTTTTTTTTTAATCTAGATCAGTGGTACCTTTTGAATTACTAGCTTACAATTTTGTTGTTTTAAAAATTCAAATTCAGACCACAAACCAAGATATTGGAAACGGCAGTATGGATTATCAGGGTTTTCCCTGCATAGATGAATTACTGGCTCCTACTATAGGAAGTTTTACCCAGTGCCAAACAAGACAAAGAGGAAATAAAAAACATTTGTATAAATTTCCAAATTTCATTAAAATTTGTGTGAGTGCTGTGTAGGTAAGTGAATGTATAGTCCAAAGTCCAAAAACTGATATTAAGAAGAGATATAGGTAAATATATAACTTGTAACTAATAATAAAAAGAGATTAAAAGAAGAGAACAGTTGTGCATAATTATAGACTAGAAAATAGAATTAGAGATGACAATAAAGGGGGTATTGGGGCAGGAGCTGAGAAGCTACACTATATTGCCAAAGGTCATGTGCCTTCATATGCCAATGAAGGTGTAATCCATAGCGTGTAATATGATGTCAGCCCACCCTTTACAGCTATAACAGCTTCAACTCTTCTGGGAAGGCTTTCCACATGGTTTGGACGGGAAGGCCTGGCTGGCAGTCTCCACTCTAATTCATGCCAAAGGTGGTTGAGGTCAGGTCTCTGTGCAGGCCAATCAAGATCTTCCACACCAAACTCACTCATCCATGTCTTTATGGTCCTTGCTTTGTACACTGGTGCGCAGTGATGCTGGAACAGGAAGGGGCCATCCCCAAATTGTTCCCACAAAGTTGGGGGCATGAAATTGCCCTAAATGTCCTGGTATGCTGAAGCATTAAGAGTTCCTTTCACTGGAACTAAGGGGCTGAGCCATACTCCTGAAAAACAACCCCACACCATAATCCCCCCTCCACCAAGCTTTACATTTGGCACAATGCAATCAGACTAGCACTGTTCTCCTGGTAACCGCCAAACCCAGACTTGTCCATTGGATTGTCAGATGGAAAAGAGTGATTTGCCACTCCACTGCGCTAGAGTCCAGTGGCAATGTGCTTTACTGTATCCAACGCTTTGCATTGCACTTGGTGATGTAAGGCTTGGATGCAGCTGCTTGGCCATGGAAACCCATTCCCTGAAGCTCTATGCACGCAGCTAATCTGATGGCCACGTGAAGTTTGGAGGTCTGTAGTAAGTGACTCTGCAGAAAGTTGGTGACCTCTGCACATCTGCTAGGCCTGCTCTGCCATTTTACTTGGCCTACCACTTTGGGAACAACAGGAACACAGCCACAATCGCTTCCACTCTGTTATAACAGCTGCCTGTGGACTACTTAGTAGCGAGGAAATTTCACAACTGGACTTGCTGCACAGGTGGCATCCTATCACGGTATCACGCTGGAATTCACTGAGCTCCTGACAGTGACCCATTTTTTTCACAAATTCTTTTGCTTGTAGAAGCAGTCTGCATGCCTAGGTGCTTGATTTTATACACCTGTGGCCATGGAAGTGATTGGAACACCTGAGTTTAAGGATTTGGATGAGTGACATCCCATTTGGAGTTGGATGAGTGAGTGAACCTTTGGCAATACAGTGTATATCTGTGATGACCTTGGACACAGGGAGCTGGTTCAGGATGATCCTTATTAAGGCTACTCATGATTGTTTAGAGGGGATCAGTATCAGCCAGGTCAGCAATGTTTCTGTTTCATGTTCAATAGATTAATCTTTATGGTGTATACATATACATTTCTACTTAACAAGACCAGTTAGCCGCGTTGGGTTGCCCCCACACCCTAAGGAGGAAGTTCCTGAGGGTCCCCAGAGTAACCAATTCTAAATTACACAGCAATTTGAACATCCTAGGTCCCGTTCTCGTATTATCTCTTTCACAAGATTTTCAGAAAAATTGACCCTTGACCTTGAGGTCAAGGTCACCAAGATTCAAACTCATCTGAGATGTTTTAGTAGCTGCATCTATGGTGTGAATTTGAACATCCTTGGTCACATTCTTCTTGAGTTATCACATTCACAAAGTTGAGTCCATGTCAGAAAGGATACAGTTCCTGTGAAAACAGCCCAGGCGGGTTGCCCACCAGGCAGGGGGACACCCCATCAGCCTTTTTAGGCTGAGGGGTAAAAACTGATCAATGATGTTTTGACAAAAGTAAATCTGTTATTTGCTGTTTAGCAAGACAATATCCATATTATGCTTAAATAATTGGAAAACACTGACTCTAGAATTATGGAAGAGCTTACTTAATCTAAATTAATAGAAAAACAAAAATCAAAACTCATTGGAGTCGCTCTCATCTAAAAACAACACCTTTTATCCCTTTTATAAATTACTTCTTATAACTCAACTAGTTATTAAGCTGCATAACAAGTAAAAGTTTCTTCAGCCATCAAATGAACTCCTACTCCTTCATTTTATCTCACCAAAACTAGAGACATTTGATTTCCCAAGGGCTGCAACATATGTAAATACAGACACATTTACGAACACCTGCCACTCCTAATACATAAATCCTGTGAAAACCTGGACTACTGAAAGCCACCATCACCTGGACCGGACCTACCATGGGTTGTTGCGGTGGCAGCGGCTGCATGCTCAGGCCCTGGTTCTGCGCCTGGCCTGGTGGAGGCACCGCCGACACCTGCTGCTGTTGCTGCTGTGGAACTTGCTGTTGAGGAGGAACCTGCTGTGGTTGGACCTGCTGCTGCTGCTGCTGCTGTTGTTGTTGCTGTTGTTGCTGCTGCTGCTGCTGTTGTTGTTGTTGTTGTTGTTGAACTTGTGCCTGATGCAGTTGGGAGGGGGGGGGAAACAGCAACAAGGAGGAAGGTGAATTCCAATAATACACTGTAATAGCTGAAAGACTTGACAGCAAAGCCCTTCAGAGCCTCTTGCAGACTGGACTTAATCTCAAAAGACGCAAGATTTAAATAAATTAACATATCTATGGTGCTTCTGCTAGAAGACAGAGCTAAGGAACCAATACCATCAATCTGAGGTAAGACTGATTTGTTGGGGAAAAGGAAAAAAAAAAAAACTGTATCCAACACCAGGAGTGAAACAATTAGCAGTGATAATGTGCTTAAGACTAAAGGTCAAGTTATCCAATACTGCTACATTTATAATGTAGAGAGGAAATGTTTTCTGTAGTTCAACGCCAGAAGAAGAACTTTAAAGGTGCTTATGTTTTTGCATGCTGTCGTGTATTTTTATCTTGATGACATCAGTATTTTATATCAATATTTTTATATCATGTATTGTTATATATATATTAATCACACACTCTAATTAATGGTCACATTATGTATTATTTGTCACCTATATTGTCACTCACACACTGGAGCACTGCATAGGTAGGTGGAAAAGGCCTGCTCTGCAGGCAACCTGGGATTTTTCCATTAAGTAATGCTAGCCCCCACCTTTGTGAGGAGCTTCACCTTTTACCCAGTGCACTTTTGACCCAGCTTCTCCCGAGGGGAGGGGCGAGTAGCCGGAGTGAATCCCGAGGGGAGGGGAGGAGGCACACCTGGACTTCGGAACGTGGGAAAGATGGGTTTTTTCTAGCCCCCCTGAGATCAATTCATAGAACTGTTGCTTAAAGGAGCATCTTAATATGTCCCCTCCCCTGATAACAGCTGCAGGAGGTGTGAGATTGGGCTATATAAGGGCATGGCAAACTTGGGAGGGAGCGCTCTTCTTTGCTCTTCCTCTCACCCGTGTTTGCAGCGGCTGCAGGCTCTCACTCCCGAGAGGGCTTCTGTTTTTATATTCTGTTAAACTCTGGACGTTTATTTCTTTGCTTTTCTACCACCTTATAACAGCACCAAGGCACTCACTCTCGGGAGGCTTTTTGCTTTCTTGCATTTTGTTTAACTTTTGCTATCTTGTATTTTGTTTAACTTTTTGATATCTCGAACTTTGTTTAACTTTGTGCTTCAATAAATCCTGGAAACGAAACCTGCTCATCTCCAGTGAGTTTCTGTGAAGTGTGGAGCTTTTCTCAAGGTGCATTTGCTCCCATTGGTCTCCCCTCCACCTGGTAAGAGCAACAGGGGGAGAGAGCCGCAAAAAAACCCGACAATGCCATGCGAAAGGTTTTAAGGCTGCGCCAGACAACTTTTTGTGTCTTTGGGACAATCTCTTGGAGACAACAAATATACTCAAACCGCTGCAAAGATCTGAATAACAACATATCAGTGACATACTCTGAGTGCCTGCTGTCTGAGGTACTGCTGCTGTGCTGCCTGTTGCTGCTGCTGCTGCTGTTCTGCCAACATCTGATTGGGCCTCATGCTTGGGTGGACAGCTTGGCCTCCCATGTGACTGAGACTGTGCATGATAGGATTCTGCTGGAGTTGCTGGTGGGCAAACCTGATGTGTACAAGCCAGAAAGAAAAAGGTGGGGGGGAAAAAAAAAAAAAAAAAAAAAGACAGACACACACACAGGCAACAATCCAGTGAGCATAACAAGGACAAAATGACACAAAACTTGCAATTTTAAATACAGCAAAAGTTATGAGAACAGTGTCAGCCTTCTGTAGTAAGACTTCAAAGTGCTATTAATTATCAAATTAGCAGATTTCCTTGCAACATAATACTGACCTCGGTGTGTTCTGTATACTCTGTTGGTAGCCTGGGGCCTGCTGGAGAACATACCCACTTGGCCTCTGTTGCATCTGCCTTAGAGGATCCACTACAGCAGGGTTGGCTCCAGGATGGGTGCCCTGGAAATTTTGGTTGCCATAGGAGGAAGGTACTATACCAACACTTTGGGATGGATGCTGCTGCATGCCCATGTGTGATGCGTATGTGTAGGGCTGAGGCACATTCTGAACAAACCGAGACATAATTAAAGCCAATAGAGAAGGATGAGATGACTGCTGATTTATTTCAGTAGATTTTTTAGGCAGATTTATGCAGTGAATTCAAACAAGACCAGGAAATCAATCAGACTTTTAAAATAAACAAGCTTTTAAAAAAAGTATTGAGCATTAGTGTGTATAAATAAATGGATGATATTTCACAAGAATAAATGTATTAGATCTCAGAAACACAGACTTACCTGAGATGCTTGCATTGTAGTATATTGTTGGTTCGGTGGCATTTGTCTAATCTGCTGCCCCATCATGCTTTGATTCTGAAAACATAAATGAAAAAAGTCAGTTTCCTCTACTATAAATACAAGATTCAAGGTTCAGAATTTAAACTGCAATCAAACACAAACTATCTAATTCTGCTTCAGCTTACTAATTAGTAAGGTGCCACAACTATTCTTAACTAGAAAGTGTTGCATGACATGTCAGAGGTATCAACTCACCAGTCTGACCTGCAGTTGCTGTCGCAGCATCTGGCTTTGTGGCATGGGGGTAGGCTTATAATTCATTTGGTACTGTTTGTCCGGTACCATCATACCACCCATGTTTCCTGGGATGCCGGGCATCATGGTTGGATAGCTAGCCCGAGCGGGCATTTTGTTCACTGGCTGGTTGCGGGTAGGTCTGTATGGAGGATCTAAACCTGGACCTCCTGTGGAAAAACAAATAGGTTTTTAAGTCTCAATCCCAGATGTTTCAGCCGTGGTAAATCTTCTGGGGTGCTACACCAGCTTAAGTAATAATGATGAGAATATCCTGCAGTTACTATCTGACCTGTGAGCTGACCTGGAGGTAGAGGCTGGCTCTGTGTGAATATAGTCTGATTCGGATAAGGTAGCCTGCCATATGGAGGGTTCTGCATCAACTCTGGTCCCATATTAGGCACATAGGTCACAGCGCCTGCTGTTCGGTTCATATAGTCCTAGTCACAGAGGAAAAAGCACTTTTAAGTTTGGAAATCAATGTGTAAATTATGCCAATTATACTTTATTGTAAAAAATCAATTGGAGGGATAACAGACCTCTGTTTTGGCAGAAGGAGTTTTCTTTTTCTTGGATTTCTTCTTGTTGGAGTCAGATGGTACAGTGGGTACATTCTTCTCTGGCTTCACGGTGTCCATCATCTTCTCCGGTTCTTGTGATACAGGTGTCAGGGGCTCCTCCTCTTCAGGGGGTAGGGGGAGTGATTCCAAGTAATAGCTACGTGGTTTGGGCTTCAGGTGGGTGTGATAAAGGAGGAATCGCTGCTGCTCCTCAAATTTAGTGACCTTACGGTCCACACGTACAGTACCAAACCAGCCCCAGGAGAGAGGGGCAGAGTGTTTCAGACCCTCAAAAACATCCCACGGAGAAATCTTTTGTTTGGTAGATACTTGAAGACCCTGAGAGATCAGAGAAGGAACAAACTTGCTAAACTCAAAATCAGCAAGTTAGCGGCAGTTTATTGCAGTTTTCTTAATGAACAGCAACATAAAGCAAGCCTGATGGTTTTTACTTTCTAACATATACTTTATCCTTGAGGCAAGGTGATCTGGTTTTCCTGTGAATTCTTTATCTTTACAAGCTGTAGTTTTTCATCCCAGTTCTCGTCTAAGTACTACATACTGTGCCAAGAAGTAAACACTGTGTACATCTAATTTTATGAACCTAATATAAGTAATGTATAGTAAAACTAAAGACATTTCTATTTGACAAGTAAAAACAGGTTTGACTGAACATATGATAAAGTGTTCACCTCCTTCTCAAAGCCAGCAATCTTGTTGCCCTTTGTGTCTATCAGCGAGCCCTGAGGTTCACAGGTTATGACATCACGGGTTTGCTTGGGCAGCGGCAGAAGCTGGCGAACCTTTTCCAAACTTTCTGACTGCCGATCTCCAAGCTCTTTCTGTGGCAATAAAACAGATGGAGCGTAATGATTGTAACAACGTGAATACAACTTTACACGGTCAAAGTTTTTCTCACCTTATGTCTATATGAGCACATAAAAAAAGACAAAATTATCAAGATTGCTGCAGCTATAATTAACCATGACCTTTTAGTTTTGCAAGTATACAAGCTTTTTGCACTCTAGGTGAAAACCACTTGCTTCACTTTTGTCACCCTGATACATGTGGTTGGTCTCATTTTTAACTTGAATTCAAGAGGTTATTTTGGCAGGGAGTATTTTTACAGATGAAGCTATAACCTTTATTATCTGGCAAGTTTACTGCTGTAATACACGCTTATTACTTATAAGGAAGACAAAAAGTTACAATTATGTACTTAATTACTAAAACACGGATGATATATTGACATTTCTGTTTTGACACTGAATATATTTACTTTGGTATTTATTTACTATTTGTAAAAAACTTTAGTAGTAATTTAATAGTCCTGACAAGTTAGCTGAAAATACAATGTGGAAAAAAGAGAAATAGATATATTTGAATACAGATTAATGAATAAATACAATAAAATGGGAAAGAAAAGGGTGAGTTAAGAGAAAACTAAATAAAATTACAAAAAAGGCAAATGAAACTCAAGTTTCATTTAAGTCAAATTTAAGAAACTGTCTTGATTTTTTTAATGACGTGTTTCATGAGTTTTATGGAATTCTTGTTTACCGAGTGACTCATTTCTTTTTCTATTTTTGGTCCTTCATATTAAAGGGATAATATTACAAATGGCAAGTACTACACACAGTTACAAAATCCTGGCGCAAGTGAGAAAGGTGTGCTTATCTTACCCTGAGCTTCTTAACCAGGTTCATGTACGCTCTCTTATTTTCTTCCATGCTGCCCTGAGAGATGCTGGACATGTCAGCAGCCAGTGTGCCATTAATCAGTACACTCAACATGTCCAGTACTGTTGTGAAGAGCTCGCTGTTGGAAAGAAGCAAAATTAAGAGCCAATTAGATAAAGTGTCCAGCAGGAATGCGCTACTAGTCAAAAGGTAATTAAATTATAAAAAAAATTATTCATAATACTATTTCTTATTAAAAATATATATATATGCCTGGGAGCCAAACGGTGGCGGTAATGCACTACCATCATACAACTAGACCTCGGACCAATAAAACAAAACTCCACAGTCTGCTCTTGCAAAGCACAATATTACCATAGCTGTTAAGAAGTTCTGAAAAATAAATCAAAACAAAATGTCTCTGACAGGTAAAGCGAGCACATCACATGTCTACCACAACTATACAGGTCATTTGGTAGCAGCTGCAGTGGTGTAAACGTCCAAAAATACTCATAGTTGCCACAGAATAAAGATAATTTTTGCTTGAAAAGCCCGTTCCTAGTGTCCAGTTTAAGGAATGTGCATATATCACTTTTTAAATAGGGGTTGCTTTGACGTGAACACTTACTTATTGGACTGCATGTCCACTGTGCCGCTGCTGATGATGTCAAGGAGCAGTACCGCCCACTCAGTGGTCTGCTGGGTGCTGCGCTGCACCGTGTCAAACATGCCACCAACCTTATTGAGATAAGGGGGGGAAAAAAAGCTCATGAAGTATTTAATCAAGTCTAATGGTGGATTTTAAATAGTACTGCAGTAATGATTGAAATGATTTTCATGCTATTATCATTTTTTCAGAATCAGTTCAGTTTTTGTACAAAAATTTTTGCGTATTAAATGAAGCAATACATAATTTTACCTCCACACTATGACATTTTTGTTTGAGACAGATTTTGAAGTACATAGAGATTGGTCAAAATTTCACTTTCGCTTTTGTACATTTTTAGAGCTCTTTTTAACCACTATAACTTCACAAGTCCAGGAAATAACCACATGAACTATAACATAGTTACCTCACCCACTGATGGACGGAGGGAGGTTATGTTTTCGGCTGCGGTCTGTTTGTTCATTAGTTTTTTTAAGAGGATGCTATTAGTGTACATCAACTGAATACAATATATTCAGACTATATATGCCATTATCTGTTCATGTGGATCTCATTTTTTAACAATAAAAATATACAATCATATTTTACAGTTTTTAAAAGCCAATACAATAAATTTCTCATCTTTATGATCTTGTAATTTATCATGGAGTATGACATCATTGAGTAGTATCTCCTCCAGCGTAGTATCGACACATGTAGAGGTACGCACTCTACTGAGTGCTCTTCTAGTTTTTTAAGTAAAACTGCAACAATTTAATGTCTATCATGTAGAGGAATAGAAACAAGCACAGATACCCTGGATGCGTTATCTGTTTTCTCAGAATAAACTCGAAACACAGTGGATACGCTTTCGAGTGTCTCACAACTAGGGACGTGTGCGACTAGTTGATTAGACAACTAGCTATTGTCATTTGTCGGTACCAGACGTTCTAGCTGTTTAATCTAATTATTAAGATTTTAATTGATGCCCAGTGCGGGTAAATTGTTGTCCTAAATGTTATGTAGCCATATGTCACCACATGGAGCTGCAGCCCTGACATCACTGTGGAAAAACGTCATAACTCTGTTAAACTAGGCCTGAAATTTTTGTTAGGCCTATTATTGTTGGTTATTATAAAGGTGAAAGAATGAGATCGTGGATACAAGTGGCAGAAGCCACCCTTTCTCCGAGGGGTGGCTGGGCTCTCCCTTAGAGACGGGGTAAGGAGTTAAGTCATTTGGGAAGGGCTCAGAGTAGGAGTCAGTTGAAGTGGCTGCCTCCTGGGTGAAGCGTTCCGGGCATGTTCTGCTGGAAGGAAGCCCCCGGGGTAGACCCAGGACACGCTGGAGAGATTATATCTCACAGGCTGGCCTGGGAACGCCTCGGTGTCTCTCCCCTCATTAAGCAGTTATTACAACCATGTGGTATAAGCGTCTGGTCAAAACTAGTTAAAGCATATGAAAAGTCTCATTTGTTACCTACATGTTAATACCAGGCTCATTTTCTACCTTGACTACTCTTGTGGCAAAATACTTTTCTATTAGATTATTTAATATAATTAGCGAACTACAACTAAAAATCTACATGAACAAGTTGTACCCACAACGGTCATACGACAAGGTGGATAATTTTGCTATCTTTTTCATCTGATTTAATTAATGCAATTCTTTAATTGTTTTGGTTTTTTTTTAACCCGCTGGCTGTTTTAAGAAATGCTTACAAGATTCAGTCGTAGCTTCAGAGCCTCATGCATCATTTGCTTTGCCTTGCAGTCATCTTGGTACTGGTCTTCTCTGCAGTTGGTGACAATCTGCTGCACCTGGCTGTAGAGGGAGGTGAGGAGGCCTTCTCTCTGTTCATCCTGCCCCTTTAAGCAGGTCAGGACCAAAGACAGGAATGGTTGCTGGCTCAGCAGAGACATACTGTGAAAGGAAAACAAATTCCACTTGATGAAAAAAGAAATCATGTTCCACTAGTGGGCAGATTGAGTTTTTGGAGATTTCATAACATGTGTAAGTGGCACAAAATGAAAATGTCCTTCCTGCCAAACATTTCTTTCTGAGGATCCAGATCAGATAAAATCTAACTGGTTCTAACAACAAAGAAATGTGAGTTTGCCACATACCTTTTCTGTTTCTGCCTGTCTCTCTCCTTACGTGAGGAAGAGCCGAGGTGCTGTCCTTTCTCCAGCTCCTCTCCTGCTGCCTTCAGCACATGGCCCTGGACTGAGGTGGGCAGCTTGGCTATCAACGGAGCCACGAGCCAAACACCTGATCGCTCTGATGAGCTGCAGATAATAAATGTTAGAGGTCAGCATCAATGAATTCAAACAGGGTCAAGTCTTCACCTTATAAATAAATTTCAATGTACAAATAAAAGCACATAAAATTTTAATAGGACCTGAAGAGGCACACCTTAAAATGGGCTTCATCTTGCTTGTGGTGCTGTTGTTATTGGATGCAGAGCCTCCTTGCACTGCTGCACCATTCCCTGAGGGGTTATTAGAGTTCATCTCTGCTGATTTCTGGAACACCTCTATAGTGGCCTTGGCTATGTTCTCCAAGAGAGAGTAGAGTTCCTAAAGGAAAACAAATAAGAAAATGATCTGATATGTCTAAAAACAAAAACTCCACTCTTGTATTTTTTTTCCTAGACAGATGACTCACATTGTTGGTGCTCTGTTTGATCATCAGCTGCAGCTCCAGAGATGACTGTCTCATTGTCCATTGGTCCATATTCTGCATCAGGGCAAGGATTACTGTTAAATTTTATTCTTTTGATAAATATTAACAACCTGTCATGAACAAATTATGCACAGTTGGGGCATTATTAATACATGTCCTAAACCAGTGGTGTCAACATGTCAGACTTTTTGCCTTTATAGATTCACTGATTTGTAGTACATATATAATAGGACACATTGGTAATATTATAAACAGCCTAAGATACCTTTTTAAAAGGCAGCAAAGAATGATCATAATAATATTTTAAGAGGTATGTGTTTATATTAAAACAGAGGTATGCTGTTCTGTAACTGTTTTGCTGGTCAAATTTAAACGTGGCCCAGGAACTAAAATGAGTTTGACACTCCTGCCTTAAAGCCCTAATTTAGCCAGAAGAGGGCAGCAACACTCCACCAATCAGCTCAACCACAGATGACTGTAGGTGAATTAAAAATGTCAAAGTTAACACACTTGTTCTTAACACCAAACAATGTTTAATGTCTCATCTGAACCAAAAGCAGATTATTCAGATGGAACTAAAACACAATGTGAGTGACTTTTTTTTTTTTTCTCTACCTGGAGGATGCGTTTGATACGCTGCCTCTGAGGGTTGTCACCATCATCGCTGTCCAGCTGGCGGTGAGGATAACAAATAAGCTGCAGCAGCCGTTGGGCTTGAATGTTTACCAGCACCGGGTCCTGGAGGGCACTGCTGTCCTCAGACAGTGACTTCAGGCAGCGTTCTCCAACCCATTCCTGAAAAAGGAGGAAAGCAGGGAAAAGTGGCAAAGTGGGAAATGTCAGCAACTTCAGTGATCCCCGTGTTCAAGTTCAAGTATCAAGATAAACTCAGTCATGCAAAACAAGCATGACTAAAGCTGGGTAGGTGGTGATGAAAACAGGGTAATGGGTCAATTCTTATGAAATAGAGCTGCACATGGAGGAGCCTTGCTGATTGAAAAATGTTTTTGAAGTTTCACGAGGCCTCAGAGCAAGCCCAGACCTCTGAGCTACTGAACTGCCAGCTCTCCTTCTAGCCTTCATTTCTAAGTGACATCTGGTGCAGATGGCTTTGGCTTACTAAATTTATAAGAAGGTCAGAAGAACAAAATTCGAAAGGTCATAGTTATTATTTCCTGTCTCACAAAAAAAAAAAAATTGCAGCAATAACAATATACATGAAAAGAAATGGTGTGTGCTCAAGTGCTCACAGTAAAAATCAATCTTCATTGACCAGAGCAGCTTCATTTTTAGCCATTCCACCTCATACTGACAGCTGACTATATTCACACCATTTTAACTCATTTCCTCACCTGCTGGCAGATGGTCTTCAAAACATACTTTGCATATACATCCAAGCTGGCTGTTTCAATCGAAACATTGCGTCCCTCTGATATGTCGTCGAGGCCTGCGGGGTGCGACAGCCCTGAGCCTCTTAACTCAGCGTCACCTGCAACGAGGAAGCGGTAGAAGCAATCAGTAAACATTTAGCCAACTGATTATGCTCATGTTTGAAACCCCAATTTTTACATGATGCGCTCCATAAGCTTTAAATGATGTAAGGGGAATAAAATATTCATACCAAGCATAAACACAGCTTTGAGGACAGCAAATACAGCTCCAACAACTATGCTGTTCTGAGAAGCAGCAAGAAGGTGGCGATCACAAGACGACCGGATACCAACTGAAGCCTTCTCTGCAAAGTTATGACGCCAGTTTAAGACAAAAAGTCACACTTCTTTCATTAAAAACAAATGCGGCGAAAGAACTGTGAGACATTTGTAGGTATGTTCACTACCTGACTTCACACCATCTTGGGGCACGGGGTTGCGCTGTGGTGTCTTGAAAAGATGCAGCAGAATTCTGCAGGTCAGTCTGGCTCCTGGCTCAGAGTCTTGTTCACTGCAGGCTGAAGTCACAGATCAAAACATATGCACTGATTAACACTGAGTTCCTTCACATCGCATTAGGGAGGTTCACTTTTTTTTTTTTACCCTTTTTTCAGATTGACTACACAATCCACTACATCAAAGTCACAAAACTAAATTTAAACCCTGTCCTAGATAGGCTTCTCATCAGACAGGATAAAGAGGAATTTTCATAGAGCTGTTGTTGTGAAACAGGGAGTGAGAACAAAGCATTTACTACAAGTGAGAGCTGTTGGCATTTGGCATGTGTAGCAGCGTTATAACATGGGCCAAACCAACCAAACGGCATGGCTGAATGAGGCTTTGTCTCCACTCTGGGAGGAAAAAGAGATTAACAGCAAGGAGAGAGGCACTTTTCTGGCAAAAGCACAAACTGCACTGAGGCTTTGTGGACCCAGATCAAATCCGTCACGTTTACTCTCCCCTTTGATAGAACTAATGCATTATAAAGCTGGATATTCCTTCCTGTGAGCCAGGCTGAAATGTACTGCTCACTCATTTATAGAATGCCTAATGCCTGTGAGATTATATATAGATGCTTGGAAGGAAAGTGGTATAAAGTAAAGCTAAAAGAAAAATGTAAGCGAGGGATTTAGTGGACAAATAGGCTTACATTAAAGAATATTTAAAAGAAATGACTCCCAGATGAGGGCACTTGGAATAACAGTGTAAAAAATACAGTAAATATACAACTGAACACCACATGCTGTGACTAAGACTCTGTGAAAAGCAGCAAACCTGCAGTGATTACCAAATAAATGGTTTGCTAATAATAACTACCTAAAATAGAGAGAAAATGGATAAAAAGTTAAAATAAATAACTCAAATAGATACATAGTTAAAATGAATGGGGGATTAGTGAATGAAGGGCTCAAATAGACAGTTAAAAGCACTGGATGTATGAGGATGTTACACTCTCCAAGAGAAGCTGCAATAGTAGCTAAAATGAGCCCAGAACAATCAAGTGTTGGAGAAAATTTGGTACACAACACTGTAACCAGACATTTTTGATTAAATATTTTGGAAGGAGACATTTGAGGGACATATGAGTATTTAAAACATGTATTGCACTAAAATTTCATATAAAATTCAAATTCGGTGCTTTTGAGTTTAATAAAGGAAGGAAATAATGATAGAGCTAAACAACGTCTTTTAGGAATATTGATGAAAAGCTAAACAACAAATTGTTACTTTAACAATTTCACAATCAGTACACCCTCACTAAAACTATAAAAACAAGCTGGCAAAAAAACATCAAGCTTCTGTGGATTTCCTGTTTCAGTACAATTGCAAACTTGACCAATCGAACCAAGGCTCTAGGCAACTGGCCACTAATATTTGCACCCATTTGGCATAAAACATTTCTGTCATGGGATTTAAAAACCGTTACCTGCATTGAGGAGGGAAGGAATGGCAACACAGCGAACCAGGTCTTCAAGGAGCAAGCACTGTCTGGCAATGAGAATGGCTACGAAGGTTGCCAGAGAATCGTGGAAGGACAAATCGCTAACCTGAAGGACACAAGTGTAAGAGATCAACTTTAAAATGCTCTGTGAAACCATATTCTTCTGTAATTTAGAAAACAACCAAATAGTATGCAACTTAGAAAAAAAACTGGCTCACAGGGATTACTTAACATACACTAACCTCCTAATTTGAATTTTTGGATTTGTTTAACATGAGCCTCTACCATTTTAACAATTAATGTATGAAAGAAAATGGGCAAAAAACACAACAGATCCACTTTAAAGTGTAGCATAAAGAGTCAAGGAGAAACTCCAGCTTACATCAACATTACACAGCAAGTCATTGAAGCCACAGTTGCCATTGTTAGAGGAGCAGCAAAGAGCCTTGAGAATGCCGAGCCACTCAGCACTCAGGGAGCGACAATACGCTGTCAGCTCTGCACACAAGATCCCAATATCGTTCACCCTGAAAGCACATTAAATGGCATGAAACACAAGTCCAACAAAAGGGTTCAGAGGTGCAGCAATCGGAGTCCTTCACCAGTGTAGCACAGCAAGAGTAACACACCTCTCTGGGTCTCGGTGGTCCACGCACACGTCCATTAGCACATTACAGACGAAGCTGTAGCGGTTGGCTGCGCTGTCATTCAGGATTTTGCCCACCATAGAGTGATTGAAGTTGTTGGCTGATGGGTTGGCTATAGCTTCCATCATGAACATAGGATCCCAAAGCATGTTGGAATCTGACGGGTCGATATTGCAGTAGATGGAGTTTTTCACTTTAGAGCAAAACTCACTGTGGTCAAACAAGGGGGGAAAAAAAGACAATTAAGATTATGTTGCACTGACCACTAAAAGATTTTCAGGATGGCTGATGTACTGTATGTGATCCGACTGATTTGACACATTCTTTGCATTCTACATATTTATACAAGCTGCTTTTTCTTACCTATCTCGTATCTCACCAAACTTATTCTTAAGGTGACTGCAAGAGGTGCAGAGATCATACAGGTAGGCCAGGATGCAGCGCTCAGCAGAGGAACAGTCTGCTGGGTTCACACCAGACTTCACCACAATGCGCAACCTGTGAATACAATGAAAATGATCTTAGAAGATAC
Source organism: Archocentrus centrarchus (assembly GCF_007364275.1). Lineage (NCBI taxonomy): Eukaryota > Metazoa > Chordata > Actinopteri > Cichliformes > Cichlidae > Archocentrus > Archocentrus centrarchus. The sequence goes on along the minus strand of NC_044355.1, from coordinate 9,304,249 downwards.
ATGGAAACGCATACATAGAAAAAGAAAAACATTCTTCAGCATTATCTTTTTTTTGCTGAGGGGATGAGATACAACACTCATTTCTGTAAGTCAGTTTAGTATAAAAACTGAAAACAAAGGGAAACCGCTATTGCTACTCTGACCAAATGTAACAAGATCCACTTAAAACCTACTAATAAAAACACTACCGTAAAAACAATATGTGGGTCCTGTTGGCCTGCATCATTAAAAATCGAGAAATTGTCTGGAACATAAACCCTCTGAACATTTGTTTTCACACAAGAATAGAAAGTTATTACTCTGGTAATAACTGAGCTTTAGAGGTGCAATTAAAAGGCTTTTGTTAAGTATTTTACGGTACACAGCATTCAGGAATCAAATGCACCGTCAGCATCCCTGCAATATAAAGATCCTAATTAATGTCCAGTGAATGAGTTTCTGGATGAGTGCGAACCAACAACAATTCTTTAAATCTATAATGACTAAATGCTTTTACTACTTTAATTACAAATTTAACTGACACCTTAAACCGGCAAACATCCCTTTGAAGGCGGGATGAAATCTCTTTTCAGTTTATCGAGCAGAAAAGATGACAACTCACAGACTTAGGCCACCAAACGCAATTTAAACAAGTCTTTGCACATTGGTATGAGAGCTGTTGTCAAACATTAAAATCTGTAAGTGACATACCCATCGAAAACCTGTGCTGTCTGCTCAGGATTGAGGATGAGGCAGGAGTGGTACCTCCTCAGCACAGCTACAATACACAGACACAGGCTGGTGGTGTAGCTCCCCACCAGGCTGGATGACTTTAGCAGCAGCTCGGCTTCCACCAGACTCAACTCATTCAGAAGCTGCAAAAGACAGTCAGTGGATGTTAACAAACAATGCTGAGTTAAAGAGGGGGGGGGTTAACTAGGTTTACGCGTGTAAAATGTGATCAAAGTGTCAGTACCTGAACAGCAAAATCTATGAGGCCACTAATGTTAAGGGAGTACTCCATGAGGTCAAAGATGAACTGAATGTGCTGGACGAGAGGCAGGTGATAGGACATCCCTAAGGCAAAGCTGGTGATCTGTTCCAACACATTTCTGGACACCTGCACACAAAATACCAGCTGTGAAAATGAATACAAAAACAACCAAAAGGAAGGCTGAAAACAAGAGGAGCATGACTGTCATTATTTGATGAATTTTAAGTGTGTGTATTTAAAAATAAATTATTATGGTAAACAGACAAACTTGGTTTAATTACCAGCAAAAGAGGCAAACTAATAAACGCTCAAAGTTTCTTACAAAGAGTCCGATGAAAGAAAGAAGACTGATCTGTCACATCTGAAGCTATAGTCCAAGTGTGATTGGTTTGGCTTATAGTAAAGACCAAAAGATGGGGAAAACTGCCAGTCTGGCTCTTTATAAAATGAAGGAAAAAAAAAAAAAAGCTTAATGTTCAAGAGACATGTGGATGGAATCAATCTTCTTACCCCCTCAATCTTCAAAAAAGCAAATAAGCATATTTCGATTCCTTTAATACAAATATGGACGCCGGCTCCGCCGTAATAGTGGTGGAAAGTTATTCTCGTGTATTAAACTGAAAAGCCCAAAACACTATGAGACAACTTCTGGCTTCTTGAGACTTTTGAAATCTGTATTAGCCCCAAGCAGACTTAAGTCCAAGACTGATGTTCATTTGAAAGTACATAAAAAGCCAAATGAAATTTTCAAAATGTTTTATATATTTTATAATGTGTTGGCTAATACTGAGAGCACGTTACCATTCAGGATTGACTACATTCTCGCTTATTTATAATTTAAATACATTACATTCTGATGCATTTTCAGCGAACGGCAATCTCAGGGGCTGAAAATGAAACCAAAGCTACTTTCGGCTGCTCCTTTATTCACAAGGGGTCGCAGCAGAGATAGCTGCATGTTTGATTTGGCAGAGTTTTTATGCTGGATGCCCTTCCTGACGCAACCCCAAAGGGATTTGTGTCTCCTGGAAAGCGCTAGAAACTCCAGTTCCTGGTGCAGTCTCCATAGATTGCCATTTTAATACATGAGTGTTTAAAAGAATGTTTTAGACATGAATCAAAAACCAGTTTTGGCATCTACAGCCAACTTTTTCCTTTACAACAGTGGGAGAACTTTTTTAATAACTTGGTAATTTTGACTTTGTTAAAGCCTCATATCAGGTCAGGGGGTGTGGGCTCTTTGATCGGTGTTCAGACACAAGCAGCTGTAGATTACAGTTCTCTGCTAGTTCTCACCTGTATTTATCAGAGTTGCTGAACTGGACCTCTCTGCATTATTTGTAGTGTTAGTGCTTCTCTGATGAATTATCAGAGAAAATCATGTGTTCTGCTGATTGGTACAACTTTCCAGGAAGTTTGTGCTTCAGCTTTGAGGAGTGAAATTATAATATTTTGTTTGTTTCTTTCACACAAATTGGCAGGTATTTGTGGTTGCGAGATGGAACCATGCTTACTACGGTTGCACCTTGCCTGGCACCCTCTCGACTAAATATTGCCCCAAAAGGTCAAAACTCAAGAGACTAAAATGCTAACACAGAGGCCTCAAAATGCAGTGTACAGAAACCAACCGATGACATGTTGGCCAAGACTATATTTTATATATACACACTCAGGTTTTCAGGTTACAGTTCCTGAAAGCTGCCTCACTGGAAACATTCAAAATGTCATTCCTTGTCTAACCTGGGAGGTGACCTGGTGCTGGTCAAAGTGGGAGAGGTGCTGGAATTTGGAGAAGATATCCTCTGCAGTGGGAAAGGCCTCTGGCTTACTCCTCTTCCTTTTTTGTCCTTCCTCCCCTCCTGTGTATGTAGAGAAATAAAGAAGAAGAAAAAAGAATGAGAGGAAGCAGAAACTCATTGCTGGTCAGCGGTATTCTTCCCAGTCTGCCAAACAGGCCAGCCATGAAATCTAGTTAAGCCAGTGGAGTGTTATCTTACTTCCAGCCTCCTTCGAAGCTTCACTGTAAAAGACATTGCCATGGAGGCACTTTAACGAAAAGGAAAGGGGTACTTTTCATTTAAGAGATACATAGTTGTGAAATGAAGGTCATCACAAGCTCAGAAATTTGCCACAAAACATTCTAGTATATGCAATTATTACTACGAAAACCTTAAATCAGCCTAATAAGGTCACGTGTATTTGAGATAAAGTGGCTGTGAACAGATGAAAGCTATTAGCATAGAAATTGGGTGGAAAGAAGATTGAGTGATGTAACCCCCTGAGGGTTCATAGAGAAAGGGAAAAAAGGGGTTGTTCTTTTAAGGGCAGAAGAAAGGCATTACAAATGTAAAGTACACAAAGAGAAGAATTCTTAGTCGGATAACAGTTGGAATGGCCACAGTGGGAAAACAAGCAATTACGCTACATTTGAAAAATGGTTTACAAACACCCAAACATGATAAAGCTTCTGCTTTCCACGCTGCTTTCAGGCAAAACATTATCTTTCATTTGATAAACATGGATTATTCTGCAGAGAGATGCAGGGAAAAAAAACTCAGTCAACAAATTGGGGAACATGTATAAAACATTTAAGCAATCTACTGACTCAATTTTCATCCTGAAAGAAGAAAAGTAAGTCAACTAAGACTGAAATGTAATCTTAAGGAACTGCCAGACAAAATACAATGTATCATCTGTCAAAAGATGATAAAACCTGAGGAGCACTGTTACCTGTTTCTGCTGTGCTTTTTCGGTTTAGCACCTTCAGGATGTCTTTGGTAATTTTCTTGATGGTGTGTCTCGCCTCATCTCTCAGTTTGCCCACACCGTAGAGGACCACTAAACGCTGGTTGCATTCATGACTGGCGCTTTCCTCCTAAAGAAAAAGAACCAATAAGATCCCAATGAACTCAATGCACTTGATTACATCACGAACAACACGAACCAAATGAAAGAGAGAGCGTTTGATGAATAATTTGCCACGTGTTACTTTTAAAAAGAATTCATAAAACAACAGAGAAGATTTAACAAAAGAAAAAAAAAAAAATCAAGCAACATCAATTCAATCTACAAGATTCTAAAACAAAAACAAATATGTTGATGATTAAAAAAAAAACTCCTAGGATGAACTTCGTTAAATTCATGCTATAAATGGATCCAGAAGAAAGTGGGCATAATTTTTTCTATGAAAAAAATTTGTAGTCATCAAACACTAAACTCAGCCATTCCCCCAAAAACATTAGAAAATATATTATATGAATCCACCAACCACCTTTATATTAATATTAGAAAATATTCTCATGGATGTTTTTAGTCCTCAATAACATTATACCGTGACATTTATATAATTTAAATAACATCTAGGGACTGAGATTTAAGAGGTGTAAAATTCCTATATTCCTATAAACTTCATATATTGAGCAACTTTTTTAGCCTTTTTTAGCATTTATACTTATTGACAAAGACCTTCCAAAACAAATAAAGCTAATATGTAATATTTTATTGATACAGAGAGTAAAATGTCTCTCTTCACCCATAAGAGAAAAGGAAATCAAATCTAAAACTGATGAGAAATAGTTACAGACCCCATTAGAAAACCCTACTTTTTTACCACAGTTCTGAGTTATACTTTCTTTAAGCCACCTGAGATTATTTGGCTTGATTTCAAAATTGCAAATTTGCTCTTTCAGTAATTCAGGCTATGGTTAAACTGAGACTGAAAATGAAAATGGGTTTCAGGAAACTAAATAAAAACAGATGTACAGGAAAAACTTCTGTTCAGATGTCATAAAAGTACTGAAGAAGGTAGTTTATCGTCATCTTATTCTTCAGTCACACTGGGTCTTTAATGTGCTTAACTGCCTGCAGGAGAGAGTATCAGGTATTTTCTAAGGAAGCATGTATTCATTCATAACTACCCAGAAGTGTCATTTTCTGGGATTATGTTTTCAAAGTCAGACTGTAAGCATTCTTACCTGAGGAATAGGGAAGTGAGTGGCATACTGGATATGGCGGGGTTGCTCATACAGTTGAGGAAAGGCAGGGTCCACGCCCTTGTCCTTACAGCTGGCCTTGCTGTCCGGATCTGTAACCACCTTCTCGGGGGAGGGGCTCCCCTTGGTTTCACAGTGCATTGGAGGTGAAAACATCTGCAGGACAAACGAGCTTGAAATTACTTCAAGCAAGGAAGGAATACTGAAATGTTCGAGACACAATTGGTGCATAGTGTAGAAGAAATATAGAAACATACTTGATTCCTAACAGAGTTCACATATAAATTATTACAAAACATGCATCATTTACCTCATCAAAATTAGCACTGGAGTTGTGATCGATTTCCATTGACTCTGACAGGCCAGTATCCTGTTGAACAAACAATAACGTCATGTTATCTTTATATGATACACTATTTCTGTGTCTGTAACACTACACAACACCGACAATAGATTCCTCCAACATGCCTCCATCTTGGCACTGCTGCCTGCATCCTGCTCTTTGCGCTCTGATTCATCAGAGGGCTCATCACTGGGTGAACGTGGGCGCGGCAGGTGGGAGTCAGAAGCCAAATCGCCACGGGAAATGAGCGTGCACATGTAGATATTGTGGGAAAAGACGTCGTGACGGATGAGCTCACAGAAGAGAAGGACTAAGTTGGAGAACTCCACGCGTTCACTTTCATTCCCAGGCTCCGCTGTGAAGGGGGAAAGAGGATTTGAATAATTTAATAGCAGATTTCCCCTGCCAAATCATTTAGAATAAATATGCAATGAGTAATGAAGTAAAACGCAAAGACAAAAGGACATGAAGTTCGTTCAATATTAGACTGAGATCATGTGTGATACATCAGAGAATCACCGCTGGAGGAAATGAACCAAAAGAAAGACTCACTCAGGGTGGGGGCCTGAGTATCGAGAAACTGCAGCAGCACATCCTGAAAGACCGGCAGTGTGGCAGCTGACAGGGAGCCCGATGATACAGAGCCCTTCTCATCCACCACCTCCGACTCGCCACACCTCTGCAAACAAATACACAACAGACAGTCTTTGAGTGCTAAATGCAGAAAAACGTATTTACAAACCTTCCTTACTTAGCATGTTCATTCGGGTTTACGGTACATCTATGGACACTGTAGAAGTCAACTAAGTTTTTTCTATAGCCAAATATCACATGGAAAGCTTCTAACTAAATCATATACTCAAAAGATATGAATTAGGGATGTGACAAATACAAATAACTGATATCAGAGGGTGATATGTCCAGGCACAACACACAAAAAAATTGTTACTGTGACTTTTGTTCAAAATATAAATAAAAGAATAAAGCCATATTCACACAGGACTAGTATTACCTGGAAACACATAGCATTTTGTAGGGATTGTGGAGGATTGCTGTGATCTCATTCATGTCTGCAATTAGTGAATTACCAATTCCACAGTAAATTCACCACCAAATTTCACCAAACACAGAGGTTATGTGTTAATAATAAGGCAAATGCGAGTTGGCATCTCTGTGATTTCTGCCTTTTTTTTTTTTAATTTTAAGCAAATTTCTTTTCTCCTTTCTTCTCCCACTTTCCTGCATGAGAGTTATGGAGTCTACATCAGCAACTGTAAAGGAAAGTGTGAACAGCATTCGAGGGGCAAATTCAGGAGGGTTCATGTCACTACACAACGTGGAGACCCACTTATTAAAAGAGTATGGATGGTGACAAATAAGCATGGCAACATTCGGTAAGGAACTGTAACAGGAATAATGTGACAAACTTATTATTATTAATGTTAGCTCTGTAGCTGGCAGTCTCAGACGCCATTAAACCTGAGCTTATCCTGTGTGACTGTGCAGCATGACATTTTTATAACTTTTTTTAATCAATTTTAAGGGATTTTGGTTTCTTTGTTTAGAAAACTGCTGAAAACACTCATCCCTTCAGGCACCTCCAAATCCTTTATATGAAACAATCATATAAAGGATGATGCCACGAGTGAAAAAAGTACCAGTGTCACAGAAGATGCAATAAAGTTGCAGGAGACTGTTTCGAAACATGCAGCAGAACTCAGATTGGAGGGCAGTGTGTTTCTTACCTCTGCTTCTATTTCGGCCTGCCTCTTTTCAAGCAGCTTGGCCACAACCATGGCCCTGTGTCTGCCTGAACGCTTACAGCACACTGCCCATTCACATAGTAAGGTCACCACTGCATCATCATCAGGTGACATCTGGACAGAAACACAGTTTATGAGACAACACCCCTAAAAATAACATCACTTGGTGCCACATTTTTATAATCAGATGATCGGTAATCACGTGGCATCAGCAGTCTACTTTTCATTTTAATTAAAAACAATGTGGTCAGCACTGCCTTCTAGTAGGTAACTGAGACAAAAGATTACTACTTAGTTGTACTTTTACTTCAACTAAGTGGGAAAACACTCACAACCATATACACAACCAGCCTGACTTAGTGTACATGTCTATTGAAAACTAGCTTGAGACAGACTTGGAGTCCAGTGTTTGTAAAACTAACACTGAAACAGATAAAAACAATAAAATCAAAACTAAAATAACCAGAACCACCCTGGAAACCAACTAGAACTAAACTGAACTGAAAACCACCTAAAATATAGAAGAAGAAGAAGAAGAAGAAGAAGAAAGAGCTTTATTTGTCACATACATTTACATGCAGTGAAATTCATTCTCTGCATTTAACCCATCACACACATGGAGTATGTAGTACACACAGCTCAGCATGGAGCAGGGGGCAGCCAAAGGGCGCCCGGGGAGCAACCTGGGGGGGTGGGCTTGCTCAGGGACCCACAGTGATGCCAGCCCGAGGATTTGAACCAGGGTCCTCTCAGTGACGAACCCTCTTCTTCTCCCCTAGGCCACCACTCCAGCAATATAACAAAATATAACAAAAATATGCACAACAATCCTTACCTCGTGGCCATCTTTACTCTGGCCTGAACCAAATATCCTGTTGTACAGTGAATCCAAGGAGTTGTTAAAGTCAGACTTCTCAAAGCTGTGGTTGTCTAAAACCTCCAAAGTGTGAAGAACCCTTCCAATGGTGAACCCTGGCAAAAGATTTCATTATTTAAACCTGTTCTCAAAAGGCTGTGATCAAGTATCTGAAGAGTAAAGGAAACTGTTTTCTTACCTGCTGTGGTCTCCTGGCACTTATCAAATGACCACCTGAACTCCACTGCCTGGCCCCGCTCCTTAATTTGCTCCTCAATTTCTCGCAACTTTGCACGAACCTGTGAAAGACCACTCTGTTACAAGACAAGTAAAAGAAACCCAAAATCTTTGGGACTGGCAACTAAATCTTTAGTTATGAGGTAACTAAATAACCAATCAAAAGTAGTGAGGAAGGTTTACATAACTCACAGCTGTCTTTATAAGCAAAGATCTCTCCCAACACCTGACATATATTCCAATAAGAATTTCCATTTGCTGAAACGGGCTTTGTTTGCACTTAAGAGAATGTCCTAATTTTTCTGGTTTTCTGTATTAGGAGCCACTTTGTGCACAAGTTTGTTTTGCTCAGTTTGCTTAATTTCTTGTTCTTTATTGATTTACTGTAATATACTGGAATTCATTGCTTTTATATACTGGAAAATCCAATACAATGGCTTTAATTCTATATATGGATGGAGATACCTGCTGTGTAAAGGAAGTATTGCCTCCTGGCATTGGCAAGCTGGAAGGAGCAATGGGCAGGAGGTCCAGAGGGGAACCAGTCTTGTTTCTGCTGTCTGTTAAAGAGTAATGCCACACCAGAGCACTGGGACAGCACAACACTATGCTCTAATGTGACAGAGACACAAAGGGCAGAAGAACAAATAAAGGCATGTTTTAGATTTTCACAACTATAAAACCCTTGCCTCAAGTACATGAGAATCAAACCGGACATAATGCATGTTACAATACCTGTAACATGCAGCTGAGGCCAAACACCAGAGGCCTGTGCTGCGGACAGATGTAGAAATCTGTAAATGGTGTCTGGGGCTGGTTCCCTCCTGCTGGCTGGGAGGTTGGTGTCGGGGGCAGAGCGTTGCTTTGCTGCGTCAAGATGCCGTGAGCTGGATGCCCTCCTGTGCCGGGGCCCAGGCTCCCATCACTTAGCAACAAGTTGAGACGGCGTGTGCAGAAGTAAGCCAGTCTTCGTGACAAGTAAGCAGACTGTACAAATTCCCCTGAGTACTGTGGCACAGAGGAGAGATTTACAGAATTAACCAGAGCACTCTGTGTTCAGTCACATCAGTCAGTTATGGAAATGGAAACAAAATGAGGGCTGTGGGCCTCGCTGGGTGCTGTCAGCAAAGGTCAATGCCATCATATGAAGACACAAAACAGGATAAAGTGGTGACAGCTGTAGAAGCATGTCATAACACAGAGCAGGTGGTAGGTGCATCTGCACAGCTGTATGAATGCTAGGGAGGAGTATGTTTCCCAAATGTGATCCATTAATGCACAAGTGATGATGTAAGACTGAGGTGCATGCTGAGGTGACAGCAGATGTGTACCTGTAGTAAAAGGGGCAGAAGAAGTCTGAGAAGCTCATCTTCACCAGGTCGGACCTTCTCAAAACACTCCAGCACCCATGTCAGGAACTCATGTCTGTCTAACATCCCATCCTGAGCACAGAAATACAGGTTCAGTTTAATACTAAGCAGATAATGGCCACTGAATGGAAGCCCCACACACTATCCAACCTGCATCAGGCATACAGGCAGCATCTCACCGTTCTTATATATACACAGGACACAGAAGATGCCTCAGTTTTCCTGTCATCCACTCAAAACTACTGAGATTAGTATGACTCAAGATATTGCACAGATATGCATGAGCAGCTAATCAATAGCATTAGGATGATAGCTAGTAACTCAATATAAGCACATCAATCTTTTGTAAAATCAAACCTCAAAAACTTCCAGATTTAAAACACAAACAAGACGACTTAGGAGGGAAAGCCCTTAGGTTCTTACAATAGACAAATCAAGAAAATTAGTCCCAAGCCCTGGTGTATTAAAATATCAATTACAGATGGCATAAGTTAGTAAATAAATAAAGTAAATATTTATTACAAGTTAGTCAGCATGTCTATAGAGCAAAATTTGTAATTAATTACACACTTGGAACTCTTGGGATAATATTAAAAAAAACTATATGATTAATCAATACAGGCTAAGATCAACCTGTTTAACACAACTGCTTTTGTATTATGTTATTCACACTAAATGGAAAGCAGTTAAAACCTAAATAGAGCATCATTAAGTTTAAGTTTCTGCACAGCAGGTAACTTGTGTAACTACCAAAGGTCAACTGAAGCACTTTACTGTGTTGCTGGTTACTGTAACATGCCAACCCTTTTCAGCAGTAGACTTGAGGCAGTGAGCTGACCTGAAACATGAACATAGCCAGCTTCTCGTTGTACTCCCACTGCTTCATGGCCGTCTCCACATCAGGAGGCATAGCTGGCAGGGGTGAGCTGCAGCCTTGACTGGGAAATTGTCTGTAATACTCAGCCACCTTCTGAAGCTGCTCCCAAAGATACTTGGTAATGATTTGGGTCCATTCTGCACACAAAAAAAACACACACAAAACTGATTTTCACAGCCACTTAAATATCTAGTAAGTGATGTCACAATATCTAATGAAAGTTAAAAAAAAAAAAAAAAAAAAAAAATCACTCAAGACTGAAAACACCTAAGTAACTTGCTTACCTATACAAGGATCAATCACATGCCTCTTCTTGACTTTAGTTTCTGTGATAGCTGCATGATATGCGCAGGTCATCTTAATCATCCATGCTGAACGCATCACAGGGACTGAGTACTTGGCCAAGTATCCAAAAACCTCCTCTTTTTTGCTAAAGATCGGTACCTATAAAAAGACATTTAGCAAGTGTCAGTAATACTCGCTGAAGCGGGTGGCTAATATCTATCTGTTGTGTTACATCAATTATGAAAATGAATGCAGAGAAGTAAGTGCACAGATTAAATCCATGACTTCATCTACTTCTGTATGTTTTCCTAATGTTACATCTTTGGGATGGATAATGTAGCTAAGAAGAAACCTGGAATTGCAATACTTCAGGAAAAATGATCTGCCAAAATCCTTAATAAATCCAGTTAGTTTATCACAGCACAGTGAAGTATGTTAAGTAATAAAATAATTTTAAAAAAACCTGCAAGATGCCAGTAAAATATTAAGTGGTTTTTATACACAAAAAGCTCAACTTTGATTTATTATAATGTATTAAAACTTCTAAATCTATATGCTTCAATTTATAGGAGCACTTACTTGGAGAATAATTTGGCTACAGAGAACAAAACAACTCGCCAGACAATCCATAAAAAATAATTTCCTAGTTATTTAAAAAAAAGAAAAAAAAAAAAAAGAAAACGAAATAAAAGCTCCCTCCACTTTCAGACAAAGACATGCATTGTGTTTAAGAACCACATACACAAACAAGAAACAAAAGGCATGATTTATACAAAAACCATGATTTAGGCTGTCTTATGTAGGAGATTTAAGAAGCACTACAATACTTTTGAATTGTTCCTATTTTGTAACGTCAGACTGAGTCACACAGGAGAGTTCTGTGCAATTTAAAGACCATTTTCTCTACACTCATTCAAACTACTATTTGTTCTTTTCTCCTTCAGCTTTCACAAAACCAACAGTTTCTTCTGATGGTCATGTTCACATTGAGATTTTGTCAACGTATTACTTTTTCCCCTGATTTTACCTTGCCTGGGTAAAACATAACTTCCCTTCAAGGGAGAAGGGAAATTGTTTTACAATATGAGAATAGCACCTCCACCAAGGCTAGAGATGGAGCAATACTGGAAGAGCAGGGAGAAGGATGCAACACACAACAACAATGCTCAGTGGCTAGTGGACCTAAAAGCAGACCACCAAATGAAGAATTGGACAGCACCACGCTGTGACATGATTCATAACTACTGGCTAAAGAAGCTAACTGTACTCCATGAGCGGATGGCAGCACAAATGAATCATCTGCTAAAGGCTAAGACACGCCTGAACTGGCTGACTGACAGCCGGACAGTCCTGATTCCCAAGGATCCCCAGAAGGAGCCAGTCCCATCAACTACCGGCCAATAACCTACCTCAGCACAACATGGAAACTCCTGTCAGGCATCATAGCAGCTAAGATGAGCAGGCACATTGTTCAATACATGAATGGAGCCCAGAAAGGAATTGGCAGAGATACCAGGGGAGCAAAACACCAGCTACTGGTAGACAGAGCAGTCACTCAAGACTGTAAGGCCAGACTGACCAACCTGAGCACCACCTGGACTGATTACAAGAAAGCCTATGACTCAATGTCTCACACATGGATCCTGGAATGCCTAGAACTGTACAAGATCAACAGGACCCTAAGAGCCTTCATCAGGAACTCAATCGGGATGTGGCAAAAAACACTAGAGGCCAACTTCAAGCCAATTGCACAAGTTACCGTTAAGAGTGGGATTTACCAAGGAGATGCACTGTCCTCACTGCTGTTCTGCATAGGCCTGAACCCCCTCAGCAAGATCATTAACAAGACTGGCTATGGATACCAATTATGGAATGCAGCCACCTCCTCTAAATGGATGACATATGTTTACTGTATGCCAGGAGTGGACGAGACATCAATTAACTGATCCACACCACTAGGCAATGATTTCGGAATGTCATTCGGACTGGAGAAGTGCAGTTGGATTAGTCGGATGGTAACAAAGGTATTCAAAATTGAGGCACTACCAGAAGGCAACAACTACAAGTACCTTGGAATCCCACAAGCAAATGTGAACCATGAAGAGGCCACTAGGAAAGCTGCAACTGCCAAGTACCTGCAGAGAGTAAGGCAAGTCCTGAAGAGTCAGCTGAATGGGGGAAACAAGAGCTGGGCAATCAACACCTATGCCCTGCCTGTCATCAGACACCCTGCTGGGATAATAAGCTGGCCAAAGGAAGATATGAAAGCCACTTATGTCAAGACAAGAAAGCTCCTTACCGTGCATGGAGGGTTTTCACCCCAAATCCAGCACCCTAAGAATGTACGCTAAGCAGAATGAAGGAGGCCAAGGACTACTGAATGTCAGAACCACTATCCTAGACAAAACAAAGATCCATAAGCACACCAGGAAGATGGCCACAAAGGATCATGTGCTTAGTGAGTACCTCAGGCAGCAGAAATCTGAGAAAGAGGAGGAGAAAGAAGAGGAGAAAGAACAGGAACCATCATGGAAGGACAGGCCCATGCACGGCATGTACCACCAGCAGATAGAAGAAGCGACTGATTATAGAAAAATCCTACCAATGGCTGGACAAAGCTGGAGTGAAAGACAGCACAGAGGCACTAATCATGGCATCACAGGAACAAGTTCTAAGCACAAGATTGATAGAGGCTAGGGTCTACCACAGAAGGCAAGACCCCAAGTGCAGGCTGTCCAGAGATGCCCCTGAGACAATCCAGCATGTAACAGCAGGGTGCAAGATGCTAGCAGGCAGGGCATACATGCAACACCATAACCATAATAAAATAATAAGTGGCTGGCATAGTATACTGGAACATGTGTGCCGAGTATGACCTGGAAACCCCGAGGTCAAAATGGGCCCCATGGATGGTCGAGAATGACCGCTAAGATCCTGTGGGACTTCCAGATACAGAGGGATGAGAGAAGAGCCAGAGTGGATGTGGAAAGAGTGGTCCCTGTGGTAATTGGAACAATGAGGGCAGTGACCCCCAGCAGATTCCAGGAAGGACATCAGAGATCTCTGTCCAGAAGAGCACAGTCCTAGGAACAGCTAAGATACTGCACAGGACCCTCAAGCTCCCAGGCCTCTGGTAGAGGACCCAAGCTTGGAGGACAAAGACCGCCCACAGGGCAAGTGAGGAATTTTTTATTTTTTGTCAGATTGTCTCTCTCATTTAAGATGATGACTGTTCATACTGTTGCCCAACAATAAATATTTAGAAAGTCCGCTTGTCATTTAGAGACAGTAATCTGTTTGTTTTCTGATCACCCACATATAATCTGTTGGCGAGTTCTGTCATGCCAGAAAAAGTCTATTAAGCTCAGCCAGATCAATAAGCAAAGCAGGTCTAAGGGCCACAGCTACTAATTATCATTATTAATTGATGTAAACATATATTGACATGGATTATCTTCCTTAAATGCACTCAATATCAGTTCTAAAAAACAATAAATGTATTCAGCTAGAAAAACTTTAGGGGCTTCTGTGGCTCAGGTGGTGCAGCGGGTCATCTACCAGTCAGAAGGTGGGTGGATTAATCCCTCACGCCTCTAGTCTGCATGCCTAAGTATCCTTGGACACTTGCATCCATCGGAGAGCGAGAGTGTGTACAAATTTTACAAAGTGCTTAAGCACAGACATAAATGTGTAAGTGATTGGGTGAATGAGAACTGCAGTAGAAAACACTGAGAAGAAAAAGCAAAAAGGCGCTTTACATTTACACTGGAAGTGAAAAAAGATAACTCTCACGCTTTAACATCATCATAGAAATATATTATGAGACTGATAATACTAATAGAAAGAAAAGTTAAATTTGGCCAGTTAATCAAACAGGCCACCTAAACTATGTCAAGTTTAGGGCTACAATGTCAGATTTCATTAACTTTACTATGTTCTCTGAACCTCACCTGGCAGGCTCAGCTGTCTTTGAACATTTGAGAATTAATTTCAAGACACTAACTACGATAACTAGAGCCTTGGCCTGGTATGCTGGGATGTTTAAATGTGTCCAATAACACAGAAACTGCTAACCTAGAAATGATATTTGACAACACTCAGCACTGCCTGTAACACATCAAAGCTTTTCTTATGTGGTTTTGAGTGATGTTTTTACATTAAGCTGCTAATTATTTTTGATTAATCATTGCTGAGAAGTTAAACAATTACCTAATAACATTCTCTTTGCAATATGTAAAAGCAAAACACAATTTTTCTCAAAAGAAATCTGTATTGGCATTGACCCAAACAAGTCAGAATTATTTGGACTTCATATTTGGAAATATATTTAAATCACTGTTGCTCATTTTCTGTGGTTATACAGTTAAATCTAAAGAAAGAATAGAGGTTTAATGTTTAATCATGAATGAAAGATTTCATCAATTCCACAATTTAACAATGCAACATATTTCAAACTGTGGGGTGAAATCCAGTTCCATTCCTGTTTACATAACTATATGAGGTTTTGGTGACAGCCTTAATAAACAACAAAAACAAATTCTAGTCTAAACAAAAACAGAAGGGCTGACCCAAATAGTTAACCAAAAGTTAGTCAATTAGAGGAGACTTAGTTTACAGAGTTTTGATTAGTCACAAAGAAACCCCACTATGTGTCAACTGGAAGAAGCAAAAAAGACACCAAACTTCAAACTGTTACTCCCTGAGATTATTACATAGTTATTAAACATGTAGGAACTCCAAAGTGTGGAATCATTTCCAGAGGGTAAAGAACAATCCCAAGATTGACGTGAAAGCTCTGTAGGCATGCGTTCACCTGTCATTCATCAACCCTTAAAAGAAATGCCCTATCACTTAAGTGCAGCCACTTAGTATGCCAGCTGACTAAATATTAAACAGACAGTCTTTGGCTGGCTGTTGCAGCATATTTAAAATCATTAATACCATTGCAGCTTCTCTTAACTTGAGGCTTCTTGGAAAATTTTTTTCCAAGTATACATCCCAGAATACCGAGCCAAATGGTTTTGTTTTTCTCCACAATGTAACACAGTGTTACCAGCCCTGGAACTCAAACTATGTTATAATGCATATTTATATAATATCAAATTTCCAACCATTAACTAACTAACCAGGTGACATAATGACTTGTAGTCAAGTAAAAAGATCTTTGCTTGCTATAGCATATTCTTTGAGAATACACTATAGCACCTTGTTCTCTCCACATGACCTTTTAACAAAGTGAATGACTTCTACCAATTACGCCAACATGAAGAAAACTCCATTTAACAAACAAGATTTTTAAGTCTTACCTTTTTAGCCAGCTGTGTTAGCGGTTTAGTCCCAGCTAAATCAATGAACCAGTTATTGATGGAGCTCTGTGACCTCGCTGTGACGAGCCAGAAATTATCCTTCTGGTTGACCTGTGGTTTACGCTTCCCTGTGTCTGGAAACGTGTTGTAACGCAGCTTCTCTGCAATAATGCTGCTGAAGTTTGAGCTGATCTATAAAGCATATAGGGGAATATGTAATATGGGCAAATTCGCTGGGGAGGAAAATACTACTCAGTTGTGAATGGTATGCTGGGGAAGGAGCTGTGTTAAAATCTCAAAGTCATTACCTTGGAGGGGTTGAAGTTGACATTTTTTGCACTGCCATGTTCATCACCAGACACAGCTGGCTGGTTATTGAATCCTTGCTTCACATTCAATGCAGTCAACTCATCCTGAAACACATTTCAACACAGAAAAGTAATATTTTTCATGTAAAGTTACTGGTTACTTGAGCTTATATTATACTAAACCAGTGGTAGTCTGAGAAAGAAATAACAATAAAGAAGTGCTGAGATTACTATTGCAGAAACAAGTCACTTCTCTATCTCCATCTGTAATCAACAGATTACATCAGGTTATTAATAGATATGAGGCAAAAGGCACTCTCTCAGCTAGGCCAAACTCCAGTCTTAAGACCCAGCAGATAATTTAGCCTCATTTATAGCTTCCAGGTAATAAAGACTAGCTGTGGTCTGGCTATGCGTAAAAACAAGCCACGATCAGGCTAATAAACAGTAATAGTAACGCATAATCCAAAAACCTAATCCATATTGTTTTAGACCACAAAGCAAAACAATGGCTGCAGTTTATATCAAACTGCAAAGCATCCGCCACCCGAGGAGTTAGCTTAGCAAACTCAGCGATCTCACCAAGTGGTTGCTTGTCAACTAAACAGGGAAAGCTAGCTAACGAACTGACAACTAGGTGCTGTTCATTGTTATTGCTAGGCCCAGACCGTTCACAGGACTGCTAAGACTGAGTAGCTAGTGTTAGCTCGCACAGCTCCTCTGCCTACAATTTTCCTCGATAAAACGTTACTCCCGGCCTTTCGGGAAACACGTCGTCAAATCTGACCTCTTTTTGCTTTGGATCTTGCGGATAAACGTCCGGAGGGCCAAGTCGGGGCCGCTTTAATGGACGGTGTTCGTAACTTAAGATCCCGAAAGCAGCCATCATCCAGCGGCATCACAGCTAAGGCTTTCCTCCTTCCAGCAGCCCGAGGCGAGCTACAACAACCACACTCACTTCCGGCGCGGTTGCAAGCATGAACTTCAAAACAAAAGTCACAGAGTTTTCAGAAATACGTAAAAACCCTTCGTGCTTTTTAGTTACTCTAGTTATTGCTGCAACAAAACAATAAAAAGTAAAGATTTTTTTCTTTTGTGTGTTTTTGCTTTCTGATTATTAGGTTATTAACCAAATAACTGGGTCAATCTTAGCTTTAATTAAGTGTTATTAAGCTTTAATGTTTTACTAAAATCTCCATATCCTTCATAATCTGCAGTCTCCCATTTAACCTCTAAACCCTAGTCTTTTTTCTGTTGTTGTTTTAAATGCCACATAAAAACCATCTCCGAATCTATTGAAATGTGTGCAAAAACAAACAAACAAAAAACCCTCTAACAAGCTTGAAAGTCAGTATTTGGTATGATCACCTTTATTCTTCAACACAGCCTGAGCTCTCTTGGGCAGCTTTCTTGTCATTTCTTTAAGTAGTCTTCAGGAATAGTTCTCCGGGCTTCTTGAAGGACATTCCAAAGCTCTTCTGTGGATGATGCCTGCCTTTTGTTGCATGACAGAGCATACACTGTGTTTTACAGCTGGCTAGACACACAGATGGCTATGTATAAAAGCTGTTGTCACTGATTTTCAGTCCAGTTCTTGTCTGATTTGGCATACCTCAGCCTTTTCTCCCTGTTTCCCATCCTTAAGAATGGCTTCTTGACAGCAACCCTTCCACTGAGACCATTTCTAATGAGGCTTCAGCGAACAGTAGATGGATCAACTGAAGGGCCAGATGCATCTCTCAGGTCTTGTGTCAAGTCTTTGCTGGATTTTTTCTATTACTTAAGGACATGACTTTCAGATGCTGTTCTTTTGCTATAGATAGTTTTTTAGGCCTGACATTTCTTCTTTTGTCCTCCACTTGCCCAGTTTCTTCAGTTTTTTTAAAGACACACAGCACACCATGTCAAGATATGCCACATTTTCACCTAATAGCTCTTTGGGAATCACTTTGTTGGTGGTAAAACACAATTTTATGTCTGTCAAACTGTATTGTATTTGGCATTTTTCACAGATTCAACTAAAGAAATTGGAACAAATAATCAGTTTTAGCAACGGGCTGCAAGTAACAAAGTGCCTAAAAATACAACTTAAAATGGGTTCTTTGCTGATTTGTCATGTGTAGAAAAAAACTGGTTTATCAATTGAGTTAGGAGCCTTTTTACGCTTGAATGATTCATAGGTCAGTGTTAAGTGGCTTAACAAAATAACAAACAACCCTCAACACAAAAACATTCCTCTGAAGATGGTCAGGTACAAGGACTTGACTGAAAATGCATGAAAAAAAAACAAACAATGTCAATGTCCAAAGAAAAACTTTGAAAGACCTTCAGAAAGCCTGAAGAACTATTGCTCAAGACCACTTTAAAAAATTATGAGGAAGATTGGCTCCATGGCAGCAAAATATAAAGAAATGAGGGGTGGTCTAGATTTTTGCACAGTCCTTTAATAATGGAACAGGCTTAGAAGATTCTCTTATAAGTTTTAGTTTGTTTTTTTTTTGCTTTCACTTTCGTAGAACGGCCTCTTTTTCTGTTGATGACTATGTAAATGCACTGCTTAGATTTAGAAGCAGGAAATCAGGCTACTTTCAGGCTAGCAGGCTTTTTGCTACTATTTTGCTCACCACTATTGCAGCTTTGGTAAACCCTAGCATCAAGAATATTTTCCACAAGAATGTGAAGTTTATAAATGTGTAGCAACAATCTGTGGTTGCAAATCACAAAATTATCTAAAATGAAAGTGGCTTGAAGTCGGTTATCCTTTTAGATCGGCAGTCATCTCGATGTCATGTTAAAACTTGTCCTTCCAGTTCAGACTGAGTCAAAGATGAATAAAGAAGAAAAAAGTTCACAGTTAGACACGCATATCAAATGCCTTCCTCCTAAAAATACAACACAAAAACACTGTGCATGCACACCCTTGAAGTAATAGGTATAGGAGGCAGGCAAGCTGGTAATGGTTATGGCAGCGTGTGACATAAGGAGGTGAATCCTGGACAATAAATATAAACATTTTGGGTTGGTGACTGTCTGATATGCAACCGGTTGGAGGTCTGAGTAAGCACACGCAGATTAGTCCAAATGGCATGCAGTGTAATTTTTGAACTGTCGAATGCTTCAGGTTTTGTTCCTTTTAGTCCCATGTGGCTTAAAGAACTTCAAAAATTCCCCTGCCTTGTAAGAAATTCATGTTGTGTGCTGTCAGCTGCTTATGCCACAGTTTGGGGGATTTTCATACTGCAGGAACAAGTGACCAGATGGGAAGGTCATATTTGTTACTTCCATATCTCTTCACTGGGAGTTGATCCCAAGGGTGAAACAAGTGGATTTCTTGGTTTTGCTAAAGTGGATGTGAGTAGATCTTTTCTGAAGCCTGGATATTAGGTCTTTACACTTTTGAAGTACACTCATAAAACCCAAATTTAACCTTTGGGTTTGTTGCACTTCTAAAAAGGTGTTAAATCCACCCCTGTATACAGCCTGGGAGGACGGCTTATGTCATGTTTATGCAAGGCTATTCTTAAACTGAAGGTTTAACAATTCTCAAATGAGTTAATGAAATATTCATGATGCTTATGTTTCCACAATTTTTATGAAATACGCTGAAAAGAGTACTCCACTGATACAGCATTGGTCTTTTGCAGCACTGTCACACTCACATTGGAAAAGCTTTAAAATACAGTAGAACCTGATACATTGCATTTTGTATTCCATGCATTCTTTTTGCCTGTCAAAAAACCCCCAGTGACTGCAGTACCTACAATGTAAATTATGTTTACTGGTAGCACTGGCTACTATTTCCTTAAGCTAACAGCCTAAAATTTGAATAAAGTGAAGGTGACAAAGGCCTATAATGATAATGATAAGGCCTTTTACCTGCTTATCATTTTTAAACTTGTAGTTAATGTTACGCAAGTCACTTAGAGAAAAATTAATCAGATGTTATGCCGCTTTGGAGCCACACACCACTTTACAAAACTTGTTTCCCCCTTCTGTATAGCATGCTGTAAAACTCTTACTACCAAGAACTGCAGTTTCCTTTACTATTGAAATTAAAGCAGTCTGAGGGCTACATACCTCAAGGTTTCCAAGGCTGAAAAAGACCTCGACAGCATGCATAAATCAAGTCCCTGGATCCAGAGGGATATCACAATTAAGAGCATGTATTCCAGCTGTTATTATTTCAGTGTGCCAGTGTTCCAATTTTGCTTTCTCAAGCAATGCAAAAGAATCCTTCCAAAAATGCCTGTGTCCAGATTCATATCCGATCTGAATCTGATTCCAAAAGTTGATCACTTTTAAGCTGGGCCAAGTCTGCCTCTGGTAACATTTTCATGTGTATACTGTACATCAATAGCTTTTTGAGAAACAGACAAACAAACAGATAAATCAAACCATCACATAACCTACTTGGCGGACATCTCAGAAAGTTGGACATGTCATCAATAAATAAAAATATGTTTATTGAAAAAAAAAATCTTCATATTAAAAAATCAAATATTTAACAAAAATAAATTGCAACATCACAATCTCAAGTGTACAAAATCAATCTTGAAAATGTATCACAGCAGTAGAGAGATATTGCACTTTTCATGATTGTTCAGCATATACTTGACTATAAGGCAGAAGTTTACAGTCTTCTGATGTGTGAAAACACAACATGTAAAGACACACCCTGATGTCAGTAGTTTTCAGATTAGTTTGTTTGTTTTTTTTGCAAACAACACATCGTACCTCAACACTGAAATTATCTCGCTGGTTACACATTAAACTCCAGCATTTGGAAAGATGAGCTCATTTGAAAACACAGTACATGCATTCAGTCTAAATGCATGTTTACATGGCTAACTCCATTAATATAACCTGAAAGTGTTTACAGGTCTCGGCACATATCACATTTGCAGTAATTTACTGAAATTACTACATTATAACAACAATAAAAACACAATAAAACATTTTAGCCTGTTTTGGAAACTCCTTCAGAGGAATGGCTAACAGGTGATATACTATCAGATATAATGTATTCAATAATTAATCCAAACAAATAAATTCCCAACATAAAAATACCAGTAACACCACTGATATAATATTTAATCTGTTCCACATTATTCTCTGCCTAACAGTAATTTCCTGGACTGTCAGGTCTCAGTCATGGAAATAAAACTAATTTAGAATCTGACTGATTAACTGACCTCCAGAGAAAAAGGAAGTATCCTACATCCTTCCATGTGTCTACATGACACATAAAGTGCTGTTTCACTTGCAGTTAATTGTTTGGCCCCCAGGAAATAACTCCTGTGACATGGTGGCAAAGAGCAGGAGGATGATAGATACGCAGATTTGATGTGCTGTAAAGAAGTGTTGTCTCTGTGTCTTTGATAAGGAAGTAAAGAGAAATGGTTGCATTAAGCAGCCATCAGTGGATTTCTTTACTCATCGCTTTCACACCTGGCAGGATTGTTTGCGCGTGCGTGTCCGCGCACGCGGGTGCGCAAATCACGTATTCAGCTGGATATTTTGTGGGATCACAGCTCATGTCCAAAGTTCAGCTCCAGTGCGTTTTATCTGCTTTGGTTTTCTGATGCTTCTATCATGGCTCTGAATCTTGAGTTTTCATCTGCCAGCAAGGCAACGGGACTGTCAAACTCCAAAATCTATGAGAATGAAAAGGATAAAACAAAATCAGCACTTGCATATAAAATGTGGGCACATTATCTCCAAACTTACTCCAACCTAAGATATTTCCCAGAGGCAGTGTATGAATAGCATTTCAATATCTGGGAAACATTGTCCTTAGATAGCCTTTGCTGCATTACAAGGTCCCGTAAGCAGTGCCGATCACTCCTGGCACACAGTGTCTGACACTGTTTGATTGAGCTATATTGACACTATCAATGTGGCTTGAAAAATTTTTTTTTTTTTTTGGGGGGGGGGCTCTCTTCTAATGCAAACATCCATAAGTAAAATGCATCCACCTTATTTCACTTTACATACTGATGATAGAGATGCAAACTCAACTTATTAAGGGCTGAAAACACCTAAACTGGTAATTACTTGTGTGCTTTTCATGTTATCAGCTAGCATCAAACGTCTGCTTGATAAAAGCTCAATCAGTCTCAGCCACTGTATGCACCATCTCATCACATCCATCATATCAAAGGAATCAGTTCACACAGTAAATTAGGGTAGTTCACATTGACAACTGAGCTTCAACCAATGGTTGAAAGTTTCTGCATTTATACTCACCTGGCCGCTGTCCAGCACCATGACTCTGCTGCAGCTCATCACTGTGTTGAGACGATGGGCGATGATGAGAGTGGTGCATCTGCCAAACGCACTGCGAATGGTCTCCTGGATGAGACGATCTGTCTCAGTGTCAATGGCTGCTGTTGCCTCATCCAATATAAGGATCTTTTAGAAAGATAGTGTTACAAACAAAGAGACACACACATTCATATATTAGAGTCTGGTTACTTTGATTGCACTGTTCCATAGCTTCTAAAGCCCCACATTATGAAATTTAGTGATTTGTATATTATGAAAAAAATGACGCAAATAATGCTTAAAGTAAAGATTTTTCAGTGAAGGAGAGCGCATATGATTTGAGAGGTATGTGAGAGGGAAATGTGTGATAACTGAGTAAACTAACTATGGTTGCAGAAAAATGACAAGACATGAAAAACAAAAAGGAAATTCCAACAAAAAAAGGCCCTGAACTTTTGGTGCACATATGTGGTTTTTAACATGCAAAGTTATAAAATAAAATTTCACAAAAATAGGCGAAAAAAGATAATCATACACTATATGCTGCTGATGCCTGACCTCTTACGATCGGTTCATAAGATACATTTAAAATGCACACCAGCAGGTGGCAGTGGTATCTCATGCAGGTGGTTGTGTGGAGAGGCTCCGATTGTTCATTTTAGAACTGAGGAGTTTATCAGCTATTCCACATGCAAATATAAACCAGCAGAATTATACAATCAGCACCTTGCTGTTTCTCAGCAGGGCTCTGGCCACACAGAGGAGCTGCCGCTCTCCCACTGAGAAGTTCTCTCCGTTTTCCGTCACCTCTGAGTAGAGCGAATGAGACAGCTGGCTGACCTGAGGAAGGTCAAAGGATATAAAGATGTATAAGGTGAGCTGTTCTAGTCATGTAAAGTATAACTTATAATCCAACCAACTGGCAACTCACCATTTCTTTAATATGTGTCTTCTCAAGAGCTTCCCAGATCTCAGCATCAGAGTATTGATCCCATGGGTCTAAATTGCTCCTATCGGAAATAAACCACATCATATTTTTTATGTTATGACAATTATAAACGGACCACATTTAGATAGTACTTCTCTAGTCTCATGAACTACAAAAATATTTTTTTTAATGCATACAGCACCACACGAACACCTATCATATTTCTGGAGATGTTTTTAGGGGGAAATGACCCAGGGATTCTATATTAATGGCCAGCTGCTTTACCTCCTGGGGTGCAGCTGCCCCTGAAAATTTTACATTATGACAAGAAGGACGGCATACTCTGATACCAAGCTCCAAACAATCCATGGCCAAGATCAATTCTGACCTGAGGCCAACGGAATTCATTCGCAAAGCAGTGGTGCTGTTTTGCTGTTGAATACTCTGGCCTGTCAAACTTAGCTCCCCCGTTGTTTAATTTCTTACCAAATAGCATAATTTTTCCTTTTTGTAATGGGCACACATCAGATCACTGCTGTGCACACAGAGCAGTGATCTGATGTCTTCCAATATCTTCCAAGAGCCAATTTCAGTCAAAATTTGAAAACACGATCACAGACATTTTGTACATGGGGGAAAAAAAGCCTGCTCATTTTTGATGTACAAAACATGCATTTAGAACTTTAAACAGATGGGCTGACTATAGGCACTTTTGAGGAAAAGACTAGCCATCTGTGTAGAGAGGAAGCGCTAAACACATGCAGACCACCTGGTTGCACAACTGAAACAGATTTTCCATTAAAGCAGCTGCATTAATTGCTAAAATGTAGGTGTTTTCTGATATGAATTTTGGCCAAAAAGCATTTTTAAGCCAGACCAATGCATCAGTCACATTGATTAAAAGTGGAAGTAATTATCACTGGGTTACCTAACAGTACCGATGAAGAGCACAGGCTCTTGAGGAATGATGGCTAGCTTGCTCCGCAGGTCATCCAGACCAATCTGTGCAACATTGATTCCGTCAATGATAATAGAGCCTCCAGTTAGCTCCACAAGTCTGAACAAAGCTACACCTAGGGAGGACTTTCCTGAAAACAAATATAGAAAAGATGCTGTTAAATAATTTAGACACATTTAAACACAGATGGAAATGGAAGCTGAAAACTCTACTGGCTGGTAAACTGAAAAGGTCAGTCGTACCTGATCCTGTGCGGCCCACAATGCCAATGGTTTCTTCAGGCGGGATAGTGAAGGACAAGTTCTTAAGCACCAGTGGCAGATCATCGCGATAGCGCAGCTCCACATCCTGAAAGGTGATCTTTCCCTCCTGAGGCCAGGAGGGGGCAGGAACGGCTGCCTCAGGACTTTGTCTAGGTGCTTCGCTCTCAAGACTCTTAGATAAGGAAAAGGTGATGGTATCTGGTATTAATCTGTAAATCTCGGTGTAGGGGCAAGCCCCCTAACTGATTTATAGTGATTTTCTTTCTATGAGATTTTCTTGGCACCTAAGAAGAAAAACCTGAGCTGCCTTTGTGGTTTGATGGCTGTTGTGTGACATAAGCCCTGCCATGCGCTGTGGAGTGTGTTAATACTGCACAGTGGGTTTCTATCTGGGTTTACCACACATTCCTAATCACATGCACACAACAAACACACACACTTGGACCTGCCAACTGCCCTGAATTAAAATGCTCTCATATATCTCATATGGTCTGGTCTGGTGGTGTTATTCCAGACATAGTGTTATACAATCCACCTGTCTCACTGTGCTAATCAATGCTCTTACCTTTATATAATGATTGATCCTCTCAACAGAAGTAAAGCGAGCTTCTGTCTCCGTGAGGAGTCGCACAGTAAACTGAAACAAACCAGTCAGCTGGAAGTGAAAGCAAAGCAGAGGGGTAAAAAGGTTAATGATTAACACTGTCACACCAATTACTATGAAACAGTTGCTATTTATGTGCGCTGCTCCCCTTCAGCAATTGAGCAATAAAACTACTAACAATTTACAGCCTAATAAACAGGTTCGCTGATATGGCTCCTTCACAATCTTTAATCGATTTCAATTCTCTGCCACAGCCATGTTGATTATAACATGCACTAAAGAACGGAATGTTTAAAAAAATAACTAAACCAACTACTGGGCAAGGAGAAAAAAAAAATATTTCTAAGACATATAGAAAATAACCCTGTGTGTGTACAGCAAAGAGAATGTGTTAAACCAAGATCATGTAACCTGTGCTAAGCAACTGCCACTTCATGCAGGGCTGTAAGCTAAATATTAAGTAGATAGCAGCTAAAATGTTCAGAATAAAACAGATAAAAGATGTATTTTATAAACATGTTCTGTGCTGTCAAAAGCACAATTTAATTTGTCTTTTTTAATTGATCAAGCAAATATTAAAATCAGGTGAAGATACAGTGAATAACAATGATCACCCTGTACAGTGTTCTGTGTTCTGCTTTAAACCCTTGGATCGTAGGATTCCTGGCATGGTTACTTTGTGGTTATGTAACTCCTGCTCAAACAGACCCCCCACCCCACCCCCCAATGGCAGCAAGGAGAACATACACAGTGAAGAATTTGTTCAGGACTAACTTGAAGGTCACAGCAAAGAGCTCCCAGTGTTGACCAAAACCCCAGTCCGATTAAATATCCAAAGGATGCGCCAGCAACAAGCCCTACCCACAGAGGCCCCACTCCAGATCCCACAGGACCCAAAAGCTCTAGGTACGTACACAGGGTGATCGGTGTATATTTAGACAAGTTTCAACTCACATTTAAATCCAAAACAGAGAGGCTTTAAGTTTACCCTTCCTATCTAGCCCGGAGTTTCAAACTGTCAACTTTTTTGCCTTTCAGAGGACCAGAGGTGCCAGCATCTCTGCACATTTTGTGTTACTACATGAGTTTGTTTACAAACCTGCACTGCATACGATATGGCCAGGCCTGCGTAGGCTGGAGGCATGTGATTGTGCATTAAGACAATGAGCAGTGCTACAGCAGTGATAAGGGAGATACTGATGAGGTCCAGGCGGACAGCTAGCCAACGCATTGCACAGTTGAAGAGGTAGTTTGAGGCCTGGTTGGTGTCCAGCAATTCCCGATATCTGAACAAAAAAAAAAAAAAAAGAGAGAGAGAGATACTCATTTCAGCCCGAGCAAAAGCAAGCAGAGCTCTGTACTCTCCTGCTCGCTGAGGGGAAATATTCTGGTATGGCGTCAGGTATATTTACTAGTAGAGGAGCAAACTGATAAACTACAAGAGCGACAAGACAGATAAGATGAAATTAAAGTTTAATGATGTCCATTGCTAACATCATACTCACCTTTGGAGGAAATCATGCTCTCTTCCATAGGCGTGGATGGTAGAGAGTCCTTGAAGGCTGCTGGTGATATGAGAGGTGAATGGTGATTGGCTGATGTTCTCCAGGCGCTTCAGCTCGCGAAGTAATACCCTGCAAATCAACAATGGTAATCTTTACATTAAATGTCCAAGGAATTCACATTTTTATTTAAAACATGCAGCTGAATATTGATGACTGCAAATGTTACTCTGAGCTGTTTCCACTGTGTATACATCATAGAAGCAGATATATGGCAACTCTAGAAATACATTAGAACTAATTTATGTTTTGATTTGTAACCCTAAATGGTTATGAAAATCCTAATGAGTCAGCACACAGCAGAGCTGTAAAGCCTCCACTCATCTTAGTCTCATTTGAATGAAAATTGTAAGGCATTGTGAGAAAATACGCTCTAGCATGTGCAGGGTAAATGGTTCAAATGAATTACATTCAACAGGAAATCACAAAAAGACGAGCAACACTACGTGCAAAAGAGACAATTTTATGAAACGTAAGAGTAATGTTTGGTTTGAGAGCCAAAGCACGTATGTTACAATTCAGTTAAATTGAAAGTGAAGATTTCAGCCGCATTTTTACTTTACTTACAACCTTGGAGGGAAAACTGGCATCACATGTTAATACTGGAACACAACTGAGAAGTGAAGGAGCGCAAAATGCATCAGCCTTAATGATCCAAGCATGCGGCAGACAAATTATAATGATGGACAGAGAGGGATATGGTCCAAAACGTGGCACCATTTTTTTTTCCTTACTTCCCTACTGTTTCCCTCTAGCTGATGCTTGTGCAATATTATGAGCAGTGTCACACACACAGCCAGCCAGACATCAGATTCACCATCCAAGGCAAAGTGTCGGGGAGAGTTTTACTGACAGAGGTGTGGTGTCTTTCTACTTTTAGATACCAAGACTGAATGAATGGTGCATGGGAATTACACATCTCCTATGAATCATTCAGTTTTCTCATAAAAAGCCGAGAAGAGAGACGGAAGGAACATGACACTTCCTCGCTTCGAGGCTGTGATCCAGACAAACATGTTTATGCCCTGGGCAGCTTCATCTCAGAATTCAATAAAAGGCTGCTTTAGAAGTGGGTAATTTCAATGGGAGATCTAGGTTGATGTAACATCCATAAATATCCTGGGATGTCGTGACTTTGTCAGATACAGTATTTCACCCTTTTCAACAGCATTGCCAAGGGTCATCACTACTTTTCAGTGACAGGTGGGGATCGTCTCTTCCTTCTGCATCTCTTCTGCTGTTTAATCAACATTCATCACAAATTCCTCCTGCATTACCCAGAATTAAAATGTTTCTTTAAAGATGAATGAAGATGTTTAGTAATGTAGTAATCCCTCAAGAGACAAAATGGTGTCAAATCCGATTAAAGTTATCAAGAATTCCGGTTTATACTGAGGCAAAATATCAAGCAAGACATATGGAGAGTGGGAGGGGACGTTTTTGAGCTCTCTGCCTTTAAAACTAAATCCAGCTCTAAAAATAATCATAAATACTGTATATCAATAGACTTATATTTGTCATTTTGATATTGTTCAAAAACAAAACAAAAAAAAAATCACAGATACTTGTACTTTTATGTGCTTAAATCTAAATGTGATTTCAGATTTTACATCAGTAGTCAGCAGCAGTAACACAGAGGCTTGTGATCATCTTGATCTCACTGACACAGGAAATAAGATGCTCTGGTTATTTCCCAAGACTCCAGTGAACTGTTGTTTCCCTTAGCGGCTTCACCTTTATTGCACAACTGCTGCAAAAACATATATAATGACTAAAGCAGAGTCATCAGACCATTCATAGTGCACTTGCAATGTTTACTATGGAACAGATACACATTTGAGATAAAGATGATTTCAGTGCTTCTTTCAATGATATTTACCTTTAGCACTCTCTCTCTCTATGTTCTGAAGAAACTCCATATTAAACAATACTGAGCAGAACATGTTTTAAAAACACCCACTAACCTTCAAACTTAGTGGGTGTATTGTTGGGTAACTGAATAAGTGCAGTATTAAGTTAAACATTTTTTGATGAGCAATTCTGATGAGCAGCCTTTTCCCCAGAGTGAATGATGCCTGCTCACATCGGTGTTTGGAAACAGCGGTCTTAAGCAACAGATCTCCAGACTTTCTGACGCCATTTCAAAGTTTTTCTTTGGACATTGCCTGCTTTTTCACTCATTTTCAGTCAAGAGCTTGTACCTGACCATTTTCAGAGGAATTAGGTTTTTTTGCTTGTTTGTTGCAAAAGCACCTAATTCAAGGGATGAACCACTGTTGTGTCTACACAAACAGACAACTTGGCAAAGAACCAATTTGAAGCTGTGTCTTCAGTAACTTTGTTACTAGCAGCCTGTTGGTAAAGTAAGGGAAACAAGGAGAAAAAGGCTGAGGTATGCCAGATTAGACAAGAATTGGATTGAAAATTAATGGCAACAGGTCTTATGGACCTGAAATCTCTGGTTCAAATCATCATCAACATGTATGGAGGAGGTCAGGAGAGAGGTCCAACAGTGACTGTCTGCGGCTATCTGTAAAACAAGTTGAAAGCTTTATCATGGTTTGGTACTGCATATCAGCCAGTGGTGTTGGCTTGACTCAACTGATGCAATTATGAATGCAGAAAAGTATCATCAGATTTTGATGCACCATGTAATACCATCTGGAAAGCATCTGATTGGCAAGAGCTTCATTTTTCAACATGACATGATGCTAAACACACTGTCAATGCGATAAAAACATACCAAACAAAAGCTGGTTAATATCCAAAAACAAGCTTTAAACATTTAAACATCCTTCAAAAAAGCCTGGAGAACTATTCCTGGAGACTACTTGAAGAAAATACAAGAAAGCCTATCTAAGAGAGTCAGACTGTGTTGAAGAATTAAGGTGGTAATACCAACTATTGACTTTCAAGCTTGTTTGAATTGTATAGCCTCTGTTCTCTTTTTTCCTTATTTACTGTTTGCATGGATCTTTGTACATGTTTCAATAAATCACTGCACCCATTTGCTAGCCAAATATAAACATGAGGGATAGCTTGAGACGTCTGCACAGTGCTGTAGACACACAGACATCGTTGTGAGGATATTCATTGACAATAACCCCAAGCCACTTACCACTAAGTTCAGCCATCACAAAAATGTGACAAGGCCTTACCCTAACAAAAAAAAAAAACTAAAGCTAATTCCATCTTCTAAGCCTATAAGCCTCAAACAGGCCTTTGAAGTCGCGAGGAAAAAGGAGATATAACAGAAACTTCTACCATTTACAAAATGTCATCACTCTGAGGGTCTGAAATTCAAACTGGTTCTCCCAGAGAAAGCTAGACAGTTCTATTTAATTTCATGTATTTTTGGTCTTTGGTTTTATGTGATAAATTACTTCAGTCACTCATGATGTTAAGATGAGCCCCCCCTTTTATACAAGCATCTAACAAATTCCACCAAAATGTGCATATCTTTAGCTTTTTTCACTGCTAGACTCTCTGGACTCACTTAAAAGTGTTGCATATTAAAACTAGAGCCAGTAAAAATTAGGAGTGTTGTCTCAGTAAGTGGAACAGATGAGACATAAAGAAAACAAAACAAAAATGCAGATGCAATAATTAGTGAACAAATTATCACCCTAACTTTAAAGCTCTACAGCAGTTTTTTTTTTTGTTTTTTTTTGCCCATGTTAGCTCTGTGAGTTAAGTGTCACATTTACTGCACACTCTTCACTTTTATCAGCTCCATTTAGAGAAAATAACAGGCAGCTGTCAGGTATAAAAATACAACTCATTGGGGAAAACAATTCACTGCTCTCCATTTACTTTGCATTGCATGAAGGTATCTTCTTGTCAGTTCCGCCTGCTGCAAAAAAAAAAAAAAAGACTCAAAGCATCTGTGTGGTGGGAAGAACTACCAAGAGACTATGGGACCCAGAACTTTTATGTACTTATGAAAGCAGGAAGAATGGAGAAATTGTGTGATCGTGACACTTAATATGCCTACACCCCCCTTCAAAAGTATTAGAACAGTGAGGCCAAGCCCTTTATTTCTGCTGTAGCCTGAAAACATTTGGGTTTGGCATTAAAAGATGAATATGAGACAAAAGCTCTCACCTGTTAGTTCCAGTTATTTACATCTGGATCTGATACACAGTTTAGAAGATAGAACCTTGTGCCTGAACCCACCCATTTTGCATGTGAGCAAAGGTATTGGAACCTGCGACTGATAAGTGTGTTTTGTCGCCCAGGTGTGTCTTGTTACACTGATTACTGATTAACAATAAATAGCACTAAATTTCTACGCTCAGTGTCAGATTTGGGTTTTGCCTGTGCAGACTGTGCATTTATAGTCAGAAGAGTAACCAACATGAAAACCAGAGAGCGGTCTATGGGTGATAAACAAGCAATTGTGAAGCTGAGAGAAGATGGAAAATCAATCAGAGCCATTGCACAAACATTGGCCATAGTCAGTACAACCGTTTGGAATGTCCTGAAGAAGATAGTCTGGTGTACTAAGTAACAGATGTTGAACAGGTAGACCAAGGGAAACAGCAGCAGTTGATGACAGAAAAATTGTAAGTGCTGTAAAGAAAGACTCTAAAACAACTGTTAGTGACATCAGCAACAATATAATGAAAAGGCTAAAGTCTGGAGAAAGAA
The DNA here is from genome assembly GCF_007364275.1 of Archocentrus centrarchus. Taxonomy (NCBI): domain Eukaryota; kingdom Metazoa; phylum Chordata; class Actinopteri; order Cichliformes; family Cichlidae; genus Archocentrus; species Archocentrus centrarchus. The sequence goes on along the minus strand of NC_044355.1, from coordinate 9,272,710 downwards.
AGGATCTGCTCATGATCCCAAACATATGAGATCATCTCTGAAACACAGTGGAGGTAATGTCATGGCTTGCATGGCTTCCTCTGGGACGGGATCGTTAATCTTCATTGATGATGTCACACATGATGGCAGCAGTACAGTGAACTCAGAAGTCTACAGAAACATTTTGTCTGCCAATTTAAAGAAACTGAGTGGAAGATCTTTGATCGTGCAGCAAGATAATCACTCATGACACACTGCCAGAACTACAAAAGAGTTTATCAGAGGCAAGAAGTGGAAGGTTTTAGACTGGCCTAGTCAATCTCCAGTCTTAAACCCTATAGAGCATGCATTTTACCTGATAAAGAGGAGACTGAAGGGACTAACCCCCCCAAAACAAACAACAGCTGAAAGAGGCTGTGGTGAAAGCCTGGAAACGCATCACAAAAGAAGAATGCAAAAGTTCAGCGATGTCAGTGGGTTACAGGCTTGATGCAGTTATTGCAAGCAAAGACTTTGCAACTAAATATTAAGTTTTATTCACTTTAATCTATTTTGAGTTTATCTGTTCCAATACTTTTGCTCACATGCAAAATGGATGGGTTCAGGCAAAAGGTTCTGTCTTCTAAACTGTATCAGATCCAGATGTAAATACCTGGAAATAAAAACTGAGATGTTGATCTTTGGTCCCATATTGATTTTTTTTTTTTTATGTCAAAGGTTTTCAGTCTACAGCACAAATAAAGGAACTGGCCTCACAGTTCCAATACTTTTGGAGGGCAATGTACATATGCAGCATTTTTTACAAGTGGCAAAATTAGCATTTACCCTTCTGGAGCCATTAATTTGAGCAATCCTATTAACCACCTGAATTTTCTCTTGATTCTTAATAAATTTATAACTTTTAGATGAGAACTGAGTAACCAATGTAAGGGGTCCAGCCACAGCATGTACATCAAGCAAAAAGTATTATTTGTACTGCTACACCCCACACCCCTGTTTACAAATTATTTTTAAAAAAACCCCACTTCTGAGTAGTTTCAGACTTCTAAAGTTGAGTTCTGCATAGCAGAACATAGATAAGTTTACTTTATCTGAAAATAAAAATGGTTTTCAGTCTTTGTAGATAGCCATCTTAAAACAGGCCACCATCCTGAGTTTCCAAATGGCTAACTGGCTCAAAAAAAATCATAAAGAGTTTATGTGCCAATTTTGAAGAGAAAGAGAAAAGAAAAAAGAGGAGAAAAAAGAAAAGGAGAGCATAGGGAGATAGGACAAAAATGTAATGAGATATGCTGCACTGCCGTATAAACCCTTGGGGAGTGACAACAGGTGAGCAGAGAAAAGTACATCACATGAAGTCCTCCAGCAGTCTGAGCCTAAAGCAGCCTATAGCAACATAACCAAAGGATGGTTTCATATCAGCAAAAACATTTTAACAGTGTGCAAATTATGTTATAGTGGAATGTGAATCATTCAAAAAGCTTTGAATAACACTAGTAGCTTGCTAAGAAATAACTAACATTAGTTTCTTAGCTCTAACTAGATACAGGGTGTTAAAATAATCCTTTGACATTGTGAAATCTATTGTTTTTCATAGCATGGAGCTGACTGTTGTACACTGTCTCCATTGTACTCTCTGGACTAAATGGAAACAGCCAGAATTACAACAGGAATATTAAATGTCTGACCTGGAAACACGATTGACAATGCAGAGGGAGATTCCCAGAGGCAGGATTGAGATGAAGAACCAGGGGAAGACAATGCCCACCATTCCCAAGCAAAACAGCACCAGGGACAGGTTCTGCAGCAGCATTTCAGCTTGCATGGTGAGACGCACATCCACTGTGGAGAAGAGAAATAAACAATCTGATGCACTATGCAGAGATTGAAAGAATTGTTCTCTCTATGTCGCACTAAGTGTTGTTTGTCAGTAGAAAATATGTGAATAGCAAAAAACAGCAGAGTCTGCAAAAAGTATTAAACCCAACCATCCAAAGAAACAACAGCTCACAAATCAACATGTCAAGCAAAGACACCAGTGAAGTGGATAACAGAGAGCCACTCACTAGGGAAAATACTTCATGTCAAATCACACTGTGTCTTGGCACTACACCTTGTCAACCAGGGTGACTTCACTGACTGAAAGCTCTCCTGGGGGAAAGGTTCACAGTCAAGACAAATCAAGCCTCACCCTCGTCCATGTCCCTGGAGAAGCGGGTCAGGATACGACCCAGAGGTGTTGTATCAAAAAAGTGCATAGGGCTGCGGAGGATCCGGTTGAACAGCTTGTCGTGGAGCACAGAGGCAGCCCTCACCGTGCACTGTCAACACAGACAACATGTTGTGCTTGAACATGAGACTTGGCAAATGTAAACAACAACTTTAGGAAACATATGGAAACAATCATTGCTTGGATAAACAGCCAGTTGGAGGAAAACTGTCTGTTAGTGGACTCAGTTTTAAACCTCAAAGCACATGATGGGTAAATACAGTGGAACACATATGTTGCCTGAGTGTTATAAATGATACATATGCTAAGCATGTGTACACTGGTGGGTAGCCTTGTGCCTTCTTGCACAAGGCAGTGCTGTCAAATCTTAATTTATAATGAGTTTCTGGGAGGCTGACATAAAGGTCATGACCTAATGCGCAAGAGACATTTCAACAATTGGATAGAAATTACATGTGGCAGCAGAGAACAAATTAATTCTATTAATGGAATATTTAACACTCACAAAGATCTCATCACAGCTAGAGGTAAAAAAAGATTAGCCATCTTTGAAAAATTAGCAATTTCAAGTGGCACACATTAACGTGGGGACCTAACCTCTGCAGCGCAGTGTCAGGATGGGTTAGCTTGAAAATGAGGGTGCACACCCGAGGGGGTGCTGAAATACATGAGTGTATGTATGCACACGCACACACACACACACACACACACACACACACACACACACACACACACACACACACACACACACACACACACACACACACACACACACAGCTTCTTTGTCTCTGTTTCCCTCACAAAAAGACAGATTGACGTGCATGCAGCCGCTGTAAAGTTGTGAGACACAGCAGCGGACAGATAAACGGACTTGGCCTGCAGGCATTTTCAATTATAGCACTGGATCCATGAGAGCATGAACAAATGACAGTATAGACATTTAAGGAGGAGCACTATTTAGCTGTAAGGTACTAATTTGTGAGAAATTTTGCTTCATTCTAAAGTTCATTAGCGGTTAAGGGGACAGAAGGGGGAAAAAAAAAGGAAGGAAATAGGCTTACCTTCACAAACACCACCCCTCTGATTGTCTTCAGAAATATAACAGCTCCCATGGAGATGATGTAAACAGTTGAATAATACTGAATATGAGGGTTGAGTCTCATGCTGTTGCTCGCTATTGTTTCATTCACTGAGATTAATGATGTGTTCTGAGGGCAGATGGAGCAACAAATTACAGGCTGACAAAAAAAAAAAAAATCCCATTTGGCCTCTAATGAAATTGAGAAAAGCACACTTTGGCTCACAAAAAAAAAAAAAAAAAATCATGAAAAATCAGTCCGTTTGGTGGCGTTTGCCATTCCAAGCACATTTGTCAACAGCAGCCGACTGCTTAGCTGCACATCTGTTTCTTCACTGCTCACTCTTGTTTTTAATTAAGTTTACCGAGGTGCTGTTACTTTTTTAATCATGCACATTCAGATTAATGCTCAGTCGGCTGCCACAACTCATTCAAGCATAGTAGCTATTTTTCTTTTGGGAGCCAAACACACACTACAGAGAGAGGCCAGTATTGTAGGAAAACAGAGTCATCTACAACTCACCCCGCTGCCCTGTCTGATCCAGTGGCTCAGCCACCAGTTACTGAAAGCTATGCAGCCTGTGGTGGAAAGGAATAAGAAGATGTTGATGAAGAAGACTACTGGACCTCCTGCTGCTTTGATGTAGGCTCCATAAACAGACCACGCGACCGACCCAGAGCCTCTCTCTTCAGCTTTCATCAGTGGTTCTAAATCGAAAAGCCAGAAAGAACATACTTAGGAACTGTTCTCACTGAAAACAGCAATTAACATGTGAAGCATGAAATGGAGCAGAGTTTCTCACCTCCTTTCTTGCTTTCCACCTTTGGTCTGACCTTGACAACATCAACTGCACTGTCAGCCACATTTCCACCTGCCCTCAGCTCTTTGTTTTTTAGTTTCTCTTTCACTAGATTCTGAGAGACAAAAAGGGGAGTGGGGGGAGAGATATTTGACACATGCCACCACCAGAAATGATAAAAGCCGTAACACTGGAAGTTATTCAAACAGAGATATTGGTGACATGGTCTTTAGCAGCTCACCAGTAAATCAATGTACACATAAATAATTAAAGGTTTTGTATGCATTAACATTTCCTCAGTACAGGGCTCGCCTATTTGGGCTTATGAATTATTCACCTTGTAATGTTCAGTTTTATTGTGTAGTGAGGGCAAAGATGCCTTATTCAAAAGAGTTGGCTTTGTTCCTCGCATGCTCCTGGCCTTACCTCCTGTTGCATACTGTTGAATAGCGAGGCATAGTCACGGTCTTTAGCCATTAGCTGTGCATGGCTGCCGTGCTCAGCAATCTGGCCGTCCTTCATCAGAATAACATCATCACACTCAGGCAGATACTAAAAAATAAATACATAAAAAAAGAGGAAAAAGAGCAAGGGATTAATTTTGCAGACATTCTGTGGACTTCTGAAGGTTCAAACTTTTTATTAGTTGATCTCTGTAGCTTGTGGAAGCAAAATTCCTCATCATTAATAAAAGCATAAAAGACTGAGTTTAACAGAAAAGATTTGAGATATTTTAAAAGAGCAGAAACTGCAAAAATACACTGAGGTTAATTGTTGGAATTTCACAGGTGATGCTTACCTGCAGCTGGTGCGTTACAAAGAGTATGGTTTTGCCTTTAGAAGCACCCCGAATGGCTTTACTGAAGATATGGGAGCCCACACAGGCATCAACGGCACTGAGAGGGTCATCCAGGAGAAGAATGGGCCGCTCACTGTAGATTGCACGCGCCAGGCTCACTCTCTGACACTGCCCTCCACTCAGGTTGGCACCCCTCTCACCAATCTAAAAAGAGAAAATAAAAATAAATTCTTCACAAAACTCTCCTCATGCTGAGGTTGTATTAAATTTATTGCAGAAACTAAAACTGCTGTGCATGATATTTGAGAAATCAATGTTTTCAGAGCTGACATTTTGTTAAAAAGAAACAGATACCTCTGTCATGTCTCCATATGGGAGCGCTGCAATATCTGGGAGAAGACAGCATGCTTCCAGCACTGCATTGTATCTGATGTGAAAACGAATATGCAAAATTAAGAGATAAATTTCCACATTTAGGGGTTCTTCCTTTATAACATGGTTATACAATAGTTATTCTTACTTGTCTGGGTCGTACTCATTTCCAAACAAGATATTCTCCTTGAGAGAGTCATTCAGAATCCAGGCTTGCTGGGAAACATACGCGAAGCAACCGCTGACAGCCACATTTCCTTCTAATAGTGTCATCTAAAACACAAAAGAATGAAGGTTGGGAGCAGAGAAAATACTTGAAAAAGTCCTTTTCAAATTGTAGATTGTTCTGTGGCATTGTGTGTGACTGAAAACTTCAGCAAGAAAAGCTGTCCTTGTTGTTATTCATGAGTTACTCTGGGTTATCTGAGTTGAGTATTCACTTGAATCTCACCTGTCCCAGCAGAGCAGACAGAAGAGAGCTCTTTCCACTCCCAAAACCTCCACAGATTCCAACCAGTGACCCCTTGAAAAGGAGAAACAATGGCATTCTGGGAATTACATACATAATGGGGGTAAAGGTTTGTAAAGTTGGCCAAATTTCCAAATTCATATTTTTACTGTCTAACTCTACCAGAGTTCATGTGGGTGAAAATCACCTGACATTAGTGTGCTAGGGTTAAAATAATCATATACTTCTAATAATTATCATATATTGGGCCTTGGTGCAGACCCTCAGTTCATTCTCTGTTTGAAAAAGTTGTTTTGGCTCCCCTTTCCACTCTGTCTTCTGATTGGCTGCCCTTTACACAAAAGAAGATTCGATCTGCATGTGGGAGGGGGGTCAGCACATGGAAAATTTGGGGTGGGCGAGGAATGCGTTGTAATGATTATGCTTCTAGTTGCTTAATGCTTTGGCCATTTTTAATATGAGCACCCACAACTGTAACAATGCATATAAGGACAGAAAATTAGGAAAAGCATAACAGTCCCCTTTTAATCCACTTGCTTATGTGTTTGTGGTGTTACCCTCTTTATACGCAGGTTAATTCGGTGCAGAGTCTTGTGCAGTGGGGGTCGCATGCTTTGAGTGGAGGAGACGGTGCTTTGCGGACTCTCCTGTTCCATATTTGTGAGGAGACTTTGCACGTTGGGGTTTTCCTTGTTTCCTTTGCCATCCTCTGTGGAAATGTACAGACTAAGCTTCTCTCTTCGCAGGACCCGCTTCATTGCGCCTCGCTTCTTGGGAGACGGGTTTGGTTTCGTAGCCGGTGAACGCGCCTTTTCCCAAACCAGTGTGGCATTTTGAAATTCCACAGTGTTGCCGGGATCCTCCATTTTGACTGAAACCTTCTCTCTGTCATCAATCATGAAGAGCCTCTGTGGAGTCAAGCATGATTTTTTTCATTTTATGTATGTTTACATGTGGCAAACAGGTTATGTACTACAAAAAAAAAAAAAAAAAAAAAAAAAAAAGAAATATAAAATAACTCCCTAAATAAAATAATCATATGAAATGCATAACGTTTTTTCATTAAGGAAATTATTAAATTTTAAATGATTAAAATAAAAATTCCAAAAATAATTTTCTTAAAATGATTTATTTATTTATCTTTAACCTCCCAGTTTATTTAGTGTTTACAAATTTAATTTAACAAACTGAGCTTAACCCTGCATTATGATTTTTGGCTCCAGAAAAGCTGATCACAGTTTGATGCTTTGGAGTTAAGTAGTACTTTACACCCTGAGCCTTTTGCTGCACCTTAGCAGAGACGCCTGCTTACTGCTGGCTTTCTCGCTAACGTGTGAATTTTACCATGTGCTTGGAAAGCAGTCACAAATGTCAGGGATATCAAATAAATGGGTGAGTGTGTCCAAACTTTTGTCAGAACACAAAGAAGGCAACAGCTATACTATCATCCTTTACATGAAATACTGATATTTATCCATCTTTACAAGACACTTGTCCATCCTTCTCACCTGAAATCTTTTGACTGCAACAGCGCCCTCTGACAATGACCTCATCGCCAGTGGTGTGACTTTCAGGGCAAAGGTCATGGAGTTGAAAACTGCAACCACAGTGAAGCCTGAGGTTGGATGTGTAGAGACAGAGACAGTTATTCACAATTACCGTTTAGGTTTTATTATTTTTCTCATTAACCTATCACAGATCTGTAGATTTCCATATATAGATACCTCAGCTGCAGTCAGGTCATAGCCCAAGGCCATATGTAAGGTGAAAGTGCACACGCTTGCAATCACCACAACGATAGGAGACAATCCCACTGTGACACTTTGGACATTCCCAGCTCTCTCCAGTATGCCCCTCTCTTCTAGCCGTGCCTCTGTTGAGGAGATAAGAAAGACAGATGATATAAAGGCAAGGACAGACACAAAGAATGTGAGAGTGAAGTAAGGGTCAAGTGACTCCCAAAGAGTTGGCAAGTCAATCAGCACCACCATCAGAGACACTAACCAACACAGTAAGCACACAGAAATAGATAGAAGAGAGGACAAGAGCCTCGCTCTTCAAAGGGGCTTCAAAACCTGGTGATCCTTAAAAGCTTTTCAAGTCTAATTCCTAAATTTTGACCCTCTTCTCCATGTTTGTATATCCCAATTGCACGGGCTTGCTGCTTTTGAGTGAACACTGAAACACTGAAAGCTTGTTCATCTATAAGAACTTCATTGTCCTGATTCCTTTTGGGATATATGTTTTCCTGCTTGAACAACCAGGGAGGAGTCAGGCAAAAATGCTGACTGTACATTTAACAACAGTAGAAACTAAGACTCATTTGCTATTGAATGCCAATTTATTATTGTTATTATAACAGGTAATCACAGGACAGCAGTGAAAGCGAGTCTCAGCTGGCTAATTGGAGAAGATTAAATAAGAAAAATGATCCTTATCCACAACCTAGAGCAAGGACCTCAAAAGAAAAGGCCATTGCTGAGTCATGAATAAGTAGAGCAGCCTTGACAGCCATTTAAGGTATCATAAGGCCCCAAACACTTTGCAAATTAATCTCGAAGCCCAGGGATTGAAACTGCCTTTGATTATAGACGACTGGACACTTAAACAGAGCAGGTTAATGAAAATGGATTAAGGGGCAGGGTTATCATGCCAGTTTGCTATGAGGACAAGTCTAATTTTAGACAATAAACTGCTCATTTAGTCACTAATTTGCATGAATAAAAGATGTCCAAGTGAAGTGACACTTTATTCAGAGTCTAATAAAAAAGTGCTGAACAGCACAAAGTTCTCTGATCTTTACCACAATCAGGAAATGAGCAGTGAATATATCGCTGAGTCACGGAGGAGCACGACTGCCACTCACTGTGAATGTTTTTCGCAAAGGCATTTTCCCAACAATACATCTTGATGAACTTTATGCAGCCCAAGATCTCGTTCATCAGCCCCACGCGCCGGTCAGTGACCGCCAAACACTTCTTGCGGAAATATGCCGTCAGCCTCGATGCAAGCATCTGTCCAGATGGGAATGGAGGAAATGATGACAGGAGAAATAAGTGGCAGGGGAGGAAATGAAAGCAGACATAATCACATTAGCTGTGCTGCAGGCCTGTCTAGGGGACCAGAGTGATAAACGCCTTCCCCATCAATACCAGGGTCTCTGGCTGTCAGGCTACAGCTTAGACTGAGTGTAATTTGACAATAACAGGTACAAAGTTGACAGGAGACTGATTGCCACAGAGTTATGGTGCTTTTAAAAAGTGTCTGTTTGCTTCTTTAGTGATCTAAATTAACTTAAAGATTTTAAAAACATGACTAATTTTCTCTTTAGCTAACCAAATTAAATACAAATTCTAATTTTAAAATAATGAATCAGCAACAATATAGGCCTCTAATCTAATCTAAACTTTTTGAAACTGCTATAATTACATTGCTTTAAAGTGGACCTATTACTTAACTTACAAATTTATCCAAGACAAAGTTCCCATGTGGGACAATAAAGTTCATTCTTATCTTATCTTACCTTACTCTCTACTAATTATCACACCAGTAGATTCTCACATTAAACATGAGCAAAGGTTAAAATAGTGTCAGTTTATGTAATCGCACTGAACCAGAGTGCTTCAATCTGCCCTAAATGCTCCATCTCTAATAGTTTTTTTCTAATGCTGGATTTGTATGCCAAAGAGAACAGATATTCTTAATATGGTCATCTAAGGCACACCGCCCTGAGAGGGAGGATGGGTGAAAAGGGAGAGGAGCTCAAACAGCTTGTTTCAGAGAGGATGAAGTGAGGTTCTGAACTAAGGCTCAGTACAAAATAAACTCATGCAAAGCTACTCAAGCAGAGTCCAGGAATAAAAAATATGGAGATGGAAATTAGAATAATAGGTCCACTTTAAAAAGAATGACAGACAGACAGACAATCATTTTTTTCATTCTTTGCCTCTGTTTCAGATGTCGTACCATGATAGGGTAAAAGATGATGAAAATGGCTGACCCCACCAGAGCCGTGGGTCCCAGGAAGTACGTAGTGTAAGACAGACCCAGTATTCCCACCAGTGGCCCTCCAGCCAGCAGGCAGCCCATACACACGGCTTCAAAGAGCCGCTGGCCATCACTGGAGCAGATGTTGATCAGCTAGGTAGAGAGATTTGCATTACAGATTGCTTTAAAATTCCTCAGTGAACCAAATATCACCACTATTACTATAAAAACAATTTCACGAATACAGCTATCGTTATTCCCACATTTACTTGTTGGACAATGATTCCTCTTAAGCTGAGTAATGACTAATCTTAGACAGCCTCCCCTCCCTCAGGCTATGGGATTTGCTGAAATCTAAGCAGGAGTCGTGTAAGAGCAGAAATTAAATCCATCTCAATCATCTGCATGTGCTGCCCGGCAGCGAGGGATGATTTCTTTAATTTGAAGAGGAGTCCCCTCCAGGGTTATACCACCTACCTCGCCTGGACTGATGTCTTTAGTGCTGCGCAGGCTGAGGATCTTGCGGAAGGCAAAAGTAAGAGCAGCCCCACGGAGGCGTGTTGCAGTGCGGTAATTGACGGCCCACGTGAAGCCCAGAGACCAGGAGCGCATCAGTTCTATGAGGAAGATCCCAGCTACCAGAGACAGGCCATACCACATGGATCTCTCTGAGCTCTGGGAATACTCCAGCAGAGCTCTAACTAGGATAGACTGCCGACAAAGAGAGAGAGAAAGGACAGAGTTGGAAAAAAAGGAAAACACGGAGAAAAGGTAGCAGTGGCAAATGGAAAACAGTAACAACAAAAAACGGGATATGATGGAAATAAAGTAGGAGAAGGAGAATAAAAGAACAAGAAACACAAAGGAATATTTATTTGTGCTCGATTAGATATGTAAAATTAGATGGTAACCTGTTCCAATGCAGAAAGAAAACATACAACATTGCTTTGTCATCAAGTGCACTAAAGAAAAAGAAAAAAAAACTCAAGAATGTGAGACAAATGTGTCATTGTCTCAGAACTAAATCCAGTTAATGCTATTAGTTGTGGGTAGTAGCAATTACATAGTATGCACGCAAGACATCAAAAGAAACAGCTTGGAGCAAAAGGAACAATGAAACTCACTCAGACATGCCACAAACTGAGAACTTCAAACATAGATACAATTCAGTTTACTCATAATTTCTGATAAGGAATGTTTAGAAATATTGACACTTTGAAAGTGTTCTCTGATAATAATCAGAGAACCCTTTCAAGAGCTGTTTTGGAGAGGAATCTAAAGCTACAAGTGTGCCACATAAAAAGCCCTGCACATATCTGGACCAAAATGTGACTGGGTACAAAACAGCTAATCTATGGTATTAATATGACTCTCAATATCTAAAGCTTTGTAATCTCCCAGTATGTTTTCATTTCAATTTCCAGACCAGCGTGAAACAGGATAAAGTGATTTTCTGAAAATACATGGACTTGAGGCTCCGAGCCAGAAACCATGCTGAAAGGCATTTTAGCAGAATCAGCAAAAAATAGAAAAGAGAAAGAAGGATTTAGACTGTACTCACGGGCCCAACAAAGCCGGGCACCATTGTGAGAAGCAGGGAGAATATGGCCACCAGCATACGGGTTTGGCAGAACCTCCAAAAGACTCTTGTCAGGGATGCCCCCTCTCGCCCACTTCGTTTGAGCTCCTCATGCCACAGATATTCAAGCCTGGAACCAAAACCCAGGATCACAAACTATATGAGTACACAGCTCAACCAAACACGAGTGCATTGTTACTATACTTAATGTACATAACTCAATAATTAGTCAGACTAATTTTCCCCTCTTTTGCACATCAGTGCTATGCTATGCAGTAGTAAAGTGCCAATTAGCTCCATGTAAGGTGTTAAATACTTCATATTTTTCCTTAAATTAGGTAAAAGCATCACTGACCAAGAAGGCAATCAGTGCAGTCCACCCCCCCACCCCCCCACCCCCCCACCCCCCAAAAAAAAAATTCAGATAGCTAGGGTGATAATAATGTAAAGGTGACCTACAATATACAACCATGCATCACATAATTGGTCTGAGAAAGGTAGTATCAACCATGTTAAAGATGTGCTAATGTGCTTTTATTGCCGTATAATGCCGTCTGAAGTGGGTAAATATCTTGTTGGCCAAATGCATCACAGCTAATGACTCTATAAAGCAGCAGTCGAGCAGCTGCAGAAAGTAATTAACGCCCTAACGACTTTATTAAAAACGTATCAGAGATAGACAGAACATTATACCAGCTACACTCTCACATGGCCTGATAATTGCTACTTGAAGTCAAATGGTGCCAAATCTAAGAAATTGCAATTATTTGCAGTCCAAAAGCTGCACAGACACAGCTTGATTCATGGGAAGTGAGACCACCGTTCTAAAAGCCAATCAAAGGACCAAGCGAGGAACAGTGAACAATGTAATGAAAGAACAAAAAAAACCTTTTTTTTTTTCAAAATAGGATACATCTATTAATGTGAAAACTTAAATACAGTTGTGATTACATACAAGTTACATACAATCATGGGCGTGAATATCAGGGTAATTTTGGGCTTTTAATTTTTTCTTTGATCTGTTCTTTTTTCCAGGGTGGAATGATTGTACAGCATCAACAACTTTAATGACTTTAAAAAACAAGAACTGGGTGCAGAAGTTTTAATTTATTTTGGATTTTCTCTATTCTTCTTTATTTGGCCACAATGACAAGAGGTATTGTTTGGAGAAGTAAAGGTGAGGCTTTCAAACCTAAGAACACTGTCGCAACTGTAAAATATGATGGTGGGAGCATCATGCTCTGGGGCTGTTTTCGGGCTGTGGTACAGGTACATTGCACAAAGTGGATGGAATAATGAAAGAGGAGGACTACCTCCAAATTCTTCAACTTCACCTCAAATCAACAGCTAGACGATTGGAACTTGGACACAGCTGGGTGTTCCAACGGGACAATGATCCCAAATACACATCTAAACTAGTTTTATAATGGCTAAAGCAGGCTAACATTAGGGTTCTGGAATGGCCTTCCCAAAGCAACAACCTCAAACCTAGTGACAATTTGTGGACTATGTAAAAGCCAGGTCTGTGCCAGAAAATCAACCAATTTAAATGAACTCTGCCAATTCTGGCAAGAAGAGTGATCAAATATCCAGCGAGAATTATGCCAAAAGCTTGTTGATGGATACAAAAAAGGTGCAACTTGCGAAGGGACATTTAACCAAATATTAGTGGGTGTGTATATATTCAAGCCTGTATGTATACTTTTGACTCTGTGTGGATTAGAGAAAATCCAAAATAAATTCAAATGTGCACCAAGTTCTTATTTTTTTAAGTCATTAAAGACAGGTGCAATCATTCCACCCAAAATTACCATGACATTCGTGCCCATGATGAGTGTCTGTAAACTGCTGACTACAACTGCACATCCAAAGTCATGTGTATTTAGAAACATCACAGCATGTGTGCATGCACCTACACATAAATGGAAAACAGAACACCAGGGCAACAGTGTGGGCTGTAAAGCAGGAATTTTTTGCTTTTGAACAGAAATGAAATGTTCCTGACAGCCATCGTTTCAGCATGCCAGATGGCAAGCAAAGCTGATGTTGCAAGAGTGTGTTTGAGCAGGACACAGCATTCAAGGTTCGCACCTCACTGAGCAACCAACAAGTGTCAACTCTCCCAGGGTGCCTTTCCAATTTCCCGTCTTGCTATCGTCTCTGCTTTGCATCTCCATTCTGTAACTGTTCTTGCTATGTAAACTGTGTCAGACACCCACCCAGTAGCTTTGTGCTCTTTTGCTGCTTCACTTCTATGCGTCTTTTTCATATACACAAAGCAGCAGCAGAAGCACAAAAACACCCGGCCCTGAGCCACAATCTTTAAACAGAACAAGTGCTACCAGCAACCTACGCAGCTGTCACCAGATACAAGAGTGAACTTCCTCAAATAGTCACCCTCCTCTTTACTGCCGAGTCATGGCACTGAGACTTGACAGCACACGAGTAATGGAAAAAACATTGGTTTCGTTTCAGTCAGCAGGAAAAAAAACTTAAGTTTATCATAAAACATTTAAGTTCATTCATAGAATCAGTACGCCATTACAAAGCATTTCCCAAGCTGTAGCTTGGCTTTCTGTCTCACGGTCTCATTGACAGCTAATGAATGAGACAGGGAGACACTGTGCATTGCAGGTAAGTCATTAATGAGATGATTGTCTAAGTGAGGCACAAACTCTCACTGTAATCTGTAATCTCAGCTTTTCTTAGTAGCACTCCCCAGCCTTCGTCCCAGCACAATGTTCCTGTATTGTAAATAGACAGAATGCTAATCAATTACATCTCATGGTGCAGACTAACAACGTGCTGCACAAGCACACAAAATAACACATAAAAACTAGTAATAAAAAGACAGTATACATGGCAAATATAACAGTTGTATCATTCCAAAATCCCTGACTAATAATACTGTGAATCAAATGTGTACTTGTTTTTCTTTTTCTGTCACAATTAATCTTACCAGGATTTAAGGAAAAACAAAAAAGGTTCTATCCCGAGAGACTGAAACAGTCTCACACAGTTACATATCAGTTCACCTGAACACATCCTCAAACAGCAAGCTCCACTGGATACTCTGAACAAATAACACTACCTCAGCTCGGGGTTCCAGCACAAAAAATTTACTAATACAAGTGACCAAAGTGCACTTAAACCAAGAATGGATTAGCGACTGCCCCCTATAACTTCACTAGATGTTAATTAGTAATTTTATTATTTGCAAATTAATTACTTAATTTTCCCTTCTTCAGCTAAAGCATCAGAGCATATAATGAAGATGGCAGTCATGTGCAGTGAGCTGATTGCATGTTGCTTAAAAGGATGATGTTGGCATTACTCAACACTTCTGATGAAGAAGCAACAACTACCGGGGAAGTCAACACAAAGTTCCTCAAAAGTGAGTCAATAACTTTAAAAAAAAAAAAAAGAAGAAGCTAAACTTCAGCTAATTTGAGTCTTGACCTGTCAACTTGTGGTGCTGGTAATAAATGTTACAGATCATCCAGGAAGTCTGTGTCTAGTCTAGTTTTTCTTTTCTTACTGAAACTGTGATATTTTACTTATGTGTATATGTGACAATCCATATAGTCCAAAAAAGGTGGTATACTGTGTCAAATGCAAATCAAAAGCAGCATGCAATGACTTGCAAATCTCATAAACCCATATTTTATTTGCAACATAGAAAACATAGCAAATGCTTGAAAATGTAGCATTTCGTGAAAAAATATGAACAAATTTTGAATTTGATGGCAGCAACATGTCTCAAAAAAGTTGGGAAGAGGAGCAACAAAAGGCTGGAAACATATGTGGGACTAAGAAGAAACAGCTGGAGGAATATTTTGCATCTAATTAGGTTAATTGGGAACTGGTAAGATGACTGGGTAAGTGAATGGATCGAAATTTGAAATCCTTTTAGGCACCATCAACCCCAAGTCTAGTAACTGGTTTGCTACACAGTGGTAAACATGGCCCTGTCTCAGCTTTCTTGACACTTGTTGCTGCCATCAAATTCAAAATGAGTTAATATTTCTCATGAAATTATATATTTTCTCAGTTCTAGCATTCAATATGTTTTCTCTGTTCTATTGTGAATCAAATATGGGTTTATGGGACTGGTAAATCATATTGTGTATATACATATTGTTTTTATCTACATTTTACACAGCGCCCCAACTTTTTCAGAATCGGTGATGACGACTTAGCGCTCCAAACTTTCTTCAAAGTATGGTTACTTCTGACTCCAAATTGCCGCGTCCATAAAGTTAAAACTGAAACTTCACAATAAGTCCACAAATCAATGAGTGACACCACAGTTCCAAAGAGAAAATGGAAAAGATCACATTACAATCCTTAAAAGGTGTTACTCTCACTTTCACCAAATAAACTGGATGTGACACCATGTTGAATCTTAAAACACAGTCAACTTTATACATTAAAACAAAATGGGTGAAGGAAGGATGAATTATTATGTCTGAGGAGGAATGGGCAGTGATATGGAGATTTCAGTGGAAATGTACCAGCTCACAGAAATGGAGGGAGTTTGGTTGGAAGAATCTTTTTAAGATTTTTTTTTAATCTCACTCTCTCAGAAATCTTGCTAACTCCCATGTCTGCTGGAGAAATGAAAATGCAAACCACTACTCTGTTTTTTGGGATTGTTCTGTTAAGACAATTGGAGAGGGATACATAGTGCCCTGCACTATTTTTAATTGTGAAATTCCCCTAGACAATAAGTCTATATATTTTGGGTATATATCTCCAGAAAATGAAAAGAGATAAGAAATTAATGAATATACTGCTGGTGGCTAATAGAAAGACTCTAACTAGTAAGTGATTATTACAGGAGAGGCCAACATTGAATCCATGCATGGAAATCACAGTGGGCATTTACAAAAGGGAGAGGCTAGCAGCATTTCTCAATTATAAAACTGAACCATTTGTTTTATACTGGGAAAAATGGATCAACTGCATCACCCTATAGACCTAATTTTGGTTTTGAAGACATAGATCTTTAAGAATTTTCTATAACAGCACTGCACATTTTAGTAAATGCTGTTCAAAAGAAATGGTAAACAGTACATGTGATGGTGGGAAAATACATACTAGCCTGTATTTACCCCAGCAGAACTCTATACACACATGACTGACAATAAATTTCAGATTGTTGACTGTAAAGAAAGAAGGTAGAAGAAACAGTTTGGGTCATAAACAGTGAAGGTCTGGCATGAAGGAATACGCTGTTTCAAGGTTTGGATGCACAAAAAATACTTTTTGTTTTGTTCTCTGTGAGTTGACAGTGCTACAGTAATTACAACACGACCGTGCCACCTTTAATATTAATAAGTTATACAGTATATAATATGTATCCTGTAATTTACATACACACACACACACACATTATACGCTATATTATAGTTTTCCCTTGTGGTCTCACTCAAAAATCCCTTATCTTCAGGGCGGATGGAGCCCATGTTTGAAATTTAACCGTTATAAAGTAAACTCTAAAATCCAACACCTTCCAAATGACTCCTGCCTCACCTTTTCATTTCATGTCTCACCAAGCTCCAGTACTGTGGGAATATTGTGTTTCAACAATAAATAGAGTCTTCCTAACACCGCAGGTCCTTTTCATCAGGCAAACCTCAGCACTGGCACGATTACCTCACCTTTGGCAGTTGACTGCAGAGGCTTCGTGGCAAGACAGTCCCCACACATCATCTATAGACAAGCTGGACGCCTTGTAGGCTTTCACTGCCAGCGGGGAGAGCCAGTGCAGAGTCATAAATGAGAAGAACCCAGCATTGTCGACTGGGTGCTGATGCCTGGAATAGAGTAGAAGATGTGGAAATGGGTGAGATGTATAAAAGCGCAGGCGCGCACACACACACACACACAGACACACACACACACACACAGACACACAGACACACACACACACACAGACACACACACACACACACACACACACACACACACACACACACACACACACACACACACACACACACACACACACACAGAGGTGCTATGCTCGGGGAGCAGACAGACATAGATTCCTGAGAAATAATCGGCGCCTTTGACCTGCTAGAGTCAACGGAAGGTGAATCATGCCTGCAGTGTTTGGACAGTAATTTGCACGCTCTTCACAGAAATCTAAGAGTGCAGCGAACAAAAAAAAAAAAAAAAAAAAAGAGAAGTAGTTTAGGGTGGTTTATCAGGGTATATGTTCAGACATGGTGCTGTGCTGCCAGGGGATATGTTCCCAGCCCTTATCATGGCCCCCTGCTACACCCGAATAGTCAGCACATTAGGGAGGAGCCAAACACAACAACCATGAACTCCTGAGTCTGTGTTTGTCTCTACACTTGAACATATCTGTCACTGTAGGAGCCTAAAACTGCTTTTATGTCCTCATTCATCTCTCTCACCGTCAGAGTCTCGAAATACGATTAAACACAATTTTGTTTACTTGTGCGTTATCCTGAAGGGCTTTAAAATTTGAAGGCTTTTCCTGTAGCGTCCTATTCTCTTTGTCCCCCACTCCATCGATGCCTCTTCTTCCTCTTCCTCCAGCTCTGGCAGCGATTGCGGGGAGGGCAGTGACAGGCCCTCCACACGCCCGGCTGCTTCCAGGGCATCAGGGAACATGGTAGGCCCTCTGAAGAAGAAGAAAAAAAAATCATATCAATTTCATATCTGCAACTACAGCCTGTGATTTTTTGCTTGATCATAGTATTCTTAGAACCCCTGCAGCTTCTTTCACTTTACCAATTAAATCACAAAATTGTGCAATGCACAAAATGTTCAACAGTGACACTCCAAACCTGACATTTTCAGCTACAGATGTATTTTAATAAACACAGCAAGTGTCCATTTCAGTCTTTTTAACCCAGAGCTTATCCATATAGTGAGTGTTTTGCTGAATCATCCTCTGAGACCCAGAGAGACTTGAGAAATCACCTTGCTCATAGGTCAAAGCTCCTCTCTGGTGTACAACTAAAGTGCTTATCTATTTAAAGACGACCTGCCAGCAACCCCACGAGCTCAGTAGCAGACATCTGAGCTGTGGTGTGCCCGCACACTGCCACTGATCCCTTGTATGGCAAAGCTCTGTGACAAGGTCAGCTTGGCTTGTAGTGGGGTGCCAAGAGACTCACCAGAGAATGTGGTCAATGATAAGATTCAATTCAGAGATTCCAGGAGGTGCACAAACAGAGTTGCATAACAGAAGACAACACGTTGTAAGTCTTAACGTACAAGTGTCATGAGAACCTAACACTGGGCTTGGGGGGAAAAAAAAAAAAAAACATACACACACACACACACAAAAAACCCTCAGTGCCCCAGTCATGTGAAGTTTGTCATATGGCTGTGAAGTTTCATAGCTCACTTTAGGGGAAAACACCCTGCCATTCAGTGGTTAGTTAAAGTCAAACTCCCTCAAATAAAACAAATGGGAAGTCATGGTAGTACAGACTAACATTTAAGTCTAGTTTCAGGTGCTGCAACACAATGCCAAACATGCAACAGGACAGTGTTGACACCTACAACTGTTTCATTTTCACACAACATAGATTGAGAAAAATTCACATGCCAATGAACAAAGACCAAAGGAACGAGGAAGTTAATGTAAAGTTAAGCTAAACATAGCGACTGCTGATAGGAAAAGTAAACTTGCAGGCTTTGCTTCCCTTACAATCCTAGCTGAATTTATCACAGTTTTCAAACTGTCACGTAGCGATACCACGTATTGTTATCTTGACATGAATAATATCACGTTAATGTAACTGGTTGTGGAAACAGCAGGATTTACTTTTTTTTTTGTTTTTTTTTTAACACTTACTTTCAAGTCTTCCTTAGTCAGGCCAGTACAGATCTCAGATGTGTCTACAAACGGGAAACACAGATGAAGGCGCTGACAGCCATGGTGTCTCTTCTCTAAGTTTTGTCATTAATTAAACTCTAAAGTCCGTACCGACACATCTTCCTCATCAGCGGAGTTGAGCTCGGATGAACACACGTTAAGGAAACATGGCAAACTTTAACGCCTCACGTGTGTACAGTGCGTGCCGCTCTCCCCCCACCGGCACTGACTGTAGGTCCTTCTCGCTGACAGACCAAGCCCCACGGGGACAGGAATTCCCGATAACACTCTTACGTCATATCGTCTCCACCAACCACTGACAGGGCTGAGCAGTCACCGTAGTAACGGGGATAACGACTAGGAAGTTCAGACTCCGTGAGAGGGAGGTCCACGGGCGGGTGTTTTTGACCAGGCGGTAAGATGCATCATTTTGATTGGTTGCTAAGGTTGTTAGGCAACGGAAGGGGCGCGCTGCTGTGATTGGCTATGACGTTGTTGGTAATATTTGACCCTGTTATTAGGCTTTTTACTGTAAGGTGTGCTTACATAACTTATACATCAAAACGTAGACAGAGAGTTTTGTAATAGATGACTCAGCCTGTCATTGCCAGAAGACCTTTGAATGAATCCCATAAGAGGTGCCCACCAAAGCTTCAAATGACTCCAGGCTACTAACAGATACCTCAAAAAATTTTCGGGGGAACATTTTTTTTCTTTCGAAGTGTATTTACCTTTTTCCATTTTTTAAGAACTAAAGAAATATTGTGTAGTGGGCCCATTTTTAGAAATAAAATGAATATGTGAATGTAACCAACTGCTTTTCCTGTTCTGATCATTTTGAAGTTTGTGCTGTTGGTTTGAGCTTTGAGACTATAGTTTCTGTTTTTTTTTTTTTTTAATCTTTTGTATTAGGTTGACTGGATAGACCTGCTCAGTAAGGGCTGCTCAGTCACAGCCTCGAGGAAACTTGTGTAACAAGCCAATCTCCATTCCTCGGATGTAACGTAACCGACCGCGGTACACAACCGAGTGTTTTAAAACCAGTGCATTTTTCTTTTATGAGATTTCATTTCTTAATCTATAAATGGGCACTGAAATAAAAATTAATTAAAAATAAGTGAACCGCGGGATTACCACATTACTATCTAAATGAAAATAGTGTATGGTGGCACCATGGTGCAGTGGTTAGCACTGTTGCCTCACAGAAAAGGTCATATATAATGCCAAATTACAACAAAATGCTGCAGCTAGAGTACTGACAGGGACCAGAAAGAGAGAGCATATTTCTCCCATATTGGCTTCTCTTCATTGGCTCCCTGTTAAATCTAGAATAGAATGTAAAATCCTTCTCCTCACATACAAGATCTTGAATAATCAAGGCTCCATCTTATCTTAAAGACCTTTTATCTTCTTATCTTAAAGTACCGTATCACCCCAACAGAGCACTTGGCTCTCAGACTGCTGGCTTACTTGTGGTTCCTCGGACACTTAAGAGTAGAATGGAAGGCAGAGCCTTCAGCTTTCAGGCCCCTCTTCTGTGGAACCAGCTCCCAGCTTGGATTTGGGAGACAAACACCCTCTCTATTTTTAAGATTAGCTTCAAACTTTCCTTTGTGATAAAGTTTATAGACAGGGCTGGATCACATGATCCTGGACCACCCCTTAGTTATGCTGCTATAGGCCTAGGCTGCTTTGGGGTTCACATAATTCAATTCAATTCAATTCAATTCAATTCAATTTTATTTATATAGCGCCAAATCACAACAAACTGTCGCCTCAAGGCGCTTTGTATTGTGGGTAAAGACCCTACAATAATACAGAGAAAACCCAACAGTCAAAACGACCCCCTATGAGCAAGCACTTGGCAACAGTGGAAAGGAAAAACTCCCTTTTAACAGGAAGAAACCTCCAGCAGAACCAGGCTCAGGGAGGGGCAGTCATCTGCCGCGACCAGTTGGGCTGAGGGGAGAGAAAGACATGCTGTGGAAGAGAGCCAGAGATTAATATCAATTAATGATTAAATGCAGAGTGGAGTATAAACAAAGTAAATAAGGTGAATGAAAAGAAACAGTGCATTATGTGAACCCCCCCAGCAGACTAGGCCTATAGCAGCATAACTAAGGGATGGTTCAGGGTCACCTGATCCAGCCCTAACTATAGGCTTTATCATAAAGGAACGTTTTATTTTAACTTAGTTGCTTATTTCAATTGTTTGTAAAGCAGTCGCTAGTAAGAATTTCATTGCTCAGCATAACCACAGTGTTTTGCGGTGTACATGACAATAAACTTCTTGAATCTTGAATCTTTAAGCCTAATCTTAAAAATAGAGAGGGTGTCTGTCTCCCGAATCCAAGCTGGAAGCTGGTTCCACAGAAGAGGCGCCTGAAAGCTGAAGGCTCTGCCTCCCATTCTACTCTTAAGTATCCTAGGAACCACAAGTAAGCCAGCAGTCTGAGAGCGAAGTGCTCTGTTGGGGTGATATGGTACTATGAGGTCTTTGAGATAAGATGGTGCCTGATTATTCAAGACCTTGTATGTGAGGAGAAGAATTTTAAATTCTATTCTAGATTTAACAGGGAGCCAATGAAGAGAAGCCAATATGGGAGAAATATGCTCTCTCTTTCTAGTCCCTGTCAGTACTCTAGCTGCAGCATTTTGGATCAGCTGAAGGCTTTTCAGGGAGCTTTTAGGACAGCCTGATAATAATGAATTACAATAATCCAGCCTAGAAGTAATAAATGCATGAATTAGCTTTTCAGCATCACTCTGAGAAAGGATGTTTCTAATTTTAGAAATATTGCGCAAATGCAAAAAAGCGGTCCTACATATTTGTTTAATATGTGCATTGAAGGACATATCCTGGTCAAAAATGACTCCAAGATTTCTCACAGTGTTACTGGAGGCCAAAGTAATGCCATCCAGAGTAAGTATCTGGTTAGACACCGTGTTTCTAAGATTTGTGGGGCCGAGAACAAGAATTTCAGTTTTATCTGAATTTAGAAGCAGGAAATTAAATGCACTGTTTCTTTTTATTCACCTTATTTACTTTGTTTATACTCCACTCTGCATTTAATCATTAATTGATATTAATCTCTGGCTCTCTTCCAAAGCATTTCTTTTCTCTCCCCTCAGCCCAACCGGTCGCGGCAGATGACTGCCCCTCCCTGAGCCTGGTTGTGCTGGAGGTTTCTTCCTGTTAAAAGGGAGTTTTTCCTTCCCACTGTCACCAAACGCTTGCTCATGGGGGTCATTTTGACTGTTGGGGTTTCTCTGTAATTATTGTAGGGTGTTTACCTACAATACAAAGCGCCTTGAGGAAACTGTTTGTTGTGATTTGGTGCTATACAAATAAAATTGAATTGAATTGGGTAGTCACCTTAAGGCACTTAAGGCACAGTAGCTGGCAAAAGTATTCACACCCCTTGAACGTTTCCATATTTTGTCACATTACAACCACAAACATAAATATATTTCACTGGAATTTAATGTGAAACACCAACACAAAGTGGTATACAATTGCAAAGTGGAAAGAAACTTATACACGATTCAAAACATTTTTTACAAATAAAAAACTGAAAAATGCGGTGTGCAAAAGTATTCCTGAGTCAATATGTTGTGGAACCACCTTTTGCTGCAATTACAGCTGCAAGTCTTTTAGGGTATGTCTCCACCAGCTTTGCACATCTAGTGACTGAATTTTTTTGCACAGGCAAAAATTACTTTGTTTTTTTTTCTTTTTTGCACGAGGCAGCAGAAGTTGCAAAAAATATAACTTCACAGCTCTATAAAGATAGTTGATGTGGCCAAAAAGGACTGGATTGATTATAATTTAGACACAATAACAGTCATAAAGATTCTTGCATAACAGGTAATTATTTTATTTATAAGGCTTTTATAAATCCACAGTCTACTTACCAATATAAGCAGAGACATTATACATAAAAACACATTATACAACACATAAAAACATTGAATATATAAAACATTTTTTTTTTTTCCCCGAAATCACTTTTTGGGAAAACATCACTTTTTGGCACAACACCAGCAGCTGGATAAAAGCAAGCTCCCAGAGATGAACATTTGCAAAGAAAATGTTCAGCTTGTTTGGCTCCACATGTTTGTGTGAGCAGATTCTCTCTGTTCTGAACTTAAACAAGAACTGCTTGAGATGCGTGAGTGACTCCCACCTACGTGACATTTTACTCACATCTACCACTGCTCTGGAGCCAGACCTGCCCTGTGTACCTGTGTGCCCTTCACATTAGTCTGAGTAGCTTACCTGTCGCTCTGTTATCAGAATTACACAGCAGTATTTACAGTTTCTGTATATTATAAATTTCAGTTGGAAATTCAGAGCTTTATGCTCTGCATTTGGTTATTTCATGTTTGTTTGCTGCACGGAAATGAAAGTATTAAATAACAATATTTATATGCATCTTTTATTCTTTTAAATAATGTCATCAGGGACTGCTGGCCCTCAGACACTTTCACATTGTCAAATCTGGCCCTCCTTGAAAAATGTTTGGACACCCCTGCTCTAATCTCTGTAATAAAACAGGATTGTCAGCAGTATCAAACGCTGCACTGAGGTCTAGCAGGACAAGCACAGAAATGTGTCTACTGTCAGAGGCCATAAGAAGATCATTTGTAACCTTCACTAATGCTGTTTCTGTACGGTGATGAATTTGGAATCCTGACTGAAACTCTTCAAATAAATCATTCCTCTGGAGATGATCAGTTAGCTCTTTTACAACTACTCTTTCAAGGATTTGTGAGATAAAAGGAAAGTTGGAGATTGGCCTTTAATTAACTAAGACAACTCAGCTGAGTGATGGCTTTTTAAGTAATGGTTTAATTACTGCCACCTTAAAGGCCTGTGGTATATAGCTCATTAATAGAGACAGACTGAGAGAGCGAGGTCCTGACTCGAGTCCAGTCTGGGGCCTTTCTGTTTGGAGTTTGCATGTTCTCTCTGGGCTCTCTGACTTCCTCCCACAGTCCAAAGACATTCATAGGTTTAGGTGATTCTACAGTGAGCGTGAATGGTTTTCTGACTGTATGTGTTGGTCATGTGACAGACTGGTGACCTGTCCAGGATGTACCCTGCCTCTTGCCTCACAACAGCTGGGTTAGGCTCCAGCCCCAACCCCCAGGTGACCCTGAAAAGAATTTGAAACCAATTAACTGAAATTATTTATTCATCTGCAGACTTTACTCATAAACTGAATTCTTTGGTCTAACAAATACTTGAAAGCTGTGGAGAAAAAAAAAAGAAGACGATTGCAATTTCTTGGCATTTCATCAGATGTCTTTTTTATCTGACTAGTTTAAAACCCAAAGATATTCACTTTACACAGAATGTTAGTCAATAAGATGAATACATTTGCAAGGCTAACAGCCTTCATTTGCAGCTCTAATGCCCTGTGATTAACAATTCTTCAGCTTCATATCTTCCCATACATTATGTTTTTTTTATTTTGAAGGTCACTATATTTGAAGTCACATAAGGTACCGATCCAAGCACAGATTAAGTCCTTTCATATTTTCCTAAATGCCCATAAGACTGAGAACATCATTTTACATCTCATAAACTGAGACTTTTCAAAGCATAAGTCAGTTATATCTTAACAGCACAACTGATGATTGGAGGGTTAGGAATTCAAAAGCTTGAAGGACATAAGCAAAAAGAAACAAAGATACCAGATCACACAGAGGGGCTTTAGATGTGCTGAAAACCTGCAGGTATAAAGCTGTGCTGCTGGTGCTAATAAAATACTCTCATTGGTTGTGAGAGTTTCACTACTCTATGACTCTACAGTGACTTGAAATTGTCCTCATGTAAATGTTAAGACCTTAAGCTCAGCTGGCTTTACAAATAAAAGCTTCACTGAGACTTTGTAATGAGCCAAAGAAGTTGAGCAACGGCAATTTATAAGCCTCACCCAAACACATCATCATTGGACATAAAGCCACCCATCACAACAATACAGCTGCAGCTTAGCTATAAAATGCACCCACATTTCTACACTGTCCACAGGTAAAATGAGGCCTCTACAAATTAATAGTTCTTTCTATTTTTGGAGAAACTATTGTAGTGATAAGGGCATTTGTCTTCACTGCTAATCTAGTTACAGATCCTGCTTCTGGCACAACCTAAGAACCAGGCTCCCTCCATATCAGACTTTTGTGCACCTTTTTAAAATGCCTGCACTGTGATTCAGCATAAGCAAAACCAGTTGTTACAAATGTCCCTGGGTTGTTGTCACAGCAACAATAAGGAAAATCTAAAAAAATAAATTAAAAAAAGAATAATAATACTTGTAAGGTACAGCAGCAGTGAAAACACAAACCATTCAAACTGCATCTTGGACATGTGCCAAAGATTTTCCCTCAAGATCTTGGTAAGAAAAGTTGTCACCTGTATGCTGCATAGATTCTTTTCCCTTCACATTCGACTTAAAACAGAGCATGTTATTATTAAATATGCTGCATTACAACATTCCCCACAGATCTGGAAAAGACAAATTACGCCTTCAGTCTGGGAGGTTTTATGGAAACTGATTTATTACTGATTTATCACTGATTTGCCAAACTAACTGAAACTTTTTTGTGACAAACTTTTGTTTAAAGTGGAAAAATCCATCTAAACGGATTGATTTTTAGTTTTTGATAAGATTAATCCAAAGATCATTCCAGAAGTTCAAAGGTGTCAAGTCTCTGCCTATAATTATTTTTGCAGCACTTGTGCTTTGTATGATCTAATACTGTGATGTGATCTTTCTGGCAGCCCTCTCTGCATGGCTGGAAAAAAAAAAAAAGCAGTACACAAAGAAGAATATCATCAATAGTACTGAGCTGGGAATTTTGCTGAAATTCTGCAATCAATGCTCTGAATGTGGCTTTGCTATCAACCTCCTGAGACTTTTAAGATAGCGGCCAAGCCATAGTTATGTCTGGAGCGCAGTACAATCACACAATTCTTTCTTTGCTACAATTTAAGGAGGGCTGGCTGACCATGAGGGACATGTTCTGTGAAAAGCTTGCTATACATGGTGGATTTGTACAAGTAGATTTAAAGTAGAAAAGATCCCTCAGTCTAAAGCTATGGACAGATGAAATTTACACTAAGTAGTCCAGCGCTTGATATGGTCCTGTTTCACTGCTTCATTTGAAGTTTTTCATCTTCACGCAGTCCTCACATGAGCTTTGCTCTAGGGTAGACATTTCCACTGGTTATGGCCAGTTGGGGCTGCTGTCAGAAATAAATTGGTTTCTCTGCCTATTCTCTGATTGTTGAATATACGTGCAAAATGGAGAGGTGAAAAGGACCAGGCTGCTCTGCTGCTGACTGAGAGACAAAAAAAAAATATATATATATATGCCCCACACTTACGTACCACTTATGTTAGATGGCTGACTTGGGAAAATTTATTCCATTAAACTGTTGTGTAGCTCCACTGGAAAGTTCTCCACACAATAATATGCTGACTTTGTTTGACCGGTTTTTCACAGGAGGAAGAAAAATATATGCAGTGCATTGCCAATAGCTGTCGTTAGAGCTGGTGTGTTTTTTTTTTTTTTTTTACACAAATTCATCACTACTCGTTGATACCTTAGATGTTCCCACACTTAAATGCCAAGCACAGCTTGTCTGTTTCTTTTAGGAGAGTTGTCAAATGCCATTAATATTCATAAATCAGTCAGTAGCTCTGCACATTCTAATTACTTGGCATTTATTAGCCACCAGGGTCCTTAACATATTGAAAATGTTGCATGCTTTTGTGAAAGGAAATTAACCTACAACTGACACGCAAGGTCGAGGCCCTTGGATTATTTAATGCAGGAGATCGTGTCTCTGAATATGGATCTCCACGACCGTAATCATTATCTTAGAGAAAACTCATTTAGCTAACAGAAGCCCTTGGATGAAAGTCGGAAACAGGCTTGGCTTCTGTTTGTAAGCACCATCTGAAAATGAATCTCTGTTTGACACATAACTTTTTCCTGAAATGAATTTTCTTGTTTGTTGTGTTTGGTGCTTCAGTGTGCAATTTCATTTCAAGATGATTCTTTTCATTTTGCTTCCTTTATGCATATGGAAACTGTGACTTTGAACATGTCGTGGTCATTGGTGCCAGACAGGCCGGTCTGGGCATTTGAGAAACTGCTGATCTACTGGGATTTTCCCACACATCCCTCTCTAGGGTTCACAGAGAATGGTCTGAAAAAGAGAAAATATCCAGTGAGTGGCAGGTCTCTGGGCAGAAATACAGTGTTGCTGCCAGGGGTCAGAGGAGAATGAACAGACTGCTTCGAGTTGATAGGAAGGCAGCATTAATTTAAGTGCCCACTCGTTACAACCTAGGTATGCAGAAGAGCATCTCTGAACGCACAACACGCTGAACCTTGAAGCAGATGGGTGACAGCAGCAGAAGAGAACTCTGGGTGCCACTCCTGTCAGCTAAGAACAGGAAACTGAGGCTACAACTTACATAGGCTCACCAAAATTGGACAATAGAAGACTGGGAAAACATCGCCTGGTCTGGTGAATCTCGATTTCTACTGGAACATTTGAATGGTAGGGTCAAAATTTAGCATAAACAACATGAAAGCATGGATCCATCTTGCCTTGTATCAGTGGTTCAGGGTGCTGCTGGTGGTGTAATGGTGTGGGTGATTTTTTTTTTTCTGGGCACAGTTTGGGCCCCTTAGCACCAACTGAGCATTGTTTAAACACCATAGCCTACCTGAGTATTATTGCTGACTATGTCCAACACAGTACTAGCAAGGTGAAGCTAATGAAGTGGCTGGTGAGTGTAAATACACATTATGGAAACTGTAAATGTATTAAGGCAGACCTCTCAAGGTAAATAAGTAAACTGAAAAATACCTATATATGTGCAACTCAATGCAGTAACAATGACCTCTAACTGGGGCTGTGACACTATTTATTTTTCTTTTTTAGTAATTTTCCCCCCTCTTGCTAAAAAAAAAAAATATTAAAGAAAAGAGAAAGAGAAAAGGTGGTTTGTCTGGCCAGCAGTTCAAAACGCATCAATTACTTTTTATGAAAATATGCAATTGATGGCCTCTATACTGATTGCAGTGTGCAAAGGAAAATATGCCTTTGTCATGTCTAACAGAAACTACAAATGTAGAAGCAACTGCTCCCTGCTGCCGAGCTACATGTCTCAGAAACTGTGAGCATGCACGCCGCTTGTTTCAGCACTTTTTTCTCTGGAGTTACGACGAAAATCCCTGACAGCAACTCTGAGAGCAGAGCTTACACGTCGACAATAAGTCTGGTTTAATAAAGGGTCAGTCATGCATTGAGCGAAAGCTCGAGGGCTGTCAATGTTGATTTTCCTAGAATGTATCCTTGGGATCTCAATCAAGCTGCGCAGCAAGAAATTAAAAGACATTAACTGACAACTGATGCAGTTCTAATGACAATCAACTCCACAGCTCACATGAGGCAAATGCACCTAGAAAGAAATCCCTATTATTTAGGAACTACAGTATATTTTAAATATCGCAAGAAAAGTATAAATATAATTTTCTCTAAATTAGTATAATTGGCAGTAAACTGTTTTATGTTAGTTAGAAGGAAATCTGCAATTGCACACAAGTTAATGTTTCTTTTAGGTGTCTGAATCTTAATGCTTTACTTTAACATGTGGAAGTTTGTAACAGTATGTCAGGCTTGATGCGTATTACAGATGAAAGGAGGTTTTTGACATTACTGTAGAAACACAAGCTACTTTCCTGATGCCTTTAAAAAAAAAGAAAGAAGTTATTATGTTATTTTTAAATAGTAGTCCTTATTAGAGTGAGAAAGGAGAATCAGCCAGGGTATGATTATCAGCATAGCATAGCATTAGCCTCATTAGCCAATGAGGGTGCAGTGTCTTCAGTTTCTCAGTCAGAACAACCCCCCCTCCCTCATCATGTCTATTTTTGCTTGAAGCTTCACTGACGATAATGGTATCTATGTCTGTCTTTTATCTATTCTTCTAAGCAACCGAATGCCACTCCCATACTGGCTAAAATAACACTGAACAAGGATTTGAAGAACTTTTTGGATCTAATAAGAATCGTTATGTTTGGAGAAAGGAAAACGCTGCAGTGTCACCATTTGGACTTATTCTGCTCTATCTGAGCCAGGGCAGCTTGTCATCATTGATGGAACAATGATTTTTGAATTATAGCAGCAAATATTAAAAGACAATATCAGGACATCCATCCATGAACTGAGGCACCAGGTTATGCAGCAAGACAACAATCCCCAGCACTCAGGTTGTTCTACCAAAGTACGGGGAAAGAATAAAAATGTTTTCCATAACGGCCAAACCGAGTCTTGCCCTTAACCCAATCAAAATGTAGTGGAAGGACCTGAAGCCAGGAGTTCATGTAAGAACAGTATTCCATAGCTGAATGTGTTCTGTATGGGAATAAAAATGAGCTAAATTCCTTCAAGAGGATGTGCAGGAATGATCCACAGTTACTGGTTCAATTTCAGTTATTGCTGAACATGGGGGTCACACCAGATACATACTTTTGCACCTCACAAACATCTAATAATCTTTTCCCTCGATCAAACAACTAAGTCCAAGTCTAGGGTGATTCAAATGATGTTTTATGTCATAAAGCAAACATATAGAAAATTCACAAGCTTTTCCTGCATCTGTATTAGGTGAGGGACAATAGCAGCATGCTACCCTCTGCAGGGCAGCCGAAAGAGAGAGAGAGAAGAGACCATCTCTGTGTGGTTGACCTGCAGACACAGACAAAGTTCCACAGTTATGAGAAGCCAGATGTTGCAGATATGTCCATAATTAAGCAGAGACACTATTAATTATATAATGTCTAGTTGGACAGCTTATCACCACGCATATACACATATGCCCATAGGTATAACCTTGATTTATTTTTTGACGTAAAACTGTCAAATATTGCTCATGCATGTGCTTTAATCACCTGGGACACACGACTAAGATCGGTTAGCTACCCTCAGTTGTCCGGTTTTCTTGCATTTTAGATTAGTGCTCAGATCAAAGGCAAAATAGACACCCCCCCATACACACATAAGGTCCTTTTATAGGTAATAGTTATACACTGTATTTAAAAAATGGATATAGCCACTGTACCATCACCCATAGGTTAGTGAAGTCCTATTCTAAAGCCTCAAGCTGTGAATTTTCACCACCGCCTTAGCTTTTTCAAACCAGATGTCACAAGCATGGGGCGTATCTGACTGAAACCAACTAACAACCTGGCTAACAGCTTGTCTTTCATAAGCCATTAAACAATAAGCATAGCTGGGTTTATTATCCAATATCGACCATATTGCATAAATTTTCCAGTTGTGTAAGCTAACAATCTTAAACAAGTCCTTTGCAGTCAATGACTGCCTGATCTTCCTGCTGCCTTTCCTCCCTTATGATGCTCTGCTACACCTTTACTGCAGCTGCTTGTTTGTGGGTCTCCCTGCATCCACTTTTGTATTTAACTGAAAAGCACACTCTATTGGGCTGAGATCAGTGTACTGACTTGGCCACTGGAGGGTATCTCATTTAGTTGCCTTGAGAAACTCTTGGGTTGTTTTTGTGGTATGCTTTGGGTCACTATCAGTTTACACTGCGAAGTGCTGCCTGATCAGTTTTGCAGCATTTAGCTGAATCTGAGCAGAGAGTGTAACCCGCACGCTTCAGAATCCATCCTGCTATTTTTATCAGCAGTCACGGCATCAATAAACACTAGTGATCTGTTTCCACTGGCAGCCATACACACCCATACCATAACACTGCCTCCACTATCTTAACTGAAAGACTGTTTTAAAATCCACTGTGGCAGAAGCAAAACTACAACTGTGTCTTTATCCAACAAATTATGGACCTCTTTGTTTGTATTTATACAATGAACAGAAATGCTCACTTATGCCAGAGTCTGTGTAATGTATGCAAGTCTCGCAACTTGGCAGCTATCTTGAAATGCTCCTAGGTATTAAGTTGTGCAGTTATTTTGAAGCATTATGTGAACATATTAATGGGGCAGCATGGTGGCACGGCGGTTAGCACTGTTACCTCACAGCAAGAAGGTCCTGGGTTCAAATCCACCATCTGGCCGGGGCCTTTCTGTGTGGACCCTGCATGTTCTCCCTGTGTCTCTTCAGGCTTCCTCCCACAGTCCAAAGACATTAGTGGGCTTAGGTTAATTGGTGATTCTAAATTGCCCATAGGTGTGAATGTGAGTGCAGTTGATCATCTGTGTCAGCCAGGGTGGACCCTGCCTCTTGACCCATGGCAGCCCCCCCACCCCCCACCCCCGGCATCCTGAATTGGTTAAGAGGATGGATGAATGTAAATTAATTGCATGTATAGAATAAGAGATTAAATATGTTTTGCCAACTTTCCTTACAAAAGCTTTTTTTTTTCCCCCCACTGGATGTTTTTCTTATTTTTCTTTGCTGCTGTGGAATTCTCCCATACATTTCAATTCAGGATCCTCTGAGTGCCACATCTCCTTCTTATACTATGCTGTTATGCAGTTATGCAAATCCAGCTACTGTTAATTATATGTTTACTTAGTGGCTTCCATCCATGAAATTTAATTAATTTGCAGTTGTTCATGCTGTATGTAAATTTCCTTTAAATGTGATTTTAAATGTTTGAAATGTTTAAAATTATTATTATACAGCATTTATCAAGTTTCAGGTCAAATATGTGGAGTGTAATTGTGCGATCGAATCCATTTTAATTCCCCTCAGCAGCCCATTAACTGAAAAACATCCAGCAAAACTTAATGGTTTACTATAGAGAGTCATACAGGCCAGTTTGTTCACAGATCCTCTGAATCCAGTTTCCACAGCTATTTGTCTGACCCCGATAGTCAGATAAGCGGTTGCATAGTATTTGTGATAAATTATTTTTATTTCAGAGAGGATTCACAGCACATTGGTTTATTGAAGGAACAACAATGCCAGTCTGAAAGGAATGGACTTTGTGTTTTAGCCAACAAAGGCTCCCTGTTTATCTGCAACCAGGATCCTGGAGCTTATTCCAGTTGCCATAGGGTGAGAGGCTGAACAGGTCACCAGTCTATCACAGGCCATGATAGATCCCATTAAACTAAAAAAAAAAAAAAAAAATGACCTATTTAGTCTTTTTACGAGATGAATCAGTAGTTCAACAGCAGCTCTTGACTGGAGAAAATATTAGTAGTATGTATTCATATCTCCTAGTGTCACCTCAGAGGGCTCAATCAGCTGATTTTGGTTGTGAACTTCAACTAATGTGATATCTGCGTGACACTAAATATCCCGTCATCCTGATTTAAAATTGTTCCTCTTCTCAGTGCTTCTCTGCTCCACCCTCATCGTTCTTCATCATCTATTCACTGTGATGCACAGTTTCTTCTCCATCCATCCGTCCGTCCGTCCGTCCGTCACGGTACACTGCTGTGCTGTTCCCCTTCCTGATTTTTTTCCCCCATTTTTGTCACACTTTCATGTTTCAGATCAACAAAAACATTTTTAGATTGGACAAAGATAACCCGAGTAAACACAAAATTAAGTTTATGTTCAAAAACTCTCCAATGTGGCTGAATTTTTAAAAAAGTTTGCAAAAAGAGTGGGCCAAAATTCCTCCACAGCGACTCACTGCCAGTTATCACAAACGCCTGATTGCAGTTCTTTCTGCCAAGGGTGGCAAAATTATTATGTTTAGGGAGTAATTACTTTTTCACACAGGGCCAGGTAGGCTTGAATAGCTTCTTCCATTAATAAATGAAATTATCATTTAAAAACTCCATCTTGTATTACTCAGGTTATCTTTGTCTAATATTAAAATTTGTTTGATGATCTGAAACTGATTTCAGCACTGATACTTAAAATGAAATATACCATTGTTGGGATTTCTGTGTAAACCACCAACTACTTTTACCTCAAATAGTTGTTTCATGGACACAGAAATGTTTTTGTACAAATTTGAGGTTCCTTCAGGCTCAAGCACAAGGTTACCACTTTTATTGTGCGTGTTTGCAGTCTAACAGTAACCTCGTGAAAATCTTACATCCACTTAACTCAAAACACAAGAATGCTTTGCTATAGCCACTGTCAAACATAAGAATGAACTAAAATCAGTGTGTAAGGACAGAACGCATCTGCTGAGGAAAATGTCAAAAGCTTATGCCAACATAACCACTTCTCCTATCTAAAAATAAACCTCTTTCAAATAAATGTCCGTAGTGCAGATAATTGCTGCCAGCGCAAAAGCAATTCTTCTCTGGTAAAGGTCACTCGATTCATATCAGCATGAGAGTCCATTGCTCATTAGGAGTATCACTGTCCCACCTAACCTGGCATTGGCCACACTGTGCTGGCATTCAGATCAAACACACTCATCGGGCCGACTGGTTTCATCAACTAATGGGCCACAAATACCACTGTAGGACCTCACCCTGGGAGGATGTTTGGCCAAAACATCTTATTACCAGTGAACAGGGTTAAAGAATCCACTGAATATATTTCCTGAACTACACAGAGAGATTTCCCTCCTAACTTTTTTTCACCAAACTCTTCTTATTACATGTAGCCTCTCAGTATTTGATGTTGCGGACATCTTCTTAGTGGGTTCAAATACCTTATGGGCATTCACCACTGTGCTTTCAAGTTGTGCCTATTTTGTATGAAGAGCTATGTACAAGGAAAAAGTGTGGGATGTTTGGGGGGACGGGGGAGGAAACTGTGAGCGGCATTGCGTGACATATGCCACTGAAATCCTCAGCTTAATATCCTGTACTCTGACACCCTGGGGAGCACAGTGTAAAGCAGTTATTCTAACACTTGCTGTTCATTCAGGCTAAAAGTGCATGCAATTCTCCGGGCTTACCAAAACACAGCGAAGAAAAGAAAAATACATACAAAACATGATTTGCTACCTGCCAAACTAATAAGCCTCAAAGAAACAAATCTCTTTAGTTCTAGCTTTAATATTCCATAGTTTCTGGTTTCTAAGATGTCGTTCCAAGTGCCTGCAGGCAAAGTACTTCTGGAGCTGCGCTGCAGAGCTGGCACCCTGGAAATAGAGAACAATTTAGGGGCTTTTTATGCATACATAAATTAATGAGGACCGTGCAGCTTCAATTGAGAAAGAAACCTGCATGAGCATGTCCCCGGGTGCTGTGGCCGAGCTGTCAATGCAAATCACCCCTGGTGTTGGACTGCAGACTAAAATAATTGCAGTGTGAGGTGTACTTGCTGCTGGGCTCAATAGGAGGAGCTGTTGACTTAACGCTTGAAATCAAAGAGCCTTCAGAGTTTTTTTTTTTTTCCCGGTGATGTATCTAGATAAGCTGTTTATCTGGCGACAGCCAAAACAGCAGTGCACCGGTCAGAGAGTTTAAACTCTTCATCTGCAAAACCTGTGGGTCCAGGTTCGTAAAGCAGACAAGCTTAGAAGTGAAGCCCCTCTGTGTTCTTCTAATCCACTTCCTGAGGTAATTGTTTATTTTATTTTGGACCACAAATGCCGCGCACGCAGACAGCATCATCTTACCTGCTCGCTTAAGGGAGGCCATAATCATAATTAAGTAGATGAGGATGCCTTCAGGAAGCAGCATGAGAGGAAAAGGTAATTAAGGGTGTCTAAAGCATCATGATATCACCCACAAGAACCTGGTTATCTCCTCACGTCCAATTATACCCATCTTACATGTGATGTGAGTACGCATAAATGGATTTACAAAATCATTTTAAGAACACCCCCCCCCCCCCCCCCCCCCCCCCCAGTGTGATACCAGTGGCCTAAAATTTTAAATTCATGCTAAGAATTTGTTCAAGCTTAACATGAGCAGACGCCCAAGGACATCTCCAAATATCTCTCACAGAGACTTTACAAGGTGGGAGCTGTCCTCTGGCATAATCATTGTTGGTGAGCTAAATCACACCCCTTCCCTTGCATACACCTTGAATCGAAATAATGAGGAGTCCCTCGCCGTGTCACAGCGATGAGACGACAACAATGAATGGAGAGCGGCATTCACCTGGGACTGCTGGTGGATTTAATTAGTCTGTTTACCTCCTTGTGTGACGCCTAAGAACCTGATGCACAATCACAAGAACGTCGGTGCGCGCGCACTTGTGCACAAACAGCTGTAAAAGAGATAAATTGCAGGCGCCTCCAGTCCATCAGTGCGTAGGAATGGCAACTCAGTTGGGAGAAAACTGCAGACAGAAAACAGCTTCTGAAAGAAGAGAATACACCGTATTAGTGTTTTGTTTATGTCAGAGAGCGAGCCTAGTGAGTGAGAGTGAAGAGGCTGGTGTGAGGTGTGCTGGAGTTTGCCATCAGGGATGTTTCTGCAGAAATCAAGCCTTACAGCACGGAGAGGAAGTGTAGTGATGCACAACGCTGCACAGGCAACCTCTCTCACAATCCCAAAGTGCACCACCACACAGATGGGAAGCCGAAAAGTACAGATTCAGTTCTACATCTATCAGTACCATCATTATCATAACAAATAACTGCAGCACACCTTTTAAGAAGAGAGAAGACCTGCTCTCCCTGCACATAAAAGCATAACACCCTGCATTACAGTGCCAGCATTTACTCTCCTTCCTAATCACACTTGACAGAAGCCCACAGGATAAGTGGGTTGGATATTACATACTATATTTAATGTGCAAACAATTCCACTCCCATTACAGAGTTAACTCTTCATCTATGAAACCACTGCTCTTAATAATTGACATATACATACAGGAAGGAAAGTCTTGTAAGAGCTTGTAGGCACATTTGTCATTATTAATTCAGCTACAAGACGAAGTAGTATGCTAAGTGCATGAGTGCTAATTTTTCAGATGCAGTGAATGTAAGAGATGGAGAAGGCCAATGAGAGCAAATCATGCGTAATAATAAACCTTTGTTTCCCAGAGCAACTGAGGAAGAAAGCCTGCCGCCAAAAAGTCAGTGGAGGCGTATTAAGAATGCTTGACTGGGCTTACGGGAGGAACCTCGAAGTCCTGGCGGCAAGAGCTCTCTATCTAGCGAAGGTGGAGAAGAAAACTCCCCTCTGTAGAAAGAGTGTTGTATAACCACTTAATATATGGATCCAGGCAAGTAGCACACAAACACAAACATTTCATGTATGCCAGAATCCTCTCAAACCAACTGCCTCACCAATTAAACATCATTAACATGATCCCCTAGGTGTGCTTCCTAGTCAAGTGTGATGTGGATGCACTGTGCTGTTAGTCAGGCTGACAGTCAGGCTTAATTGCCTTTTGAAAGACACAAATGCAGGTTCTAAAACTAGCCTTGAGTGCAGCTTCTGTAAGAACAAAAAAAAAAAAAAAAAATCTAAAGAAATACAGCCTTTCAAGCAAGAATGAGCACAAACTGAAGTGGACCACCTGTCTTGTTCTGTGCAGGTCTATGCATGTGTCTCTCAGGACTGATCGTAAGGGATGACAGGCATAAAGATGTCTGAACAACTGCACCTGAATATCCTATACCCGTTTTTTCCCCAAACACCCATCTCTGAAAAAACATATATAGGAATCTTAAGCTAAGGTCTCTCCTTTAATAGAAAAGTCCCAAAGGTTTGAGCCTCTGGGCTCTGCTCTGTAATATGAGCGGATTTTGTCTTAGAAACCTTTCTCTGGTGTCTGTCATGTGTTTACTTGTGTCTGCTGAAACATGAAGGACACAAAGCTGAGCTGTAGGCAAAAGAGTAGAAAGTACCCTATCTGGACAAAGTGATAAACAGACTTTTTTGTTTCAAGTCTAAAATACTCCCAAGGGCCATTCCATGAAAACAAAACAAAACAAAAAAAACAAAAAAACAAAATCAAGCAATCACTGCCTCCCACCTCAACCCCTCAGAAAAAGCTGATTTTTTTTTGTTGTTACAGTAACTTCAGCATGGAGCCATGCAAAAAGTGTATCTTCATACTATGAAAATGTTCCAGATTATAGGCCCTTGAACGCCACAGTGGTACTTTTTAATTCACCTTATGCTTCCTGGATTTCTGAGCTCTTATACTTTCATAAGTACATGCAATTTTCAGGACTGAAAGATGCTCTGTTAAAATCTGCACCCAATACCCACTTCAAGTGTCACAATCTGAAGGCAAAATCATGTGTTTGGTCATGAGATGCACCAATTTAATGGCCATGATGTAAAGTATTAGAAATGAGCACTGCTACCCTGGATTTTTTTTTTCTTCCCATTTTCTAATAATTCATTGGAGAATATCACAGAAAGTGCTTTGCGGGGGGGCACATCATCAAAAATGCAGCTTCCTTTGATACTCATCTTCTAGACATGATTCCTTCTGTCTCTAAATTATTTTCTAATAGTCATATTGCTTAAAAGGAGAAACATGTTTGACATAATAATTTGGGTATATGACACTCAATCAGTAGGTGCTGAAGAGGTTTTTCAAAATCCTTCCACTTTTTCAGATTTCACAGTCTATAATGACCCTTCCCTATGTATACGACACCCTACTATTAGCAACCTGGCCGTCTCCTGAAAGTTTTAAGACCAGCGGGGAAAAGAAAGATCACCTTTACCAGTGAAACACCAGAATGGTAAGGGTGGTCTTTCAAAACCAATATGAAGAAAGTCTTGAATATATGGCAAAAAGGGTAAAAATTCAGCACAGCTCTTCTTCATAGTGTTGCAATGTGACCTAAATTTGCATCCTTTCGGTCTGATATTTTCAGTGGTGTCAAAAATGATCAGCACTCCATTAGAACCAGAAGCCTTATTAATTATCTTTGGCATTTCTGAGGCTTCAGGAAGTGTCACCACAGCAGTTCCTTGCTCCAAAATATGGCTCGTGATCCAACCAGTAGATTGCACATGGAAAGATTAAGATATACGCTCACACTTTAATATGATTTGGAAACTCTGTAGAAGTTCCTAATCTAACCTGAGCTGATGCAGTCTTGAGATCTGTGAGTAAAGAGTGAGAAGCAGGTAGGGGACAGGAAATCAGAAAGATTTAGGAAAAAGCTCCAAAAAAAATACTCAAAAATATGTATAAGATACTTCCTGTGGAAAGACAGCCTCAGAATTGGGGTTAAAGCACAATGAGTATTTTCTTTTCTCCTGAGGAACCACAATCTAATCAAACCTTCACTGACATATATAAAAATAAACTGACACATTTATATATACTCAAACATCTTTTTTATAATCAAAAATATCATCCAAGCATTTACAGTGTATTACAACAAATGATTCTATGCAACTGTTAACCGCCTTTACAGAAAATGAAGAAATATATCTATTTTTGGATCTATGTTACAAACCAGGAACAGCAAAAAAGAGAGAGGGAGGCCGAAGGGTTCGGAGGACTGAAGTGTTCAGGCGTACCCTGATTACCTCCCTGTTTAGCCCTGTAGACCCGGCCCACACTGACACCACACAGAGCCGACTGTAGGCTTCGAAATCACAATGCCCTGCCCCTGTGGGCAAAAAACTACAGAATAATCCAGTGACTGTAGGAATTGGTGCTGTTCTGTGACTCCCGCGGAGTCATCGCGTCTAAAAATATTTAGTCGACACTGAGAAACTGAGTTCAAGCTCATGAAGACTTCATCACCAGGGCTTGGTGTCAACACTACTGTAACCATAGAAATGCAGCATTTTCACGTCTCTGCCGCCCACACAGAGTTCTTGAAATGCTCATAACTTTCTTCTCTGATCTGTGCTCAGTCTTCTGCGTCCTCGTACAGTCAGGCGCAGCCCACAGTCTTTGATAGTTGTGGACATTATACGGTTTCTTTCACATGTCTACAGTGTCTCAGTGTTGCCTTGTCCACCTGTTGTCTCCTCCAAATCCCAGGAGTGCCACTGGCAGAGTCTCTACGTGCTCTTGATGCCCTGAAAGCCGCAGAAATTCCAGCGTTTCTCCAGACTGGCTCCGACACCAGTTAGCTCCTGTCTGAAGGTGCAGGGCAGCCGAGACAGAAGAGACTCCACCTCAGTGGGGTTGATCTGCAGACACAGGTACAGATGCTAAATCCACATTGTTTTAAACAGATTTGTTTGCACACATGCACAACACAATCACATTAATTAGGGGAAAAAGGTATTCTTGAAATAGATCATGCACTATAGTAGCAAAACTTCTGATTATGGGTCATGTCCATCTACTGTCCCACTATCTCACTGGCGTCCATATTGGCTCGCCTATAATTTTGTTTTCATTTTCCTTACATGAGACACATTATCCACAGATAAAATACAAAGTTCCACAGTTAAGAAGCCAGATGTTGCAGATATGTCCATAATTAAGCAGAGGCACTATTAATTATAACACGTCTAGTTGGACAGCTTATCACCACATGTAAAACCCCAAGGCGTAACCTTGATTTATTTTTTCATGTAAAACTGTCGAATATCGCTCATGCCACTGAAGTAAGTGGTGCAAGAGTGCTTTAATCAACTGGGACACACGGCTAAGATCGGTTCTTTTCTCTTGTTAGCAGACCTCAAGAAGGTCATTCAGGCTTTTATCTCCTCCAGACTTAATTATAGTGATGTGCTCTTTTTTTTTTCTCCAGGTTTTACAGAAAAAAAAAACATTAAGAAACTACAGCTAGTCAAGAGCCCTGCTGCTGGAGATAATCTATCACATTAGCCAAGTCCTTACTGTCCTTCGCTGACTTCTTATTAGCTGAGTTTAAGATTTTTGTTGGCCTTTAAAACTTTACAAGAGTGGGAAACTGCTTATATAGTTTATATGGCAAACAAACCAAGAACGTAATGTAACCATTAAAAAGTTATTTTTTAATCCCCTTAACTTCTCACTACTAAACTAACAATCTGTTTGAAATGGTTTAGTACTTTTAAATTATAATCTTGCCACCTTGCTACCGTATTTACAGATGTGTATCAAGTTGCTAGCTGGCAAGGTGATGGGCCACCACATGTTGCCAGAAAAACTTTAATCAATCCTGGTATAGATTCTGCAAGTCTCTCAAAATGTACTCAATGGGTTGAACACCATTTTTTTCTAAAGATACTGCCTCTTTTTGCATTTTAATTATAACATGGGAGATGTCAACCACAAAATCTCCCATAGGTATTCAGCTGGGTTGAGACCTGTTGGTTGCAAATCGTAGCATGTGATTCACATCACTTTCATAGTCAAACTATTCAGTGACTCACAGTATCCTGTGGATGGAGACATTGTCATCCTAGAAAAGTTCTAACTAATCAGTAATGGAGAAGTTTCATCATAAGACAAAAGAAAGGATAAATCATTCAGAACAGCTATTTTTGTCCGTTACGATGGGCAGTGTGTCCAATTAGGTGTGTTAGAATCATTAAATCTTGTCTTTTTGTGACTGTGGGACAGACTACTTGTCTACTACTGTGTTTCTCAACTTGTGTGCTACCTTTGGAAAGGATTCACAGCAGCACTCAGCTTAGCGGTATAGGAAACCGAACAGCTGGCAAAGAGCTGTGTTCCTATTGGTTAATCTCACAGAAGGCTGCTGAGGGAGTCTCCAACGTGCTATTCTTTCCATGCAGGAGAGCTGCGAGAGGTCACAGATGCAGTGTCGGTTCTCATTACAACATATGAGATAAAATTATGAATTTTCATGCATGTTGCCCATTTTTGTTCTAGACAAATGCCCTGTGTCATCTGAATCTGGCAATTATCGAGGTGATATTGTGTAGCCTGAATACAGCCGAAGGGGACAGGTTAACCCCAAACCATGCTTTAACGTAGTATTCAAGAATTCAGGTTTGTCGCATGTCTGCTATCGGTTTTCTTTAAGCTAACTTTCAGTCATATTTGCTCAATGATGAAC
Source organism: Archocentrus centrarchus (assembly GCF_007364275.1). Classification (NCBI taxonomy): domain Eukaryota; kingdom Metazoa; phylum Chordata; class Actinopteri; order Cichliformes; family Cichlidae; genus Archocentrus; species Archocentrus centrarchus. The sequence continues at coordinate 9,231,723 of NC_044355.1, read as the reverse complement.
GTTAAACCCACCACAGATGACAACTATATTAAGCTCATAATTACAACGTTCTGTCATGATGCTGAGACCTGCATCTCAAACAGTGACACCCATTAGTGAGAAAGTGCACTCATGCTTTTCAATTAAGTTTATTTTCAGTGACACCTTCTTTTTGAGGAAGGAAAACACTTTGAGAGAAAAATGCTTATCACCAGCCCTTATTAGGTCACCCAGCGAGTTGCTCATATCATTTACGCTTTATGCTCTTACACACTCCACACCTCCTCTACACTTACACTTACAAAACATTCAGTCACATGGGTGGGCTGAGGATCAGTCAGTCAACCTAAATCCTGAGGTGATGCTGCCAAGATTCACTGTACAAGCTGCTGTAAACATCCCACAGTGGCTTGAATTAATAAGTAATAATTTTTCAAGGCCTGCACTGGTGTCAGGATGCATTAAGGTCTATCATGGAGATAGGACTAGAGTGTCATTACACACAATAGAGCTGTGTGTGATTGTGTGTGTGGAGCGACCAGATAAGGACAGATGATTGGGCTTGTTGTTGGGGAGTCCAGCCAGTGATATTGACAAAACTCTGTGGGCTGCTTAATGTGTGTAGTGAAGAGTCTGCGTGGGAACAACAGATGTACCGGCAAACTCAGACGCACACAGACAGACAAGCGTGGGCGTACGCTCACATTAAAACACACTCAAGACAAAAAAAATCCCCAAAAGGCATCAGAGAAGACCGTCACACTCTTTGCATGTGTGAGAATGAGTCAGGGTGGTGATGAGCATATTCAAAGAGTTGCTACAGAGAACAGTCATTTCTTGGGGCAGCATTGTGGATTTGGTTGAGACATCCGCATTTTTGCCAATTAATTCTCCTAAATCTTAAGTGGCCTGAAATCCGTGGGGTTCATCCTCTGTGTTTAATGTTTGCTCAGTGCCTGGGACTGTAAACGGATGGGCTGCCATTTTTCCCTGAAGGTCTTCTCGTTGGGGCGGAGAGGAGAAGTGGCCATTAATCTTAGTGTTGCTTTTTGGAGGTGACACTGAAAGTTGGCATCTTGAAAGCCTCATATAAGTGGCAGTGAAGAGCAATAATGCGTCTAAAATGCCTCGTCGGAAAGATGGGGATGAAATAGCCTCACCAGACGGAGTGGAAGCTGAGGATGTCTGAGGATAGAGGGTGGTATCTGCCTTCAAGTGACAGAATGAAGGATCTACTTTTAATATGTTCCAGCATCAAGAAAAGTCACAAAAAAGCAAGATATGGCTAAACGTGTATGAAATCTATGCACAGAAAAGTCAGAAAAACTGGCTCAAAGTTTCACTTTCTTGAAAACTATACATATACATATATATAATCAAAGTTTCACACTGTACATTGCACTGGAGGGACCTCAGAATCCGATTTTCATTCCTGTCATGTTTACATGAGAAGAATGGCAATAACGTTTTTTGAATCTTTGAATCTTCAGGCTGCTGGTGGCGGTGGTGTGATGATGTCAGAGATATGTTGGCGCTCTTGGTACCAAATGAACATCATTTAAACACCACAGCCTATTACTGCTGAGCATGTCCAGTCATCTTCTGATGGCTGCTTCCAGCAGGTCAATGCACCATGTCACAAAGTTCAACTGAACCAAGCTCAATGAACTCATTGGCATATTTTCCTCCACAGTCCCCAGTCTGACATTCTTGACTCTGATTGGTTATGCCTTTTTCTCAGTGAAAGTAGAGTCTCTCTCCTACAGGAGACCTTATCAACAGTCCCACAACCAGCTTGACTGTTTCATGATATAAAACATAAAAGCTGAAACAAATAAATACCCAGTTGTATGCATTAAAACAGAAAAAAAAATACAATGTGTAAGTGAATGTGTAGAGGTGCAGGAGTGAACATTTTGTTAGTGCTGGAAAACACCATCAAATAGTTAATGGCAAAGAGAAGCCATCTAATATAGGAAGTGGCTGGAATTACTCACAGGTGTTTTATAACGTATAAATACCAAAAACTTTTTAGTATACAACATAAAAAGAGATGGAAATTTGAAAGCGTTAGAAAAACATATTTTTCATATAATGTAGTAGTATTATTGGTGGTGGTAATATATATAATGGTAGTAATACTGAATAAATTCTTAAAATTCGCAACTGTGCTTTTATAACTTAAGTTTACAATCCTAGGTGAACCTGAAAAATCTTCATGAATATAAATATAACAACTTCTCACTTCATTCCAGTTCATGTAAACAAAACAAACCAAAAAAACTGTTGCTAAATGGAGCTAAAACACAGCTTTGTGTACGTCTATTTGGACAGACATGTGTTATCATTCCTCTCACACATCTCTATACAAATACTGTATTTGTCAAAGGGCTCTAAAAGCATTAAGGAGTACAGCTTGTGTCAATGGCACAGCAGGACCTTGGAATACAAGCCCCATACATCAGTCCTGTAAGGGAACAGGACACTCCGCCTGTACAGGTGCATGCAATCTACAGCAGACGTTTTGATACATGTGAGTCTGCCTGGTACCTTAGTGTCCAAACGCTGCAGGTAGGAACAGATGTACTCGATGCTGGCTCCAAACGGATGGACGTGCAGGAACGTTGAAATGATCCCTGAAGTAGAACAAACAAATTGTGGGAAGATGTTAACACAAAGCCATGTCACAAACCTCCAGGCACCCTTAAAACATCGATGAACTACACAAGTATGTTCACAACACCAGTTTATCTGACTCCTTCTCCTGTCCTCTGGCTGAGCTTCGAGTGGCATCTCCCAGAGTCCCACTACTGTTAAGAGCCTCTTGTACATTGTGGCTCCAGATTAGAGGGAGTGTTTAATGGTGGCTTTGATGCCGTTGTCTCTCATCAAAGCCCAACTCTCCTCTAGCTCAAACCATCTGCTATCAGCTCACAGACACGGCCAGGAGGGAGAGGTAATCCTCCACCTCTGTTTACAAATCACCTATGCAGCACTAAGGTACCGCCATTAAAAAAAAAACAAAACAAAAAACAATATCAACACCAACAAAAAATACAGTTAATGCAACAAAGATTTCTGCTGGGTCAAACACTAGAGCAAAAATATCACAAACACTTAAGGCTTTTAAGAGGAAAACGGTATTCCAAAGACTTCATTTTTGTCACCTGCAGGAGGTCAATCGATACTTGAACACAAACAGTGTGCTCGTCTGGAGCTGCTCCACTGACAATGATTAAAAGACTGACTGAGAATCTAATGGTCCATTCAGATAGCACACCAAGTAAAATTTCATGATGATTTATTTGCAACAATTCGCCCACTACAATTGTTTAGCTGTCCATGTTTATTCACCTTAAAAACAGCCAAGAGACATGTTCTCCAACTGACAGCAGACGTTCGCTGGAGCAACATGCACCCACTCTGTGTCTGTGTGTACAGATTACCAGTATCTACCAGCTAGTGTCAGAGCTCATGATCATTACATTGATGACACACTAAAAGATGACAAATGATGATTTTCATTTCCAGAAATGAACAGACACTGCTGCCATTCCTCTTATTTTACACCACATTTCTTTCTAAGAATTATACAAGTCTGAAAGCTGACACAACCATCAAATACTGGCAGAAACACACCAATGACCCTGAGCTGGTGCTGATAAACTACATCTGAAACAGTACAAATTTCCATAATATACTTCATAAGGCAATTCCTAAAGTAGATGATTGCACTATGGAGGGAACCTTTAAAGCTTCAGTCACACTAAGGAAACTGGTTAGAGACTGTGGCACAATCACTCATTCACAGCTGCTATCTTCAGAGCCACTTTGGTTTGTCAAGACGGTGATAAAACGGCAATAAGACCGAGTCAGTCTGCAAACATTCTCCGGCTGAATAGGATCAAGTTGGCAATCACATGCAATCCGTTTGTAATAACACAGCAAAAAAAAAAGGCAAATATGTTGCCATCTACACACACAACAAACAGAAATTTACATTAACTACATCTGGAGTCCAGGTAGAAACTCATACATTTGAGACAGAAATTCCTCCACAAATAGCAACGTAGTTGCTGCAGGATGTTGACTGAAACTGCCCAATGACTCTGCAACCTTGCTTTTATAAAGAAACATAACCAGAATACAACCAGCTGGCAGCCAACTGATTCAATTCTCATACTGCAAAGAGACACGATGCAGATGAGATGCTCATCGGTGCAGACTGACTCAGACTGCTGGCAATCTTTGTTTGCATTTATTAAATTAATTGATCATTATTTGCAAGGTAAGGTGAGGAGTGCAGCCATCCGGGAGGGGCTCAGAGTAGAGCCGCTGCTCCTCTACATCGGAAGAAGCCAGTTGAGGTGGCTTGGGCATCTGATTAGGATGCCTCCTGGCCGCCTCTTAGGTGAGGTGTTCCAGGCATGTCCCACCGGGAGGAGGCCCCATGGTAGACCCAGGACACGCTGGGGAGTTTATATCTCTCGGCTGGCCTGGGAAAGCCTTGGGATCCCTCCGGATGAGCTGGAGGAGGTGGCTGGGGAGAGGGAAGCCTGGGCTTCTCTGCTTAGGCTCCTGCCTCCGCGACCCGGCCCCGGATAAGCGGAAGAGAATAGATGGATGGATGGATGGATATTTGCAAACCTGTATAAATCTGTTTGTTGGTCACAGTATTTGCAATTTTTTGCCAAAAAGCAAAAAAAAAAAAAAGAAAAAAAGCAATGCGACCACCAATTTTTACTAATCGTAAGGAGGTTGGTGTCCTATTTTTACTCTCATGTGCCTGAGCCATAAATATGGTGGTTGGTGCAGCATCCAGATATCTTCTGTCTGCAGCAGACTATGATTTAGTAAGACCCACCTCATCCAGCACTTGTCAGGCTTGGCATGTCTGAATCTTTATCCAAATCCTCCAGTTTCCTGACTTTAAAAAACTCTGACACTTTTTGTGCACAAGTTCAGCACCATGAATGCTGAGGGCAGCTTGACTAAAGTGTGCATTATTATCCCTGCGTATATGAAACAGGTTTAGAAACTTTTTTGCATTTAAATATTTGCAATTCAATCACCACAAAATGTAACTGAAACAACTAAACTTTCAGAGGATATTCAGGGTTCCCTTTGCCGGCTGCTAATCCAAAATAGAACACTGAAACACTCCTGTATCCTTAGATATTAAGATGAATATACGCTTTAGTGATCCCTGGAGAAAATTTATTTCATTTAACCCAGCCTAGGTATTAGGAACACTTAACATGCGGCACCTGGGGATCAAACCTAGCTGTAAACTTGTGCCTTGATCAAGGGTGCAGTGACAGGGCAATTAACCTAGCATGTTTTGATGAGAAACCAGTGCTCCCAGAGGAAGCACGGGATAACATGCAAACACCACACAGAAGAGCCTTGCCACACCATGGAGCAAGTTCATAGGTTGAGAAATGTCTAAGTGAGACTAATGGAAAAGAGCCAGAGCGTCAGCTTACCAACAAGCAGAGCTTCCCTCTCGGAGTGGACAGGGCTCAGTGGATTCCTCTCTGTGGGACCTTCTTTCTCCTGACTGCAGGACACCACCGTTGATGCTGTGGCTTCCTAAACGTGTACAAACACACACGCAGTTACCATAAATCAGTCTGCAGCCAGCGACTGGCACTGCTTGACTGAGTTGGCTGGCGTAATGTAAACAAATTCAAATTTAGGCTGATGCATGGGACACAATAAAAAGAATCATACACAAATAAGTGCAATGAGTGCACCAGAAAGTTTCACCACCACCATGTCAATCCAGAGAGACAATGAGAACGGGGATAATGAATGAGGAAGGTGATAATGAGGCCAGAGAGGACATTCAGCCAGCAGCTATATTTCTAATAGAGGGAAGCATGCCTCACACATAACACAATGACAGAAGAGAGGAGACGAGTTTAGAAAGAACAAATAGAGGGAGAGGGGAACAGACTTGGAAGGCGAATGATCAAGCTGCTTGTTTCAGATCTCTGACAGGTGGCAGAAAAAAGGCAGCATAACAGAAGAGTTTTTGTCTGTTTGTTGTTCTACATAGTACGGTGTGTACCATTTCCACTTCTAGTGTGGGATGCCTGGTGGCCCCTTTTTTGTTTTTAATCCATCCATAACACCCTGTAAGTGTGTCTCTGTGTGTGGGTGTAGACATATGCACATGTGCAAGCCGTTCTGACTTTATGACTCCTTTATTTCTTAGCCCAGTTGTGTCTGGGTGATTTATTAAATGACAAATGCAGTTGCAGTGAACTGGTTTGGCCTGTAATGATCTGTCATGTCTCTGGAAGAGGAGAGGAGAGAGGGGAAAGTCAGGAGGAGGAGAAGAAGAAGAAGAAGAAATGGAGAATGAGGACAGAAAAACAATATGTGGAGGACCGAGGAGGGTTGAGCGTTTTTCTCCACTTACGCTGCTTTGATTAGCGCTCTCCTCGCTTCCTCTGTCATCTTGCTTCGACATCTCCAGCTGTGGCACATTAGAAACACATGAGGAATAACACACTGAGAAACAAGCCAGGAACTAATGTATGCAGACAAGGGGGAGGGAGGTCCTAAAGTTGTTTATTTTTAGAATTATGTCCAGAAATGAGCTGATTGTGAAGAAACAAGGAAAACTGAGACAGTGAACTCCATATGGATGTAATTAACTCTTCTGAGTTAAAACTGGCACAAACAAGTCAACTATTAAATATGTAACAGTGTGCGTCCTGATTTCTCTGGAATACAAAACAGCTCTAATGATACGTTAGACCAACAACAAAGTCAGCTACAGCAGACCCGCTAAATGATTAGCTCTTAAAGCCAGTAATAAAAAAAAGCAGATGTAAGGATTTAATGCATTCCTTTATATATGCAATATTGATATTGCAGCGCATTGATGGTTTTTGTGATTCTTGGTTGAACAGCATAAGCAGTTTGAAGACTTCACCTTGATCTCTGGGAAACTGGACAGCCTCCTGGACTATGGATACATAACTTAATTTAAAGCAAATCATTAATTCCTTAAAGTGGCACAAAATTCAATTTAACAAATGAAGAACAGTACAAGTTCAGATATAAGTATGCTCAAAATGAGCTAGTCTTCCAAAGTGTTTGTAACTGTTCACAAAAGTTTATCAGAAGTGGGCGTAAAATCCAAACAGTGGGATAAATGATAAACTGACTGCACTTATAAGGTGCTTTTCTAGTCTTATTGACCACTCAAATTTATTTAAGAAAGACTGGCAGAAATCTTTACTTAGACAGTTGTTATAGTGCTTTATTCATTTTTATGTATTAAAAAAACTACTTAAATTTGAACCATTATGCTTTTCTTTATCTTGTCATATTTCTATAAAAGCTCAGGCTTCAGACTGTTCTAAATAGATGGTTTGATTTGTATGATTTCAATGATACTGGATATCTCTAATATGGCCATTTAAGGCCCATAGCTTTGACTGTGAGCACAGAAGCCCCATGTACCTGGTGCTCACACCACCTGTTTATAAGGGACACCCAAGCAGAATAAAGTTGACTTAAACAAAGAGGAAATGGAACTAAAACAGCTTGTTTCAAACAGAGAATATCTGAAGGGCTGCATCAAGGTCCAGTATATATATATATATATATATATATAAAATCAATACCAACTTCTATTATGGATTCCACATATAGGCCAATTGCTTTATCAGTTTCTTTACTGATTTGTAATCAATTTTCCATGTGGAACAAACTAGGCATAAAAATGTTTCAGGCATTCAATCATTTTACCGGCTGTGTTCCCAAACATAGTGGAAAAAAGTAGTGTTTAAAAAAAGGCTTGCATGTGACTCGGGTCTGCAAAACTCCAGTTTGATGTCACTGTCAGAAAACCCTGCCAAGCTTAGACACATACAGTTACAATGGATGGGACCATTTGGTACCAGTTCTCAACTGGAACTGGTTCTAGATTCCTATCCTTATCTGTGGCTCTAAGTTATGCTTTTTATTATAAAGGAATAATTGTGAGTGATGTTGCTGGTTTACATTTACCAAGCTGTAAGTTTCCAGTTAAAATACACTAATGAGTTGCATAATTGGAAGTAAGTGCTTTACTCATATTAGCGACTGAAAGTCTGAATGTTCTGCTTGAATCATTTTCAATGTGTTTCACCAGTGCTAACTTACAACACTAAGTCTGTGAAATCCCCCTTTATTCATAAACAACAACAACAAAAAAAAAGATCAATAACAAGAGTTGAAAACGCTTAGCGGCCGTAAAATACATAAGAAGAAAAATGATAAAGATGTTTGCTGTGATCGTAATAATAAGGTTAATGGCTTCAATGACCTACACTTGTGTCAGTGATGTGATATGTGGCGACAGCTCGGTGACAGTAGGGACAGTGACTGAACCAGTGAAGAAGAACTGATGGCACGAAGAGATGTCCTCAGCATGACAAATCATCCCACAATGTCTGGTAATCTTCAGCGAAACCCACACCCCAAAATTGATTTCTCTTTCTCTCTTTAATGAGACTGTCTTTCATGATTCATGTTTGCCCATATGCAAGAATTTAATTAGCATATTTCCCAGGGCTCACAGTTGTGGAGGGACACATTTCTAATCAAACCCATCACCCTTAACAAGCTATTGACAACTATGTCATTCCAGCTGATCTGAAGAAGAAGAGATCTGTTAACAAATGACTAATTCAGCTCCACGTTGCATGAAACCTGTTATCTCTCAGCTAACAGACAACACATGCAGCGGCTCCCCACATAGTTTGAGAGCCTTTCGTTTGTATTATCATCCAATTTAATAGGCGATTTAACCTGGGGCTCATTCTAATGACAGACATTTCTCTCATTATACCGAGACAGAAGGAACATTAACAAACATAAGCACTTGAGCACTCGCCGCATGGGACCACACCTGAAACATTAGTAAACATGACACAGCCAGCGGAGAAAAATGACCCATGAAAACAGAAATTGTTTCTAAGATTGAGGATTATGTGTTTATCAGTGGAAGAGTGTAGTAATACAGCTTGACATGAATCAATATTAAATGGAAAAATGTAAGAAGCACATTTAACTAATGTGTTTTTGGGACAGGCAGGGTTGCTCGATTGTAGCAAAAATACTTTTATTATGATCAATATTCAGAAGACCATTTACCATGATTACTCAGACTTTGGAAAAAAAGGGAAATTTACTAAAACATGCTTGAAAAAAAAAAGTACTTTTAAAAGTGGACTTTAACCAAATCATGGCACGATAGTTTTTTTTTTTTTTAAATCTTTGCAGTCTTGCACCACCTTACCTCTCTGAGCTTCTTCACCCTTGTCGGTCTCTCAGGTCAGCAGACCAGCTGCTCCTGGAAGTACCGAGATCCAGAAGGAAGCTCAGAGGGGACAGGGCTTTCTCTGTCGTTGCTCCTAAACTATGGAATAACTTGCCTTTGCATGTTACAGACGCCCCTCCACTGTCCACTTTTAAAGTTCGTCTTTTTCTTGTATGGTTTAATGTGTTGTAATGTTTGTGTCAGCTGTGGTTGTTTTAAAGTGCTTTTATAAATAAAGATGGTATGGTAATAGTCATTTTTATGTCAATCATCTTGTTTTACTCATCACTGGAAGCCAACACTGAATTGAATTGTAATTGAAATGAAAATTAGATTCATTGTTCAGCCCTACAGATACAGTGCTGTACAAAAATCTTGAGCACCACCTCATTTCTTTATATTTTGCTTCCAGGGAGCCAGGCTGTCTTGTAAATTTTTATTCCGGTCCTTGTTTTTGTTTGTTTGCTGAACAACTTAACACTGACCTATGAATCATTCAAGCACATGCACAAAAAAAGGGCACCCAAGTCATTTGACGAAAAAGTGTTGTGTCTAGACAGACAACTTAGCAAAAAACCTATTTTAAATTGTATATTTAGGCACTTTGTTACTAGCAGTCTGTCACAAAAACCACATTATTTGTTCCCATTTCCTTAGTCGAATCCATGAAAAAATGCCAAAGAAAACAGGAGTTTTGCACTAGCAAGGTGATTTAAATTATACAAACTCTGTTTTTACCTCATACACTGTATTACAATATATGTCTGCACATGAGGGGTGGCTCAAAAAGACTTTTGCACAGTACTGTAGATGAACAGAGCAGCAGAATTGGTCAGTTTCACATTTTGCAGGTAATATCTCCCAATCTGGTGACCACACTCTGATATCGCTGTGCTCTGTTAGTTACAGGCTCTTGGTGAGTTCTCACAAAAATGACTGCTTTGTGTGATGTCTGTGCGATGCATCAGAAAGAGGACAAAATGTTCAGGGGAGAGCACATGACTGGGAGGCTGGTGGTCGGTGTGACATCTCAGCTGCAGAAAAGTGAGGAAACCATTTGACTGCGGTCGACTGTGCTCAATGTGTTTCTAGTTTAAAAAAAGCGAATTAATTTTTTCATGCAGTTGCTGTGAGAAAACACAGTTCAGATGGTTAGTACAGCCCGCCTCACACAAGAGAAAAACTCTAGTAGACTGCATTATCTGGTGCAGACGAGGGCACAGCGAGATGGGATTTGCTGCTGGTGCTGCCTTACTGTTAAACAAACAGGTTACAACCTGCCAAACTATTTATTTTGGCAGTTATCTTCTTGCTGGCATGGATCTTCTGCAGAGTTTTTTTTTTTTTTTTTTAAAAACAACTCTGTTTACACCTGGATATGTTGTGTTGATAATGATAAGGTTTTAAAATACTCTGCATAGTATAGTGAGGCAGCATGGCCAGGCATCATTTTATGGCAATACTGTAAAGATAATGACTGACAGGCATGTGGACACTGATATAATGTACCTGACTAGAGAGGATGGTTTTTGGGTGCATGTGGAAAGATGGCCTCAAGGGAATTTTTTTTAAAAAACAAAACAAAACAACAGCAAAAACCAAAACAAAACACAAGGCTTGGGAAGACTGACTGATGTTTTTGGTGAACCAAAAACTTTTCCCCCCACTCAGAAAATACCTCAACACTCAGCCTGACTGGTATATAATAATAATCCTCCCCCCTCTTTTAGCTGACCGAGGAAGTGGCGGGTTAGGGGCATGCCTGCCTGATCTTTTGCATGGTCCAGCTTAAACATATATGAGATCTGAATTAAAGGGTATATGAAGAGGGCCATAAAAAGCAAAAACCTTACTTAATTAAAATCTGGCTGATGTTAACTGAAGGTCATCTTCTTGAGAATGTCCAGAGAGCATCTTTTACAGATTGGTCTCTGTAACTGTTCTGATCACTTAAAGTGTATGCAATGTGAATTCACAATGGACTCGAAACTTTCCACGGCTGAAGGCAGTGCTTCAGGTGAGAAAATGACTCAGACAAATCTCATTTTTCCCCACTGGGCTGTGCATCGTGAATTGGTTCCCCAGGGTAAGACTGTTAATGTGGACTTCTACTGAACTGTCCTGAGGCATTTGACAGTAAAAATTTCAGCCAAAACAACTGGAACTGCCACTGTGTGCTGGCTCAGAGCGCATTGTAAATGGAGGAGTTTGTTGTTTGTATAAACCTGGGCCATCAGATCGCCAGTGCAAGGAAAGTGCAGTGAAGTGCAAGGAAACATAAAAAGGACTTCCCATGAGAGATCTAAAAATAGTATCCATGTTGAAAGTGGTTCAGAGGTGGACAAGATGATGACCTTCAAAGTGGCACAGGCATTTTTGATCAAACCTCGTGCACTCCTGTATATATTTATGTTACTTGTGCAGGTCAATGTTTTCACAATATAAACATTTGTGAGGAAGGGCTAACCGAATATCAGGATGTGATCCAGGTCAAGCTGCGTTGTATATATTTTTTAACTTTTGATAAACCCAGCACAGCTGAAGGACAAACAGAAATGGTTCAAATTAATAAACAAAATAGCAGAGTCTACATTTTTGCAATTAGAGTTGCCAGTCATACTTCCTCTCTACAGTCAGCTGGTGCAACAGGCTGCAGGCCATTTGGAGGAAAAAATATTTGAAGATGAAGAGCACAATGACATTCAGTTTGTTACCTCTTACAAGTGTCGAAAAAAGTACCAAACCTCTTATAAGAGAAGGTGGAAGTGAGAAGTTCATTGTCTTTTTTGATTATTATATATATTATATTTTGATTTTCAGTCAATAGATGAAGGGATCAGAGCTGAAAACAGCTGGAACTGGAACTTACTGAAAACCAATAAGCAGCTAAAGACATAACGTGGCTATAATTTACTAGCTGTAAAGGATATCAGTTTTTTTTACTATGAAATAAAAGGAATCATTAAAGGTCATTTTTATTGAGCTACTTAAACCATGAAAGCTGCAGTATGTATTTTTTTGGAGTAAAATTACAAATTAAAGAGTTGATTATAGAGTGACTTAAAAAAGAATAAATGTTCCAGGGAGAAAAATGAGAAGGAAAACTCCAACAAGCTGAAATCTCCCTGTAGTCGGCTCGGCCCCTTTCTACAGTTTTGATAACATGAAGAACCATTATGCCCAAAAGCATACGTTTTTTTTCCTAACTGGCTTGTAATATTAAATACTTTCTACATGCAACTCTGAGTGCTGAAGTTCTCATTCATAGATTGACATTCATACGGTTCAGCATCCACTGAAAAGTTTATTTGTTTGGAGTTGAGCATACACGCTTTTCTTGATTATGAAGGTCCACCCAAAATGGCTATTTTGGGATATCGGATGAGTTAAACTAGTTCAAACTGATTTTCTCAACCCCAAACTACTTATTGCAACACTCATATTCCTCTCCCCCTTATTTATTTATGATGTACATCTTTAATTCATTTTGTGCACTGAAACTTCTTGAAGGCCTTGAACTAATTAATTTCCTATTAAAGTGCAGAATAATAAGTGCTCTAACAAACAAATAAACTCAACTCTCCAATGAAACACACCACGTAAACACTCACTTTGTTCTGAGCTGAGAGTCTCTGTCACACTTACCTGCAGCGCGTGTGCGTTTTGCAGGTTCTGGAGACCTTCCTTCAAGTTCTGAACTTGGTTCTTCAGCTGTTGTTTGTCCTCCAAACTCTTCTCCAGCTCAGCCTCCCGCTGTTTTAATTCTTCCCTCATTTTTAACAGTTGCTGTAAAAACAAAAAGCGAGAACATTAAGCCACTAATGCCACAGTGAGCTAACTAACCATGACAATGCTAACCTCATAATCAAACTGCTCCGAAAGCAGAGGAACAATACGCCATTTGTTCATTAATATTTAGCATCTAATCCTCATACTGGTAATTGGAACTTCAGCTTGATACAAAAAAGCAATTAGATATGGATGTGAATTATATGATTAATAAACATTTTATAGAAAGAAAAATCTTATTCTGCTCTCCTGTTTGTGTCCAAGAGGAATAATTTTCCAGATCTTTTAGTCAAAAATTATTGCACAATTGCATATAGGAGGAAAACTCTTAATAGGAAGAGCACTCATTTGGGTTTCATACTTGCTTTGGGTACCACGAGAACTAGTTCTGAGGAAGCTTTGAGGGCTAACTAGATTTATCTCCAATTTGTCTGAAGTTACATAATGAACACAGATAAAAAAGATTCACCTGCTGTGTTAATTTCAACAAAGGCGGTACACATGGGGGGGTCTTTATAGCGAGGAATTTTCAACTGCACTCCTAAACACTAAGTGCTTTTTGTCTCTTGCACTATAATTCACAGAAGAAAAAAACGGGTTTTCAGTATGTGCTGCTTTATATATATATTTTTTTTTTGTTAGTTTGAGGGACTCCGTAACACAACATGTGGATGGTGACAAAGAGGTATCCCATTTCAGTGGCTTCCAGTTCATTTAATCCATTCAACCAATCTTTTCATAAACACACCACAGGACATGTAAGTTGGAAAGGTAATTACTCTCTGTGAGCAGAAATGAGCAGCAGGGCTTTAATGGATTTTCATCTTCTAAACATGAATTGATCATAATTTTCATTACCTGAGATACCCAGAATTAGTCAATCTTTAGCATTATTAAGGCAAATGTAAGGATTTCTGACATCTCAGTGACTGCTCTTTTGAAATGTAAAAAGATTGATTACCCTGCAAGGTAAAGATGTGGTAGTTAAGATAATATCCCCGTGGTCCATGTAGTAGCTGAACTGGAGCTTTTGATCATATCACACGATCATCTCCTCTCTAAGCTGGAGGAGGTGGCTGGGGAGAAGGAGGTCTGGGTTTCTCTGCTTTAGGCTGCTGCCCCCGTGACCCAGATAAACGGAGCGGATGGATGGATGAACTTATACATATCCTTATTTGATTTTTCCCGCAGCTTTCTCCAGAAGACCTACTAAATGGACCTTGTGAAACTGTTTGCTGACTTGCTACTTTCAAAGTCAAAAATGAATTGTTAACTTTAGCTGAGGGTGAGGAATTAAAGAGAAATTGTGGGAAAAAAAATACCAATATTCATGAACTAGGTTCCAGAAAAGTAGCAAAAACTTTACATGATTTAGCCAATATCCCCTTAAACAATCGTCTTCTCATGTGTTTCTGGACAGCTTTCAGTGCACATCCTGTACAGTCAGCAGCACATACAAATACACAGATGTACTGTATACACAGTACTCACCCATTAATATTACATTTTATGTAGACTATCCAAGTGTGGTATGAAAATGCTATACAACATGTAGATGGGGGTCTTTTTAAAGTAGGAAATGTAAAAAGTTACTCAACAACTCTTAGAAGCAAACTCACTTTGAGATTAAAATCCTAACAGAGAAAATTTTCCAATGTATTTCTTTAATTAAATGGTTGGAGATGGTTTTAATAGCCTTGGGTTCGGTCCAAGAATATGGTGTTTGAATCACAGCACACAACTTTCGGGTTCCAAGTAAAACCCATTCTGACAGTGAACAAACTGAAATTATTTTTCAGCTGCTCTTCACAGATGCTCACAACTGCACCTCTCTACATGTTCCCAAATAGCACTTAGTTACATTTTAAAGTGCCGAGTTATAGATAAATGACAGTAAAGGTTTCACCTTGCATGGAAAAATTCAATTGCTTAACCCAAGCGACCTTGTTGGTACAAAGTACCCGGTGCAGACAGGAACAAATAGGAGACTGAACTCATTGTTGGACAGATGGCTGTTAGATAGTGTCTGTATGCTTCTATGTACACAATAAGCATTACCTTCTGCATGCCTTGCAGAGCCTGCTGCAGGAAGCTGAGCTGCTGTGAGTGAGTGCTGTCCTCCTCACTCCTAATTGGTTGGTTTTTGCCTTGTTCTTGTTTGAGCAGCTCCACCTCGTTCCTGTAGGCATCTAGCTGGCAGCGCAGAGAGTCGTTCTCCTCCTTTAATGCCTCTGCTTGGGAAACACCTACATAATAAACGCAGAGAAAATTAAATATTCTGGTTATCGAGGATCACGACCAGTTATTCCATTTATTCATCTGACACCCTTAAAAATACAAATCCAGATGAGTCTCAGTTTTACTATGCGACTTCTGATATGGATAAGTTTTTCCTCGATCTGGTTGTTTCCTGAAGATGATGATTGCATCACTCCTCATTCACACAGGCAACAGCAGGAGGTGACTATTAGAGCATTAATGACAAAAGAGTTAGGACAGAACATGACAGGAAAAGATTGTGTTTATCTATAAACCAGCTGACATTAAAGCTCCAGAAAACTTGGTTTCACATCCCATTATTTCTTCCAGTTTTATTTTATTCACAGCTGGAGGACTTCTTTGACTTGGATAGGCATGAAATTTACGTGCCATCTGTCGCTTGATCAACTTCAGCAGTGCACACATTCTATAATGAAGCATTCTGTATTTGCTGCAGCTTTGAGCTGCACCTCTGACTGGATTCAACTACCCAACAATAGCAGCTCAGGCACAAATGTAGCCATCAAAGCCAGAAATAATGGACAAAAGCTGTATCTCAGAAATGAAGGTGAAGAAAAGACTAAAGAATATCTTGTGATGGGTTCACATCAGATGTGAAATGCTGATGTTTTGACACACAAGTAATTGGTAGCCATCTAATTTAGTAATAACTATATTATGAATAAGTACTTAGTGTTCACAGGTCAGACGACACTGATCTTTGAACTCTGCCTGTAAACAACTGCAAAATTTCAGAACTGCAAACTTTATTATATTGAAAAAAAAAATCCAATGGCAGACCGCCTTTTTGGTACCGCTTCTGCTAGAGCAGGTTTTGCCAGGAAAACATTTTGCTGTCTATGCACACACACAGATTCACAAGATGAAAATCATGCCAGCTACACTATCACGGCTGGCAACAAGATGCGGTTATAACCTAGGTTTAAATTGGGCCCGTCTCAGCCCAGGCACATTTGCTCTTCACTGTCATCAGGGGACACCCAGCCTCACAGATCTATCTTTAACAATGCATGTATCTTCATAATTCTTTGTCTTAATAATTCAGCCAAAGACTAAAACACATCTTCACACAAACCATTGGGTTTAATACTAATGTGTGTATGAAGTATGGTTTCCCTTGTACTGTCAGTGTGTTTCTCCAAAAGCCACCTTACACATCCACCCTTTGTTCGGTCAGTCAGACAAAAGAGATACCAGGGACAGATGAATTCAGGGTAGTGAGAGAAACAGGTCAGAATAGTGACACAGAGACTTGTTTTAGTTTCCTTTTACAAAACTAAACTGCTGTGACATTCTGCTTCAACATATGTATGAACTTCAGCTAGCTGACAAGCTCAAGTTGCTCAAGTGTTGAGCATGATAGCGGGGTTTGCCAAGAACATTAGAGCAGCTCATATTTGCCCACTGTTCAGTTCAAAGTATGTCTATGTAAATAATTTTCCTCTTAATGTAATTATCAGAAAGAATGGCAATGACTATTAATTATTTCAAATTAGTATGCTACTCTCCCAGTGGTAGCTTAACAGCACCATCTCTATATATGATACAGACCGACATAAGTATGCACTTAAAGTAAATCAGACCCTGAAACATAATCTTTAAAGCTTCATTATTCAACTTCTTTATGTTCATTTTCATTTAAATGTGGGCCTTTGTATGCAGAAATATTTTTCTGCCTGTCACAGCTACTAAATACTCAAATGACCCTTAGACATAACTTTCATAACTCACCTGACACTGACTTGGTAACATAAAACCCTCAAATCATATCACATGATGAGTCAAATCCAGACAGGTGAACACAAGTTTACTATATGAAGTTATCTAACTGATCCAGTGAGAAAACGCAAATACATTTCTATTTTATGCTTCTGAAGGGACCATTAAAATATATTACAGGGAGCCCATTATGCTTTTCCTTATATTCTGTATTATTTTTTGTATACAATAGTGCATGCATACATTAAGAATAGTCAAAGTTTCAAATACTGAGGCCAAAATATGTGCAAATAATTCCTGTAAGCAAAATGCTCAGGCTTCAGGCAGCTCTAAATGTTTACTTTAAGACATATTTTCTCCTCTTGGCTCTGTAAAATGTCAATGAGAGTGGATAAACTGTTATGGTCACATCAGGCGCACAGCACTAGCTGTGAAAGACACCCCCGGCAACTTCAGTTTAAATGCAGTTACTAGGGGCAGCCGATCAGAAAAAAAGTTAGCTTAAAGGGAGAACAAAGGGAGCTAAAACAGCTTGTTTTAGACCAAGGATTGTCTGAACCAAGCTGAGGCGCTTGCACCATTGCACAGTATAAGAAATATAGATTCTCTTAAACTGTGAATTGCACAAACCTCATATTTTAGAGTCCACAAATAAAAATAAATAGTTGGAAAGGAAGTGGACTGTTTCCTCAAGAGAAAAATGTTACTGGTTCAAACTTCCTATTCAGCTGTGGCCTTTCTGTGTGGAGTTTGAATGTTCTCCCCATTTCTCTGTGTTTTCTCCAGTAAATCCAGTTTTCTCTAATAGTCCAAAGACATATATCTTAGGCTAACTGGTGATTCTAAATTGTTGATCTGTCCAGGATGAACTCCTATGTCAGCTGAAAAAGACTCCTGCCACCCTTGAACCTAAGCAGAATAGGTAGTTAAGACAAGGTACAGATGGAAATGAGCATTGTAGGTCCCTTTGGGAAGCAGATTGTGTAACCAAGTTTAAAGTATTTTTAGCTAATTTGAAACCATTCTATCTAACACATTAGGATCCAAAGTCCCACAGTACAACCTTATCAAGTTGGATAAGCATTGTCATTTCTATATTCACTCCATGTTCAGGGATCAAACACCTACAGTATATTAACATAATGAAAACTGTAATAATCCCAGAGTGTTCCAGCCAGTAGCTCTCAACTGGACATTTGACCTGACCTATTGAGCAAAAGAGAGTAGACTGGAAGCAGGTATTATTACATGAGACCTGCTCAGCTCCAGAGATGTCCACTATTATCAGTTCTGCTCTCCTCCTGCAAGCCTTGAGCAGAAGCTCTTTGGGAAAGTGCAATACACTGACTGAACTGGGAAGATAAGCCCCATCCTGTGCGAGTGTGTGTGTGTGTGTGCATGAAAGCATGTCTTGTTAGGTTTTGTGTGGGTGTTCATGAGTGCTGCCTGCAGTCTATCATGGAGGACCATTGGCAGTGTTAATGAACTCTTGCTGGGCAAGTGTGTGTGTGTGTCCACGCTGAGTTTGTGTGTGCACTTTCCTCCCGGCAAAATGAAGGTTTGAGGTGAGAAGTGTATTGATCTGAGAGCCTCATCAACTTGGTGTGAGGGGATGTCAACTGCTTGGCTAGATTCTGTTACGCAACAGGCAAAGCTATCGACCTGCAGATATCCGCAAGTGTGCACGTAGGCATACACCTTCGGGTGTACAGTCATGCACACAAGCAGCTCTTTTGCCTTCTATTCTGTACATGAGTCAGATGCAGAGCATCGATTCACTTTTTAAGAGGCTGCAGTCATAACACAGGTGTTTTTAGCAGGGCTGGTTGACGTGTAAACATGCCCCTTTGCTTAAAGGTTAGCGAGTAAAGGGGGTGTAACACTCAGCCTGTTAACACAAATACCAAGAAGTGTCACATTAACACCTGCCACCTCAGCCAATCCTGCAGCATTGAGCAAAATGACAGGTCTTTGACGGCAATGCTAATTAATGATAGCTAAACAGCAAGGTTGCTAAAGAGAAGGGGCTGAAGTGACAAGTGCATTTGAATACATTTGCATGCTAATTAGAGATGCTGTCATATTAGCAAAAGGCAGAGATCAGACTGATTAAAAGGCAAGAAGAAACCGCACATTAAGACGTGAAAAGAGGCACAGAACATAGGGTGAAGAGACGTCATACGTGGTTCTTGCATGTTGCACCAATGACTACTATAGGATTATTGGGTTATTGTTATGGGGTTTGAGGGATTAGCAGCATCATTAACTTCTGTTGCTTCAGCAAACACAAAAAGCCTCCTTTGAGGGAGAAACAGAAGATTACAGCACTTCAGTGATAACCCAATCTGAAATTAGATGGCAGCTGGCAGATGGGGACAGATTGGCACATGTACATGTTCCTATGTGTACATTACCTGAGGTTGACTGAGGTGAATGACATTCAGCACTTATGTTCAACATTAACTCATGGTAGTGTGCACATTGTCAGCATCTTCATATACCCTGAATGTGTTTTTTATTCACGCGGAGATGTCAGATGCTTGGGGGATGATTACTGTCATTTCATTCAAACAGAGCCGTCTCCCTCAGTTATTTAACAGTCTCTGTGCTGATCCTCTGGAAATCGTGATCAGTGTACTTCCTGTCAAAATGACAGAAGTGTTGAACTGTGGATGCATATGCATACCTGAGTCCTCAGAGTCCTTGCTGTCAGGGGCGTCTTCCATATCATCGTCAGACATCTCCATCTCCTCCTCTCGTCTGATGCCCATCAGCTGCTCGTTGTGCATGTTTCTAATCTCCTGCAAAACACAGTGAAAAGAGGGATAGGTCAAAACCAGAAAGACTCTAGGGTAATGCACATTTTAGCAGGTGCTGATCAGAAAACTCTTTCATACTTGATGCAAAAGGAAAAACTGAGCTGTAAGGAAAACTTTTAACACATCGGTACAGAACAAAGGAGTATAGCTGCACAGAGATGAAAAGGATGATATCAGAGCTAGGGCTCAGTTCCTTCTATGGCTCAGAGATAGGGTATATAGTAGCACATATACAATGAGACCTCACAGTTTTGTACTTGGAAAAGAACTTGGGAAAAAACTGCACATTAAAGCTGCCATAGAAATGCAACTCTACCATCTGTCAATGAAATCAAAGCGCCTCAATTTCACTACAAACTGATTCACAACAACAAACCATGGTAAGAGTCTCGGTGCACATTGTGCCTGCTGTTGGTTTTTATGCCCATGTTTTATTCTAATTGAGGGCACATCTGGAAACACCAGCAATAACTGTAAAATACCAATCTTCTCCGTTTCATTTCACCCTCACAGACAGAAACGCTGATGACTACATCCATCTGGGGACCAGTAACCAGAAGCAGGTTTCAAAATGGTTTAAAGATTAAGGTCATACCACTGAATTGGAGTGGCTATAATTGAGACAAAACCCTTCAGGTTTGTACTGAGAGAAAGGCAAAACAAACAAATCCTTGTGACATAACATACTAGTTAGACTGTTAATACTTAGACAAAACAATGGACATAATGCATAAGCATCTGTGTCTGCACATTTAATTCCCAGTCATGACAATATGCTTGCACTTTAGTTCAACATATCCAATCTCAACTTGTAGAAATATAATGCACAGCCGATTTAGATTTTAAAACTTTGTACTGATTACATGCTCTGACAAGCTTATGCCTAATATTGCAGCTTGTGTTGTTTGGCATGATATCAGAGAAGATGGCTAAAAAGGTGATCTGACATGATTTACAGATGCATACAACACGTTACCTAATATGACGAAATTAGGAAACGCACAATCATTATTTGGCTTGATAACATTTTTCTTAATATAGCAGGTGCACAATAGCCTGTAGAGTACAACCTTCACTGCAGCTTAAAGGTTGAACGTTATAGGCAGCCGATTTGAAGCCAAAGGCATGGATCAATACCATCTCACCAAGGACTCTTGCAACTTGACTCATTCAGAGTATTTAGTGTTTAAAGAGGTTTAAGCAATGACCTCCATTAATTTATCTAAATCATTAAATATAAAATTTGTGCCACTGTGGCAAAACATACAAGGTATCACCTAACAAGCCTCTTTGAGCCTTTAGTTCCTTTCAGAGGATTTTTAAAGCCTAATATTCTCTTTGACTTGTGCATGACACACAGCTACACAGACAAGGGCATGTGATCAACGGGGTGTCTCTTAGGCAATCAATGAAATAAAGACAGAGTTAGATATGAAAATGCCAAGTGTTTACTGAAATACACACAGAAAGACACGTATGGTGTATTCTGTGTGTACAAACACAATCACTAGAGGAAGAGTGCTAAATCAATGAAAAAGAAGAAAAGAAAAAAAAAAACAGATTGAAAGCAATTTCTAAAAGCCAGAGGGAGCAAAAAAGCAGCCCAAGAGTAAATACATGTCAAACCATCTGTCAGCTGATGTTATCAGCTAGAGGCCATGGCACAGGTCAAACAGGTACTTTAAACACACAACCACATGTGGACACACAACCCTCTGTGCACAAGCACACATCCACTGCATATACACAAGCACACCACATACAAACAGTGATAGAGAGAGACAGCTGTTGTCTGATTCTGCCTGGGAGCTGCAGCTCCTCAACACCACTGCCTGTTCCTCCATTATTCACCTCTAGGCCACAGAATGATCCTCAATGTATAGCGTGGCTGAGAGTGAAAACGGCTGTCTTTGATGTTAAACTATCCCTAAACAACAGCATTTGCTTGCCTATTCTCTATACAGCGGACAATGGCTGCAAGCACCGCAGCCTCTAAAACAGATAAATATGATCAAAGTAAAACCAAACCTGCCATATTTTTGAGAGTAATCAATATAATATAAAGGAATTATCAGTTGTGCTGGCACTAGAATAGCATTGTAGCACCCACCTCTAGAGTTTCCTGCAGCTTTTGACTTTTTAGCCCATTATTTTGATTCTGACCTTCACACACAAGGTATAGTTGCCTCTTACAGCTCTTGTTATACCTCCATGTATAACCAAAGGCAACAGTTTCCAGCTCACGCAAGCTGAGTGCACTCTACCAGCCCAGCAATAAAGTGTGTGTGTGTGTGTGTGTGTGTGTGTGTGTGTGTGTGTGTGTGTGTGTGGGGGGGGGGGGGGGGGGGGGGGGGGGGGTTATGTTTCTTGTAAGCTACGGCAAACCAAATTATAAAATGCAAGTGGACTTTTTGGATGTGTAAGCAGTCAACGGAGCACATGAATTCATTTTAAAAGACCATTCTGCCTCCTTAACCCTACAACACTAACGTGAGTTTTGTAACACTGTCACTCTCATGTGGATGAAAATCACCCAACGTTAGTTGAAGGTTTATTTAGTTTGAACCTGATGTGACTAATGTTTTCTTATCTAAGTGAACAACCTAGCCCTCCAACAGATCAGAGACCCGTCCAGGGTGTACAGTGCCTCTTGCCCTTTGTCAACTGGAAGAAAATGGACAACTTTAAAAGCTTTTTTTTTTTTGCTCCAGGTAAAATTATGCTCATGTGTAAGACTGATCCAAAACAGTGAAGCTGTAAAACCAAAAACAATGAGCTGACAGATACTAGAACGCATCATAGTGTTTGGAGGAACTGGGAGTAAAGGCACTGACTGATTTATTAGGTTCAGCTATACTTCAAGATCTCTACCAGTTGCCTGTGACCTCACTAGTTCAACTCACTTTTCCGTAGGCCATTTTCCTAAAGCCTAACAGACAGACTCAAAGACTCAACTCAGGTTAAGCCAATAGTAAGAGCTGAAATAACTTCACTGATCTCCCACTTTGAGACGAGCAAACAATGTCACACAGTATCTCTGAGAAGTCTCTTCTTGGGTATTGTAAGTGTAAAACAGCTTGAAGAGAAAACACTTCAAAAAATATCTGAACAGGGATGTTTTCCTTGTATTGGGACGTATTCAGTAGCAGAGTGTCCACTCACAGTGGTGTCTTTCACTTGCATTTAGGGTCATGCTGTGGTTCTTGGTGTATGCAGGAAAGGGAAAGAATGGTCAAACCCCCAAGGCCTGATGTAAACACTCTTAACCACATAATAGATTTGAAAACTTTCTATATTTCAGAGTATATACAAAAGAGTGATTCTCCAGTGAGCCTCTCTCTCAAGGACTGAGTGAGGGATGACAATAATACAAAAGTTATCTTTTCTGTCATCAGCTCAACTTAACATGTGTCATCTTGCTTCCTACTTAATCCTCAAGTTGTGTACTAAGAGACCTCAACAAGAGCTATTATAAGCACAATTTCTGTTTTCATAATTCTGCAGCACATCTGATAATTGGAGCAACAGTTCTGCTTTGGACCACCACCTACCTTCAACGTGAAGTTTGTGCACAAGTTGTTCTGCCACGACAAATTCTGTTATTAGTGTGCATCTTACATGGGCTCTAACTTGCATCTTAAAACTGTTGTTTTTCATACTATGGTTCAAAGAAACTTACCAATCAGATATGCTCATATATGGTCCATTAGACCCAGGACTGCAACACATGCCAGACCCTCCATTACATACAACCCATCATAATGGCAATTAAATGCTCCATTTGGCAGAGAGAGAAAAATAGTGAGCAGACAGGAGATGACAAAAGTGCTGTTAGACTTGAAAATGAATATGCTTTTAGCTCTCAATATCATCCTCAATCATTTATTTGAGGGGAAAAAAAAAAAAAAATCTTATAATTTATTGGTGAATTGGGGGAAAAGACTTGGATAGAGTTACCTGTGTCCTGAACACACTTAGAGGCGGTAGAAACTGACTCACCAAGCAGCTTGTATCTCTTCCTGTGGGAGGCAGGGGTGGAGGAAGGGGTGGAGGAGGATAGGGCAGAGGTCTGGACCTTAGTCTGTGTCTGGATCTCACAACAACTCGATTGGGAAGGCACCTGTTCTGTAGCTGTGCTTCATTCACAGTACTTACTATTACAAGGACTCTGCTCTTTCCCATTACTTATAACTATCATCACTTGTTGTATTATGTTGGGCATCAAAGAACATTTGAACTATCAGTACAAAAATAAAGAACTTTACATTGAGACAGGAGTAAAACAAAATGTGATAATGTCTAATTTTCCATAAATGATGTGATTGACACAGTTTAATCAAAATGAACCAACCTCTGCTTGTTTGCGCCACATGTCCAGGTTCTTGCGCTGAGCTTTGGAGAAATGGTCCCATGCCTTTTGTTTGGAAGCAGCTTGGAATACAGACACAATCTGTTCAACTGTAGCAGGATGCAGGGAAGGACCAGAGACCACCCAAAGACAGAGAGGGAGAGAGAGAGAGAGAGAGAAAGAAAGAGAGAGGACAGTTGGGAAGGAGCAGAGGAGTGAAAAAGTGGAGTCAACTAGGGATGTAAAGAACTGTGTGTGTGCGTGCGTGCATTCATATGTATATGCATGTTTGTGTTTTACTTACCAGCTGATGCCAGCACATCATCTTACGGATGGGTGATCAGATAGTTCCCACAAGCAAAACTTAAATAAATCATACATTTGCTGCACAGCACCATTAAATTATATATGATGAACTGGTTTATGCAGAGCAAAGCCTGTTGCTCTTTAAGCTCTATAGAACAAATAGCTGATTTTGGTTCAGACTGAAACACAACTGGATTACTGAACTTGGCAGAGTCACTCGTAAAGCCCAAAGAATAAACTCTCCAGAAGTCTACCAAAGTCTTTCCAGAAGCAAGTCTTGTAATTCTGTTGCCATCTTGAAATGTTTCCAGCTGTTAATCAAATTAATCAGGACAAAAACTCTATCTACTTCACTTAGCTTCATACTACATAGCAAACAAATTACTGGGGGTTCAATGCATTTAACAGGTATGGTATAATTAAAACTGAGTGGGTTGTGATTAGCCAAATATAGCACTGTGTCTAACAAATTTTAACATATTAGGTTTAATCTTGACCCTGGGTGAAGAGAGCTATTCATATTTTTGTTTTTGCTGCCAGTTCAGTTCCTTTTAAATGCAAGTTGGACATATCACAGGTCGGACATATGACAGCTTTCCAGTCATAATTATATCTTGGATGCTGAAGTGCTATTTTAAAAACGAGAAATTATGGTAACTCTGATGTGATGTGAACAAGGCAAAGAGTACAGGCTCTCAGAGCTGCTAGGATAGCTGCAGACTTATTGTTTAATGAGGGACATTTTGCTCAGCAACTGCCAGTTGCCAAAAATAACCAAGGCTGACTCCAAGTCAGCTACTGTTGACCACTATGCAGCTCCACTGCAGACATGGGCTCTTAAGAACCTTGCCCAAGGACAACACATTGTTTAAGTAAGAAAGTTCCCGATCTATTTACCCTGTGCAGATGCCTTGCCTCTGTATATGCCATAAGCTTCAAGCCTTGCTGCTTAAACCTTTTATACAACTGTAACTACAAAGTCATTTAAAGGGTAGAGACTCGAGCCTGGATTGAAGTGAGTGAGCTTCTTTGGGCCATCACACCTAATTAGCACCAGGCAAAAAGCCAGAACCTTTAGCTTTAAGATCTCCATTTATCCTACATACGATGTGTTTGGTGACATCTCCAAATGTCCAAATATATTCAGTCAGATTTTATCTTATGTGCAGTATATTAAGCAAGTGATTCCCCCATTCAGATACCTGTCTGTTGTCATGTGGATGGCTGATGGGGGGGGATCTGTGTATCTCAGAAGCCCTAATTTACACAAAGGGGAGTCAATAAGACCACCAGTTAAGAGTGAGTGAGCGTGTGTGTTTGCAGAGTGATGAGAGATAGAAGAGTTGAAGGATCAATATCATCTTCCCAGCACCCTGTAATTTGATGGATCCAATCAGTGGTCAGGGCAAAGAGGAGGGACATGCTCAGACAGACTTTCAGGCCTGTGAGCATATATGTATTTATACATTTTGTATACTACTTGTTATCAACATGGCAGAAAGTTTTTCAAATACAAGCTCTTCACTGCCAATTATCTTTAGAAAAGAAGCATTATTTCAGGAAAAGCAATATGCTTTTTGAGTCTTTTTCAGGACTTTGAGCAGAACTTCAAATGTAGTGAGGCAGCAGCAGAAGGTAACAGTGCAAAAACCTGGGCCTATAAAATTATGCTAGACTGCTGAGAAAAAGTATTTGCCCCTTTCCTGATTTCTTGTTTTTTGCATATTTGTCACACTTAAATGTTTCAGATCATCAAACAAATCACGACAAAGATAACCCAAGTAAATAGAAAATGCAGTTTTTACAGTATTTAAGACATTACATTTATTAAAGGAAAAAAAAAAACCCACCTGGCCCTATGTGAAAAAGTTAAATTTCAACAGCTACACTCCAGCCTGATTACTGCCAGACTTATTGAATCAAGAACTCACTTATCTGATAAAATGAAATAGGTTAAAAGATCATCATGCTATTATCTAAAGAAACCCATGAACAGGTGAGAAACAAAGTAAGTGAAAAGGGTCATTTCTTTGGCTTTAACCTTTTTCTTTTATCCACAAATAGAGAAAACTTGGAACAGTGGGTTATGCACCTCTGAATGGCTCAAAAACCTCCCAAAACAAAATGAAGGTTTTGGTGTGGGATAAATGAAAGTCCAGATTTAAATCATGTTGAGATGCTTTGGCATGATCTTAAACAGGCGGTTCATGTTCCAAACCCCTCAAATGTGGCTGAATTAAAACAATCCTGTAGAGAAGAGTGTGCCAAACGTCCTCCACAGTGATGTGTGTTATTGCAGTTTTTGCTGCCAAGGGTGGCACAACCAGTGACTAGGTTTAGGGGGCAATTACCTTTTCACACAGGTCCACATAGGTTTGAATAACTTTTTTCCTTAATAAATAAAATGATTATTTAAAAACTGCATTTTGTATTTACTCAGGTTATCTTTAATATTAAAATTTTTCTCAGCACTGTATACGCAGCAATGGACACTAAAGATTAAGTGTGCATGTTTTTGTGACTTGGGTGAAGAAACCTTGTAAGGTCACATATTGCATCACAAACAGCTGTTATGACAAATAATACCTCCCCACGGGAAGCCAGTCTGAGTTATTGTGACAATGCTAAAGAAAACTTAGACAAAGTCACGAACTGGAATATGTTTGGCTGAAATAATTGAGGATGGCTAATGCAAAAACAACAGGTCTGCTTCTCCTTCTGTAGGTTACATAAATAATATATACCCACCTTCTATGTCTTGCATGTACATTATTTACCTAATGAGCAAAGTAAAACAACAGCTGCAAACTAATGGATGCCCTTAAGGATGTTTACACTTTATTTAACATGCAGGTGGTGACAAAGTGCTTCAGATTGTGGTGTAAATGAGCACCTGAAGAGCTAAAGCTGTCAAAGGTGGGTGCTGTGGGAACAGTGTTTTGCCTTTAGCTTTTTATCAACTTAAACAGGTAAAGTACACATTCCCTGTACGTGTTTGGCCTCCAGTGCATTCTAACAGAAAATGTGTTAGGCTACTTGCTACATTTGTCTGAAGGCGACCTTAATAACATTCCACCCCAACGTTTTCTTCCAACAACAATATCTGTACTTTTATTCTTCTGATGTTTTAAATATTCTGCATTTTAGAAGCAAGAAGAAAGGGAGCAGGAGCCTTACAGGAACATTCTTATTGTTAGGAAAGAAATTAAACTTACCTTTAAGCCTTTCTTCCAACAACAAATTAGTACAAGACAAAATGACATCTATGACAATATTAAACTTAACCTTTGAACCTGCCATGTGTAGGTATTTCGATTTGTATGCAAACACACACTCTGTACGTCATGTAAGAGACTGTGAACCATGTCATACTTACTTTTTAGTGGATTTCAGTTCTCCAGCCATACCAGGCTTGATTTGGATTCTGTCTTTGCCTAGCTTATAAGCTATTTACATTCACTGTGGGTGTGCAATCCTAAAACTTGCACTGAACCAAAAAAACCTAGCCAAAGAAAGATTTGACTCATGCCATCTTATCCTCTTCCTGCACATGTATCGCAGAACAAGGAGGTTACTTACAGTATACACAGTGGAAATATTGTAATATACATCCAAGTGTGTGTGTGTGTGTGTGTGTGTGTGTGTGTGACTAGCAACTCACATTGAGCCAGTATGCCAGCCAGAGCAGTCTTGAACTTGTCTTTGGCTTCTTCCATCTCTTTTTCATGCTGACTCTTCTCGCTCATCAGCCGACGGATGTGGCTGTTGGAGGACTGGATCATGGAGTAGAAATTGTTGGCATTTCTGCGGTTAACTTCACCTCGTTCAAGCCAGGTCAGGAGCACACGAACCGCTTCAGCAAACTTGCCGTCATCTGGACAAGAGAAAGAGTAAAAGTTAGATTCAGCCCAGAAAGCCCAGTCTCATGAAACAAAGGTGAGACGACGCAGAGCAGTCACCAAACACCAAGCATGATTATAAAAGCAAACTTCCCAGCATAATCCTATGAGGCTGCAATTTATGCACTGCTTTCTGGTTGGTAATAAATGTTTCATATGATAAACAGTGAAATGCAGATAATATAGCAGCATTAAAAACATTTTTCTCCTGTACCGAAAGTAGAAAAATTAAGGGAAGGGTTAATATGAGCAAGGCAAACAAACAAACAACAACAAAAAAAAACCTCATGAAAAATAAAACAAGGAAATATGGAAGGAAAATTGCACCGTTGGATGAAAAGGAAAAAAACTTTTTATTATGACACATGGCCATATATTTGGAAACAAACAATATTGTAGACATCAATGACAGCTAAGGGAAAGGTAGAGGGAAGTTAAAAAAAAAACACAAAAAATAAAACAAGGAAAAGTGGAAAGAAAATTGCACTGCTGGATGAAAAGGGGAAAAAATAATTTTTATTATAACACACAGCCATATATTTGAAACAAACAATATTGTACACTTCAGTGACAGCTAAGGGAGATGCACATAGAAGTTTTTTTTAAAAAGGAGGGGGGCTGTGAAACCCATTTATAGGTGGTCTAGGTGAAAAGTTTCTCTATAGGTGTGTTGTCAATAAATGCAGGAGTTGGGTACAGCAATATAACTGGCTGGGAGAAACAGCTAAATCCGTTTTCCTCCTTTGGGGAAGATTCAGGAAAAAGCAAAGCTAAATCTGAAGCAATAGTTGGGATAAAAGTTTTCACAACAGCAGCCCAAAGTGATCAGAAACAAATCCTTGGCTAGACTGGCACAGTGTTGGAGTTCTTCTCACCAAAGGCTGGGGAAGGGAGAGCTGAAAGAGACTCACGCAGATGGCTGAGAGGCACAAAGTCGCAGACATTTTGTTATTAGGCAACTATGACTGAGACCTGGAAGTGTCACTGCTCATTAGTGAAACAAGTTTATTCAGCCAGAAACTCGACAGAAAGCTGAGAACAGAGAGAAAGAGCTGAGAAGAAAAAAAATAGAGAGGATGAGCAGGGAGGAGAGTAGAAGAGAAAGGACAAGATAAGAGAGAAGCGTGTGCTGAGGGGACAGTAAACTAATATACTGTGTTTAACAGCCGTTCTGTAACATCTTTTGAAAGCAGATTTGTTAGAACATCAGAATTACTTTCTCAGATTTACCAGTTGCAGTTTAAGGCTGTTCCTGTAATGTCCTGCACTGGGAAATCCCTGCAAACACACATACTCAACTACTGTCATGCCTTATTCCCTAACTTGTCAGTTTATGGATTGCATGAATGAAGTCAGAGCCATGAGACCTATTTTTGTATTCTCTTAATAACAATGTGAGAAAAGGAAATAAATTTCTTCCACACATGACAGGTTTTTCCCTTCTGCCAAACTGCGTTTTTTATGTTTGCGCTCTCATATCCTGTATGCTTTTCATTCTACATGCTTCACAGATTGCCAGCATCCATGTCTACCTTTGATCTTGTCTCCCAGCTGGCTGCACTCATGCTCGGAGTAGTGGACAATGGGAGGAGGGGATGGTGGCCGGAGGCGATCTTCTTCCAGCTTGCGTCTATGACGCTCCTCTCTGGCCAACATGCGCTGGCGACATTCCCACTCATAGAGGTCATCTCTGGCCTGTGCGAAGTCAACATGGAGGCGACCAGTGTCTTTTTTGTCTGTGCTGGAACCCAAACGGATACGATAACCTAGGGAGGAAAAAAAATTGTAAATAAAACCAAAAAGTGGTAGAAAGATGTGGGAGGTGCATATGAAGCAGATGGACCAATGGCAAACTTACCAAGAGAAGTGAGGTATTTTGTGTACACAGTTTTAATGTCATTTTTATAGTGTCATGTGCAATCTGCAGGTGCATAAATGCCTGCTTAGTAACAGCATGATCACATGTATTATGAGTATGTTAGTCTACTGATTTCAGAAGTAGTCTAAACCACTGCTATGTTTTTCCAGTCTCATAAAGCCCCTAGTCTTATTAGTTACTTTATAGTTGAGAACATCGGGGGGGGAGTAAAGGGTAACGTGACATCTGTCATCAAATTTTGACTGTCACGGTTCCACTGCACAATGCAATGCATGACTACATCTAACTGTCAACTTCACATTTCCTGTTTACATCAGTTTCTCATTAAACTGTGTTTATTTTTCTATGATACTCTATTAGTCTTACACCTTCTACGCTGCTCACAAAAAGGAGAAAAAAAATTATTTAAGTTACATTTGATTGAACTGAAAAGCACTACATTTAAAAAGGAGTGTGACACTAAAAAGGTGTGTGAAGTCTGTACCCACTGGGGATTCCCTCTGTGCTAACAGTGAAACACTTTCCCTCACTTTAAACAATGTGTATTTAGACAATTTCACAGAAATTGTTTTATTGGGGCCTACCTGTTCATTCACCTCTAACGTGACCTCATCATTACTCTCTTTTGTTAGATCCCTTAGTTTGAGAAGATATATTAGCTGTAGGGTTTCTGGAGTACAGAAGGCCTGCATCCTTTTGGGAATACACAAGGGAGACTTAGAGAGGCCAATTACTTCTCTAGTGGCACTGAAAGACCACAATATCCCTCATTACTCCCTCTTCTCCTCACTACTTCCCACTTATCCCCACTCTCCCCTCCTTACTCAATTTCCACTAATGGCTGGTTGTGGACTAAAGTGAAATCTGGCCCATTTTGTGATTTAATTGCTTTGAAATGATCAGAGAGAGCATCCAATGTGTGTTTTCTGTTGCACATGTGCAAGAGTGTGTTTTCCAACTGAACAAAGTAATGATGTTCAGTGTGATTTACTGATAGGCCCAACATCCTCTCATCAAAAGGAAAATAAAAGGGGGTGAAAGAGTGCTGGATGCCAACAAAAGCAGGAAAAGAAATGAGCGCGAGTTCAGGGGTTTCTGCTCCTGTCTGCTGTTACTGCTTCAAGCTCCCAATCTACCACTGCTTCAATATTTCATATAAGGAGCTCTTGGTGTGCTGGGGCTGCCTGAGGGGGTGTCATTTCTGGGTACAGTTGTTTGCACAGGGTGCGTGTGTGCACGTGAGAACGTGTGTGTGTGTGTGTGTGTGTGTGGGGGTATTATTTATGGGAGAACTGCATGGCTCTGTCATCTCTCTAATATATGGACCTCCATTCCCACATCTCACTGTAAGAGTACAGGCAGACGAGATCAAGGGATCTCTCATTCAAACTCATTCTCACACACCTGCCTGCCTGAACATACAATAAGGCAGCGAATATTTCTGAATTGGGTGCTGGGTTAAGTTTTTTTTTTTTATATACATATAAGAGTCCATAAGCCATGGTTAGCAGAGATGGGGTGGTGGGAGGTTTGTTAGTTGTTTTTCTTTTTTTTTTTTTCATTTTTGCCTTAATGGTAAATGTTTAAATGTTTTTTCTTTTTTTGTTGGAGCCTCTGGTAGGCTGTAGTTGAAGTTTCCACTGTTGCCCTAAATTTGTTAATAGGGAAAAACCAGTAGTGAATGTAAATTTCATTTCAGAATGATCTTTTAGTGCTCTACCCAATGAAGCATTCTTAATAATCAAATGCCCTTTTTTGGTACAGCCAGAAGGTTTAACCTGTTTCTTCTGCCCCGCTGATACTAGAGGTAAGTAGAAAATTACAAGACTTCTTTGAGCTGATAGGAAGGGAACAGTAACTCAAATAATCACTTATTACAACCAAGGTATGCAGAAGAGCATCTCTGAACACACAATGCCTCGAAGCAGATGGGCTACAGAAGCAGAAGACTGCACCAGGTGCCACTCAGCTATGAGCAGGTAAATGAGGCTACAATTCACACAGGCTCACCAAAACCGATAACAGAGGACTGGAAAAAACTTGGTTGGTCTGGTGAGTTTCAATTTCTGCCCCAACATTCAGATTGAAGGATCAGAATATGGTGCAAACAACATCAATCCTGCCTTGTCAGCAGTTCAGGCTGGATGTGGTGTAATGGTGTGGGGGATATTTTCTTGACACACTTTGGGCCCCTTAGTACCAAATGAGCATCATTTAAACACCACAGCCTATCTGAGTACTGCTGCTGACCATGTCCATCCCTTTATCACCACATGGTAACCATCTTCTGATGGCTACTCACAGCAGGGTAACATGCCATGTCACGAAGCTCACATCATCTCAACTGGTTTCTTGTACATGAAAATGAGTTCACTGTACTCAAACAGCCTCCACAGTCACCAGATCTCAATCTAACCAAGCACTTTTGGGATGTGGTTGAAGGGGAGATCTGCATCACACCTGTGCAGCCAAAATAATCTGCAGCAACTCTGTAATGCTATCATGTCGATATAGACCAGAATCTCTTCTAGCAACTCATTGAATCTATGCCATGAAGAATTAGGGCCGTTCTGAAGGCAAAAACCGGCTACTAGCAAGGTGTACACACAGAGTTTGTGTTTAACTTTTAGCAAGGGTCTCAATGTTTTCCAACACTGTTTGGTTTGTTTGTGACAGAATTTGACCAAAGTACTGAAGTGCTCCAATTAAGTCATATAATATTGTCCATAAAGATAAGAATGGCAGTAGGACATCTACATGCTCATAATGTGACTATTCACGTGGTACTTTAAATAATAAATAAAATTAAGATTTTAAACGTATGACCTCTTACCAGACAGGAAGAGAGCCTTGTCCACAGTAGACTCCTCTGCAAATCTGATATGGCAGAAGTTCTTCTTGCTTTTGCGTATGGCAGTGATATCGCCACACTGTCCAAAGACCTCCATGATGAGCTGCTCTGTGGCATTCTCTGGCAGGCCACCGACAAACACTGTCTTACACCCTGGAGGCCGTTCTCTTGTGGCTGGAGGGGGAAGGTCTGTGATAAAGAAGAGTATTTATCACTATGTGTGACAAGGCTGCAAAAACCAACCCGAATAATGCAAGTAAAAGGGCAATTGGTAGATAGCACTTCTTAATGTTAGGGGTTCAAAAACAGACTGCATCGTTTCTCATTCATACACACACACACACACACACACAGTCATTGGTGTGTGAACTTACAACACAGACAACCCAAGAATATCTATCCATCCATCTTCTTCTGCTTATCCAATTCAGGGTTGCGGTGGGGCTGGAGTCTATCCCAGCTGTCATAAGGCGAGAGGCAGGGTACACCCTGGACTGATCGCCAGTCTATCGCAGGGCTAACGCAGTGAGACAGAGCTATTCACACCTATGGGCAATTTAGAATTACCAATTAACCTAACCCCACTAACTGCATGTCTTTGGACTGTGGGAGAAAGCTGGAGTACCTGGAAAGAACATACAAACACCACATAGAAAGGCCCCAGTCAGATGGATTAGTACCCAGGACTTTCTTGCTATGAGGCAACAGTGTTAACCACCGTGCCAACGTGCTGCCCTCATTATAATTCTTACCCAAAAATAATTCAGCTAAAACAGTTAGTAAAGCTGAAAACAATACATGCTATTGATTGTATTTTGCCAGAGAAGAGTGTTTTTCTTCAAACTTCAGTGAAAGCATTATGCTGCTTGTAAATAATAATAAAAAAAAAATTGTACTTTTATCACTTTATTATAAAAATGTATTTTTCAGCTTTAACGTTAAAAGTATTTTTTCTGTCCTGTATATTAAACATGCATACAGGTTAAAAATATAGATAAGAATACAAGAGAACTAAAGGCAACCATACAAATAAGAACTGGTTTATCATGTAAATAAAAATATCTACTAAAAATAATGTAAGCGAAGACTCTTGGCGCAAAAATGAAATGCAAAAATGAAACTCATTATAATTAAGCATCCCATCACCAAATAATGAAAAGACAGACAAAAGGAAATACAGGCATAAATGAAAAATCCCCCCAGAAAAGGCTTCCACATTTAGGCTGAGAAAAATAAGGGCCAGATCACGTCCACGCTAAAGAGGAAGATGACATCTGTATATAATACAAGCAAAGACCAAATTCTGAGGGCGATGCTGCACATTTCCAATTTAGTCATATTTAAAACATAGCACTCATGACCTAAAAAAAATTATAAAGCTTAATGTATGAATAATGACACCTTGGAGCAATATGCTCATATAGTTTTTTGTTAGAGAAACTGAAATATCAAACCATCCCATCCATGAAAATGAAATCCTATTGGCCCCAAAGTGACAGATCCCTTAATGTGGAAGGTCTCTTGCACTGCAGAAATCACTTATTCATCACAGATGAATGTTGACTAATTTAATCTCCAATAGATCAGGCTTCTCATCCATGATGAATATGATTAGCAGGGTCTATAAGAAGTGAACCAGCTAATCAGTGTAACACAGAGGATGCTGTATTTCTACAGTAGATGTCTACTAGGAAGCCTCTGCTATGCCTTTGCAACTGGGGGCTGAACTTGGTTGGATACCCGAGATATATGATGACGGTTGATTGGATCATGTTGGTACTGGTCAAGGAGCTTAAAACTAAATACTAGTTTTAGTATTTAGCTGTATTTAGTTAAAACTAAATACAGCTTTCCTCATATTTTAATTATTTTACCATATCTATAGGTGCTTGCGATTTCTGTGTGCTTTGTGTTTTTCATACTGTGTTTTACTATTCAACAGATGCACAACTAATTACTCTTAAGACACCCCCCCCACCACCAAAGTGATGCATTGATGATTGTAAAGCAAGAGCTCAAACATAAATGAAAGCTCTGGATTCACTGCTCCGTCTTCAATCCAACCCTGTTCTATAGTACAAGAGTTGGGTGATGAAAGAATGAATGAGCAGCTGTGAAACTGCTCAGCAGGGTGGCTGATCTCATTTTGCAAAACAAAGTAAACTGGTAATGGGCTCATTCTACAGTCTCACATTCAGCAAGGTGCAATGTTTGGAGGTTTTCGTAACTATTTATATTTAGATAAACAGTTTAAACACTCATACACCCTAATTACTAATACAGTACCCGTCAAAAGTTTGGACACACCTTCTCATTCAATGTTTTGATTTTTTTCATACATTGTAAATTAATACTGAAGTTATCCACACTATGAAGGAATGCAGAAGGAATCATGTAATAAACTTTAAAGTGTTAAACCAGGTTTAAGATTCTTCAAAGTTGGCACCTTTTGTTTTGATTACAGCTTTGTACACTCTTGGCATTCTCTCAATCAGCTTCATGAGGTCATCACCTGAAATGGTTTTCCAACAGTCTTGAAGGAGTTCCCAGAGGTGCTGAGCACTTGTTGGCTGCTTTGTCTTCAGCTCAACTCATCCCAAACCATCTCAACTGAGTTTAGATCAGGTCATCTGACACAACACTCCATCACCCTCTTTCTTGGTCAAATAGTCCTTACATAGCCTGGAGGTGTGTTTGGGGTCATTGTCCTGTTGAAAAATTCAATGATGGTCCCACTAAGCGCAAACCAGATGGGATGGTATGTCGCTGCAGAATGCTGCGGTAGCCCTGCTGGTTAAGTGTGCCTTGGATTTTGAATAAATCGCCAGCAGTGTCACTAGTAAAGCGGTCCTGATGAGAGCCAGTTTCATCATAACGTTTGATGGTCTTTATGACTGCACTTGAGAATAATTTCAAAGTTCTTGAAATTTTTTGGATTGATTGACCTTCCTTTCTTAAAGTAATGATGGGACTACCTGAATAATAAAGGTTAAAAAAAATGGACTGTCATTTTTCTTTACTTAGCTGAGTAGTTCTTGTCATAATATGGATTAGAACATTACTCAAATAGAGCTATTCATTGTATACCAACTCTACCTCTTCACAACACAACTGATGGTCTCAAACACATTAAGTGCAGTTTTAATGCTGAAGTTACTTGAGTATGCAAAAATGCAAGAAAACAAAATCCCTGTCGAGGCAGGAGCAAAGTCCAAAATCCAAAAGCCAGGGAAAACACAGAAGGAGCTTGCAGGAGCACTGATGATGACGCGACAAAGGGCAGGTGAAAACGCAGGCAATATATACACACGAGGTAACAAGACAAGAGGAAACAGCTGTGAAGAACAGGTGGACTGAGTGACCCTAATGAGACAGGGGAAGTAAAACCGAACACAACACACAGGGACAGGAAACTGTCAAAATACAACAGGAAAAGACCAAACATGATACAAACATGGACTTGATGCAACACGGGGAATACTAAATATAGCACATACGAGACAAGGGATGATGACACAGAGGGACAAAACAGACACTGGAACACAGAGATGTGGGGAAGACAAGAAGAACAAAGGGAAACTGGAATGAAGTACAATAACTATAACTAATAACTGGATTCAGAAAACCACAAACAAGAATCTAAACTACAAGCAAACATGAAACACAACAGAAATACAACCAAAAAAACCTCACAGAAAGTAGTCATTTATGAGTTATGTTCTTAATAAATTTGTGACTTATGAGGGATAGTACTACAAGAATAGACATTCTCCCTTAACAGCACTCAGTACAATCACCACGGCCTCAATATAACACATTTTGAACTCAACTTTCATTTTGACATGCTGTTTGGTTGGGTTTAGGAACCAAAACAACTTGTTTAGGCTAGGTTAACATACAAGACCATACAAAGAGTAATTTTCAGGGTAACTTATTCATCTCAGGTCTTTTACATAATCTGTATTGCTTTCTGTTATCACTGATTACAATGGATGATAACTGCCCACTAATCTTTGTAGTTAGTAGATTAGGGCTGTTAATGACCATCCCAATGATCAGAAGTGATAATGAGAAATCAATGGCCAGTTAACATCCAGACTGGGTGCACACACAGATAAAAGTTAAAAATCTGCGTGATCCTACACAACAAAAAAGCTCTGTCAGATGAAAATTATGCAGCAAGTTGATGCAGTACATTGGTTCATAGCCTTGAACAATCGGAGCCTCTTTCAACTGATTTTCAGAAAATCTCTGAAGTGGATGGTTATTAAAAAGGGGCAGTTCTATGTGTACTGGCTGTTTTCTTGTTTAACTGCAAAGGAATAAACCTTGTGCATTTTTAATGTGTTTAAGGTATTAGGAATAGAAGCTGTGTAAAAAGGATTTACTGGGTTCAGGGAAGGTAACTTTAGAGTAGGTAGTAGTTTCTTAGTTAAGTACAAGACATTATCAGCTAGGACGCTGATAATGTCTTGTGAGTTACTTGGAGACTATTAATACTTGTTATATTTATTTACAATAATTAAGCATATGTTATTAGGGAAGACTGACTATTTTTGTGGTGGTGCTATAACCTTATAAGGCATATTAAAAATGTAATCATGTACAACTTCATTGCTTACCATCAATAACAAGTAATTTCTGAATGGCCTAGCAGCTTTACAACATGGTCATGCAGAATAAAGGACAAACAAGTGCTTCATAATGTCTAATAAAAAGAGCCAACTGGCTATGCACTCTAATAATAACTAGGTGAATTGTGAAATTTAACTCAGACACAGTTTAAAGCCTTGCTCTAGGCAATAATAAACTTTACATTGCTAACTGTTCCACTGTTTAGTTATTATAAATACAATATACTGGAGCATATAATAGACAAGGAAGAAAAAAAGTTAGGGGAAGGAAGTCTAGCTGTGAAAACATAACGATCCAAAGTCAGAGTTTTCTTTTGGCTAAAAAGCTTTATCAGCTCATAATCCCCTGCTGTCAGAACTCCTTGTACTTGCATGCAGCACTCTGAAGAGCTACAAACAAACTTTATGTCCCGGAGCCTGAGCCAGCACCATCACTTTCTTTTAATTTTTCCCCCGTATATCTCTCATACCTTTACACACAGGCTCCCACAACCCATCCCTCCCCGTGCCTCTCTTTTTCTTTAAATGTGACCGTTAAAGCAAATCATTGACTGTTTCATTCCTTGACCTCTAGAGTTGGCGGATTAGACTAGTTTTTCAGTTGAGATGGACAGAAAAAGTAAAGGCAGAGCAGAAAAAAGCTGCGATAGCACGAAAATGCTTTGTTGGCGGATGCAACAAAGAGTTCCAAATTAACTGACCTTTTCGGTCCACGAGTGGCTGATGGAGCAGGGAGGACAGAGAAGGGAGAACAGGTGCAGTGCAGAAATAACCTAATGTGACATGTTGTAACTTATCTGAGAAAATACAGTGGAAAACCTCGGTTATTTTGGCTTAAATCTGTTAATTTCTGTGTATCTTTTAAAACTTAGCAGGAGTGAAATCATTTTGTAATCCCCTTGGCTGCCTGCTGTGCTACTGAACTGCACTGTTTATCACAATAGAACATTTTATGCAAATGAATTAGAAACAACTCTCCAGATGAGCCATTTGTGATTTCCAGATTACAGTAAATACATGATATCATAGAGGACATCAAAGCATTTATGAACAGTGCAAGTGATTGCATTTTATGCAAATACAATAAGCAAGTGAACCTGAGGCTAAGGAAACATAGGAAGAGGATGGATCGAGCAGCTTTTGCAGTATCTTTTGTGGAAATCATACCACATAAATAATTTTTTTAAGGCTTTATGTGTTTTAGACAATGCACACAAAGGAAAGGAGGATAGACGGGAAAAAAGAGCAAAGGGAAAAAAATGAAAGAAACTAAACTGAATTTTAACAGGTTAAAAAGAACAAATTAAAAAAAAAAAACATAAAACACTGCCTCAAAATAACCCTGTGATTTTCTATTGTATTAGATAAAATTACACATACAGTTACATGGAGGTGGCTGTAAAGCAAACAGACTGGCTAATTTTTAGTCCAACCCTGTCCCAGATGCCTGCTGTCTGTATGACCACCCAGTGGTTTGCTACACTCTCACTGGTTATTTGCAATCCATCATCTTGACTGCCCAGAAACCTTTTCATGGTCTGAGAAGATGCTGCAGAGAGGATGCTTCATCCCTCAAAGGGCTATAATTCACAAGATAAACTACATCTAGACACAATTAAGTACCCATGCTTAGGTTCATTCATATCAAAAAATAAGAACTAACCCATATACATGGTAAAAGATAAATGGACTGATTCTTATCTAGCACTTCTCTACTGTACATGAGCACTCAAAGCTCTTTATACATGTCTTATTCACCCCTTCACACGCACATTAACACAAGCACGTTCTATGCCTAAGTGCTTTCTATCTAACATTCACACACACAATCACACTCTGATGAACACATTGGGAGCAACTTGGGATTCAATATCTTGCCCAAGGATACTTTGGCATGCAGACTGGAGCAGCCAGAAATCGAACCACCAACCTTCCAATTAGCAGATGACCTACTCTACATCCTGACACACAGCCACCTCAAGCTTACAGCACCTGGTATTCCCAGGCGGTCTCCCATCCAAGCACAAACCAGGCCCAACCCTGCTTAACTTCTGAGATCAGACGAGATTGAGTGTGCTCAGGGTGGTACGGCTGTAAGCCGTGAAGATTTAGAATGGAGAAAATGGCACAACTCTCTCACAACTGAACACAGAGACCCTCACATCAGTCTCTGTTGATAATTAGTTTGGTTTCATTACAGTGGTTTGTTGACTACTGTCTGAAGACATTTTTGACGCAAACAGATATGTGCAATGAAAATATGGTCATTTTCAATGGAGGTGTGCTTGTAGCGCACAAGACTGACCCGAAATCCATCAAGAACTACATCAAGAAACTGAAACAAACAAGCCAACTAAAAGCTTCTGAGCATCCTTCCTAAATATTTTATACTGAATGTGTTTATATGTAGAACTGGTACACACCACATGAATACTCAAAAACTCTTTAAAAGGTCTCTCGCACCACACCAGAGGTTTGGATAAGAAAGACACTTATCACTGAAGTGGGTCCATAGATCCAAATATTTGGAGTTGATCCTTTGTAAAACATTTGGGCGGGCAGAGACGGTGAACCAGTGATCAATAATGAATTGGGAGGGTTTGACTGAAGTCAAGGAGGAGGATGCAATGAGAATAAGGGCTTGATGAGGATGAACACTGATGGTAAGGCTATGCACACTTAACAGATAGATGAGAGAGAGAGAGCGCAAGAGCTGGGGGAGGGCTGAAAGGGTAGTTGTTGCTCAGCAAAAAAGGTCAGTGAGCGAGGATGCTGCATGCGGTGTCAGGTTGAGTGTATGCAGCTAGAGGGTAATGACTACTTGTGATGGACACCATATGCAGCCTTGTTGCCAAGATGCAAGTGCTTTCCTGTGATATTTGCTTAACACCTCAATGCAGCTAATGCCAGTGTTTGTTTCCCTGTAACAGCTCAAACCATTTGCAACAATAACACAGCTCTGGTTCCAAGCAGCAGCAGCCTTAGTTATAAAACGAATGGGACTACTGTACCAGAGGTCCCTACACATTCCATTTACAGCAAGCTTTATACTGGCTCAATGCTGAAGTATAATCCAATCCAACTGTATGATATGTTCTCTGGGTAAACACATGACAAAGACTTCAAACAACTTCATCTCTTAACGATTTGTCCCAACCAGCACTGTTTTGCATCTCAAAGCACCTTTGACAGCATGCAGTATGAAATAATGATTCAGTGCTATTACAACGTTCTCCTCTCACTCACCCGTCAGTTCTGCCATACTGGGAAAACAACACAGCTTTAGTGAGACAGATGCTAAAAGATCATATTCTTAAAAATAAAACTTACTGCCATTTTACATTTTTTTGATATGAAAGACTGGGCCAACTTTTTTTCTGCTAAAAAATATCTATATATACACTGGCAGAAAAACAGTCTAAGTAAGGTATTTGACCCACGATTTTCTACTGCTGCCTGTAGATTAAACTTTGTTTTGGCTGTAGAGGTCCCCAGATATATTCCACGTCACGTCCAGCCCTGTCCTACAGCTCACTAACGGAGATCGTGAGAATTAGGCGGGATATTCATCGATCAGCCACAACATTAAAACTAATGACACGTGAAATTAATAACATTGATTATCTCATAAAAATGGCACCTTTCAGGGTTGGGACATAATAAGCAGCAAGCGAAAAGTCAGGTTTTGAAATTAATGTGTTGGAGACGGGAGGAAATGGGTATGTGCAAGGATTCAAGCAACTCTATGGCAAAACTGTGAGGGCTAGACAACTGCTGAGAGCAACTGCAAAATGACAGGTCTTGTGGGGTGAAGTTAGTACCTTCGAAAAGGTTGTCAAATGAAGGATAACCAGTGAAGGCTGGCCTGTGTGGTCCAATCACACACAGAAGAGCAGGTGTACAGTAGCCCAATGTGTGTGGTGTGTCAGAACACATAATTCATTGCAGTTTATTGTGCAATAGGGCTGTTTGATTATAGAAAAAAATCATAGTCACAATTATTTTGGTCAATACTGAAATCACAATTTCAATTTAAACACAATTACTCATTGACTTTGTAAAACACTGCATTTATTGCACTTAAACAACGAATTCCTTGAAATCTAGAA
Organism: Archocentrus centrarchus; assembly: GCF_007364275.1. NCBI lineage: Eukaryota > Metazoa > Chordata > Actinopteri > Cichliformes > Cichlidae > Archocentrus > Archocentrus centrarchus. Next base: position 9,189,789 of record NC_044355.1, on the reverse strand, counting down.
TATATAAATTAACATATATAAATTAAACACAAATAATAAATAGATAAAACGGAAAGACAATGCCAGTTATAACGACTAATAATAATAGGAGGAGAAGTTATTTATACCAAATTAATTCTCACATTTTAGTGTCACAATGTACAATGACAGATCCTGTTCATGTATGCAAAAAGCTTGGTATAAAGATAGGGACATGAGTCTAATCAGTTTCCGGGGTTTTCAGGGATGAATCAGGGTCCGGTGTGGCCCTAATTACATCCACGGAGCAAATATTGGTGAGGACATCTCCCTACCATCCCTTGCTAATCATGCCGTGATTGGTAGGGACATAATGGACATTATTTGATATTTCTCAGGAGGTGCAGGTCAGGTTACAGCATAGATTTCCTGCTTGATAATAAATGGTAATTAACACATAATGCACCTGCACAAGCATAAGCGCCGGCAACATCGCTGGTCACATATGTAGAGCCGCAAAGACTCAGCGTTGAAGCATAAATCAGAACATAATGTGATAAAATTATTTTAATAATAATCATTTTTCGTTGATTACACTGTTTTTGTGATCATTTGGAGCCAAAACAGAAAAGTTGAAATCAAAATTCGATTAATTGCACAGCCCTATTGTGTAGCTGCAGGTAGATCCTTTGCCATAGCAAAAACCACCTGCAGGAGCATGTGAGCTTCACACTTAGATCATAGAACACCACATGGTAGAGACTTGGTCTGAAAAACATGGCCAACAGTAGTAGTAAGTTGGCTTTCAAATTCCCTTGATCTCAAGTGATTTAGTCTCTGATATGTGCTGAAAAAAACAAAAAAAACACAGCTGGTCCCACTTTGTAACTTAAAGGTTTGGCATCTGACGCCTCAAGATGCCTTCAGAGGTCTCGTAGAGCTCCGTTCAGTGCAAAGCTCCTTTCAGATTTTGACTGATGATCAACCCAGACATTTAAATTAAGAAATATTACTTTAAAACAAAGCCCCATTTTTTAATGTTATTGCTCACTTAACATTTATTCAACTAGAAATACAAGAAATGGAAGGAATATGGGAACTGCCAGGTGTCAAACTGTAGCTGTTGTGGTTACGTTGCATATACCTGACTGCAGTTAGGGCCATAAGTATTTGGACAATGACACAATTTTTGCCTCCGAGATCAGGCAGACTGACTTGGTCATTGAAGAGTATTCCATTTATTTCCCTTAAAAAACTCTTGAGTTGCTTTTGCAGTATGCTTTGGGTCATTATCCATTTGCACTGTGAAGCTCTAGCCAATCCGTTCTGCATCATTTGGCTAAATCTGAGCAGAAAGTGTAGCCCTGTACACTTACAGAAATCACCCTGCTACATCTATCAGCAATCAAATCATTAATAAACACTACTGACTTGTTTCCATTGGCAGCCATACATGCCCATGACATGACATTTCCTTCAAGATGTTTGACAAATGATGTGCTCTGCTTTGGATCATGAGCAGTTTCTCTCCTTCTCCATACTTTTCCTTCCCACCATTCTGGCACTACTTAACCTTGGTTTTGTCTATCCAAAGGATTTTTTTTCCCCAGGTCTGGGCAAGCTCTTTTAGATGTTTCAACAAGTTCAACAGAACTATACAGCCACTGCAAAGCAGAGAAGCAATTAGTTAGACAAAGAGGTGATTCCCTTCAACCAAGGGCACAACCTTGCCAAGTACCTGAATTGGTTTTAGTCAGTCACCTTAACTGACACACACACACTGAGCTGCTGACCTGAACAACACAACTCTCAGAGTCACAGAAAGACACAGTCAACCATCTGGTTGAGGTGGCAAGTCTCACTGGGCATTACCAATCCTGTAGGCCTCCCACAGAGGTACTTGACTTTCATGAGAAAAATTAAGCTTTAACAGTTTCTCAGTTGTCTGCCTATTTTAAAACACCTGGTTTAAAGTTTAACTGCTTTTTTGTGACATTGCAATAAGTGACAGGTAAAAAGATCATAAGTAGAGATGGGGATCAAATAAGTGAGAGAAGAATAAGTGGACAGAGTAGAAAGGCAGGAGAGTACAAAGTAAGAACAAGGATGGAAAAAGGTTACCAATTAAGCCTCACGTCCAAGTGCCACCAGCGATTGATAAGGCTCCAAGTTTAGGCCACAGATCTTGCACAAAAAAGTTTTCACTCGTGCTTGTGACTGAGAGTGACTGTGACAGGCTATAAAGTTGTTGGGTAATTTCTTGACAAGCTGATCCCTCATTTAGCCTCAGGGTTTGTAGGTGCCCCTGAACAAAGTACTTGGTTCATTTCTCTACTTGCTCCTGACACCTAGGTAGAAATATGATCCAAAGTGAAGTTTAACTTTTAATCTGCTTTTCTCTCTTGCACTATATTGTCACATATACTGAGCCATAATACATACAGCAGATATACAAGAATATCTTAAAACAGCTTTACGTGTGTGGTGAAAAACAATATTTGCCTAATAAAATTCAAGAGCGCGTGTTTTGTTTTGCAAAAGGATTGTAAACTCGCAAATGCTAATGCTGTAAGGAGCTTTTCTTTTCGTTCACCTTGAAGATGACATGTAGCACTTGTTTGAAAAAAGTCCCCAGGCAGAAAGTTTTATGCAGCGGGAAATCTGTAAAGCAGAGGTGGGATCAATCAAAGGACCCCCCACTATTTTGCTTCCTAACTCGGAATAATTGGAAGGTGGCGGTGAGATAAATATAAATGTCAGTCTGTGAAATGCACACTTATAGTCTGATTATACAAAGTGAGATTTTCCACAGTGTTTGTGTGAATGTATAGTGAATAGGTGTATCTTCTCTCGTATTGACACTTATTTTACAAATATGACAAAACCTCATGGCATGAAAGCCTAGAAAGCGTTAAATCACCCAAACAGATAACTCTGAGGAAGACCTCAGTTTGTCTTTGCATTTTGTTTGGCCATTCCACACATGCATTAAAAGTATAAGGACACTGATAGCAGGAACTAGAAGCACACATAAAACAGAGCAAACATGAGTTTGATGTGGGTTACAAAGTGGCTTGCGTGGGCAGGCTAAAGCAATGTAAATAAAAGGTCCCACTTAAGATATCAATTAATGATCAGTAGATGTCAGCTGGCTTTGACATCAGCTGTTATCAGTTGCTCCAGCCAGGATTCGGGGGTTGACTCTGAAGCTTTCTATGCTCAATCTGAGCTAATTCTCTGCTCAATTTATCTGAAGTTGTTATCCAGGACTCTAGAAAATTATTAATGAGATTTTAAATTCAACTCCCTAATATTTAAAAAAAATAAAGAAATCAAAATTTAAAAAATTATGTGGTTGCAAACTGGATCCTGTTTAGGGTTGTTTTTAAATCACGGTGCTGCATCAAAAGCTTTAATACAAGCAGCTGTCTTCCATAGAAGTGTGGTCTTTTTAGTTGCAGTAGAAGAAAAGGATGAAGCGGTGAGGGGAGCTGGAGTAGGATTAGCATAATACTATGACTTACTGGGGTTGGGGGGGAACAAGGTGCAGCTTTTGCAGTGGATGATCTCCTTGACAACCGGTACGTCCTGGGAGAGAGGTGCAGGTACCATACTGAGGCCGGGCATCATTGGGTTCATGGGGGTAATTCCAGCCATCATGCCAAGGTTAGGGTCGAAATCTGGAGGCAGGAGAGAAATATGAATGAGATCAAACAGTAGTTTCTTCCAAAGGGAAAAAGTAACACCTACACAGAACAACAAACAGACCTGCACCGAAGAGTCCACCTTTGGTCAGCTATCAGCTCAGCTCATACTAAATCTTTTAAGTTGCATTTCACATTATGTGCTTATTCCCTGAGTGATTCGCTGTCAACAACAGTGACACACAAGCAGCCTACACATACTGTAATGGAATACACAGCCATGCATGAATAAATAATCTTGTGAACCACATACATATTTCAGGAAGTTTTTACTGAGTCATTCCTTTCTCTGTCACCCCTGCTGTTTGAATGATGAACTTACAGATAACGCAAGCAGGCCTACATATCAAAGAAACTTTATTTACAATATTGATTCACACTGTGTCTGGGAAACATGGACACACCTACTCTCGTATTGAAGCACAGGCATACACTGCACTTTTATGTGCATACAAGTCCCAGTATGGAACTTTATGAAATGGAAATGATGCTCCCCACCACATCATCCACTGTGTCAACATCACCTGTAGAGAATTTGGAGTTGACAATTATGCCGGAGGGCGAGTAAGACTTTTGCATCTGTGCATGTGCATGCAAGAGCACTGTTCACTAACACAAATCCTTCACAAAAGGTTATATGCAAAATACAGTGCTAAAGTTATGGCTTAAAAAAAAAAAATGACACATGAGTTGAAACAATTTTACAGAAGGTGGCATTTACTGACTGCCAGACACGGTTGGTCATCAGCTGAATCACAAAATACATTATTTAACAAGTCAGATATCTTAAGGCAAACAAATTTCTGTGAAAATGTAACATTTTTATAGTTTTTCCTTTCACTTATTTATAGATATACAGATGTGGTCCTATCAGTCACCACAGTGGGAGGGTTCAGCAGAGCAGACAGGAGGAGTACGGATCCCCACGGTGTTCAATAGCCAGTGAATTAAAAAGAAATTAAATGACATTAGATAACTAAATTGTGTAAAATATATAATGAACCATGAAATTACTGAAGAAAGTATTAAAAATAGACTCATTAATTTTCAGTAACAGATTTTTCAGAACTGTTTGATCATGTCACAGACAAAATGTCAAAATAAGCCTTTTCAAAAGATGACGTTACGGTTATTATTGTTTCAACTGATCATTGTGCTGCTACCAACATCCAATAATGACACAGCAAAACAGTTCATCTCACATTACAACCACCATTTTCCAGGCACCTTTCATCTACTCCTCAAATACTATGGATTATTTTGTCTTGCAAACGATTTGTGATTGATGACTTGTGATTTGCTGTCACGTCATGCTTTTAAGAAGAAGAAGAAACAGCCTTTATTGTCCCACAGAGGGGAAATTTGGGTGTAACAGCAAATCAGTCTGTTGTTAATCAAACTAATGTGCAATGTGTGGACCTTGTGTGGATGCTAAACACGTTAATTACTGTGTTCTCCTTCTATGAAAACTACCATGTTTATGTCATGGCAAAGGTATCAGGTATAGGCTTGTTGTAATGCACTTTTCCCCATCATACAGCAGCTTTAAAAGGGTGGTTGGGATATCGCTTCTGCTTCTTCACAAATACCAAAAACTGCCTCCATCATATTTAGACCAGGGCTCGGTGTGAGCTACACCATCTCCTGCAGGTCTCCATGTTTTTCTTGCTGCTGAAGACAGTGCTTTGAAACTCGTTACATTTCTGGGGCAGTAGTTGCAATGCAGAGTTAATTTGGGGACGGTCAGATTCCTCAGATGTTTAACAGGGCTGTGCCATAATATATTGTCCACGATTGTACCAGCACAAAAAAAAGCATTGGGTGATGATAAATGATATGGCAATGCCACGCATTTACATTCTGTACAACACAAACCCAAACATGTCAGAGTGAAAGTAGTGCATCAGCCTCCCATGGCAATTTAGTACTTAAAAAGGGAGCTGCTTCAATAATATGGAACTGTGTCTGCAACAAGAGATCAGACCTCCAACAAAGCACAATATTTAGTAAAATATACAAGGAACCTCTTGATGCTAAAGGTGCAAATAAACGCGTTTCACCACTTGAGGCAAAAACACACCGTCGAGCGCAACCAGGATATGAAGGCACATAAGGAGGAGATACAAACAGCTGGTGATGTGCGACCCAAAAGTAAACAAATGACTCAACCGGGAGCAATCCATATGACAAAAAGAACAAACAGTTATGGTGGAAAAGAAGGACCAATTTTTCTCAATCTCAATTTTATTGTATTATGCAGGCTCCTGAAGAGTTATAAGGTTGTTTTTTCAGTTATTGTTTTACTAATGTGTTAAGCAGGTATGTTATACTTTTATCTAAAATTTAATATTATTTAATATTAATATTTCAGTACTCTCATTGTCACCTCTGATGTCCACCTTTCTCCCAGCATACTTAATGTCAACAGACAAATCATTCATCTCACCAGACATCATCACAGCATTAAAACTGACAGCTCACACGTGATATTTTAGGTCTTCCTGAAGTGAAACATGATGTAACTAACTTTTATTGTCATTGTACCTTTTGTGTTACTGCGCTGTCTCGTGCTTACAGTAACTTTGGGTCCATCTCGTGTTTACTGAATCCTGATTTGTAATTAGTCAATTTCACTCTCAGATTCACAAACGCTTCCGGTAAAATTATATCAGAGCACAAATGTACACTTGCACTCACTTGCAAATGTCGCTTCATGACTTCCACCACACACACACACACACACACACACACATCTTAACTAATTCTGAATTAACCAAGTGGATGCTGCTTTGAATAAGCAGTAAAGAAAAGAAAGGAAGGAAAAGGAAAAAAAAAAGTCATAGTAAATTATGGGAAAACACCATTATGAAAATAAATTAAGTCCTGTAATATTATGTTAAATTATGAAAATAAAAAAAAACTTTTTATAATGAGTTGAGTTTTAATAACCTCCTAAATAAATTCACAAATTATTGTTTAATTACATCTATTCATATTTATTCATTTAATACTAAGCACTTTGGGGCTCCATATACAATGAGTCACAGTTTGCAGCAATGCAAATAAATCACTGTGATAGGGCCCGCTATCAGAAAATAACAGCAGCATGTATTATCTAAGATCTGAACACTGCTTATTTTGCTTTTCAATAGCAATAAATCCACTGAAGAAAATAATATTTGCTGTTCTTCAGTCTGTAGCAATAAGTGGAAGTAGATGGCTACAGATACATTTCTCATAAGTGATTCCCTCTAAATCAACTGTAAGCGAGGAAAATAAGTGAATTAAATGACAGCGAAGGAGAATAAAGAAATATGCATATTATCAAAGGCTCAAAATAGGTTCCTTGAGCAGGAGAGGGTGTATTAAATATGTTAGGCTGATAAAAAAAAAATGCCTGAAGGATAAAACTGAAACCGAGGCTAGATTAAAAAAAGAAGAAAAAAACATGATCCCAAAAAGTGAAATGAGCAAAGCAAGCTACATCAAGGGAAAATGGATGGATGTCTACTGATGACCTCAGTTTCTAACCAGGTGTCACAGTGAGAGGAAACAGGTGATAAGAACCCCTGTTGCTAGGCGATTGATGAGTTCTACATGTTAAAGTAAAGAAAAGGAAGCTGGAGAGCAGGAAGAATGATAAGAGATGGTTGATGGCGGATGCGAGGGTGAATGCCAAACAATGTGTCAAAAAGTAAAGCGGAAACACCACCAACTTCAGCGCTGAGAGGACTGCCCAAAGAAAATATCTGGGAAGTCATAAAATTTTCTGGCAAACATGCTCCACTGCTCCTGTTTTAAAACAAGGAAACACGCTTGTGAGTTCATAACATATTTTGCTACAAATCAAACCAGATCTCAGCTCACACGGAGAAAAAGATGCGGCTGCATCAGGGTGCAATTTCACTGCAGAGCTGTTCATGTTCCCACTGAAGTGAATGAGAAAATGTGAGCCGATGAATTTACCCTTAACCATTAAATGCCTGAGACCTGCAGCAGAGTTGAGTTCTTCCCACAGATTTCTCTCATCTCCATTTTTAACAGTATAGCTCAGGGAGATATTTCATCATGAACACACCACACATAACTAACATATTTCCTCCCTCCTTCTCTGCTACTCCTAATTTATCTTGTACTGTAAGTGGACATGGATGAAAACTGAGCTTTCTAATTTTATGATCTGCGGTTGTGTCAAAGATTCAAATGTTGCAAGATTTCAGCATGTGTGAGAGTGCAACTTACATTTGATCTTACGCAGCACACCACTTTTTTTTTTTTCACTCTTGTATCTTCTCGCTGCTTATGCCTGCTATAGAAAATATAGGTCAAATGTCTCAGTCCTAATATGGAAAATGCAAACTGCCACTACATGTCCAAATTACAATGGGGGTCATGTGACTTGAAATTGCACATTCACTGCAGATATCAGATTTAAAAAACAAACAATATAATCTCACCAATCACCATGACTAATGCAAAAACCCCCCAAAACATGACCAGCTGTTCCTACCACAGTGTAAATAACAATCAGAATATGTCAGACTGTTCAAGAAGGTGATCTCATCAATCACAAGAATAGAAGCTGGAAAACCGCAGTTTGTGTGTTTGGTTTATGAGCTTTGGTTTTACTCTTTGTTTGGTCAGGTTCAGGCACCAAAACCACTTGGCAGTGTAGAATGCAGTGAAACACTCAAGTTTCAAGGTTTGAATATATAGCACATGCAGTGGTTGAATCATCTTTACTGACAATTTTACTTTTGTGGTTTTCTTTTGAAAAAAGGTCAAAATGGACCTATTATGCTTTTCTCCATTTTCTGCCATACATATTGTTAGAATGGTGATAATCATATTAAACTTGGCTAAAGTTTTGAAAAATAAAGTGAGTGCATGTACAAGTAACACCTGTGATCCAAAAACAAACTATTCCAAACGGTCAAATTCCAACAGTTTTTTCTGCTCTTGGATCAGTGTGTCAAAGAGACTGGATGTCCTTAATACGGTCATCCCGGGCACACAGCTCAGGCTGTCAGCACAGACGCTCCATCCACTTGCTACCATGTAAATCATTCTGTTTGAGTAGAGGAAATGGAGAGGAGCTAAAACGGCTTGTTTCAGACAACTGAGAGGGTGCACAAAGGCCCACTATAAGAGGGAAAAACAATTTTAAAAATGTGAATCATGCAAATAAAACATGGAGCTGGAAATTAGCAAAACAGACACCCTTTAAATTTGCTGTTGCTCTTGTTTGTAAAGGTGCATTCAGAGTCAGGACAATGTCCTGGGCTTGATGTTACTTGGGTAACATCATCTGTTTTCCTATGTTAGTGTAAATCATCACAGTGAGAATTATTCTTTTTGTTTTTTTAAATCTATCTGAAATTATATTCACAGCTGGCTGTGTCAAGGTGAAAGAGGTTAATAAAGACCTGTTCCTACTAAGCTCTAGGCTACACTATCATAACTATAAAAAGACAAGCAGTCAAAGCAGCTCCATTCACAAGCTACAGTACTATTGGTAATAATAAAGGAATAAGTGGGTGAATGTGTTATCACAGTTGTTTTGTCTAATACTACACCAAATCCAAAGGCTCTTTGAAACACTGTGGCACAGAACCACCGCCCTTCACACCTTTAACACAAAACACAGCAACGGCTGCCAGGATTAGCGATGTGAGACAAATCACGGAGAAAGCTGACGTTAAAAGGATCTCAGGAACTAACAGTGAAACAAACACCAAATTAAAGACAAAAAAGGAGAAAACAATCCTCTCAACCACTGTGATTTGCACAACTATCAAAAAAGAATTAGAAAACATGCTGAGCTTGAAAAACTCGATCAATTCTGGTTGATTAAACAATGCAACCTTGAATGAACTACTTCTAAATTAACCTCACTTCTACCTGCTACAACATTATAAACTGTCAGTGTAATCAGCTGCAAACAATAAGAATTGCTATTAAAAAAAAAAAAATTACAAACTATACAAACACAAATTATATATTGCCCAATTCACTGGAGCAAAGATTGTGGATTCAGGCACAAACAGTTGTTCCCAGAAACATCTTCAGCAGTGATTTCAATTTAGCTTTAATAAATGAAGCCTGGAAGGCCTCTTCTTAAAAAGGTCCTAAAAACTAACGATGGAATGATTCTTAATTGCGAATTTATAAAAAAACCGAGGCGTAGCACGTAAAAATAAACAAGGACATGATTGGACACAGTTATAAGAGGCTATTACTTATGTTTAATTCAGTCAACCAGCTAACTAAAGGAACCGTAATTTAGAGGCAAACCAAGATAACAAGAACAAGATTCGTGATTCAACAATAGAACAATTGGACAAGGACGAGATGAAATGATTATTCAGTTAATCAATCCGCCAACAAAATATTAGGAGACAATTCTGAATTAATCAATACACATTGTTGAGTTGCTTGAAACAAAGTATTCGGATTTTGGTCCATCTGAACAAAACAAGAAATTTAAAGAGTCCGCCTTGGGCTCTGCAAAACTGGATTTTTAATTAATGTTTAACATATAATTGACAATTTATTCATTTATTTAAATGAAAAAGAGGAATTGTTTCTTCAGAAACAGACCAGTATTACTACCATTTAATATTCAAAATGTATGGTCTTTAAGATAAACATGGCATTAAATGATACTCAATACAACTTTTCTTGTTCTTGTGTACTCAGAAAATATTAATATTCCTTTATAAATGATGCTTATTAAACAGTGTGGTGGAGATACATGTCACACTAGCAAAAATAGTGTGAACTCATTGAGAGAGAGGAGAGAGAGGTCTCTTTGACTCAGAAGAAACCCCACAGAGAGATTTAGAGAGCATGAGGGTCCTCTTGTATAAGAAAAACAAAAGATACCTGGGGCTGGGTCCACCCACACGTAGCCACACAACTGTCTGATTGTGTTTACTACGCTTATCTTTGAGCCTTAGTCTATATTTCCTTTTAGTGTGGAAAACTGAAACTCACACACATCTTCCTGTAACACCTTCGTGTACAGTAACATGCATGAGTGAACATGCACACGCAAGGTTGACCTCTGAGGTTATTCTACTCTCATTCTGTTTCCTTCTACCTCCTGTTCTTCTTGATGATGTCCTTTTGATTTTAAACAATCTAGTTCCTGGAGGTTTGTTCAAAGTAATTACATTTTGAGTTGCACGTCAATCAGGGCGTGCAGATTTGATTGTGTGAAGCTCGTGGCTATTAATGTCATCCTCCTCTTCCCTCCCCCCTTTCTCCTCTCTGATTTGCAGGGTAAACGTCCCTTCTAGCAGGCAGTGGTGGGTGGAGGGTTGTGGGGGATAGACAGGTGCCATGAGGCAGTGCTGGATAATATTCTTTAATGAGGCGAGCTATCCATGCCACCTAGAACCTTACCAGAGGCTGCCTCGCTCAATTTCTACCGAAAGTCACCCCCTTTGCATTTTCATATGAACATCTCCGACTTAATTTCTTTTACAACATTTCTTGTGAGCTGGCTGCAAGCTGCAGGATAGAGAGTAAAACTACTTGCTGTTCATAAAAGTTATTTCAGCTCTCTATTAGATTACATAAAAATAAGAATCAGCCCCTTTATGTTGCCCTGCAAAGTCCATTGTCTTCATCTGATACTTTTATAGTCAAATGTCCATATGAAATCCAGCTTTTAACAATATCTAGCCTTCACTAGGCAAACATATCTGAAGCAGTCAGAAAAGTCTTATTTCAGCTGCCCTATAAGTACTGCTCTATTTTTTCCAGATGTATTGTATATTCGAGGTAGGGGAAGGCTTTGCCTCTCCGCTCTGTCCGCCTACGTGCAGCCAAAAACCTCTGGCATCGTACCACTGCTGCTTCTGAGCAGTCAGCAGAAAGGGACACAGCTTTCAGTCCAAGGATTGGAAAATGCTTACGGCAAAGGAATGACTGTCATGTAATGTATTTCCTGATGTTAATCCAGGTGAGCTAATGCGTGAGAACGAGAGAGCCCAGATTTATATCGTATCATATGAGGAGTGCTTTTTAAATGAGTAATGAGGCATGACACTAACTTTTTATATATACCACAGTGTGTACAGTGGTGAAGGGGTTTGTGGCAGCTGTGGGAAAGGAAAGAGGATGAGTGGGAAGCAACAAAGGAACGTTTGTTTATTCAGGGAACAGTTGTCTGTCCCTGGAGTCTGCTTATATATTCTCCAGAGTGTTTGAGCTTGTGTGTGTATTCATGCAAAAATATGTGCATCCAAATTAATTCTGACAAACTTGCAAATACATGTGTGTGAAAAGTTGAATGCTTTCCTTATGGTGCAATGCGTGTTGCCAGCCAGCATCTGCTGTGAGTTCTACACACTTTCCTTTTGTCCAATGAGCAGATTTGTCCCCAAAATGTGAGAAAACTAAATTAACTAATCAAAACCATCATTCGTGGAAAAACAGACATCTATTATTACAATTATTACAGAAGCCTTTTACACACGTCTAAAATGCCGTGAGAGTATTGAGCCAGAGTTGTTGGTTAAGCCAAACAGATTTAACCTTCAGTACCACTGCTGTTTGCTAATGTGAGGCTTTCACTAAGGCTCACTGAAAGGTGGCATTTAAGGTTCTTCATTTTATATAGTCCAGTTATGGTGTTAAGCCTGGACACATTTGTATTAGTTTAAGAGTTCAAATTGTTTCTTCTCATGTTCACACTAACAGCATATTCATATTAAAAAAATTGCCTTAATGGATATTTTTTTTTTTCGTAAGTGGGGGGCTTTGAGTGCTTGAAGGGCAAATACAGCGATATTATTATTGACCACTGCTTGATCTGAAATATGATCTGTAAATAAAATATTTGTATATCTGAAATCCCAGAACTGTAAATTTACAGAATTTTCTAATATTGAGACCAAAAAAAACATAACCCCATCCAAAAAAAAAAAAAAAAAGAAATGCTGGCATGTAGATGCAAGCAGACATTCATACAAGCACGTGGGGGCCATACAAACTACTGAGTACCATTTTGAGTTGCTTCAATGAAATTTTGGCAAAATGGACTAACCCGCCACATAATTTTTTCATGATTTTTGAGGTGTCTTTGAAGTCAGCCCTCTGTAGGTTGATAATTTCTTATTTCTATCAAACGATGTGGCATCCTTTGGTTCCTAACACAGTACCCTGTCCATATCAGTATAGATATCTAGCATAATTTCCCCCATTGAGATCTGACATGTTTTCAAAGTGTTCCTTTAATCTTTTTGGAGCAGTGTAGAATATCTCTCTAAACAAAATGTTACCAATTCTTCATAGCAAAATAAAGAAGACTGCTACAGAAACCAATAAAGGTTCGGAACTAGTGCAGGTTTCCAATCAGACCAAATGCACTACAGACTGGCTACATACCTTATTCCTTACCACTGTTACAATTTATATTATATTGTCTTTGATAACTGAAACCATCTTGGGAGGTCTATATGTAGCGAGAAATGTACAGGAGTAACTCTATAGCCATACATCTGGTTCTGCTTATAGTCTGGGTGTGCAAAACTAAAGGGAACACTTATGAAGGGAGGGGAAATACAAGGTGAAGCCCCTAGAGGAGGACATGTGGAGGATATCTGTGAGATCTCAAAAATGTTGAAACCAGATGTTCATGTTACCCTTTTGCTTTATTATCACAGTTTTTGCTTTTACTCAGGGCATTGGGCTTTGCTAATCTTAAGACACTGACTTATTTGTGAACATACACATTGGGAGATCACTTACACTAATGTCATTAGTAGCATTATTGTTGGTTATAAAAACAAAAAAGTAACTAGACAAGACAACTAGACAAACCAAATAGCCCAGTTAAGCCTTTGTTTTATCTCTTTACTATAACCTCTCCCTCTAAGTTTGCCATGGCATTTTCAAAAACTGGATCATTCACCATAATGTTAGGGAAGCCCGACTGTCAAATAACATCACTTTTGAGATTTTCCAGAACAACAGGCCCTAGGTCACACTGCACACAGTCAGGAGAATAGCACAGCTTCACTAACATTGGCACTGTTAAAGTTCAGGAGCACACACTCCAATCAATATTTCCTACAGAGATACAATAGACCGCACCTTCCCCGTCACATGTGGATCAGATTCCTTACATTCAATTGTCCTGAAGTCTGGCTTTCCGTTCAATAGAGTTTGCCATTTGTACTGGATGCGTTCCCTCCCCTGCTGAGATGCAATTTGCCCCGCTGCCTCTTCTCCTCAGACAATTTGTGTTATTTGCTTCCAAGACTGTTGTACTTCTCTACTGAGCTGTTTGGAAAAGCTAGGCCTTGTCAACAGCCTACAATACTAGTAGGCTCCAAGCTATCCAGTTTATTCATAATTTACACTAAACCCTACCACACCTACCTGGCACCTTCAGACTATTTTTTAGACTTACATATTTGCTGCACTAGTATTAATACAACACTATTTGTTACAGCTCCACTTATTTTTTCATGTACAGCATCTGCTGCATATGCATGTCTCTGATTTTCCTCTGGTTTCTTTCTGTTCACTGCTCCTTTTAGGGGGGATGAGTGAGCGTTTTCTTAAACATCTCATGCTGGGTCAGACACTGTTGCTGATACTGAGCTGTACAATTCAATTTAATTTACATAAGCCAAAAATCACAAATTTGCCTCCCAGGGTTATACAATATGCATAAACGTACCCGAACTTAGGCTGTGTTCAGATCCAAAGTTAGCACTGTGTGAAAAAATATACTTCCCTCTTTGAAAGAATTCACTCTGTCAAGGCAGTGGGCTCTAGTCTGCCACTTTCAGACTAAAAAGGGTAAACCAGGCTAAATTCATGGTGCACTGTTTATCAGTCAAGATGCTGAACTGGTCAATTGCAGTTTCTGTCATGAAAATTTTCCAGTGTTAAAAGTTCTGTTTGAGTATTACAAACACTGTGCACATTTAAAGACAGTAATCAGTTACTTCAACTCAGTTCCAGATCATATTTCACCCCCCCCCCCCCCCCCCCCCCCCAAAAAAAAAAAAAAAATCAAAATTCTGTTATGTTGATTTGACACAGGGCTCAGTGCTTTTTTTTAAACAGGAAAACAAAGAGTATGAAACCCCTGGAAACCAAGAGGATCCCTCCTGCAGGACATGCATAAATGCAGCAGATATATTCATTTATTCAGAATAGACAGAAGCAGCAACAGTAAAATCACAGTATGGGAACACTGAATTACAACAGTAGGTAAATACAGTGCAAACAAAAGGAAAAAAATCAATCATAAAAGCCTTCAAGCAACTTCTAGGTACCATCCAACACTGGTTGGAAGCAGACCACAAAAATCTTCTGTAGCATAAAGATCATAAATCATACAGTATGTACACCCTCATGCCTATTGCCTGAATCCAATCTCTCCCTCTGTGTAACACAAACACATATCACAAAACTTCCTAATATACATAACCATTACCCAGTCCATCTACAGAAATAAAACTGTCATCATTGTAGATGTGCACTAGGCTTTGAGAGGCTGCAGTGTGTTGAAGGCTATGCCCACAGAAGTCTGTTTATCCAGCTGTCTGTCTGGATAAATCCACTTGGCTGGAGGCAGGGAAAGACTCTACGGTGTAGAAATATATTCTGGGCTCACAGTGGATGAAACAGAGGCAAACTTTAATGTCTCAGGAAAGCGGTCTGGCACAGGCAATCGCTTTTAATGAATGAACCTAAAACTGACACAAAATCTCACATAACTCTACATGCAGGAAACATACGATAGTGTGCACTCATGCAGAAATGCGGTCAAAAATCAAAGACAGACAAAGAGAGTGACAGAGAGTTCTCCCCCATTGCTTAGAGGTGAAAATAAAAGGAGAAAAAGATGATATACAGTCATGATGGGGAATCAATAACTAATCCACCTGGATTTCTTCAAAGGCAAAGGTGCCCTGGCAACAAATGCTGCATGACAGCACAAGACTTTGATGAGGGCGTGTGCCTACTGCTTTGTGTTCAGAGATTTCATAAAAGAGTTCATAATGAAACTAAAGAAGCCAAATTTACCACAAGATACCTCTAAGACACAACTGAATAGTTTATTAAAGCTAAATGTATACATATAGTGCCCTCCATAATTATTGGAACAAAGACAATTTTTTTGTAGTTTTGCCTCTGTACACCACCACAGTGGATTGTAAATCAAACAATGAATATGTGACTGAAGTGCAGATTTTCAGCTTTAATTCAAGGGGTTTTATAAAAATTTAGCATCGACTGTTTAGGAATTACAGCCATTTTTATACATTTTCAGAGGTTCAAAAGTAATTGGATAAACTAAGAAATTTAAATATAAAGTCTTTTTAATAGTTGGATGAAAAAATGTTGCAGTCATGTCTGCCTGAAGTCTAGAACCCAAGGACAGATGATGTGTTTCCTCCCTTGAGTTACTCCACTAGACCTTTACTGCAGCCACATTCAGTTGCTGTTTGTTTGTGGGTCTCTCTGCATTCAGTTTTGTATTTAATAACTGAAAATCACGCTTTGTTGGCCTTAGATTAGGTGTCTGACTTGGCCATTGAAGAATATCCCACTTCTTGACCTTGAGAAACTCTTGGGTTGCTTTTGCAGTATGCTTTGGGTCTGTATCTGTTTGCAGCATTTGGCTGAATCTGAGCAGAGAGTAAATGCCTGTGCACTTCACAATTCATTCTGCTAAATCTATTAGCAGTCACATCATCAATAAACACTAGTGACCCAGTTCCACTGGCAGCCATACATACCTATGCCATAATGCTGCCTCTACCATGTTAGACAGATAATGTGGTATGCTTTTACTCACTACTGTTTGTTTTATATGTTCTCTGGCAAAGTCTAATCTGACCTTCCTGGTTTGAAGCGTAATCAGAGGTTTGCACCTTGTGGTAAGCCATTCATGATTGCAGACTTTGACAGTGATACTGTACACCTGCCTCCTCAAACGTGTTCTGTACTTGGCTAGATGTCGTTAAGTTATTTTCTTAACCATGAAAATTATTTTGACATTTTATTTTTAGTTGTCTGCTGTGGTCTTTCAGGTTTTTTTGTTGTTGTTGAGCTGCTCAGTGCATTCCTTCTTTTTAACAATGCACCAGACTGTTTACTTGGCCTCTCCTCAAGTCTTTGCTGTGTCTCTGACAGGTTTATTTGGGTTTTTGAGCTTATTGATGGCCTGCCTCACTTGCACCAACATCGCTTTAAATTATATTATTACATAAAATACAAAATTGACACTTTGAATCAACTTCAGATATTATGTCTGCTTCATTTGTCATGAAATAAGAAGGGAGCAGGCCTCACTTGGCCATGAAACTGCTTGTCAGTCAATTGTCCCATTACTTTTGAACCTCTGAAAATGGGGGATTGTATAAAAATGACTGTAATTCTTAAACAGTTTTATAAAACCCCTTGGATTAAAATGGAAAGTCAGCGCTTTTTCAATCCACTGTGGTGGTGTAAAGAGGTAAAACTATAAAAATCATGTCTTTGTTCCAATAATTATGGAGTGCACTGTATAAGAACTATGTATGATGGCTAACCTTGAGCTTTTTTATCCTCCTAAGTTGTTGCAAACAGATAAGAAGCAAATAAGGGTTGTGCTTAAGTGGATCCACTGATATATAAATTTTTTTTTGCTGCTTAACAAGTTTGAAATTAAAGTGCAAAATGCACTGGTGGAAAATCTAAACTTCCTTCTGAGTGTAGGCAGATGATAAAATGGCTACACATTTCAATATTTACATAATCATTTTGTGGTTTTTATTTCGTTGAGAAAACCAATCTCATTTTCAGATTTCTATTACTACAATTCTATAACAATTGCTTGTCAGCTGTGCATTTGGATTTTTTTTTTTTTCCAAAACAGAGTTTGAGTCCAGATGAGCATTACAGAGTGACTGAATTAAGTGTAAGTGTGTAAGAATTTACAGGGATGATCTCAGCTCTGCAAAGAGCAGATGAACAGCAGGTCCTCTAATGTGGCTCCCATCACCCTTCTGGAATTTCTTCTGACATCTGATGTTTTACCCTAGTTGAGATTTAAGTGCCTTGAAAACTGAAGGTAAACCCACCACATGGCATTTACTTATTTGGCCTGATGAGAGCTCTTCTTAAGATTGTGTGGGTGTGAACGAACAACACTTGACCGACATCTTCCTTGCCCTTGCTGGTTTATTGCACCTCATGGAGTGGGAGACATTACACCTTTATCTCTTCAACTGGTTCATGGGATCAAGCGATCAGCTCCATCAACCTTCAACCTAATACTGCATGAATGTCAGTCATGTGGCATTAAAGGTATTCACACATTTTACATTTGACAGCCACTCACGTCAGCATGCAAATTGTAATGTAAACTGCATGATTTTAGCATAAAATGATGCAAAAATTCCTGATAATGCAAACATGAAGTCTAACTTCATCCAAAGTTTGTCATTCAAGATATTTAAAGCAATGTTTAGTGGATATCCTGGTGGACAGCCTGTCCATGCACTATATGGACTAAAAGTACTGGGCAACCACCACATTACACTTACAGGAGCTGCTCAACCATAAAAACCTGTGCCATGAAGCTCCCAGCGCACAGTTTCTGTGCTGAAGTTAAAAGCTAGGAGAGGTTTGGAACTCTGCAGCTATTGAGTCAGCATAGTGTGGGTGACTTTTACAAACTATGCACCTCACTCCATTCTAACTGTATGTGGTCTCCAACTTCGTGACTCAGCTGCTGTTATTCCTAAATGCTTCCACTTTGTAGTATAATCACTTACAGCTGATCGTCGAATATCTAAGAGGGAAATAAATTTCACAAAGACAAGACCCATTTGTTCACAAGTGTTTGTAAAGGCAGAGTGCATGGCTAGGTGGTTGATTTTTACACATCAGTGCCAATGGGTCTGAAAACAGCTGAATTCAAAGTTTAAAAGGTGCGGCCCAATACTTTTATCCAAATGCTGCCAAACCTGAGTATTTTAACCCACCTCTGACACTATGAGCAACACTCCTCCTAGTTAGGTCCAATTAGCAATACCAAAGTATAAAAACATAAGCAAGAGTCATGCATTTAAAGTTACTTTTTTAGCTGAGCTGTGATCTGCAAACTGTTGCAGAGTTTGCTGTAAAATTCGCACTTGATATTCAGCCATCTGCCGGTGAAAGTTTTGACATGCTGTCCATTAGCGTGGCGCTGACTCAGTAAAATTTCAGTACATGTACACAGTAAGCTAGCAGGTACCTTTAGGTTTGAGCAAATCTACAGTAGACTGTCCCACCCACTGCCAACTATAATGATCGATCACAGGGGGCAAACGATCTGGCTTTTTGAAAGCAACACCTACGACTGTCCAACCAGTAAGGATTTGGATTTCGTTGGAGCATATTGATTAAACAATTGACCACGACCCTGCGATTACAGTCCTGGTACAAATATCTAAAAAACTATACTTAAGTGTAATTAGTTATTTCCAATTACACCCCTACCATCCATCTCTTATGAAGCAGCTGAACTGAGGCACAAGCAAAAGTCTAATGAGACAGCAGAAACATCTGTGTGGGTGTGTCGGCCTCAAAGCCATTCTTACACACACATACACAAACACACACACAGTCTCTTAGTTTTCCTTTCCTCACTACATCAAAACCTGGTTGTAAGATCGACCTGAGGCAAATCTGTCTGAGGGTCTGACTCAGTGCAGCTAATAACGTCACTAATTGCTGCATTCCATCTACAGGTGCCAGTTTCATGGTTCTTATACTGTGCACCCTGGATAACTGGCATGGCCATCATTAGTGTTTTACTTGCGTCCGTGCTTTTTTCTGCTATGAATTTAAATTACTGCTTTGAAAAGGTCTTCAACAGCTGCAAATAAAGTTCAAAGAGAGAATCTCTGTAGGGGGTCATCAGTCCGCTTCACGCACACACTTCATCTGCAATACAGGCTCTTGAAAAGATGTATTTATGTCCACCTTCCAGCGTTGGTCTTCATCTCAAACCTGTGTTGTTTATTCTGATGGAACCGGAGTCTGGTTTGTTTCCCCCTTGAACTGATTTGTTTGGGCAGATCTTAACACTGCAATTATAGCTGGATGTTGATCAAAACAGCCACCAAGACCCTAGAGGAACTCGTTTTGCTCTGTATTCAATCTGACCCAACTGTAAGGTGTACTTTGCCAGTTTAGGCTAAACATCTACCAAAGCTGGGTATGTTTTGCATTCACAGATGTACCAGAGGAAAATACAAAGCTGATACAGTCTGTCTTCGAGCAGCTAGCTGGAAAACGAATTAAAGTCTGACCTTCTGAGTAAGCAAGTACATTGCTCTCTTGCCATTTGGTTGGACAGAACTGTCTTCAAGACCTCATTCCTGTGTGGACTTTTTTTGA
Source organism: Archocentrus centrarchus (assembly GCF_007364275.1). Lineage (NCBI taxonomy): Eukaryota > Metazoa > Chordata > Actinopteri > Cichliformes > Cichlidae > Archocentrus > Archocentrus centrarchus. The sequence continues at coordinate 9,169,723 of NC_044355.1, read as the reverse complement.
TCCTGCCTCAGACACAGAAGGAACCAATAAGGAAAATGATTTTTTTTTCTTGGCTGACTTTGTAAACAGAAATCAAATCAAGAAAACACGCCTAGTTTTCCTTCTCGCTCACCAATTTGGATCTTATCTTGGATGGTCAGATCAGTGTTAAAACTTTCAAATTACATCAAATTTGTCTGCTTTCCCTTTTTATGAAACATTTTTGTGCCATTTTCCAACTCTTTTTCTTTATTGGAAAGACTTCTACTATATTTGAAATATGCAATGCCTGCGTCTGTGTGTGTTTCCCTTAATATTTCCCGAGGAGTGCATTTGGAAGACAGTTCGCCTCCAAGTGCATACATACACACACACACACACACACACACATACACACACACCAGCCTGGCATATTTCAAATATGAAAGTGCATTTCAGCTAAGAAGTGGGAAGTGATTTATAAAAGGCTTTAGGGAAAGGGCTTTCTACGGAGAAGAGAGAAAAGACATGGCAGAATAACTCTTCAGAGACGGAGAGTGGGAGGGTGCTGCTGAACCTAATGTTATAGATAGCAGAGCAATCGGTAAGGCTGGATATTTAGCGGTGGATCAGGATACAGTAGCTCAACCTAGTGAGTACAAAATGCACTTTGAGGTTGGAAGAGTGCAGGATAAATGAGCAAATAAATGAAATTTCACAGTTTTAATCCCCCAAACGGAGTGGTTCCAAACAGTTCAACAGGTGCTTTTAAACCAGTGACTGATTTTTTTTTTTTTTGTCCTGCTTGCTGCTAAGTGATGATGCAACACATATAATAGAATACATTCCTTTAGTGCTCAAATTGCTGGTTTATCTCATAAGAAGAAAGGCAGAAACAATGAAAAACATGTATATGTGTATGGTTTTGTTTGATAAAGCTGATACAGTTTTTTCTGTAAGAATCAATTGAGGATTAGTGGCTCATATTCATCATTATTGCCACTTATTACAGGAAAGCAAAGTGTACAGGAAGCTGTCAGTGCATATCCAAGTATACAGAAACATGTGAACCTGCACTTTATCAGTACACTTCAACCACCTGAAAGGCTGAGAGGAAACACTGTCTTCCACCCTTAGTAAATTAAACAATGACTGAACACAAGTAAATTTCTGTATACATCTATTTTTTAAACCGTTCTTGTATAACTTGCATGAAGCACAAAGTTTGAAAACAAAAATAAGCTCCTTTTTAACTGTTCCTAGTGGGACTGAGTCATATCAGCATCTGTCAGACAGACTTTGCTTGTGTGTGTGTGCCATTCTAAAACAGATTACCAGCCTGCAATCGCATCTTGGTGACTCAGCTCATCCCTTTAAAAAAAAAAAAAAAAAAAAAAAAGAGGCTTACTCTAAAATGACCAGTGCAGCCACACTGATGACACTCCACACTCTCGTCTTTCAATGCCACAGCAGCAGTCAATCTACACTCGACAAAGCAAAGTCAGAAAAAGAGCTACAAATCCACAAACGGACCACTTCACACATGAAATGCCTTCTTGTTGGTTCTCACAGTAACATTAAAATGCTACATTTGAGATGCTTAGGAGAATCTCAAGTTAAAAACTTAGATTTTGATTTTTTCCCCCTAATTGGACTGCTTTCATTTTCTTGCTGACTGCTCAAAATGGTTTCACCCATTGGCACACACATTAATACATCGGTTTGACTATCCCACACACTTAAACACTGATGACACTTCCACATGTGGACTGGAGAGCTGAAAATCTGGACCACTGAACTTCTGATTAGTGGATAACCCATTCTATCTATGAGCCACAGCCGCCTACACGCTGCCTTTTGTTCTCACAATTTGGATTAATAATCTTATTATTTTTCCGTCTTAAAAAGGGAAACAACCAGAAGGAAAATAACTACTGTAGTCATAATGAATACAATAAGCATCATGGGAATGGATTAACAGCTAAAGCTACATTTCTGAAAAGAGCACTTTAACCCAAATCATTGTTTCGATGAGAAGAAATCAGTTAATTATACCAACAATGTAACTGTAATAAATGAAATAACTCAATTCAACAAAAACATACTTGGTGTTGGGTAACCAATATCATCATTTTTTTCTTTTGTTTTTTAATCTGTCCTGTCCGGCAGCTTAAGCCAACAAAAATTATGGTCTGCGTGCTGTGTGAACCAGACACATTCAATATCTGGGAGCTACAGACAGCAAAATGATGTTCCAACATGACAAAAGTCAAAATCTGGACACAAATAAACTGCATGTATGAGGACAAGTCCTGTCATATTCATGATCATACTGTAGTACAAAATCTTTGCCAGTAGAATACCGAGGTTAAACTTTCAACACAGGATTGGGTCTCGTGTGGAAAATTTTGGTACCTGCATGAGTGGCTGTCCAGTCATTCCCATGGGAGGCATCCCAGGTTGTTCATAGCTGTCGCCCAGGCGTTGGGGTCAGACATTGGCATTGTAATCGAGTTGGAGTCCATTGTCATGTTGCAGATGCCTTCTGCAAAGGACAAGCATGCACAGGGGGGGAAAAAAAGGACAGGGAAAAGCATCAGTATCATTCAAGTGACTTTTAAATCGCTACGACAAAAGGGTAACAGCAGAAGAAGTTGCCATGTTGTGGCAAAGACTGAGGTAGAAGATTGCTTTTAAGTGTGTAGCGCTGTCGTGGCATGTCTAGTTGCCAAATTGCTGCTTTAGTCTGTGTTTCTGTCTGAGACGAGAGAAGAGGCGAGGCCACTGTGACCCTGTAGTCAGCCTGACCACAGTGATTTCAGCAGCACTGTCACTGAGAATCTATTTTTTCTTGTGTTGTCGTTTGTTCATTTGGTGCACAGAGTTCAACAGCCTGGCCTTTTGACACTGTCTGTCTCTGTGAGTGTACTGAAATGGCACCAGATGAAAATTTCACAAAAAAAAGAAAAAAAAGAAAAACAAATCTTTCTTAGAATTGCACAAGGAGGTTAGAAAATAGAAAGAGATTCGTGCATACGGTATCTACACAAATGTACACCAATAAGTTCCCCAGTGGAAGATCAGAGCTTCCTTTGCAGCTGCAATAAGAAAATAATAAAGCGTAAAACAAGATTATCAAGGCGGGGAGCATAAATCCTGATTCTATCAGTCATTTGCCAGGCAGGCTGCAACTAAACCCTGAAAAACTAAACAATCTCCAACTTAGAAGGACAAATATGTACATATCAATTCAAACAGACAACTCCAGACTCGAGGTTTCCTTCCAATTGTTGCATAATAAAGCAAACATATTCCGGTCCCCATATAAAAAGTCAACATGAACACATAAACCGTGTCCCATTCCTTTCCATCTGCAATCTGAGCACCCTAAATGGTTTTGAAATCTCTTCTCTGGTTGACCTTTTTCTTTCTGACAGACCTGTAAATTGCTGTGACTGCAGCATGAGCCAAGAAACCCTCTTCGTTCCTGATGCCAAAGCCAACAGTCCTAATAATGAGTAGAGCAGTACCCTGCACTACTCACACCTCAGAAGGTCTGTGACAGAGCTGACTGTGGCGCTAACTCTCTGCGTGCACGAATGTGTGTGTCTGACGAACAACAACTGCTATATTGGTATTCCTGGTGTTCAGACACAGCTGGGAATGTGTAATAATGCCAAGCGCCTCTTTGCTTTCCTCTCTGAGCTGCTAATTTCAGAGCCGTCTGCTGTCGCTGCCATAGAGAGGCGTGATAAAACGCACAGTGTGTGTGTGTCTGTGTCTCTGATAATGCTGCTGACGAGGACTTCACAGGCTTGTTAACTAACACAACCCTATTAACTGGGGACACTATCGAGGAGTTGGAATAAAGGAGAAGAGGAGTTGTTGTGAGCTCTGGTGAGCAGCTGTGCTGAAGTTTACAGCACATAAACTGTTATCACTGCAAAGCTAATACAAACACACACTCAGGGGTGACAGGTGATGTCCTCAACCCAACCGAGTCCTCTTGCATGGTTTTAAAAAAAGAGCTTGGGGGGAAAAAACAATGTTGTTGGTGAAGGGAAAAACAGTCTTTTTATAATCTTTTCCAGGTTGTATAAGATATTGCTGTGGACTTACTGTAAGTGACAGACTTTTCTGAGACTACTAGGGTGTTCAAGTGATATTAAAGATATTAAAATTATGCTGTGTTCGAGTGCTGTTATAGTAAAGTCAGTGAACAAGTATGAGGAGTTTGATAGGTCTAGCTTTAACAGTATGCATCCATGATGTGAATTTGAACATCGGAGGTGAGATCGTTCGAGCTATCACGTTGACAAGATTTTCAGAAAACTTCACCTCTGACCTTCAGATTGAGGTCAAGGTCACCGAGATTCGAACTCGTCTGTTTTTCTAGATTTTTGCCCAGTCTAACTTTAAGTAGAACTACTTTCAATTCCAAACTTGGGGTTGGAGCTCACATTCAAATCCTCATGCATTTGACAAGTTATAGACATTAAAGTGTCAAGTAGGTGAAGTAAATTCAGCTACAGTGGTCTGTTCTGTTTTTTGTTGCCCATGCTGCATTGTACCACCCTAATAACCCCTGTTTCATAGAAACATACTTTGTCCTTCATAAATCAATCATATGTTTCTGCCTTGCATCCCCCTGTACGTCAATATTTAAAGGAATTTAATTTTGTTATGACCCTAAGGACAAGCCTTGGGTCCCCCTAAAGCAACAATCCTATGCCATTGAGTCGATATAAGTGATCTTCAGGGAGGAATAGCAAACAGCTGCTGAAGGATCCACACAAAGATACACACATGTGAAAGCACACACACCAAGGAGCAGATAAACAGTGCACAAGGTTCACCTTGCCAGAAAGGAGGAAAAGGAGCCAGGGATAATAGAGCCAATAACAGAATCAATGTTGGTAAATATTTCCAAATGAAACATGGATTAGAGCACTTTGCTTTGCAGCCAGTTGTTTGCATGGAATAAAAAGTGCCTAAATGGCTCCCAGAATTTAAGAGTATTTATCAAGGTCAAATGATTGGAGAGGGAAAACTTACAGCAATAAGAAAAGGAAGCACTAACAGCTGAAAAAAAAATCTATTTCAGCTGTTGGCTCAAGTAACTCATGTGAGTGCCCCATTAAGTTAAACAATTCATGAGTGTATCTAGGCTGTTATGAAACAAATGAAGATCTCTGAAGACCTCAGCTTAATATAAGCAAAGCATTTAAGAGTGGTTAGATTCAAAAAGAGTAACAATGGAGGCCCATTCACAGCATGTCCCCCATTGCTGTCTTCCAATGTTGTGCCATGTTATCTAATTTGATTATTTAAATCAGTAATTTATTAACCGAAAATGTCCAAATTCTCAAGTATGATTGCATATGTCTTAGCTTTTTGAACAACTTGGACGGAAATTTCAAAAAGCGTTTTTTATTTAACATT